>NW_024501792.1:1963231-2563231 GCF_017590055.1 Onychostruthus taczanowskii | reverse complement strand
CATCCATATTTTCTGGAAAAATCCCCAGGATTCTTCTTCTGGGAAGCTGAGGAGCCTCAGAGAAAAAGGAAAACAATATTATCTCATTTGCTTCTCCTGTGTTTTGCTGCTTTGGAATGTGTTTGGACATTGTTTACCAACAGGTGGCTGTTTCATTGGTTTCATGTGAATTGTTTTTTACTTATTGGCCAATCACAGCCAAGCTGTGTCAAGGCTCTGGAAAGGACTCACGAGTTCTTATTATTATTCTTTCTAGCTTTCTGGATTCTTTAATACAGTTTAGTATAGTATTCTTTAATATAATATCATAAAATAATAAATTAGCCTTCTAAAAACATGGAGTCAGATGCATCATTCCTTCCTCGTCTGAACTCACGAGTTCTTATTATTATTCTTTCTAGCTTTCTGGATTCTTTAATACAGTTTAGTATAGTATTCTTTAATATAATATCATAAAATAATAAATTAGCCTTCTAAAAACATGGAGTCAGATGCATCGTTCCTTCCTCATCTGGGGAACCCAGCAAATAAAAGAGGAACAGGGCTGGAGCTGCCAGCAGCCCCAAAAACCTGTTGCATTCCCAGGGCCACGCTTGCAACAAGTGTCCTTGGCCGTGGGAGCGGTGCTGCTGTGAGGGATGGGCGTTTGGGTGATTTACACCGAGCTGACAGGCACAACAGGCTGCTCAGAGATGTCTCCTGGGAGGCTGATGCTGGAGGACAACATCCTCCAAGCCTTGCTGAGCAGACCAACACCAGCCCCGAGCCAATGAAGTGAGATAAATCAACAGCAGCACTTCACTCTTGCTGAAGTCAGACTAATTACAGCACGCAGCACGGCCCAGAGGGGCCCAGGCCGGTCTGCCTTGGAGGGAAACTGCTCACAAGGGCACCTGGAGACAGGACAGGGGAACAAATGTCAGCTTTGAGCTGACAGAGGAGAGGTTCAGATGAAATACCAGGAAAAAAGCTGTTCCCCGTGTGGGTGGGGAGGCCCTGGAATGGATTTCCCAGAGAATCTGTGGCTGTCCCATCCCTGGGAGTGCCCAGGGCCAGGCTGGGATAGTGGAAATGTCCCTGCCCATGGCAGGGGTGGCACTGGATCATGTGAAGGTCCCTCCAAGCCAAACTATTCCATAATTCTGTGTGAGCAGCTTCCCCTGCCCTCTGCTCTGTGTTTTATCTGCCTTGGGCACCTGGTGGAGAGGCCATCCACAGCAGGTCACTGCGGCCAGGAGTGACCAGCACTTCCTGCACACAAAGGGAAGAACAACCTGCCCAATTAAACCAGCAAAGGGAAGCACTCAAAAGGCTGATGGGTTACACAGCAAAGGCCTGACATTTGAAAGGTGAGAAAATGTGAGGGAAAAAAAAAAAAAAAGCACACATCTTGAACCAAACGCTGTCAGGCTGCAGCAAAAGGAGCATTTGAATCACCCATTGCAGACAAGCTGAAATAAATCTGACAGACCCAGAATACAGGTAACAATCTAAAAACCACTTGGATTGGATTTGCTGCTGCAACAACCTAATTTTTATTTCAGTCCTCTCACACTCTTGGTGAGTAAATTCCCCTTTATATGCACAGAGAGGGGATGTTCTGCTTGGACAAAATGAATATATATACACAAGCAGCTACACAGAAATCCTGGCCTTTTTGCTCCCCCATCTCTTGGCTGTCCTCACTGCCACCACCAGACACCTGCATCATCTGCAGCCATGAAGATTATTAATTTTTTAAAGTCTCATTTATTTTAGCTGCTTCCCTGAAAGCCAGCCCCAACCTGGAGCCCTTCTGCTGACACAAGGCCTTTAAAAAAAAAAAAAAAAAAAAAAAAAAAGCCTTATTGTTGCTGTCGACGTTTACAAATTCTGCTGGATCCATCTGTCCAGTTAATTACTTTGTGCAGTAGCCTGTTAGCTCCTTAAAAAAATGAAAAAGCACCCAATTATCATTCTGGGCAGCTCGCTGGATCCCAGAGAAGCAGCAGCACATCCCCGGTGCCACGGATGCTTTTGTTCCCCTTGTGAGCTGACAAACAAGCTGCGAGGCAGGGGAGCCCTGCAAGGATTGCTGCTGGGATGAGGGCAGAATTCCTGGTGACGTGGGGCCCCCGTCACCATGACACTGCTGCTGGCTCTACCTCCAGCAGCTCCCCCCCACCCATCCGTGTCCCCTCCCCAAATCTCCCTCTCTGCCCCACACCCCAGCAGGCACTTCCAAACACCAGGGACAAGGTGGCCCTGATGGGGACACAGCCCTGGGGGACAGCTCCTCCCACACACCCTGTGCTAATCACACGTCCTCTGAACACAGAGAGACACGGCTCTCCCAGGAAAATCCTGGGAAGCTGTGAGGAAGCTCAGAGAAAGAATTAAAACAATTACTATCCCAATCTCTGTTTGTCAAAGAAGGAGCCGTCCCTTCTTGACCAATAGGTGAGAGAAGACTCCTAAAGGCCAATCAGGTCTCCAGTCCAGCATTGTTTCTGTAAGAACTGTGTATTTCTAATAAAAAAGTGCCTTTTCCTGCCTCCTGATGGTGGAGTCTCTGTATCACCTTTGGCTGTCCCCAGTGCCAACACCCCAACTCCTGAATGTCCCTCTGGATGCCCGGCTCCTTCAGCAGGGGGGTTTTGCTCGGGCTGGCCTTCAATGAGAGCATTTTTTTGCTGGAACAAGGGGCTGAATTCAGCTGCTTGGTGCTGTCTGCCTGCAGTTTGTTGCCAGAGTAACCGAGGCACTGGAGCTGCCAGGGCCGTGCTTCAGGGGAGGGCAGGGGCTGCTGCCTGGCACCCGCTGCCATCGCCCTGGGGACACGGGGACAGGGTCCACATGTCCTGCACGGGGCCAGCTCAGCCTGCACAGCTCCCCAGTTGGAAAAGGGAGATGTAGAATCACTCCTGGCGTCTTCACAAACGACTGTGAGCCGGTCACTGCATCCCTCTGTGAAATTTGGGTTCCAATTCCCACTTGGCTGCCTTGCTCCAATCCTTTGGACCCATCTCTGACCAGTCGTGGATTTATCTGTGCCTCACTGCAGTCACTACCCAGCCTGCCCCCCAAGGTTTTTCCAGAGGTTTTTCCCACCTTTGAGGGCCTGCTTGTGCAACACAAGAGCAGCAAGGTTCCCTCTGGTTGGAGTGACACGAGCCCCAGCCGTGTCTCCTGCCTGCAGCAGCCAAACCTGGCCTGGGGCAGCCAGCAGAGGCTGAACAGAAGTGGTTTTCTTCCAGAGAGAGAGAATAATTTGTGCTTTGTACACCCAGAGTGCTAACACAGCCCTGTCAGACAGAGAATGCAGTCTCTGCACATCAAATCAAACACCCCCTGATTTTCCTGTTTCAAGGCTGAGGTTGCCCAGCAGAGCTGAGCTCTGCAGACCACCAGGCGACCCCTGCCTCTCCCTCTTTTCCCTCTCCCCACGCTGATCAATTCATAAATTGAGTCTTTCATCTGTAAACTGCCACTCAGCTCGCTCCCCGGTCCATTTTGGAGATGTTTTTGCTGATGGAAACTGACGGTGAAAGGACACAAATACAGGGCTCCCCCCTGATTTCTCAGCATCCCCTACCACAGCACCACAGAGGCCAGGGAAAAACACTCGCAGGCCAGAGAGCTGCAGAGCCATTGCTGTTACCCTGCACATGCAAACGAAGGCACAGCCCTGTCACACACGGGGTTTGGAGATTCCTCTGCATATGAAGGAGCTCTGTCTCTCTGCTGATTCCCTCTCACAGCCTCTGTGAAGTCAGGAGACCCAGCCAACCCTGCCACGCACAGCGACTCGCTCCCTCGCCGCCTGCTTTGCAATTTTAATTTCTCACCTTCCTAAACAGAAAAAGATTTAGCATACCCTAGTCAGAAATATTTAATTTTCCAAAATTCTTCTATTTTTTTTTTTTTTTTTTTTTTTGCCTTCCAGAGCCCTGAAAGCCTTGAGATAATGACGTTTTCACATAACACCCATCTCAATTTACATAAATCTGCTCGGGAAGGATGGACTGCACATCACAGGGAGCACAACAACACTCAAAAAAACCTTCCCTGTGAGGGTGGGGAGGCCCTGGAGTGGATTTCCCAGAGAAGCTGTGGCTGTCCCATCCCTGGAAGTGCCCAAGGCCAGGCTGGATGGGGTTTGGAGCAGGCTGGGATAGGGGAAGGTGTCCCTGCCCATGGCACTGGATGAGCTTTGAGGTCACTCCAACCCATTGTTATTCTATAATTAGCACTATCTCTAATCAACCATGGACTGAAACAGGCCAAAAAATTCATCTCAATCCCTAACAAGGAGAGCTCTACTTGTTGCTGAAAGCCTGGCCTGTGCTCAAGAGGTTCAGATGATTTCCCTGAGGTCAGGTGCCAGAGTAATTAATTAAACTTAATCTGTGTATTATTGTCAATACTGGCACAGGCTGCTCAGCGGCCACAGGGCTAAAACAAAGCACCAAGAGAGAGGCAGGAAACCCCAAATTCCCTGTGCCCAGGGCTGTGCCAGCCCCAGGAGCAGCAGAGGTTGAGTTTTGGGCTCTCTGTGTGGGGAGAGAGGCTGGCACGGGGCAGGGCAGGCTGTGACACTGATGGAGGAGCCGTGGGAAGCAGGCAGTAAATGAAGAGCTCTGTTAGTCCTCCCGTCCATCCAACAAGCTCAATCCTTCCAAGCCATTTGTCTAATCTGTTCTTTAAAATCTCCAGTGACAGATCCTCTGCAAACTCCCTTAGCAATCTATTTTAGCTCTTCACTATTTTTACTGTTCAACAATGTTTCCCGATGTCCAGCCTCAATTTTTCTTGCTGCAATTTCTGCTGTTGAGAAGAGTTCATTCTCTCTCTTTCTTTAGAGATTGTTTCTCTTTGATTCCTGGGGGCTTGTGTTCAGGTTTCCAGGCATTAATAAATCAAACATTACAGCACAGAACTGATGGCCCAGCTTATCTGAGCTGCCCTCTGCAAGCCCAGCTCAGGAATTTGCTGCTGCTGAATCGCCAGCCAGACCTTTGCACATGGCCCAGCACAAACAGGAGCTCTGCGGGTCAGAATCCCAAACTGGCAACCAAAATCAAACAGGAGCAAATAAAACAAATTAAACAAATCTCTACAGCCCTGATTTTCCTTTACACAGAGCACCCAGATGCAGGCACCCAAAGCAGCAGTTTCTGTTTCAGACACGTTAATTACCTTCAGCTCAAAGGTGATTTTTGTGCCCAAACTGCAGATGAGAGCTCCCACCTTGGAAACTTTGCCTTGTGACCTTAGGGAAGAAGAGGAGAGGGAAGCAGTGCCCTGCCAGAGCCCTGCTGGGACCTAGAAACCACCAAGGCCACACAAACGACTTGTTCAACAGAGGATTGGGTGGGGGGAAAAAATGGGAACATGCTGGGAAGCAAATGGAAAAAGAGCAAAGCTCTCCCAGTAACCATGACCAGGGGCACGAGCTCACACCTGCAAACTGGGGAGGGACATCTCTGCTCCAGCCCCTCCTCACACACAGATTGCCCTCTCTAGCTTCCCCAGAACATGAAGCATGGGCTGAAGGGAGCTGCCTGCACCCCATCCAGGGAGAAATGGAGCTTTGCTGATGCCATGGTCTTTGCCCTGATCCCCAGTCTGTCCGGGTCACTGGGTGCTCCAACACTGGGCACAGCTGTGCCCGCAGCCTTGGCTGGCCCCAAACAGCTATTGTAGGGCCAGCTGTGTGTCCTGCCATGTTCTGGGTGTCCTTGGAGCCCATCCAGGGCTCTCCTGGATCCCAGCATCCCCACAACCCCAGGGGTACAGGGACAGCCCAGCTGGCACCACACAGCTCGTGCCACGGCTGGAGCCAACACAGCGCTGGCTCCAGCAGAGCCCAAACCTCACCAGGACCATCCCAGAGCAAGAACAAGCCCCCAGGACATCCACCCAGCCTCCAGCACACCCAGCCAGGTCTCCAGCACACCCAGCCAGGGCTCCAGCACACCCAGCCAGGGCTCCAGCACACCCAGCCAGGGCTCCAGCACACCCAGCCAGGGCTCCAGCACACCCAGCCAGGGCTCCAGCACACCCAGCCAGGGCTCCAGCACACCCAGCCAGGGCTCCAGCACACCCAGCCAGGGCTCCAGCACACCCAGCCAGGGCTCCAGCACACCCAGCCAGGGCTCCAGCACACCCAGCCAGGGCTCCAGCACACCCAGCCAGGCTCCAGCACACCCAGCCAAGCCCCCAGGACATCCACCCAAGCCTCCAGCACACCCAGCCAGCCTCCAGCACACCCAGCCAGGTCTGCAGCACACCCAACCAGGTCTCCAGCACACCCACCCAGGTCTCCAGCACACCCACCCAGGTCTCCAGTACACCCAGCCAGCCTCCAGCACACCCAGAGCCAGGTCTCCAGCACACCCAGCCATCCCTGGATCTGCCCTGTGTGCTGCCCTCAGCACCCCTCTCACAGCATTCTCCTGTTTCATGACATTTTGACCATTTCCCAGCATTCCAGCCAGTCCTGCAGCCTCCCAGAGGAGCACTCCCATCCCCAGGGCTCCCAAACCAGCCCTGCCTGCATTTCCCAACACCACAGGGTCCTCAGGAGCTCATCACCCTCTCTGAGGGTGGGACAAGGAAGCAAGGCAGCGAATTCTCCTCCTGCACCCTGTGCCAGAAGTGCTGCAACACGCCCAGAGCACCCTGCAGGAGCTGGGATCAGGGACTGCCTCCAGCAGAGCCCTCCCTGTCCTTTCTCCTCCTTCCAGACCACTCCATAACGCTGTGACACCCCTGGTGTGCTCCTTTATCTCTCGTTACTCCACCCAACCTTTCCTTCCCTCCTTGCAGGAGCTGTTCCCAGGAAGGATGGGCCAGCAGCTCCCAACTAATCACCTGAGACATTAACAAAAGTAGGTGCAATTATCTGGAAGCCCTGCTCCCCTGATGGATTTCGTGCTGAGCCTCTGCAGGCTGCACCCATTTGTTGCCTGCCTTTTGCTCCCAGATCCCATAAAGAACTTTTCCCTGTCATCATTAGGGCTGGTGCCTTTTTGTATTCACTGACTAACTGCTCCCAGTGGCTCCACATTAAAAAAAAAAAAAATAAAATAAAATAAAATCCGTGTAACTTGATTCCAGTTGCAAAACAACAATACCCCAAACGCAGAACAAGTCTCCTGGACAGGAGTAGGAACATGACAGGAAAACACAGAAACACCAGCACAGCTCATTCTGCCAGACCAGAACCACACCAATCACATCTCCCTGCTGTTTAAATTAAGGAGCTTCATCCACACCTAAGGGAAAAAAAAAAAAAAAAGAAGAAGAAAACAAGAAGCCAGCACATGCACAGCAGCTGGTTTGATAATTCTCAGCCATTTCCCTGATAATTAGAGGGTTTAGATGCTCTAACAAGGGGAGCACCCGTTCCACCCACGGGGCAAAGTTCAGGAGGAGAAGCTGGAGGAAAGTGAACAAAAAAAAAAAAGTGCAGTGAATTAAAATTCAGCAGCTCGTCATCTCCGTGGGAACACCCAAGTACACAAGACAACAGCTTCCTTTAATTAAAAAAAGACTCATCTCAATCTGTTTTCCACGGTGTTTATTTTTTTTCTTCTTCTTTTTAGGAAGGGCATTTGAAATTTTTGATAGAAATTCACAGCTGCTTGTCCAAAGCTACCTGTTTCCACACCTCCAATTATTCACAGTTAAGAAGGGCAAAAACAGGGTCATAGGAACCCAAATTCTCACCCATCCTTTCTGAATATTCAGGTCCAGTGTTCTTGGAGGAGCGAGTGGAAGGAAAGGGAAGTCAAACATCCAGCTGCTCTTCCCAACCCTGTCATACCCCAGAGGGTACCCAGTGAACCCAGCCTGGCCACCATCCTAAACCTGAATTTCACAGATGTTTTTTAAGCTGAATTTAGCTCAGCAAGCTGCCCAGTTGTGCTTCAGGAGCCAGGGAGAATTATTTATTTAAAATATTCTTAGCTTCTCTCCTGGGTTTTTGGTTTGGTTTTTTGGGGGGTTTTTTGGGTTTTTTTTTTGGGGGGTTATTTTTTGTTTGTTTGTTTGTTTTGTTTTTGGTTTTTTTTGCTGGTTCCAGGAGGATTCCCAGGGTTGCCTGATGTCTGAAATACTCAGTGCCAGGGAAGGAGCAGCTCAGGCAGAGTTGGGGGCACGGGGATGAGCTCAAACAGATGGCACGACAGACCCTGGGTCAGCTGCTGAGCTCCTCGGCGCGGGAGACAAAGCTTTGTGCAGGAGAGAGAGAAAAGCCATGGCAGGAATAACTCCAGTGTCCCCAGCCCTGCCCATGACCTTGGCAAAACACTCAGGGCTGAACTGAACACAGAAATGACCCCAGACAGGGATCCTGCTGGGAGCAGGGACACCAAGGGGACAGTGACACTGGGACACCAAAGGGACAGTGACATGGTCACAGCTTCAGAGTTTCCTTTGAGCAAAAGTTGATCCTTTCCCCAGGAAGGATGCATTTCTTCACCACGCTGGAGCTGTTTATGGAGGCACAAACAGCCCAGCCATGGAAATAAAAGGAGCTGGAAACCTTCCTGGAGGGCAGCACCTTTCCTGGGGGTCCCACAGAACACGGCCCTCGCTCAGCCACGGATTCCCAGGAGACAACAGGGCCATGCACGGGTTAGAAAGATCATTGAATAACAAAAGATTTGGGTTGGAAGGGATTTAAAGTTCATCCCATGGGCTGGGACATGTTCCATGAGCCCAGGCTGCTCCCAGCACATCCAACCTGGCCTTGAAGCACCTCCAAGCTGGAGGCTGCACCCCAGCTTTAAACTTTGAATCATTCCTTTAACTCCTGAAGCTCCCAAATCCCTCCCTCCTGGGCTGGGGGAGAAAAGGAGGCACAGCACCAACTCTGCAGGATCAAACCATGGGAAAGGAAAAAAAAAAACCCACTAAAAATCCCTTTAAAGCATCTTGGGTGTCCACTCCACCAGAGGCTGCAGCAAAACTCTTCATTAGTCATGGCAAACTTGAAAGGAGTTAAAGGAACCAATGAGTAATGTAACGCTATAAAAAGATAACAGCCTCAATAAGAGCAGAATCAAACCCCAGCTCGAAACCTCCACGTCAACAAAGCTACAGAACCAGGGAGGGCTCGAGCCAAGGTGATACAGTCCAGAAATTCCATCTGCACAAGTGCATTTGGAGCATTCCAGCCACCCAGAGCAGCTTGGAAATGGTGGGATCCCAGCCTTGGCATATGCACTAAAGCACGGAGACAACCATCATCTCCCTCATCTTGGCGATCCCTGCCAGGAATTGCCACTCCAGGAGGGAGCAGGTGAGGGCTAGTGGCTCCATCAAGCATATGTGACAGCTCTAAAAGCTGCATTTATGCAAGCAAATGGAGCAGAGCAGCTGCACTGCATTAACACCAGTGCCTGCAAATGGGACTCGGGTATTTTTGTGACTGGAAATCTGCTCAAGGAGAAAAGTGCTCTGAGTTCTGTGTTCAAAGCAGCATTTCCAGCTCCTGGAGCATCACCCCATGCTAATCTGCCACGTTTCAGCAGCACAGGCTTGTCCATGCTTCACAGGCAGAGAAAAACGAGGAGTGAGAGTGTCCCTCACCAAAAAAACCCAACCCATAGAGGAGAAAAACTCCAACCACTGTAATTCCCAGCAAGATGGACCCTGCAGACAAGTAAAAACACACAAATTCCACCCATGGCCTCAGCTAAGGGCTGTAAAGAAGGATTTATTTAGCGTTTGCTCATCCAGCTCAGGATTTCTGACCTGTTGCTCAAAGTCCCCAGCAAGAGAATCTCCACCTCCACCTTCCCAGGCTGATGGAAAATGAGTTTCTGGTTCTTGTGGCCCTCAAGAGGAGGTTAAAGCTCCACCTTGCCAAAATCTGAATGGACAAAATGACTCTTAACTTATATTTTTTACCACCACACATTTCTTAAGCCATTTTCCTATTCCTGAAGGCCACCTGTGGATAGAAACTTGGGCAATCCTTCCAACTCTACAGGATTTTCCTCTTGACGTGATGATATTCCCAGGGACCAGAGAGCCATGGAGTAAATTCTTATATAATATGATAATTGACTTGGTCTCTGAAGGATAAGCATGTCAAGATCCTAAAAATCATTTTTTTCCTTACCAATGCAATGAAGATGTGATTGAAAGTGTCGTGTTCTGGGTCTATGAGCAATATTCTCATAACTCATCATCTAAAACAAATTGTTCTTTCATTTGTACAAGTTAGAGGAGATTCCCAGTCAGACAAGCTGAAGGCAGGAGTTTAAACAGATTCTGCATGGCAGAAGGAATATTAATTTCCCTCCCCCCTGTTATGAATGTTAAATCACAGTTTCTCACCTAGGGTTAATTAATCTTTCCAAAGGTGCTCCAGCCCACCAACCACACACCAGGAAGATCCCTCACACCAGGAAAGCCCCACCAAAAATCTCAGAGCTCTGCTGCACGCCCTGGCAGGGAGGCAATAATTGAATGTGCAGAACTGCACCACGAGCCTCATTCTTGGGAGGGAAAACACAATTACTCCAGATTTTGGGGTGGGTGTGGGAGAGGAGCTCCTTTGGTGCTGGGATTACTGGGATGAGCTGGGGCAGAGCAGGCCCCAAGGAGTGGATCCAGGCTGTGTCCAGCCCTCGAGCTCCTTTGGTGCTGGGATCACTGGGATGACCTGGGGCAGAGCAGGCCCCAAGGAGTGGATCCAGGCTGTGTCCAGCCCTCGAGCTCCTTTGGTGCTGGGATCACTGGGATGACCTGGGGCAGAGCAGGCCCCAAGGAGTGGATCCAGGCTGTGTCCAGCCCTCGAGCTCCTTTGGTGCTGGGGTCACTGGGATGAGCTGGGGCAAAGCAGGATTGGGAGGACCCAAGGAGGTGTGGATCCATGCTGTGCCCAGCCCTCGTGCTCCTTTGGTGCTGGGATCACTGGGATGAGCTGGGGCAGAGCAGGACTGGGAGGACCCAAGTGTGGATCCATGCTGTGCCCAGCCCCGCTGCTCCAGCTCACCTTGGCGTGTCCTGCCCGGGATCCTCCCGCACCTGAGCGCTGCCAGCCCCCGCAGGGAGCCGGAGCAGCTTCCCTGGAACAGGAAAAGGGCTCCGGTAGAAGGATTACAAAAGTCCTGTCACCAGCACGACTCGGCCGCGATTACCTGATTACAGAGCCATTTACATAACAGACACCATTAGCACAGAAAGCTTTTGGCTTCTCCGTCCCCACCTCTACTGCCATAAAACACCATTCACTCCCATAATTGAACCTCCAGCAACAAAGGACCTCTAATGAACAGAGCAATTGCTGGGGGAGCTCAGACCCTAAATCCAGGCAGACAGCAGCTCCTGGAGCGAGTTCAAACACATCCCCTGCTTAAATTCTTGTCTAGGGCCACTTAAAAACACTGAAGTATTAAAGCATTAAAGGTACTTGGGAGAGGAGAAGGATGGTGTGCGGGCTGAGCGGGCTCCAAAGAGGAGGAGATGATGCTAATTATCCAGCTGGTAAAATGGAATCACTGGGGGGAAGAAATGAACAGCCAAGCCGGCTCCTGGTGCAAGAGCAGCTCGGTTTAACCGGGGGTAGGGCACCCGCCGAGAGGAGCAGAATTACATCAGGGTGGTGACAGGCAATCAATGAACACTCAATTAACACTTACGATATTACCAACATAAGCAAAACATGTTTTTGCAAATGGTAATCTCTCCCTTGTACTGATACAGCCCTAATTTAATTTTCTTCAGCGCACCAGCGTCAAGCATGGAAAAGAGAAAGAATGAGGAGCCACCCTCTGAAAGGGAATATCCTTCAATTCTGCAAAGAGCTGAGTCAAAGTGGGGATGGAGACAGGGCAAGGCTGGCATTCCCACCTGGAATCACTTTCCATGTGGAAAAGAGGAGGCAGCACTGGCCAAACCTCCCCATCCCAGCCCCTGCTGAAGCTGGGTTTGCTCCCAGCCTCCTTCTCTCACCTCTGCTCCTTTCCCTCTCTGCAGCTTTAAGGCTGGTGAGGTAAGAGGTGAAAGTAACCTTCCCGAGCCCCGTGCCCTAATTAACATGCCAGCCACCCACTGAACGTAATGATGCCTCTTAATCTCTCTCCCCGGGTCTGCTGAGCTCCTCTGGGAGGTGGCAGAGGGGATTTGTGGCTGCAGCATCCTCCGTGTCTGGCAGCAGGCTCGGGGGGCTGGTGGGACTCACGGGACAGCAGGAGGGAAGTGGGTCTGGGGACAGCAGGACCCTTCAGACACCCTGAACACATCCAAACAGGCCTGTTCCAGCCCTAAAAGCAGTGGGAAAAGGGGAGTTTTTAACTGGATAAACCCTACACATGGGCTCAGCTGTCAGCAGCCCAAAGCCCTGCTGGATTTTACATCCCTGCTCTCCCCCACATCTGAAAAAAACCTAAAAATTCATAACATAACTGAAAGATTTGAAGGGCAATAATGACCATTTTGAAAATCTTGTTTGAGTTGTGATTGACTCACGCTGAGCTTTTCCCACTCCAAACCTGCAGTTGACCTAAAAGAACGCTGGCAAGATGTATCATTTCAATTTAAAGAACAGCAAATGTACCAAGTCCTGGGTAATTTGCTCCTGTGCTTAAATATAAAGCTGTACAAAAATAAAACATGGCTTTTTCTTGTCTGGATTTATCCAGCTTGAGCACCCAGCCACAGAACCATGGCCTGCCTCCCAACCTTTGCCTAGCAGAACTCTCTTCCCCTGCTTAAGTACTCCTGGACAATAATCAAATCACTCTCTTTTGTGAGGAGAAGAAGATTGGGCTTCAGTCTCTCTCTCTCCAGCCTGTTTTACAGCCCTCACATCATCCCCGTGGCTCTCCCCTTATCTCCCTCCAGTTTGCCAACATCATTTTTAAGGTATAGATACCAGGGCTGCACACAATGCTCTTCCTGCTTGTATTCATTATTTCTCTGCTTAGACAGCCCGAGATAGCATTAGCACTCCTGAGGATTCACAGCACAGCACAAGACCAGCCAGTTATTGATAAGATAATGAAATTAAGCTCCTGCTTCTCACCTTGATGTGGCAGCTCCCGGGGGTTCCTCTTGCCAAGTGTGGGTTTTACTCCAGTTCTCATTAGCGTGGATTAGTAAATTATCACAGGGGCTGCCCCTGCACTCAGCCTTTCCCTCTGTAACCTCAGGGAAGTGGCTAAACCCCACACCCTCACACCCATCCGTGTGGGAACGTGGAAAAGCTCGGCTCAGAGGTGCTGCAGACACCCCAAAAACCAGTGGTTGCTATCAGAACTCCAGGCTGGAGGAGTCATTTTTAAGGTATAGATACCAGGGCTGCACACAATGCTCTTCCTGCTTGTATTCATTATTTCTCTGCTTAGACAGCCCGAGATAGCATTAGCACTCCTGAGGATTCACAGCACAGCACAAGACCAGCCAGTTATTGATAAGATAATGAAATTAAGCTCCTGCTTCTCACCTTGATGTGGCAGCTCCCGGGGGTTCCTCTTGCCAAGTGTGGGTTTTACTCCAGTTCTCATTAGCGTGGATTAGTAAATTATCACAGGGGCTGCCCCTGCACTCAGCCTTTCCCTCTGTAACCTCAGGGAAGTGGCTAAACCCCACACCCTCACACCCATCCGTGTGGGAACGTGGAAAAGCTCGGCTCAGAGGTGCTGCAGACACCCCAAAAACCAGAACTCCAGGCTGGAGGAAGGCACAGCCACAGTCCCTGCCTTTGTGCTGCTGCAGCAGAGCCCCATCCTGGCATCCAAAGCAGCTCCAGCACCCCAATCCCAGCACTGCCAGGACATCCCTACTCCTGCCAGGACCAAACCTACGCCACCAGGACCACGGCATTCCCCCCAGGGCATCCCCCGTGACACAGCACCGCTCATGCCAGACCCTCCTTCCCGAGCCATGCTCCCCCTTCCCTGACTCCAGCGGGATTTTGGGAGCTGGGAAAACCCCTGGCCCCACTCCCCCCAGCCCCGAGGAGCCTTTTGGGCAGCGCTGCCAGCACGTTGCAGGCTGACAGATGCCAGATGGAAAGTGCAAACTCATCCAGGATCTGCGCCCAGGGGTTTGCTCCCAGCACCTTCCCCTCTTCCCTACCCCCAGCAGTTGGGAGTTCATATGGCTGGATTTTCTCACCCACAGTCAGGGGGAAAAAAAAAAATTGTCATAGAAAATGTGCGAGCACTGACATCTTAAGACAAAAAAAGATGCAGATTTCTCAACTGTTCACAGCACATTATGGAAATACATTCTCAGGGACTATTAAATATGGGATTATTGACTAGATGAGCAGCAGCTCAATGGACTGGCTTGCAAATATGTCTTTAGACAATTCTTAAAATGCAGATTAATTATCTAACAGACATGAACAGTTTTTTTCCTACAGACTTTCTAATGATCTGTTGCATAAACAAGCATCCAGACAGTTTTGTTTGCGCTTGTGGTGGCTGCGATGTTCTTCAAGAACTAAATGGTGACTGAGACTTAAATCTTATTTAACACCCAGCAGGAACACAACAAAAGGAACGTCAGTCCAAATCACTGGAAGCCACATCTCCTGAGAGCCCCTTGGGAGGTCCAGCTGCCAAAAGACCCCAATCCCCAAACACCAAACCCCTGATATTCCACAGAGCATTCAATTCTTTCCATGTTTATGGCATTAAAACAACTGCATCAGTGTCCATCATTTAACCCCCAATCCCTTTGGAAATGAACGAGGAACATTGGAGTAAAGAGATATTTTCAGTGCTCTGCAGGTTCAGGAAAATATCCCTGCTGGAATTCCATGTGAAAGAACAAGGTTGAAGTTGGGGGAACCATTGCACTGAGCTCTGCCCTCACCTGCAGATTCCTTCTAACCTGTTGAGCCAGAATTTAAAAACCCCATCTTGATTTTAAAATCCCGTCTTGATTTTAAAATCCCATCTTGATTTTAAAACCCCATCTTGATTTTAAAACCCCATCTTGATTTTCAGTTTGTCATGGGTGTGATGCAAAGCACAGTGGTCATTTCCTCACTGAAGCTAATTAACTTGTTATTTGTGAGCTTCCATCTCGCAGCCCTCCACTGCTCTGTGCCTTTTGTCATCAGTTCAAATGCTGTTGGGTATCAAACCCACTGCAAAGCAAGTGTGAAACATTATTATTCCAGCTTCACACCCACTTTCCCTCGGTGTGAACAATAATGCAAAGTGAGAGACAGTGATGAATGGGACCTGGAGAGGACCAGCTGCTCGGTGAGCATCAGCACAGGCTCTGCCCCAAACGTTTCTCGGGCTAAAAAAGAGATGTGATGGCCAGAGCTGCACAGACAACTCTGAACAGCACTCAGGAGGTGGAGCAGGAAATGGGAAATAAGCAGAGAGCAAACAAGAAAGAAGCAAAGGCAAACAACCACTGCGGGTAGAGGGAGAGATTCTTTGATTAACCTCTTTTTCGGGGTGGAAAAAAGCAGTTTTGGCACATGTAAGAGTGCACAGACCAGCAGTGGTTGCCGTGAGCTGAGTTTGCAGCCCCTGGCTCAGCCACTCCAGCCAAACCAAGCCACGTCTAGAGCAACTCTCTCAGCCACAGCAGCGATTTGCTGCTTGATCACAGCCTAGAAAGGACGAGCTGCCCGGTGTGGGTCCCACCACAGCCTCCAGCAGCAGTGACAAGGAGCCCTGCAGTCCCCGTGCCTCTGAGCAGGGACAGAGAGCCACCAAACAAACCCTCGGCATCAAAGCGCCACGTTCCTTCAGAAAGCACCGGCTCCTCGCCCAGCTGAAACTCTGTGCTTTGAGCAGAAGGTTTACACAAAGGCTGAAAAAGGGGTTTTTCAGGAATCCATCCCCCTCCTGAGATGATCTTTGTGGTCAGGCTCAGCTCTGGGGACAGGGGGAAGAGGCAAGGGAAGCTGATTTTCTGCTGGAGCAGCTGAGGTGTGAGCACACAGCGAGGTTCCTGACCTGAAACTGCTCCAGCAAGAGCCAGGCTGCTCCAGGATGCTCCCAGGTGTCACACAGCTCAGGCAGAGCTGTTCCCCACCGGTTCTTCTCCTCCTCGCCAACAAACACATCGTAACAGTCCCCAAAAAGGTGAAAAACCTGCTTTTTAAAAATAGCAAACTCTTTAAGGAGCCGAGCACATGCCTGAGTGGGTGGGAAATTAGTGTTTTATTATGGCTCTCTGCTCACAGGGGCTGAGACCTCAGATGACTTGTTTGTGCCCTGCACGGATTTTTGCAGACTCATTATAAACCCTGGCAAAGAGGGGTTTGTAAGGTCACAGGAGAATTTCCATTAACTGGAGCCTGGCTGGGGATTGCCAGCATGATCTATGTCTCCCATTTATGCATATGCAGGGAGGCCAAGAGGAAGCTCCTTTGCTTTATTTCCACATCATTGTGCTGATGCTGAGCTCACCAAATAAACAAACTGAAAAGCGTGTGGGGAAGCAGGGGGAGGGAAAAAAAAAATACAAAATGCTGTGCCTGGCTGTCTCCCTCATGAAGGATGCAAATGAATTCTGCAGACTTTGAAGGCAGGAGATGTCAGCAGAGATGAAAATCCCCCAGTGCTGGATGGCTCAGCAGGTGAGGCACTGCGTGGGTATTTTGTTACAGAGCTGCTCACGTGCGATGGGGACAAGGAATAAATGTTGGTATGGGGGTGAGAGCTGCCTCAGGGAGGAGCAATCCAGCAGCAGCAGAACCCTCTGGGCTCTCCAATCCCCCTCCCAGCACGGAGACACCAGGCACCCCTCAAAGGCTGAATTTCAGACATGGAACCTCCCCAAGGAAATGGGATGGAGGCACCTGGGGGAAGTCAGCCCTGGAGAGGGACAGCTGATCTCAGCTCCTTCATCCCTGAGCCATCACCTGCCCCCTCAGGAAGTCCAGGGGATGGCCCCACCAGGAGGCCAGGGCTCAGCAGAGCTCCCCTGGATTGATTCCACGGCAGCAAATCCAGCAGGATGCTGGCACAGCCCCGACACCCAGAGCCCCTGCTCCAGCAGCAGCAAATCCCCGGGCTGGGGGGCTTTGGGAAGAGCAGATGTCACTGCAGAGCCCTCTCTGAACCACACAGAGATGGGGAGAGCCCTGTTTGTCCCAGCAGAACATCTCCTGGGGCTCCCCAGCACCTGCAGCTCGTCCACACAGCCCCGGGACCTCCTCAGCTGCACACAAACCACACCAACTCCTCGTGTCCCTGCATCTTCTCCTGCTGGAATCCCACAGAATCACCCCGGATTTGCTGTCAGGGAAGGAGTCACTCAGGTTTTCCCTTTTTTTCACATGCTCAAAGCTGAGTTACACCAACTGCTGCTGCGGCGGCCGAACCGCCGCACGCTCCGATCCAGCAGCTTTCCCTCTTAACTCTTGCAAAAGCAACCCCTTCCCGTTAGCATGTTCGCTCTCCCTAACCCAGCTCTGATCCATTTCCACCTCCAAATCATTAAAGATAATAAATAAGCCCAGCCTCAGTGTGAGGAACCCTCACATAATCACATATCTACGCTCCCATCAGCACTCGGCCATTACACTTCTATTTTCTGCAGCTTAACTAAGAATGCCAGCACTGAACTCTGCCCCTTATCCCACAGCTATTTATTGCCCACATTCTGCTATTTATTTCCTAAAATAGTCTCTTTTGGGTGGATTTAATGAAATAGCCAAATAAATTAGGCCCGTTGGAAGATGTTGAACTCTTATTTCCTCAGCCTTAGGAAGGAAGCCTTCCCTACTGGGCAGCCATCCTCTGCATATAAACGGTGGTGATTTGACCCCCAGGGATAGAGCATCCAAGTATTTGAGGGATAATTAGGCCCTCCCGGCAGGCACAGAAGAAGAAACTCAGTTATCTGATATCCCAGCTCTTCCTCAGGTTTGGTTTCTGTACAGGCAAAAAATCCTGCTGCATCCATCAGCTCCTTCTGCCCGCTGGGGCTCCTGCCTTGAAATGGCCAGGGAAGAGGAGGAGGAAGATGTGTCTTGCCCTTTATGTTTACACCTACTGCTCTTTTACACCTGATTTATCCCAGATCTACTGATTTGGAACATTTTGGGCCCGTTTCTCCCTCTTTGAACAATACAGTCACTGCCCATCCCCCTCAGCCAGGCACTGCCAGCTCTGTCCTGCCCAGCAGCCACTCCCTGTCACCAGCATGGGAACAATCCTGCTTTATCCTCTGGAAGGTGTCCCTGTCCATGGAATGAGATGAGCTTGAAGCTCCCTTCCAACCCAAACCATTCTGGGCTTCTCCAGTCTGCTCCTCACTGCATTTTCCTCCTCTTTCATCACAGCCAAGTCCCACATCCATTACCAAACCAAATCTTCCAGAGGCACCAGGACACACACAACAATCCCTCTGTGTTACAATCTGTCCCTGCAGGCTCCATCCCACAAATGAAGTTATGATGGGGATCCTTAAAACTGCTCCGTGACCTCCTCACAGGTTGTACACCTTCTTTCATCTCTCCAAGCCCCCCATTTTTCCTGTCAGGGACCCCAGGACAGCATCAGTGGCTGCCCCGAGTGGGGTTTGCATCCTCCTGTGCACAGGCACTGCTCCAGCAATCCCACAATCTCCTTTCTGGACAATTTTTAACTCGTGGAGCTGCTGATACCCCAATGATTCCTCCCTCAGGTCTAAGCAACACCCTCCAAGCTGTTCTCATCCTGCTCAGCACAATTTCACTGCTCCTCCTGTTCACACACAGCAAGAGGTGCCTTGTTTTAACAGATTCCTCACCTTTTACGTGCTGCCTTAGAAACCTCTTGCCCCAGAACAAAAAGCATTTCTGAGGAGGCTTGCAGAACTTCTGTCTTGCCTTCTGCCTGCCAGAAGCATGAAAAATAAATAAAATCTGACCCCAACAAGTGCTGCCCACAAAGATCTCTCCCCAAAGTCAGTGAAAATCAATATCCACACCTCAGGAACATCAGCAAGCCTTTAAAAAGGGCAAGACATCGACTGTCTGCACATGCTGAGTGCTGAGCAAAACCAGAATAAAGCTTAAATTGCCTTCAAAAAAAATGAAATTTCTTGGAGGAGAGCGTTCTTCTCTGCCTGTCTGGCCCAGGGATGTATGAGCTCCTTCATCTCTTGTGTCAGCCCTTCCTCCTCCTCTCCCCTGCTCTTCCCCTGCTGACCCCAGAACCTTTCCCTTGCACCCACCCAGCCATCACCCAGTGAAAACACCCAGCCTCTCCTCCAGCCAAGCCTTTCCTCTGGCCCTGTTCCACATGGAAAACCATGAGCAGGAACCAGGAGCAGGAATCTGATCCCACACCACAGCCAGGTACTTTCCCAGCAGAATTTCCCAGGATTTAGCTGAGCATCCTCCCAGCTCCTGGGTGAGTTTGAAGTTCACTCTCTGCCTCTCCTCCAAGCAGAGACACCACTGTGAGCACGCACAGGAGATGAGATTTCCTGGCACACTGAGGCTTCCAGGATACTTTGCAGGCAGCCCTGCCCCTACCTTGCCTCGCTGCTCCTTTGAGGAGCTCTCAGAAGCCCAGCTCCCTCAAATCCTGCCCCCCTCACCCCCAGACTGCTGAGTGCTCCTTGGCACCGAGGTATTCCAGACCTCTGCCAGCCCGCATGACTCCTTGGCTGATTTTCCTTGCACAGCTTGCAAAAGAAATCTCCAGCACGAAACTTGCAGCAGCATCTCCGTGCCTCTGGAAGCTGCAGGCAGCTGCTCCAAATCACCCACTAAGAATCAGTCTTTTCAAGGAGATGTTCATGTCTTCATGCCAAGATTTTGGGATAAAACCCTTCATTTTGGGGTTCACTTTCCCCAGGCAGCCTGTTCCCCCCACACAGGAGCCAGATCACGTAGGGTTTAAGAGAAATGGCCATTTAAAGGTAATTTTTAAGAAAGAGCATTCTCCTTCCCTGCACTGACCCTCTCTGCTCGGCACAACCTGTCAGCAGCTCCCTCTTCCCCAAAATTCCAGCTGTCTCATCCCAGGGTATTAATTCCTGCCAGGTGCAGGGGAAAGCACCACCTGCGAACCACAGAGAACCACGCAGCAACTTTCCCAACTTCTGTCTCTGCTCATCAGGCCCAGCCCTGAAATGGAAACCGAGAGGGGCAGGTTCTGCCTCTCACTATCGATTTCTGCACGCAGACGGTTCCCTTCCAATCCCCAGCTTCAGACACATCAATACCGAGGCAGGCTTGCATCGAGACACTTTCAACACGCCTTGGCGCGGTGGGAGCCTCACTGCGGATCGTTTCTCCCCCTCTGGGATACAAGACTCGAGCAAAGCACGGCAGGGAAGCCCCAGCACGGTCGCATCCCCCTCCTACCTGCGGGCACACACGGCTGAGCACCCAGGAGCCGGCGGCAGAGGCAGCTGCCGGTTCTGTCAGACTCCTGGGGGATGCTCCCGGCTCTCTCCGATGCCGTAGACTCCGACTCGTTGCCCAGGGAGGCGGGGAGGGCTCTGCCCCCGGCTGCCTGCAGCGGTCACATCCAGCCGGGATGTGGCTGCCGGAGGAAAGGCTGCCTCGCCTCGCCGAGACAAAGGGGCTGGCTCCTCCTGGGGGGATCTCCCGGGGGGGTGGGGGCTGCTGGAGCCCCGTCAGAGCGGCCGGGATGCGGTGGCAGAGCGAGCTGAGCGTCCCTCAGCATCCCTCGCTGGTCCCCGGGGAGGCGGGCACGGCGCTGGGTGCTCCGGCCAGCAGCACCTCCCCGCGAAGGACACGCGTGTGGCGACAAAGCCAGCCCCACGGGGGTCCGGTTAACTCCCCCAGGGCCACAACCCCGCCGTCTCAATCCTAGCCAGGCAAAGAATCCAGCCCGATGGATGGCGAGAGCCGAGCAGCGCTTGCAGCATCTCGCACCTACGCAGAGCCCCGGCCCGAGCCGCAGCTAGAGCGGAGTTTGGGCATAAATCAGCCGGGATAAAGTTAGGCCTAGGAAGAGGTTTCTGCACGGAGTTTTCCCCGCACACTGCCCGGGCTCGGCGCTGCCGGTTCACCAGCGGAGTGTGCCAGCACCAGCCCCGCACGTCTGCGCACACAGCGAGCACCTCCGCGATCCCAGCGCCGATCATTCCCGAGCACAACTCCGCACAAACGCCCTCCAGAACAACGACCCTTTCCTCCCCCATCCAAATCCTGACAGAATAGGAGTTAGAGAGCGTTTTCCTCGCCGCCTCCCAGCGTGGCACGCAGGCTGCGAGCCCAGCAAGCCCCGAGCCCGCGGGCAGCATCCCTCCCTGCTCCCGCACCCGGCAGCCGCTCCCAGCTGATCCGCACGAGTTGGAGCCACACCGAGTGCCCCCTCCCCGCGCTCTTTGAACTTCAGCTCCGCTAAGAGCCCGAGCGTGGCGTTTTTCAACTCTTGGTGCGCTAAAACGCCGCAAAGGGCTGGTCCCAAAGTCCTTCAGCGTGTGCAGGAGGCGGTCGGGGGGCACCGGCTGTGGCCGGGGGGGGATGAATGTGGCCGGGGAGGGCTGGATGTGACAGGGGAGGGCTGGATGTGGCCGGGGAGGGGGGGACCGAGTGCCAGCCAGGGGCACCGCCGGCAGGCAGCGAGCGGCGGCGGCTGCGGCTCCGAGCGCTCCCGGCCCCGCGGCTCCGCAGCGGCCGTGCCGAGCATCCCGCGGGGGTCCCGGGGGAGCCGTGCCCGCCCCCCGCCCCAGCCGCCATCCCCCCCCTGCGCCCCGCATCCCCCCATCGCTGCCCGCGGCTCGTACCTGGGCTGGGCTCTGCCCGCGGCTGCTCCGGCCCCGCTCCGGCAGCGGCGGCCGCGGGTCCCCGGCGGCGGCCGCGGGAACTGCAGGGGGCGGGGGGCGCTGCCGGGGCACCGGGACCGCCGGGCGGCGGCGGGGACCCCCCCCGGCACGGCAGGGCTGGGAGCGAGCGGGATCCGGGATAGAGGGATGAGGAGAGCGGGGCGAGATGGAGGGATGCGGGGAGAGGAGGGGGTCCGGGAGGGATGGAGGGATGAGAGGGGGACAGGTATGGATCAGGGGATGCGGGGAGAGCAGGGCGAGATGGAGGGATGAGAGGAGAGCGGGGCGAGATGGAGGGATGCGGGGAGAGGAGGGGGTCCGGGAGGGATGGAGGGATGAGAGGGGGACAGGTATGGATCAGGGGATGCGGGGAGAGCAGGGCGAGATGGAGGGATGAGAGGAGAGCGGGGCGAGATGGAGGGATGCGGGGAGAGGAGGGGGTCCGGGAGGGATGGAGGGATGAGAGGGGGACAGGTATGGATCAGGGGATGCGGGGAGAGCAGGGCGAGATGGAGGGATGAGAGGAGAACGGGGGATCCGGGATGGATGGAGGGATGAGAGGAGAGCGGGGGATCCGCGATGGATGGAGGGATGGGAGAAGAGCAGGGTGAGATGGAGGGATGCGGAGAGAGCAGGCGAGTGGAATGGATCAGGGGATGCAGGGGGCTAAGGATGGAAAGAGGACCAGGCAGGATGGAGGGATGGAAGGAGGACCAGGCAGGATGGGAGGATGCAGGGAGAGCAGCGGACCCAGGATGAACGGAGGACTGGGCAGGATGGAGAGAGGCAGGAAGAACTGGACGCTGAGGATGGAAGGAGGACCAGGCAGGATGCAGAGAGGATGGGGCACTGAGCTGTGTCAGGGGAGGTTTGGGCTGGATCTCAGGGAAAGGTTCTTCCCCCAGAGGGTGCTGGCACTGCCCAGGCTCCCCAGGGAATGGGCTGGAGGAGGCTGGCAGTGCTCCAGGAGCCTTTGGACAGCCCTGCCAGGGGTGCCCTGGGTGGGATTTGGAGGTGTCTGAGCAGGGCAGGAGCTGCACTGGATGATCCTGGTGGGTCCCTCCAGCTCAGCCTGTTCTGGGGTTTGGTGAGTCTCAGGATGGAGGCAGCACAAGAACCTGGGATGGAGGACACTGAGGAGGGAGGGCAAGGACCAATGTGGCCCTGGAACTATTGCTTCCAGCTGTGACCAGCTTTAAGCCCAGACTAAACACCTCTGATCAGGACAGCTGGGTTTGGGAAAGCTGTGCTTGCTCTCCACACATCCCAAATCCTCAACTGCTTTGGGACTCCCTGCCAGCACCCCGAGTTTGCCTCCATCTCCCCTATCTGAGAAGAACATAAGTGAGATAATTCTGCTCCCAGCTGCTGAAATCTTCATATTAAAGCTTAACCTCCTCCTGGTGCCCAGCCCAGGCTGGGAAAAGGCATCAGCCAGCACTGGGACACAGCCATCCATGGTGTGAGGCTGGGAAAGGCCAGGCAGGATCCTGATCCCCGTGCTGCTCCAGCCCTGCCTGCAGTGCTGCAGTCCTGTCCTCCTGCTTCTGTTTGTTTGTCATGGCCAGGAAAGCAAAGCTTTTAAACCATCAATTAATTGGACTCTTGCATTAAGAGCAATGAACTATTATTTGACAGAAATTCATCTTCCTCTCCTGCTGAGAAGAAATAAGCTGGAGGAAAAGAATCAGCTTCACAGGAGAAAAATAAAACGCCTCTGCCTCAGAGACAAATTACTCATGAGATACACAGGTAACAGGCATGGGGTGTTTGAGCTCATCCCTTTTACACATCATTTCCCTCAGGACAACAGCTACAAGTCAGTGGCTTTGTGACAGATCCCTTTCTCCCAGTGTCCCTGCCCATCAGGCCATTCCCAGCATTTATTATTCCTGGAATTGATGAGCATTCCCCTCATCTGGGCTGCTAATTAACAACTGTGGCCCTGCAGGTCCAGGTTCAGCCCTGCCTGGCTGAGCAGAGGTTTGGCTGCCAGAGATGGGATTTCTCCTGGAAACAGAGCAGCCTCTGTGCCCCCTCCAGGAGTGGGAGCTGGGCAGACCCACCTCTCACCTCAGCTCTGAGCACACCTGGGCTCCCCCATCCACCTTGATCCAGGTGGATTCTGCATCCTCCTCACGGCTCCTGCCTTGTGCCAGCACCCCACTGTCTTTTAGAGATTTTCTGTGTGGTTCAGATCCATCTCTGCCATGCCCTGAGTCCTTCATGCAATTACTGGAGCTCCAACTGAAGACCTGGAAACCCAGAATTTCTCCAGAATCTCCATGGCATGGCATAAATCAGAGCAGAATCACAGTTAAAGCACCCTGGCAGCCAACAGGGTGAGCACAGCAGGAATCCAGAGGAGACAGCTCCAGAAACTGCCTGCAAAGAAATCTGGTTTGGTTTGGGGGGGAAAACAAAAATCCAGGATTCCAAGCACAGGAGAGAGGTTTCCACAGTGCCTTCTGCTGGGAAGTGTTACGTGGGGAGAGGAGGGGGAGGGAAGGCACCCAGCGAGGTTTAAAATAGAGTTTGGTCATTTTATGAATGAGGTGATGTGACACAGTTCCCTGCCAAAGCTGGAGGGTTTGGTGACCTAGAAAATCCTGTTTGGGGAAGGAGCTGTTGTTGGTGTGAGGCTGCAAATCCAAGTGTTACGGAGGGGGTGGGATCCCACTCACACTCAGGGCACTCAGAGACAGGGAGGAGGTGCTGAGGATGCCAAAAGCCCTCGGGGGTGCTCAGGGCAGGGCTCTGCTGTCACCCTGTTCTTCTAAGTTCTTCTAAGCCTTCTGATGTTTACATTCTCATAATGAATTTTCTCACACAGTTTTATGTAAATAATTATTGTTTTGCATTCTTTTCTGGAGGAGGAGAAATGTGATGGACTGTTGGTTTGTCCAGTGTCATTGGAGAGGTGGCACTGTCACCCTCCAACCCACTGTCACTTTTGGAAATCTATAAATGCTGGAGTCAGAAAATAAACTTCCTTCTTCTTACCTTGGAGGTTCCAGCGTGCGTGTTGTTTTATTTCGTGTCCTGCAGTGACACCCCCAGCCAGCCCGGGGTGCTCCTGCCCGGGGCATCCCTGCCAGGATGTGCCCTGAGGTCACCCAGGCACAGGGGAGGGAAAGGGAGCTCCTTGTCCCAGAGAGCAGCACGAAGGCCTGGGACCAGGGCAGGCCAGCCCAGGGCACACCCAAACCTGGTCTGGGGTCTCAGGGCACACCCAAACCTGGTCTGGGGTCTCAGTCCAAATTCAAACATTTTTGGGGTCACAATCTAGATCCAAATACAGTCCAGGGTCTCAATCCAGACTCAGGGTCACAATCCAGACCCAAAGACACTTTGGGGTCTCAATCCAGACCCAAACACATTTTGGGGTCTCAGTCCAGACTCAAACATGATTTGGGATCACAGTCCAGATCCAAATACAGTCCAGAGTCACAATCCAGACCCAAACACATTTTGGGGTCTCAATTCAGACCCAAACACATTTTAGGGTCTCAGTCCAGACCCAAACACTTTATGGGGTCTCCATCCACTCACAAAGACCTTTTGAGACCTCAGTCCAGATCCAAACATGATTTGGGGTCTTATTCCATCCTTAAATACACTTTAGGATCTCAATCCAGCCCCAGGGCTTCAATCCAGCCCCAAACACATTTTGAGGTCTAAATCCAGCCCCAAACACTTTTTGGTGCCTCCATCCAGCCCCAAAACCCTTTCCCCAGCAGCAGCTTTGCCAGGAGGGTGCAGGAAATCCTGTGGTGCTGCACAGGGATGAATCTGCCCCAATATTCCCCAACCTCCAGGCTGTTTTTTTTCTGGGAATAATCCCACACCTCCAGCTCCAGACACCTGGAACAAAGAGCCCCCAGCAGTGCCCACTGCTTCCCTCATAGCAGGTTATTTATCCGAGCAATTAAATTCCCTTTTCCCTGTCAGTGAACGGAGAGAGGGGCTCTGATCTCAAACTGACGTGGAGGTGAGCAGTGAATCATTTAAAAAAACTGCTACATTTATCTTCATAGGTGGCTGTATTTCAGCAGAACAGTAAATAACAGCCCCAGTGCCAAAAAAAAAAGTCCAATTCAGGCAGAGCTGAGAGATTTCAGGGGATAAAAGGCACTGAAAGTCAAGATTTGACTGAGACACAAAGAATATATCTATTATGGGTGTGATTTTTTTTTCACCCAGGTTCATAACAAGCTTTTATTGGTAATAGAAGACATCCAAATGAGATAATTTTATAGATAAGAGCTGCTCTGAAGGAAGCAGTGAGAGGAGCAAGTAGCCTGTGGTAGTTATATAAAAAAGCCCAGCTAATTATAAATATATATTTAGATAGCTCCAAGAAGTTGGTAGGATGAGTTAGATAAATAAGGAACATTATGTGGAACAGTTTGTTTGCCTTGTCTTCCATGCAAAAAGGAAAATGTGTGTGAATTTCAACGAGCTGGAGAGGCAGGAGTGGCATCTGCCAAAGCCTGATGCAGGATTTGGGAGGATATTCCTGGGCCCAGCTGAAGAGGCAGCTCCACACCCTGATTGCCCACTTGGGAACTGCCACCTCATCCCAGAAATGCACGTGGGAACAGGGATTTTAGTGCCTGAAGCTTCCCAAAAATGGATCCCACCCCCTCTCAGGTGCTGCACACGCAGTGAGAGAACCCTGGGAGATCAGAGCACTTAAGGAAGGTGCAATATTTAAGGAATTTGGGATTTTTGCCACTTTAGGGACGGGGAATGGAGTGTGGTAGGATCTCAGGGAGGTCACACAGAACATCTCAGCTGCCACAGGATCCATCCCCTCAGACAACCATCAATGTTGGACTGATCATTTCCAGCCTGTCACACTTTCCCTTGCTCCTTTTTTTCCATTCCCCTCCTCATAATTACTGCATCAAAGGATGTTTTCTCCTCTGTGCATTCCATTCACACCCCAAAGAGAAAGGAAAGCAGTCATTTAAGTGAGGCAGGGAAAAAAAAAATCCAACCAAAACCCAACCTCTCTTTGAAATGTGGGGAAAACAAAAGATGAAGAGACAAAAGATGAAGAGGCTTCCAAGTGAGGAATGATTAAGAAAAGGGAGGAACGAGGAATGAAATGAGTCATGGGCAGGTTGGGACAAGGGCTCAGGAGGAGACCTCTCATTTTTGCAACAGGTTCAGGGGATTCCAGCCCTGGCTGTGATTTTGGGGCAAATTCACCTTAAAATCTCCACCAGTTTATAAAACCTTTATTTTCCAGGCAGAGGCAGAGGGGTAGAGGCAGCTTTTATCCCTGCAGAGCTGCAGGGCTGACTTTTCCCATCAGCACAGGGCACGGCATTTTCCAGCTCTCAGAATTCCATGGAGAGTTCCAGTTCTCAGAATTCCATGGGGAGCTCCAGCTCTCAGAATTCCATGGAGAGTTCCAACTCTCAGAATTCCATGGAGAGTTCCAGCTCTCAGAATTCCATGGAGAGCTCCAGCTCTCAGAATTCCAGCTCTCAGAATTCCATGGAGAGTAAGGAAAGGAAGGCAGTGAAAGGAAGACTCAGTCCTAGGGGACCTGAAGAGGGAGATTTGGATCTGCTGAGAGCCCAAACCCCAAATTTTGTAAGGAAATTCCAAGCATGGAGCCCTGATTATTCCATGGAGAGTTCTGGCTCTCATAATTCCATGGAGGAAAGGAGAAAGGAGAAAGAAAGGTGAAAAAGGAAAAGGAAAAGGAAAAGGAAAGGAAAGGAAAGGAAAGGAAAGGAAAGGAAAGGAAAGGGGGAAGGGAAGGAAAAAGGGAAAGAAAAAAGGGAAAGGAAAAAGAGAAAGGAAAAAGGGAAAAAGGGAAAGGAAAGGGGAAAGGAGAAAAGGCTAGGCTCAGTCCTGGGGGAATGAGCACCTGAAGAGGGAGATTTGGATCTGCTGAGAGCCCAAACCCTGAGCTTTGTAAGGGAATTCCAAGCACGGAGCCCCGGAGGAGCAGCTGGAGCAGAGACCACGCTGCTGCCGTGGATTTTGGGGCAGGAATTTGTGCCTAAATCAGAGAACTGGGTTTGCTGAGAAGGAGAAGCCAAGGCTGGAGTCATTTGCTGTTCCTGGTGGACATCCACAGCCATCCTGCTGTGCCTGGGGGCTGTCACTGCATTCCCAGCAGGAAAAAACAACCTGTTTTTTTTTGGGGGGGGAGAATTTTTTCCAGGTTCTGAGTTGGACTGATCCAGTCCAGCCCCAGCAGAGCGTTTTCTCTCAGCCCCCATCTGGCAGAGGGAGACGGATGAGGCAGAGCTGAGCAGTGACAGGGGCAGCTTTATTATGGCACAATGAAGAAATTGCAGAGGAGAAAAGATGAGCTCAATAGAAGCTGCAATCGAGGCTATTTGACTTCTGCTGCATGCACGCCCCAAAATGATGGTGATGGATTGCTCAGAGGGGCTTCTGAAATGTAGTGAGCCCATTTAATCCGGGAGAGACATTCCAAAAAAGCAAATAAGAAAAAAAAAAATCAGTGTTTGGAGGTGAAAGAACAGGTTAAGGTCAGGCACGGGGGAACATGGGACAGTTCTGGAGTGGAGTTTTTTGTGAAGAGCCAGAGAAGTGGGATTAAATTTAAGAGTTTAGAAAGATGGTAGAAGGATTTCAAAATGCCACCAAGAAGGGTTTAATCCCCCCCTCATCACAAGGCCCAAGCAGCTGGAGTTGCATCAAACCCATCTTTTTAGAACTGGAGAGAAAAGGGTTTTTTTCAAAGCGAGCTGACAAAAGAAAAGCACAAAGCTCTCTCCTCTCTGTGCTAATTCAGAGCTGAGAAGTTGTTTCAGCACCAGAAGTGGGCTCTGAATTGAATTTTGGAGAGACAGAAGGGAGGGAGATGTGCTCATTAATATCCCAGCATAACAATAACCCCGGATAATGCAAATTATTGCCAAAGCTCCGGAGAGCTGAGAGAAATGGAGATTCACTCTGGAGCTCCACTCCACGGGGTTTATTCAGCAGCACTGAGTAAATATCAACAAGAAGGCTAAAATATTGATCAGGGGAGATGCTCCACGCTGAATAAGCTGCAGACATCTGGAAACAAACAAACTGCTGCAAGAAAGGAAGAGGCTGGGATATTCTGGGGGTTTTATTCTGCCAAAAGCCCAACTGGATGATTTGCAGCTGTAAACTCCCAGCAGCTGAGGAAGAAGGGGGAAAAAATTAGTTTTCCTGATTAAAGGAAAGGCTGGTGGATTTCTGGTTTGGGATGGGGAGAAATGCAGGAGGACTCAAGCAAGAAAGGCACTGGGATGGAATAATGGAAATTTTAAGGTTGGAAACGCCCTTGAAGATCAGTAAATGATAATAAAAACCCATCAGCCACAATGGCAGCTCCAAACCACGGCCTCAAGGGCCACATCCACAGGGTTTGGAGATTCCAGGGATGCTGAACTCGGCCTCAAGGCCCACATTCACAGGGTTTGGAGATTCCAGGGATGCTGAACTCGGCCTCAAGGCCCACATTCACAGGGTTTGGAGATTCCAGGGATGCTGAACTCGGCCTCAAGGCCCACATTCACAGGGTTTGGAGATTCCAGGGATGCTGAACTCGGCCTCAAGGCCCACATTCACAGGGTTTGGAGATTCCAGGGATGCTGAACTCGGCCTCAAGGCCCACATTCACAGGGTTTGGAGATTCCAGGGATGCTGAACTCGGCCTCAAGGCCCACATTCACAGGGTTTGGAGATTCCAGGGATGCTGAACTTGGCCTCAAGAGCCACATTCGCAGGGTTTGGAGATCCCAGGGATGCTGAACTTGGCCTCAAGGGCCACATTCACAGGGTTTGGAGATCCCAGGGATGCTGAACTTGGCCTCAAGGGCCACATTCACAGGGTTTGGAGATTCCCAGGGATGCTGAACTCGGCCTCAAGGGCCACATCCACAGGGTTTGGAGATTCCAGAAATGCTGAACTCGGCCTCAAGGGCCACATCCACAGGGTTTGGAGATCCCAGGGATGCTGAACTCAGCCTCAAGGGCCACATCCACAGGGTTTGGACATTCCAGGGATGCTGACCCCACCACTGCTCCAATTGGACCCTGCTCCAATGCCTGACCTCCCTTCCCATGGAGAAATACCAGAAATGCCCAACCTGAATCTCACCTGGAACAACTCAAGGCCATTTCCTCTCATTCCCAATTTCCTTCTCCCAGGATTACTTTCCAGAAGTGATGAAATCAGTGAATGGGGCTGGACACCAACGTGCAGAAAAGCTCTGAAGCCCCTCACAAATCACAGCTTTATTTTCACTGCCTGACCTCACCAGGGTGGAGCTGAAAGTGGCATCAAAACTTTTGGCTCCTTCTAAAAACTCCCCTGAGCTTCTTTTTTAAAAACAGCATTTTTAATACATATATACATTTTATATAATTTTTTTATATTAATCATAATAACAGGTGCCTAAAAATGTTGGAAGATTTCTCAAACCAACATTTTAACCCAGGCATATGCTCAGTGTTAACCCCAGGCTCTTTCCCGTTTAATTCTGGATCACACTTTGAAGGAAGCACATCCAAATTTTTTATTTTTTTTTCCATTCTGGGAGTGCTGGGCCCATCTCTGATGGGAAATATTTCCCCCCAAAATGCTCAGCCCAACTGGCAAAGAACTCGTGCCAGGGACTGGACAAATTCCATCCTACACCAACCTCCCATCAATATTTTGAAAGAACAAAACCTAAAATCCATTGAGAGTTGACAAAAAAAAAGGGAAATTATGGGTATTTTTCAGCAAATACCAAAGGGATCTTTGCTGAGAGAACAAATGGATTAAACAGTTGTTTTTTATCATTTAGGGAGGTGGATGGACAGAGTGCCACCCTAATTGCTCAGAACCCCCTGGATCATGGAATGGTTTGGCTTGGAAGGACCTTAATGCTCCTATAACCCAAAAATGACTCAAAATGACCCAAAATTGCCCCAAAATAACTCAAAATGACCCAAAAATGACCCAAAATTGCCTAAAAATGACCCAACCCCCCCTGCAATGACTCCCTGAATCCCCCTCATGTCTCCCCTGCCTGTGGAGAGATGAATTCCAGGATTGTGGGTGCGGAACAACCCCAAAACTGCAGCCCAGCTCTCCCCACCCCCAGCTGGATTTCTCTGAGCTGCTGAGTTTTTGAATCATTTATTTACAGCAAGGCAGTAAAGGGAATATATAAAATAACATTTAAATAGGCAAAACACGAAGAGCATCATTAGGAAAATGTAATAGAGCTCAGATTACCAATTATAATAAAGTAATAAAGAAATCTCTCAAGGAGCTTCATGTTCATAATGCAGACAGGGAAGGGAAAATTAAAAAAAAAAAAAAAAAGGAAAAGCTCACAAGTTTTTAGGAATAAAGCTGATTTGTTTTCTATTTTGGTGTTGTTCTTAATTCTTTTATTATTGCCAGTTTGTCTGTCAGGAATCATCACCTTGCAGGGAAGGAAAGGACAAGAATGTCACTAAAGCCAGGGATTGGGGGAGAGCAGCCTCAGCTCAGAAATCACCAAATCTGAGCACAGATGTTCCCTGTTCAAAAATGCACGGGTTCCTCAGCAGCTGAGATTTAATTTCACTTCTCTTTTACAGTTCTGGGTTGGTCCCAGTGGAGGGAAAAAGATCCAGCAGAAAAATGGGGATGCAAATAAATATTTGCCAAGATGCTGAGGTGAAACATCACAGGGAAGGGTTGCACAGAGATGATTCCCAGCCTTCAGAACAAATTACCTCTAAAAAATAACAATAAATTACCAGGATCAATCAATTAATTTAACTGGATATTGGCTCTGGTTGGATTTAAAAGGGAAAAGAACCCAGAAATTATTTGGGATTTGGGAGCAGAACTCTGAAGTGTCTCAACATCAGCTCAGCCAGTGCAGCTCCTGTGAACTTCTCCAGAACTCATTAAATGGCTGGCTGTGGCCAGGGCAAGCAGAAATTCCTTCAAAAAGGGCAGAAATTCCTTAAAAAAGGGCAGAAATTCCTTCAACAGGACAGAAATCCCTTAAAAAGGGGCAGAAATTCCTTCAAAATGACAGAAATTCCTTAAAAAAGGGCAGAAATTCCTTTAAAAAGGGCAGAAATTCCCTTTCTAATCCCAGGAGGGCCTTGGACACACCAAGGCTCCAACTCCTGCAGGGAATTCCTGAAGGGTCAGCTCAGCTTGGAGCAAAGGGGGATTTATTTTCCTGCAGTGGGTGCTCTGTCAATTAATTAATTAATTAATTAATAGCTCTGAGCAGCAAAAATACGATCAAGGTACTTCAATCTCTGGAAAAATTCATCAGCCCCAAGGAAAATTTCCTTTGCCATCATTTGTCCTTTAAACACTCCAGGAATTACAGCCAAACCACCCCAAAAAATCCAGCAGACAAAGCTCATTTTCCTTTAAGCTTATTTAATGATATTTGAAACGCTTAAATTTTCTATTTCCCAGGTCCTGAAAACAGATTTCTTTTTTTTTTTTTTAAGTGACCAATATTTAATTCCAGAAACATACAACCCGATCAGCTAAGTCATAAAAGAGCTATTTTACAAACATACATCTGGATAATTAGAACAATAAAGTCTTTTTAGACATTCAAACATGATCAGTAAAAATACAGGATTATTAATAAAGATTTTTGTGTAATTTTTTTTTTAAAGAATACTTCCAGATTTTTTTTTTCTTCTCTTTAAAGTAAATCTCTGTTAAGAGTACATGATTGTATGTTGTACAAAGAAAATAAAAATATTCTAGTATGAAGAGAGCTCCACAAGACTTAATTCAAAATAAAACAGCAGTGTTTTGGCTGCAGTATCCCTTTTGCAGTACATCTGCTTGTCAGTTGGCACCTTTGGGGAAGGGGAGGGAATCCAGGGATTTCTTTGGGGAACAGGGAGAAAAATACTGGATCCAGGAGAATGCAATCTAATAGCAGGGAGAGATAAATCAGGTTTTAAAGGCTGGAAGAGGCCAGGTGCTGTCTGAGAGCTCCTCAGGTTTGCACTCCTCATCCTCTGAGCCCCCCTCCCTACCCAGCAGGGATCTTCTGCAGGACAGGGGAATTCCCATTCCAGAAAATTCCATCTTCAGCTTTTGGCTTGTCCATGAGCTGGTGACAGCAGAAGGGAAATGACCTCTCAGATGATGTTCTTACATCCCATCCTTGTTCCCAAAACAAAAAATCCTTGTTCTGTTTGGGGAAGGGGGGAAAAAAATATTTTTGTGACGAGGGGCTGGGATTAAAAACTCCAGAGAACTGTTTGGATAAGGGAATGCCCAACCAACCAGGGGCAAATTAAAACAATAAATTCATTTTAAAATAAGGGGAAATCTTATGGCTTAAAGGAGGAAAAAACTGTGGGAATCCTGAATAGTGCATTTGAGCTCCAGCCCGAGGTCTGTGGTGCTGCAGGCGTGCTGGGGAGGGAAAAGGAATTCCCTGGAGAAAGGAATTCCCTGGAGAAAGGAATCCCTGGAGAAAGGAATTCCCTGGAGCAAGGAATTCCCTGGAGAAAGGAATTGCCTGTCCCTCCAGTGAAGGGATCCCTGACCCAGCATCCTCCCTGCCAGTGAGGTGACCCAGAGCTGGAAGCACAGCCAGCAGAGTGGGGTTTCTGTCACCCAGAGATGTCTGGGATCCTCCAGCATTCCCAAACCTCTGCCAAGCCCTGATGGCTCCTCTGCCAGCCTGGCACTGAGGGGGGGATTGTCCCTTATCCACCCTGAGAGTGACAGGGACACAGCTGTTTTTGGGGTAAAAGCCACCCCAGCAGGCAAAAAAGCGAACTGACAACCTCGCTGCACTCCCAGCTTTTCACTGCTGGCACAGCCCCCAGGGGTGACACCAGGGACCACCACAGACCCTGGAATTTGTGTTCAACCACCAGCACAGAGCAGGAACCACCCAGGCCTCCCCAGGCCCCACCTCTGCTGCTCTTCCAGAACATTCTTCCGAAGCCAGACAGCTCCACGGAAGCCTCTGGGAACCCTTTAGGTCACTGAGGTCACAACAACTGCTCCTGGGTTTGGAGTGTGAGAGGGAAAAGGGTCCAACCCCAGTCTGGGCTGTTTTCCAGTTCTCTTCCTGGCAGCATTCCAGGCTGGGGGGTTCTGGAGGAAATTTGGATGTTTATAACCCGGGGAAATGCGGGGTTGAGGTGAGGAGGGGAGTGCTGGGTTAATACTGACAATAATCCCACACAACAGGACAGGCTTTGGTGCATCCCAAAAAACCAGGGAGCTCCTGGCAGCCTGCAGGAGGCTTTGGCTGCTGCTGGCAGTGGTGATGCTCTGAAAACAACAGGAAAAACAAACAGGAAAAACAACCCTCCAAGGGCTCCTGGCTCCAACACCAAAATCCCCTCTGCTCCCTCTCCTGCCACCTGAACTCATCCCCCCAGGATTCTGGGGGAAGAACAAGAGCTGGGATTTCTCTGACAAGGGACAGAGGGGATTTCTCGCCAGCAGCCAAAGGGAAAAAAAAATTGGTTAAGAGGATTCTGGTGCTGAGCAGAGGTCTGAGTGTCCATGGGATGGGCAGGATGCTCAGTTTGGCTCCCTTAAAGGGAGGAGGGTTTGTTCCTCACAGACCTGGCAGGAGCAGCAGCCCAGTGACACTGGGGACACTTGAGCCACCCTGTGCCAAGCAGGACAGCAAAATCCCCTCTGCTCCCTCTCCTGCCACCTGAACTCATCCCCCCAGGATTCTGGGGGAAGAACAAGAGCTGGGATTTCTCTGACAAGGGACAGAGGGGATTTCTTGCCAGCAGCCAAAAGGAAAACAAAAAAATAATGGTTTAGAGGAGCAGGAGGATCCTGGTGCTGAGCAGAGGTCTGAGTGCCCATGGGATGTGCAGGATGCTCAGTTTGGCTCCCTTGAAGAGATTAAACCTTGGGAGGAGGGTTTGTTCCTCACAGACCTGGCAGGAGCAGCCCAGTGACACTGGGGACACTTGAGCCACCCTGTGCCAAGCAGGACAGTAAAAATTCATTTTCACCCTCATTTGACAGAGAAAACCAGAAAAAGCAGGAGATGCCTAAAGGCCAGGCAAGGGCAGTGCAGGGATCCAGAACTCCTGGCTGTCAGAGCCCTCCTGTGTGAAATCCAGCACGGGGGGGATGGAAAATGAATGGCAATGGGCCCAGGGCCACCCTAATTCCCAGCCTGGCAGGAATCCCAGCTGCAGATTCCAGGGCAGGCCTGAGGAAGTGCCCAAGAGCTGCCTCAGCCTCCTCAGGTCACCCATGTCCCTCGCATTGGCACAAACGAGTTCCAAAAAAAAAAAAAAAGGAAAATTCAAAAAAAACCAACCCCCCCCAAAAAAAAAAACAACCCCAAAGCCACCCCGAGCCCTCAGCAAGACATACTCCAAGTACTAAAACTTACTGGCCCTAAAATCAGCAGTACCTGTGGCTAACTCCATGGCAGCCCTTTTTCATTCAGTAGTGAATCAGGGGCACAGCTGCCCCACATCTTTGAAACACTTCTGGGTTTGCATTTTTTTCTTTTTTTTTCTTTTCTTTTTTTTTTTTTTTTTGATCCAGAGAAGAGTTACAAAAGTGCTGCAGGTCCAAGTATTTTTTTTTTATCACTTTACAAAGGAGACAATGATCAAAGCCAACAAAGTCAAGAAGAAAAAACCAAAATTAAACCTCTTTCTCCTCTCCCAGCAAAGGAATGGGAAAGGGGAAAAGGAAAATTTGCCCATCTCAAGTGCCTGGCTGTTTAGTGCATGGAAAATTCCTGTTCCACATGTGGTGACATGAGCAATTCCCATGCAGCTGGTTGGATACAGACAAATTCCAGCCATAAATTCCATCCTAACACCTTCATGAGTAGCTCTTGGTAGTCTGAGTGCCAGCAGGGAGTGCAGAGTCCAGTCCAGTGAGGAAACACCTGCACACAGGTCCCCCCTGTCCCCTCACCAGGCAGGGTGGGCCAGAACTGTCACTACCCAAAAATAGAACAAAAAAAAAAGGCAGATTAAAAAATTAAAATGTGCTTTTGATACACGGAATGAAGTCAAATAAATACATTGATTTTTTTTTTTTCTTTTAAATGTCTAAATACATTTTTTTTTATATCCTACACCCAAAGCTCTGTACATTTGGTTTGGTTTTTTTTTTTTTTTTCCTGTTCTGAAAAAAAAAAAAATTGAATTTCTGGTAGCAAGGAGAGGAGCAGAATAGAATAGACTCCCTCACTGACAAGATAGTGCAGATGCCCCACAGGAAAAGCACCCCATGCCCACTTTGCTAGAGAATGGTTCCTGTTTGGATGCTCCAAACCCTCATCCCAGAGTCCACAGGGGAGACAGCGGGTGCTGTGTCCTGATTCTCTTCATCCCATCTTCAGCCACTCCTGGAAACACGACTAGCTTTTGTCTGAAAAGGGGGAAAAAAAAGGGAAAAAAAGGGAAAAAAAGGTGGTGAGAGAGAGGGATGGCCTGGGAGAGGAGTGAGTGGCTTTTCTGAGCACTGCCACAGGCAGGGCTGCTCACTGAGAGCTCCTCACCCATCTCACCCCAACCCTGGCCAGGAGCTCAGCAATTCCACCTGGAGCAACTTCCCCCAGGCTCAGCATTCCAGGAAGCTCCCTGTGGGATTCCCACCCCTCTGGCCTGCCTGGAGGAGTTCACCCTGGGATGGAGGTGTGGGGCAGCTGGAACAGAACCTTCCAGAACAGGAACCAGCTCAGCTGAGCCTCCAGGGATGGAGCTGAGCTTTCCTCAGGCAGCACTGCCAGGGCTGCTCCAGGAGGTGAAACCTTTTCTGGGCATGTGAGAAAGGCCAGTTGCACCTCTGATAGCTCAGGATTTCATATTTTCCATCTATTTGTAACCTGCTGTTCTTTAGTGCAGAACTCCAAACTCCACACACAGTGGGAGCTGCTGCTTCCCCATTTGGGGCAGACACAACAATTCCTCTCCAGGCCTGGCAATCAAGGACACCTCACTGCCTCAGGCCTGAGAGATGGAAACAAAAGGGAGTTGGGGGAGCAAACTTGGGGTCAATGACTTCATTGGCTGAAGCTGGAAGTGGAAGATTGACCCCAAAAATGCAAATGGACCAAACTCATAAAAGTGTGAAACCCAGTTGGGGGAGCAAACTTGGGGTCAATGACTTCATTGGCTGAAGCTGGAAGTGGAAGATTGACCCCAAAAATGCAAATGGACCAAACTTATAAAAGTGTGAAACCCGTGACCAAATCTCCATTTTGGGTGGGCTTCATCTGCCCTAAATGTACCTGGAGGCCCTTCAATAAACAGATCTGCTTTTTATTCCCTTAATTCTGCCTGGCCCCTGTTTTTGGGTAGCCCAAACCCTGGGCTTTGTGCTCTGGTTGGATTCTGGGCTCCTACCTGAGTGCTCTCCTGTGGAGGCTGAGCCAGCCAGCCCCTGGCGCCGCAGAACGCTGTAATCCTCCTCCACCTCCTGCAAAACAGCAACAACAGCCCCAAAACTCAGCTGGCTCTCCATTTACCAAGCAAACAAAGAGGGCTTCAAACAGGAAAAGAGAAGTTTCACTACTGCAAACACCCAGGTTGGAGTGAGCCCCCTCAACTCCTTCATCAGCAGCTCCATTTGCATGCAATATTCTGATTTCAGTGAAATTAAAGGCTGGCTGCTGGATGTTTCACACATCAAATCTTCTGCAGTTATTCTATAAAGAGAATCCCTGTCCCATGCAAAAATTATTTGGAATATAAAGAGCCTGAAAACCTCAATATTGGTCTGATATCCTCAGTGCAACTCAGAATCTTCATGTGACCCCATGAGCAGCAGCACATGAGAGATTTCACAGGATTACCAAGGCTGGAAAAGGCCTTTGAGATGTCTGAGTCCAACCCATGCCCTAAGACCACCCTGTCACCGAGTGCCACATGCAGTGTGTCCCTGAACACCTGCAGGGATGGGGACTCCAGTCCTTCCCACCTCTCTCTGAAGAACCTTGCCCTAATCTTTGTGCCAGGAATTCACATTCCTCAGGCCAGTGTCCTGTTGAAAACTCCACTTTTGCATGCTTCCTATCCTTCAGAAATGTCTCCAGATCAAAATCAAAGCAACAAAGAGTCCTCCAGCTCCAGAACTATTGGCCTGTTGTGATCCACAACTCAATGCCCACACAACAGCAAAAAAAGCCAAAGATTCTGGTCTAAAGTCTTCTGTAGCATTCACATTCTCTGGAAAAATCCCTTCACCCAGGATTTTTCCTCCCTGCAAATACAACAGCCTTCCAGGAGTAAGAGCCAGAGATGAAGAGAAATCTGGCTGTGTCCTTGCCCATCAAAATAGTTTTAAGGCTTTTTTCTAAGCCCAAAATGAACGGGTATGGAAATGATCAAACGCTCAGGTGACCATCAAACATTCTATGTGCAATATTAATAATAATAATAAAAAAGAAGAAAAAGCAACGCACCTTTAGCTTCTCCAGGGCATCCTGGATGTTGTGGATGTACTGCATGAGCTGCACTCGGATCTCCAGAGGGAGCTGGGGGCTGCCCAGGAAGGGACAGGGCTCCTCCAGCCCTGCCCAGCGCAGCTCCTCGGGGAAGGGCGAGCTGCCCCCGTCCGACTGGGTGTCCCTTGGGGACAGGGGACACTGCTGCTGCTGCTGCTGGGGACAGTCCAGGGCGGGCTGCCTGTGGGAGGTGCACTGCAGGACCAGGGCTGACACCTCCTCGTCCGTGGAGCTCTCCTGCACTGTTCCGTATCCATCAAGGATCAAATAATTTCCTGCGGGGACAACGGGGATTGGAGCTTCAGGGCTCAGGGGGGTTGGAGCAGATTTTAACAGACAAAAGAGGGGATGTCCCACAGCCCATCTGCTGAGAAAAGAAATCCCACAGCCCATCTCCTGAGAAAAATCAAATCATTTCCTGCAGAGACAACAGGGTTTGACTCAACCGGCCCCAAAAAGTTTCAGGGCTCAGGGAGGTCTGAGGAGATTTTTAGTGGGGATGTCCCACAGCCCATCTCCTGAGAAAAATCAAATAATTCCCTGCAGAGACAATGGGGTTTGACTCAACTAGCCCCAAGAAGCTTCAGGGGGGTTTGAGCAGATTTTTAGTGGGGGTGTCCCACAGGCCATCTCCTGAGAAAAACCATTTGGGAACACTCCAAAGATTAATGGTGCTGTCAGACTCAGGTGGCTCTGATCAGGTTCAGAGACCAGGGATGGTTTTTATACTGTACATTTAAAAAGCCCATAATTAAATGGACAGCACCTGGACTCAATGATCCTTCTGGCTCCTGTCCAGCTCAGGATATTCTGTGAGCTCACCCTCCCTGCTTGCCCAAAATCTCTGTTTCTATGATATTATCTGAAAATCCTGCTCTTGCACTCATGGCACCTGACAAATGCAGCTGCTGGATCCCCAAACTCCACTCCCCAGCCCTGGCACTTAGGATGCTTTTAGATGGGTGAGGTTTAAAGCAGAGCTTGCTGATATGCTAAAAGATAAAGTAACTACAGACAGAAAATGTTTTCACAACCTGCACCCAGAAACAGGAGTCCATTTAATGAATTTCTCCATAATAGCACAGGGGACTCAGAATTGACTAAAACCAGATCAATCTCATTTTGATGTCCCCATACAGTTAAGAAAGTAAACAGTGGAAGAGGTGACAAATAAATTAGATGCTTCAAGTTGTTGGCTCAGTTTTAATAATTTAAAATGTCTCAGTGAGAAAAGTTATTTGCACTGTGTAGTTGGAAAGCAGCATTGGGGCAGTCATAAATTGGCTTATCCATGTGGATATAATCCAATTTTTAAATAAGAGTATATTTATGGATAAGAGACTTCTGTGTGGCTGTTAGTGTTGAACCCACTTGATAGCAGCTGCTTCTAGTAGAAAATGCACATGAGATAAACCTCAGCTTCTGTGCTCAGTTTGGTGTGCTCAGGAAGCTGTCAAATAGTCCATGAGCAGCAATAACAATAAAAATCATAAAATAATAAACTTTTCAGAGGTTCAGAGTGTGGTAAGGTTACAGGAGACTATTACAGTGCAAAATTAAAGTGAGTTTCTTTCCTGAAACTTGATCAGGAACAGGGCTTTAAAAAGTGCTTTGCCTCCAGGGAAAACCTTTTCCCTTTAGGCAGCAGAGAGAAGAAGTGGTCCAGGCCAGAACTGAAGGCTTGGCCTGTGCCTGGTGCCTCTGCAATTCCAGTTTGTCACAGGGTGTGTCCCCAGCTCTTCAGCTTCTCCTCCAGCACAGGAAGAATGAACCAGGTCCGTGTTTGCACAGGGCTAAAGTGACCTGGTGAGAGCTGGCAGCTCTTGTCCTACCCAGACAAGCAAAAGGGGAAGTGTTAAAGGACCTGGCCAGGCCATCACCCCCTGAAGGAGTGCCCCAGGCTCACCTGAGATCCGAATTTGCACCTCCTCCTCCTCTTCCTCCTCCTCCTCCTCCTCCTCCTCTTCCTCCTTCCTGTCCAGCAGCTCGCTCTCGCCGGGGTTCTCGTCGCTGTGAGCTTCCCGGGCATCGAAGAAATGCTCCCCGCTCTCCTCAGCCCCCAGCCCCTCCAGCTCCGAGCTGGAGCCCTCCAGGTTCATGCTGTCCATGGGCAAAGTGCCCCTGGCGGGGGGCTCCGTGCCCACCAGCTGCATGGCATCCCCTGAGGCCGGGCACTCGGCTGCAGTCCGGGCGCCGTGCCCGCCCGCGGCCTCTCCAGTTCTGCCAAGGGCTCTGTCCTCTCCAGGCTGCTGGAATTTGCTCTCAGAGGGCTGCAGCTCGTTGCCACTCTCTGTCTGGGCTTCCTGGGACACGCTCCTGAACCTGGGCAAGCGCTGTCTGTCCTCCAGGGTGCCCTTCTCTGCCAGGCCCAGCTGCTGCACCAAGAGCTGCTTCAGCAGCCCCACTGCAAGGACAGGCAAGGGTCAGATGAGATGGACACAATTTGGACTCCAAGTGACAAAATGACTCAAACTTTGACCCTGCAAAGGAGCTCACAGCTGTGGTTATAGCAGGGGATTCCCACCTCAAGGAAATTGGGAATATTCCGCTCAGGTTTGAAATGACAGCCCAAAAAAAAAAAAAATAAAAATAGGAAAAAAGCGAAGAAGCATTTTCCCTAAAATTCCTTCTGGCTCCTCTCCAGCTCAGGATATTCTATGAGCTCATCAGCTCCCTTCCTGCTTGCCCAAAATCTGTTTCTACCATAATGTCTGGAAATCCTGCTCTTGCACTAATGGCACCTGACAAATGCAGGCAACGCTCATGGAGCACAGAAGGGATTAAAGCAGACACAAAGGTCAGCCTCTGACAGAGGTGTGACTCCTTGCTCTTGGTTGGAAAAACAGGGATAAAAATATATGTATTAAAAGTTCCAGCCTCACTCTCCTGTTTTACCTTACAATATGTCAGGACAAACATCTCCTTGGAGAAAACCAAAGAAATTGTCTCCAAGAAAATTGTAAAATAAATTATCCTGAGTGCCTGGGTTTCACCCTGCACAGGAGCTCACAGCTGTGGTTATAGCAGGGGATTCCCACCTCAAGGAAACTGGGAATATTCCACTAAGGTTTGAAATGTCAGCAAAAAAAAAAAAAAAAAAGGGAAAAAAAATCTAAGAAACATTTTCCCTAAAATTCAATGCAAATTTATGCCTGGTTGAACTTCAACCCACATTCCTTTAGTTCCCAAATTATCCCAACCAAACACTTCATAATAGGGACATATTGTTCCAAACAAAAACGTGCTGCTGTCAAGAGCCCCAGATTGTTCCTCCTCACCACAAAATGCTCCTGCAGCACCCAAAAAAAGCAGTGATGTCACACAGCAGAACTGTCACTCAGCTCAGGCTCTTGTCACAATGTTGGAGAGCTGCTCTTTTAACTCTCAACACTCAGGAGATGCTGTAGGGTCACTGCAAGTGTCCTTACACACCCCCAGACTAAGATTATTTTAGCTGTGGTCTCTGAAAACAAGTACCAAGAATATCTATCCAATATTCAGAACTAGAAAAGAACTTTAAATCCTCTAAGAAGGAGAATAAATGGAATTAAAGGTCTGAGATAACTCTGAGACTGCAGAGAACTGTCATTGCTTGGAGAGAGAGATGGAAAAGGCAATTGGGGCCAAGGATGTGAGAGTTCTGCATTTTGGTAAAAGCAAATATTCCACAGACTCTTCCCTCCAAGTACAGCTGAGGGACTTTGTGTCCCTTCCAGAGCTGCCAAGGACAGGTCTGTGGATTAATGAATTCATTCAAATTTTAGGGAGTTATATTTAGGAGTTGCACTGCCAGAGCTGATCCAGCAGGTTGCAGAGCCCTGCATTCTTCCTCTGAGAGCAGAGGAAGTGATTAAAAACCTTAAAAAACAATTTCAAACAATGATTTGTCCATCAGGAAAACTTCTCAACACACACAAATGCTCATCCAATTACACCCAACCACCTCCCAAGTATTCAGAAATCTGAGTACTTTGGATACAAGTGAGCTTAACAGTTTGCAGGATTTTACAGAAAAAAAAAAAAAAAAGGAAAATTGCATTCTGCAACACAAGCAACCTCTCCAGTTCTGCTCCAGTGCTACAGAAATAAGCCAGGGCTGACTGCCTTGTCTTTAAAAACTGCTGACCAGCAATGGCACTGTGCACTAGGTTCTGCAATATAATTTTGCCATCAAAGCACTCCATGGATGGTAGAAATTCATGATCACCCTCATTTGATAGAGAAAACCCCAGAAAAACCAGGAGATGCTTAAAGCCCAGGGAAGGGGCAGTGCATGCATTCAGAACTCCTTGCTGTCACATCCAGCCCAGGGGGATGGATAATGAATGGAAATGGGCTGTTTGGCCAAATTCCACCTCCAAAGCCCAGCCCAGGGTGGTACTCACAGTTCCTCAGGGCATCCCGTGCCCACTGCCCCTCTGGCATTGAGGCTGAGCTGCTGGCTGGGTGTTCAAAGCAGGCAGAGGAGTCCTTCAGTGCCAGCTCTGCCTGCTGCACCTTCTCAAACTGCTCCTCAGCCCCCAGCAGCCCTTCCACCTTGGCCTTCTCAGACATGATGGGTGAAGAGGACTGAGGGTTCAGTATTAAGGGAGACTCAAGGCCCAAATCTTTATCTAGAAGACCAAAGAAAAAAAATTCAGGTGAAACAATGGTGACAAAACTGCAGAAAATTCCACTCTGGAAACACTAAGATTCTTCAGTATGGCTTTGCTATAAGGCCAGCTCTTTCCAGGGTTAAAAAAGACTCTCCAGCAGTTTATAAATCAGATGGGAATAGTAAAAGGTGCATTTCCAAGAGGTTCAGCATCACTTCTCTGAATGACTTGTAAAGAAATCATCCCTTTCCAGAAAAATCTCCAAGCTGCCCTAGGCTCCCAAATCCCCCAGGACTATGGCTGGGCACATCTGCACTCTGGGGAGCAAATCTCCTGCTCCACTCCCTGAATCCCTGCTTTACCTGGACTTTGCAGGCTGCTGGCAGGAATGTCATGCTGCTCTTTCAGCTTCTGCTGCTCCTCTTCCTCACGCTCCTCTCTGCAGGGAGGGAACAAACACATCCTTTGAGTCAGGTTCATCTGCAGGAGAATGCTTTGGAGGGCAATTTGTAAGCAGGAAAAGGGGTGCTGGAGAAAGAAAAATCAGCTTTTCTTCCTCCTGCAGCTTTGACTTACTCGCCAGGGCCTGACTGAGGCAGTGGGATCACCCTTCTGCTGCTCCCCATCTTCACAGTTCCTGCCATCTGAGCTATAAGGTCCTGCCAGCTGCAGCAGAAACAGCAAATAAAACCATCCAGCAAGTGAAACACAATGAGCATTTCTCTATTTAATCCTCTTAAACCCAGCTGATATTATTACTGCTTTTTTTACCAAAAAGAAATGTCATTTTTTTTTCAAGTTCTGTTACATTCAGCAAGTTCCTGCCATCTGAGCTATAAGGTCCTGCCAGCTGCAGCAGAAACAGCAAATAAAACCATCCAGCAAGTGAAACACAATGAGCATTTCTCTATTTAATCCTCTTAAACCCAGCTGATATTATTACTGCTTTTTTTTTTACCAAAAAGAAATGTCTTTTTTTTTTTAAAGTTCTGTTACATTCAGCCCCCCCAGAACACCCTGAAATCACCACAGCAGAAAGCTCAGCTCACCTGGATGCTCTTCAGCAGAAAGAAATGATACACAGGACCTTATCACTTGTCAGATCAACCAGTTAATTGATATATAAATACATGAAAAAGCATTATTTCCCACATCACTGGAGTGTATAGATGTAGCAACAGGCATCTATCCCATAAACACATCTATCCCTGGGTATTCCTTAGGAGAAAAGAGTTTCTCCCAATGAAGCTTTTAGCCACGGAATCCAATTCCTGCAGTGGGGTGTTTATGATGCCAGAATGTAAATCTGCAAAGATCTCTGGTGCTGCATGAAGATGCAGGATTATTTCTGTATCTGATCTGGCAGTCAGACATCAAAAACCAGATTTTTAAGGGTAAATAAAAACATTTTGGAGGTCAGGAAAGAGTCTGGAGTGAGCCAGCTGGGAGGGACTATCTGTGGGTGCTTCTTACAGAGACCACAAGATTTCCAGCTGAATTTAGAGAAGGAACTCAGGGAATTCATGGGGTAAAGGGTCTCTCAGGTCCAGCAAAGCCAGCAGCAGCTGGATTGAGCCCAGGACTTACACATTCTTCTCTGAGACAGTCTGTGCCACCAGCTCGTAGATGTGAGCCCCCGTCGCCGACATGGAGATGACGAAGAAAGCTTTGTTATCTGCACCAACACAGGGAAGGGAACTGAAACAGCTTCCCAAAAATTCCTACATAACCCCAGCCCAAAGCAAGGAAAACGTCCATGAGATAACTTTCCAACACTAATACAGAAACACTGACCTTGTCCTATCAAAGAAATGTGCCCTCAAAGGAAAAAACCCATTTTGCAAAAGCTCCATTTCTCCTCTTTTCCCTTCTAATAATTTCCAGAGTGCTTTTCCTCTAACACAATCAGAGTACTTTCATTTAGAAGTCTATTTAAAACTCAAGCAAATGCCTATTACTGATGCAAAGAAGTTAAACAGCTCATCCATACTAAGCACGATGTTGGACAACCAAGAATTAAGCCTACGCAGTTTTCCATGTTCTGCTCTGCAAATCTACACAAAATCATCTTCCTCAACTGAGCTAATCTTTATTTTTGGCTTCTCTTTTTGCTTTCTCAGTGGGCTGCACTGACCTGTGGCCACCTGGCGAACCAGCACAGTGTTGAGTTTGATGATGGGGCTGAAGGTGTGTTTGCTGTCAGCTGTGGATGCCAGGATCTTGCTGTGGCACTTCAGCACCAGTTTGTCATCTTGTTTCTGCAGCAGCACCAGGATGTCCTCCAGCAGCAGAGTGTACAGATCTGCCCAGAATGCCAAAAAAGCCCAGAACGAGTTAAAAACATTCCCATCAGGAAGCAGAAAGCTGCATTTCTGATTACTCATGCAGAGGCAGCAATCAGTGCTGTGCCATTCCAGGCAAAGCTTGCAAATCTTCCTGGTGAAAACTCCAGCAGAAAGCTACAGATGGAACTGGATCAGCTCATGACTGACTGCTGTGTCCCTGCGTGGCCCTAATGATACTCCAGCACATTTCACAATTGACAAGAATAATTTAATCAGCTCAGAGAAGCACACAGGCATTATTAGAGGTGGCAGTAAGAAGCATAATTGGGAGCTGCAGCAGAGCTTTTCCCTCCTCTCCTTCCCAGCAGACTCACCCAGAGCCAGGGGATGGGGGATGGCCCAGACTCACCGATGGTTTTGTCACGATTCACCTTCCAGGTCAAGGGCCCTTCATGGAGCATCTTTCTCTTTGTTAGATCCAGGTTCTGTCACCAGGGGAAAGAAAAAAAATGAAATTTCCATGGAAGCAAGTCATGATAAAACACAGGAATTGCCAGAGGGACTCCAGTTTGGAGCTAAGCAGCTGAAGCCAGGCTGGGAAAAGAAACATGGAGCAGGGAACCCAAATCTTGTCAGAGATGCTGTTTATCACTTCTCCTCTTCCACTGCTCTTTTCCACAAGCCAAGTGCCACAGAGTGGAGAATTCTCCCTCCAAGTCAAGCTCCTGGGGCATGAGGATGTCACCTGTTTCCTAGGAGGAGTTTTTCCAATCCCCCATATTCAGCTCTAGCATTACAACTGATTAATACTGCAGCACTCGATTTGCAAGTCAAGTGTGCCTACAAATTATTTACAAATCATCCCAATGATCTGACAGGCTTTGTAATGTCAATGGATTCTTCAGGCACTTCAGTGCTTGTGACATTTAGATCTGCAGGCAAGCAGAAGTGACAATTTTCACAATTCATCCCTTCCAAGTCTCAGAGTCTGCAATCAATGACAGCGAGATTTCGTAGCTGCCAGAAGTTCTTCCTTCCCTTGCTGAATGCTTGCAAGTTTATTTGGGGAAGGATACATGACACAGTTTTATAGAAAAGTTGGGGTTTTTTGATTCACACTGACTTTGAGGGAGATGGGGAAGCAACCAGCAGGTAACCAGCTTCCAAGAGAACTGCAGGGATTTACAGGAGCCACGGAACAGAGTATTTTTAATACTGACTTCAGGTTTTATTTGGCTGTGTGGATCTCCCATGATTTTGTACATGCTCTCCTTTTAAAGCCAATTCCACTGTTACACCTCAGGGCTCTCCAAGGTCTCCCCAGTTCCAACAGCATCACTAAGACATGCACTCACATGAGATAAATACCCACAATAATCTCCTTATCCACAAGATATCTCTCTTCTGGGATACAGTGCTTGAGCTTGCAGGCCATAAAGGTTTGTTGCACAGAGCTGACAAGCTTCATCAGCACCATGATGTGCAGAACTGAGCTGTTAGAGCCACCGAAATCTTCAGGAAGGTAGCAAATCTCACATTTCTGAGATAAATTGTTTTCATTTTCATACAGAAATATTTATCTCCAAAGACCACTTATTTGTGCACCACAAGAAGCACAAAGTGAACATCAGGGCTGCAAACTCCATTCACCCAGGGCCGGTTTTAATGCTCCCACTCACCCTGAACTCATCCATCATGGGATCCTCTGACTGCTTCAAGTAGGAGAGGTCGAGTCGCCGCTGATAATCCTCCAGGTGCTGCAGGAAATGCAAGGAAATGGTCACTTGGAGCAGCAAAACTGCCCAGAGTGCAGCTTTACTGCTGTGCCCAGCCCTGGGGGTTCACTCTGGGCCTCCCACCTGCTTGTTCTCTGACTCTTTGACAGCCTGGTTCACGTGGTTGAGGATCTGGCGGCAGTGATCTGCTGCTTTCTTGACTTTCTCCTTCTCCTCAGGCAGCTCTGCAAGAACAAAAGAGTGGGACAGTGCTTCCAGCAAAGGTTTGGGCAGGCAGCCCTGCAGTGCAGTGTGCTGACCTCAAACTGGACAAAGAGGAGTTAAACTCACAGAGAAGTCATCAACAAAGGCAATGCAACAGTGATAAAAACGAGATTTGTGACAGCAGAGAATTGATTGTGACCTGCACATCATTACACACAATGCAATTGTTACTCTCCCTTTTTTAGGGCCTTGTGACAACTCACAATAATGTGGGAAACCTAAAATCCCTACTAAAATCCTTACTAAGAGTACAGGCACAGGTGAACCCATCAATTCTCACCAGCAGCCACACAGAGAATTCACTTAACAGGAACATCAACCAGTACATCAAAGATAATGGAGTATCACATGCTTTCCTAATTAGGATTAGAGGGAACTTGTAGCTGCAGTCTATTTTTATGAGTAATGAAATTACCCTGCAGCAGGTATCAGATAGTAAAGCTGGGAAGGCATTTTGTGCTATTATTTATCACATTTTTACCTGTTGTGCTGGAAGTATCTTTCAGTGTAACACATCCTAATTAAACCCCACCCTCTGCAAGAGCATGAGGACGTTCTGTGCTGCTTTAGAGGTTTGACAGATTCACTTATTTCACACTGAATTTCCTTTTTATTTTCCTAAGGAGGCACTAACACTGGATTTTTCTTTTTATTATTATTATTTTTTACACCTCCCGTGCAGACAGCAGCAGTGAGGTCGCAATGAAAACAGAGACACATAAAACTGAAGTGTTATTTAACACATTTACCTAAAAAACCTGCTGAGATGGGTGCCCAAATCCCAGTGGCAAGGCTTTACCTGTGTATTTAGCAATGTTATCCAGCAGAAGGGGGTATTTAGTCAACCTCTGCATCTCCGTGGGGATGATATCCTTCAGCTGCAGCCGCCGGCACAGGGGATTGCTCTCAGCGTCCTAAATTTCAACAGCACAATATCTGCATTTGTCATTTTTATTAAGGCCATAATTACCTGAATGCACAACATCTATTCATCACTTAAACATCTATTACTTCACTTTCCAGTAATTAAATACAAGACAAGAGATGCCAAGATCTATCACCCAGACAACACATCCCCTCTCCATCTGCAATTACCCAGAGGAAAAGCTCATCACAGCAGCAGTGCCTTCCTCCCCTCATTACTCCCCATGGGCATGGGCCCATCCCCAATCCATCTCAGTCAGCAGCTCCCAGGGAACCCATCAGTTTGGGCTTTCACACCGCAGCAAAACACAGGATATTTGTCAAATCTCCCCCTGTACTCCCAGAGCTCCTCCCAGCCTGTGCTGATGGAGATGATGCTCTCCTGCAAATGCCACGTGGACCCAAAGCCCACTCCTGGCAGGCAGAGCAGCTGTGCAGCATCTGTCTCCTGCTCCTGGCACTCTGAGCACTCTTCCCCACAGAATTTGGCACCCTTGAGGGAGATGGGACACTCCTGCCTGGGACACTGTGCTGCCCTGCATTCCATCAGGACACTCAGTGCTCCCCAGAACTGAAGGCTCCTCCCTCCAGAAACCATCAGGAGAGATAAATACAGTGCTGGACATGTCCCCAGCTGAAGGCAGCCTTAGCCATGACGTCATTAATTAATGTCATTAATTATCAGAACTTTATCTAGGAGGATTCATTGGGCTGTGCTGAAGCAACTTAAAAGCCTGGTGGAGAAAACTCCAAAGCCTGGTGGAGAAACTGAGAGCTTAGGGGAAAAATCTCAGAGCTTAGGGGGAAAAACCTCAAAAGCCTGGTGGAGAAACTCAAAGCCTGGTGGAGAAACTCAAAGCTTGGTGAAGACAACTCAAAGCCTAAAGGAGAAGCTCACAAGCCCGGTGGAGAAAACTCAAAAGCCTGGTGGAGAAACTGAGAGCTTAGGGGAAAAAACTCAAGAGTTCGGTGAAAAACCCAAGGCCTGGAAGAGAAAACTCAAAGCCTGGTGAAAAACTCAAGGCCTGGAGGAGAAAACTCAAAGCCTGGTGAAAAACTCAAGGCCTGGAGGAGAAAATTCAAAGCCTGGCAGAGAAAACTCCAAGCCCTGTGGCAAACCCACCTGCACGAAGGTCTGGAAGCGCGAGTCCTTCTTCTGGCGGGACTTGATGACCTCGAGGGCAAAGGGCTGGTTGCTGCAGAAGGTGGCAGTGGCAAGTTTCAGCTTCTCCTCTGCTGGTCCACTAAACTGTGCCAGAAAGCCAAAAAAGCCAAGTTTAGACAGGCTGGAGCTCAACACGAGGCACCCTCAGCAGGCAGAGCTACATGGGACTGGGATCACCAGGGAACATAGGAGTTATTGACAAAAATGAGGAGGCATTTCTGCCCTGGGTTAAGGCTTTGTCTTCCCAGAGGAGACCTTTACATCTCAAACTCTTCAGTTCTCCTGAATGCAGCCCTCCCACATCACAGAATCCCAAACTGGTTTGGGTTGAAAGGGATTTGAAAGCTCATCCCCATCATGGGCAGGGACACTTTCCACTACCCCAAAACATCCTTGAAGACTTCCAGGGATGGGGCAGCCAAATCTCTCCATAAAGATCTCAAAAGCAAAGCCTGCAGCAGCACTATAAACTCCAAATTTATACACTCTAAGATTAGAAATCAGTATTTCTAACCACCTTTTAACTGCACCGCAGGCAACACCAGGCTCACACTTCAATGTTACCAAAATAAATCGTGCCACTACATTTTTCAAAATCCCACTCTCACCTTTATGTACTCAAAGTACCTTTCTATTCTACCCACACATCTTAAGGATATTATTCTTGTGCCTTAAATGACTCTCATCTCCAGTCAGATGAAAATCCTCTGAGTTCTTCCTGCTTTCCTTCCCCCCTCATCCTCCAGCTCTGTTTTGGCTCCAGAACTCGCAGCCCTTCAGTTCCCATTGCTGGGAATTACCTCCTCCAACCTCTGGCTCTACTGGTCATTCCATGACACATTATTTCGAAATAGAAGAAATATTAAAAGAATTTTACCCAGGAGAGCAAATCTTCCCCAATTTGGCCAATGACAGAAGTCTCGTTCCTTTTTCGGACAGATTTCATCTGATCGTTCAGTGCAACTAAAAAACAAGGGAAAAAAGGCAAATTTTATTAATGGTGGTCAAATTGCTGGCTTCATTTTCAGCATTTAACATAAAAGCTGTTCTAGGAGAAGATTAGATTTGATATAATTTTAATTAGCCAATAAACAACATTCTGCAACTTAATAAATTTAGGATATCTAATAAAATGTGATGTAACTCCTTTATGCTTGTGTCTCACTTGGCTTCAAAGGACCCCTAAGAACCATTCCAAACTCATCTTTTCTGAGGCTCAATATAATTTTTCTATAAACAGGAATAATGCAGAAGCCAGAAAACCACACAGCTGATGATTCAGTGGCTGAAATTCCTATTGTGAGCAGTCCTTTCCCTAAACAACGAGGAAGGGCAACCCTTCAGAAACAAAAAAATCAATCTTCATAAATCTGTTTTCTGCTCTCCTCAGGAACAGTTCTACCACCTCAAACCCTGGCCCATAAAGCTCACTGCTCCTTTTATCAAGCATGAATCAACACAGATAAGGAAAAGGAACACTGGACACATGATTCCTTATCAAAATATCTTTGTGAATCAGAAATGGAACAAGTGTGAGCAAAAGCAAGCCCAGGGCAGTGTCCTGAAGAATTCTGCTCCATCTCAAGTGTTGGGTGAAGCTGCCTGGTGTTCCAGGGTCCCTTTGCTTCAATTTTTCAGCCACTGGAATCCCAAATTCCAGCATCCAGCTGCTCCTACCATGCAGCCCAAGGATGTCCTCCAGGTTGGAGAAGATTTTCCGCTTGTCACTGGAGCTGAGGATGCCCTCCCTGGTGACCCTCTGGTAGAAGACGTTGTGCAGGACCTTCAGCGTGCGCACGTGGGCTCGCTCCGTGTAGAACAGCTCTGGGGAGACAGGGACAGCAGGATTGCAGCCCCTCAGGGCAGGTCCCTCAGCAGCATTTCCCCCCCTGGTTCATATTCCAGGCTCTGCTGTAATTCCATGTTTGAATTGTTTGTGAAATTCCACCATTTACCCCAAACCAAGAGATCTGAGCTCACGAATCCACGCAGGAGCTGCAGCTCAAACCTGCTGAAGTTTGGGAGCAGCATTTCCATCACCTGCTTCCCAAAAAACCAAGCTTTTCTTGTTTTCTTTTACAGAACATATTAAAAACTTGGCCTTTCAGTGCCTTAATATTTAATAATCACTTGGTATTGTTTATTTCTCCTCTAAGGACTGGATCAATCTCACCTCAGGTTACTTCCCAGTAACAAGCACAGGTTTCACAGCAAAGAACTCTTCAAACCAAAAGTTCTACAATTCTCCAGCCACTACTTCACAAAATCAGTAAAGAAAAACCTAATTGTAAATTTTTTAAGAACTTCAAAGCTCTCGGGGAAGGTTTCAGCTCTGAGCTTGGCCAGGTAGGACAGAACCTCCATCTCACCATTTATCACCTCCTGACGTTTGATTTCGTAGGGTTGCAGCCCCATCAGCACCTCCCTGCTCACAAGCTGCTGCCAGTTGGGAGGGTCCATGTCCATGTCGAAGTCATAGAGCTCATCCTCACTCTGCACATCTGCAAAGCCAACACTGTCCATCCTGATGGGAGGAGAAAAAGAGAGAGTTAATTCCCGTTCCAGGGAAAAGCTGAGTACATCAATCAGCTTTATGAATACACTGTCCCTGCCAGCTGGGGGCTGTTGGATGCCTGAACCTCTGGGCACATTCTCTAATTTTGCCCTTTACAGACTGACTGTTCTGACAGTGTTTTCATAACCCTCCTTTTAACGACACAGATCAAATCATGTGCAGTCAGATATCAAGGCAGTGAAAAGGGCAGGTTACAGTTTCTTGCCTCTGTCTATCTGCAGGTACAGAACCAACAGCAACCCAGGTTGGAAAGGAAAATAGGGATCTCTCTACTCCCTAACCCAACTCCCATCCACTCAAATCAGTGGATACAGCAATCATTCCACTTCACTCACAGATCAAAGGGGTATTTTTGCATATGACTCACGCCACCTGCCCTACAAATAGCTGCCAGTGTCTGATTTCATGTGTTCTTAAAGAAAAGGGATCATGCAGACAACTGGGCTGCCTCAGAACAAAGAGCACTGCTGCATTCTGCTTCATAACCATTTGAAATCCAAACAAATTCAGTCAAGTTCAAACATTTCCAAGCACACTCACTTGCGAAAAGGCTTCGGTGTTCCCATGTCAACCATCCTGCAAGGAAGGAAAGCAATCATTAGGAAGCTTGTGCCTGAATTTCTCTCTGCCCAGAATGATTTCAGAATGGTGGTCTGAGCTCCAAAGCAGAGTATTCTACACCCTCTCCTGACAGTTTTCTAGCAGAGCAGAGACACAGACCAAAGTTTCCTAATTCTCCCAACAATATTTAACACAAGCAATGTCACTGTCATTTTATGCACTAAATTTCAGCAGCCACTGTCACACTGACAAAGATCACTCTACAAAGATCTTTTCCAACCCATTCCAAGCTTTCCTGACTCTCTCTCAAGGCTCCCTCAAGCAGCCAGCGTTACCTCTCAGACTCTCCCTCCTCCTCCTGCAGGTTTTCCAAAGGAGATGGGAACTCAAAGGTGTTGTTGGGTGTACGAGGGGTGCCATCCATGGAGTCACTGGCAGGTGGGGCTTCCCCAGGCTGCTTCACACCTGGACACAGGATAAATGTGAAAGGTGAGGAACCAAGTTAGAGGACATCAGAGAACCTCCCAGCCTCTCCAGAGCCTCAATTCCAGCTTCAGAGCTGGAGGAACTCGATTCCCAGGGTGGTAAGAACAAATCTCAGTGACAAAAGCTTCAGGTGGCACCCGTTGGGTTTTTCCTGTTGGATGATCCAATGCCACACTGGCAGAACCCACTAACAACCACTGCTGCTCGTGGCACGATTCCCTAATTGAGGAAAGCTGATTAAGGTGAGGAAGAGCAGCTCCAATGACATCAAAGCATTGCCTAATTAGCCCAGCTCGTTGCATCAGTGCTCTGCACATCCGGTTCACAGCACGACCTTTAACCACTCTCCATTCCACCCTACCTGTGTCACTGTCCTTGCTGCCCTCTGGAGAGGCAAAGGGCCCCATGGCCAGGGGGGACATGGGGTTGGCAGGGGGGTAAGGGGCATCTGTGCCATCGCTGGAGGAGCCGCTCTGGCGCATCTTGCTGGACTCGGGGGGCTCTGGGCTCACAGAAGAGGCTGTGGGTGAGTGCTTGGGGTGCCTGGGCTTCTGCATCTCCATGGCCCTGCCAACTGGACCAAAAAGAATCATCACCCTGCTGAAACCACCTTTTCAGTGCTGAGAGAAGCAGCATCGCAGGACCAAAACAGGTTTGTGTGTTTTCGAAGCTGGATTTTAACAAGAAGAAGTTTAAAATCAATCAATCCTACTGAACATCACTCAATCCTACTGAACATCAGTCAATTCTACTGAAAATCACTCAATCCTACTGAAAATCACTCAATCCTAAGGCAAATCACTCAATCCTACTGCAAATCACTCAATCCTGCTGAAAATCACTCAATCCTGCTGAAAATCCCTCAATCCTTCCCCAAAATGCCTCAATCCCAGCCCAAAATTCTATTCCACAACCCCTCCAAGTGAGACAGGGTTGGGAGGGAATTGGCAGAAGCAGGGTCCAAACTGGGAGGACTGGGACTGGGTGAGGCAGGATGGGTGGGATGAGGTTTAGGGGGGCAAATAGGGTTCCTGGCATGGATTTTGGAAGGCAGCAGGGATGTTCCGTGGCTCCCAGGCTAGCAGGGGGTTCCTGGCTGACATACTTGCACTGCTGTCGTGTCGGCTCGGTCTCCTCGGGGGGCCCAGAATGTTGGGGAAGCCTCTCCTCTTCCCTTTCTCCTCTCCTTCTTTCTCTTTCTTGATGCTTTGCTGCAGGAAAAGAAAAGCAAACTCATCGCTCACTGCTTCAAATCCAGCTGTTTGCTGAGATTTTAATCAGTTCTTCAAAGCTGCAGAAGGGAGAGGACACAAAGCTTCTAAAAGGTTTCACACTGTTTCACCTTTTTGGTTTCACACTGTTTCACCTTTTTGGTTAGTGCAGAACTGCTTGAAACTCTCTTAATATTTCAAAGGAAGCTGAAATGTTGATGAAAATAAGTAACTACTGTGACCAGATACACCCTCATGCTGTGGGAGACAAGGGATCACACCCACAGGGATGAAGTTTTGGTGGAAATATTCATTATATAACTGGAAAAGTGGGGGTGGCAGGGAGAGGAGCTCTCCTGCATCACAAACCAGGAGGGTTTGAGTAAGTTTCTCCAGCAAAACTTGAAGTAAACAAGGCAACAGCTTTAATGAGACTCTCCTGTGGTTTAAGGTTGTGTTCTCTGAAATATTCCTCCCCCGAAGTTTTAATAACAGCCAAAAACAAGGTGAATTCAGGGGTAGAGATAAAGGAAATAATTCCAATTATTTCAAATTCACGCCTCTGCCAACAGATGCAGAACCCAATTTCAGCTCTTAGGTTTGCTGTGCAGCTCAGCAATCCCAGAAACATAAAAATCACACCCATTTTTAATTTTTTTCCTGCGAAACTGGGGTTTGAATGGCACACAAACCCTCTGTGGCCAGGGCAGCACTACCTTGATCTTTGGCAGGAAACCAATGCGGCCCCGCTTCTGCTCCAGGTTCCGAGGCTCTTTGACTTTCACTCCCAGGTGTTTCATGTAGGTGAGGATCACATATTGCATCGTGGAGCTGCCAAACACAGAAAAAAACCAGGGAGGTTTAGGAAAAAGATAGTGGGAAAATACACTGAGTCAATAAAATTAAGGTCAAGTGCCAAGGTTCTGTTGAGAAGTTCATTTTTAAATTCAAGTGATGAAATGAACGGAAATAAATTCCCACAGATAATGGGGAGGTTCAGGCAACATCGAATTTATTGTTTTGTAAATTATGGAGTAAATAAAGATGGAATATATGGATGGGGAAGCTCTGGCACAGGGTGCCCAGAGAAGCTGTGGCTGCCCCTGGATCCCTGGAAGTGTCCAAGGCCAGGCTGGAGCACCTGGGACAGTGGAAGGTGTCCCTGCCCATGGCAAGAATTGGAATTAATTCATCTTTAAGGCCCCTTCCAACCCAAATCATTCCATGATAAAAGGCACAGAAGCCCAGCAGGTGAAAATACAATTTGAGAATTACACAGAAGGTCCTAAAATTCTACACTAAAACCACATTTGATGTCACATTATAGCTTTGAGTTATGGTAGAAATAAGCAGCAGTAAAAGGTGACTGCAAAAAGCAGAGGAAAAGCTGCTCAGATAAAAACTGAACAGGACAAGGCACGCACAGAAAATAAATGTTAGAGCAGATTGAAGCAGTTACAACACAAAACAAAAATAAACACAAACTCTCAGTGACAGTAATTTTTAAGATGTGAAACACAGGCAACAAACATCAGCAAAGAAGAGGCTGGTGCTCTGAATTCCAATGATTTGTGCCAGGGGATTCAGGAGTTTGGAGAACAGCCGGGAGAGGGCTGTCGTGTTCCATCAGCACAACACAGCCCGAGCTGCCCAGCTCCCATTACCTCTTGTCTTCTTCCAGAGGCTGAGATGTCATCCTAAAAACAAGAAAGGGTTTTCAAATGAAACTCAAAACCCAATTAACACCCGGTCCCATCCACCCAGAGCATCAGTAGTTGTGTTGAAGTGTCCTTTAGAATGTTCAGCACTCCCAGCAGGGGGAAAAAAAATAAAATCAAGAATCAAAAGTGAAGGTTTAGCTGTGGAAATTGGATTCAGCCCGCATTAAAAAGGAGAAAATGGGTTGTGAAGCTGTTGTTTCTACAGGAAAAGGGCTCTGATCTAATAATGCACAGGCTGACAATGGCAGCAGTCCCTGCACTATTTCACAGCAGCCTCCTGGACAAAACAGCCTTCCCTTCCCTCCCGCCTCAGCCCTGCTGTCACCACCCCAACCAACACCCAGGGGCATCAATCCACACACACTGACACCAAATCCCACCCTCCAATTCCTCCATCCCGCTTTTCCCACGTCTGAGGCAGCACCTTTAAGGTTATTTTTTCCCCCCCACCTTCCTATTTGGTGTCACTTACAGGACCTCCTCGATTTTGGCCAGGATCTGCTCTGCACAGCTCCTCTCCTTCTCCACGGCGTTGCGGTCGCGGAGCCGCTCTGCGTCCAGCCTGCTCAGCTCCCCCTCGGCCAGGGTGAGCCCCATGCTCCTCTTCTGCCTGCAACAGGGCACAGGGAGCATCACCTGCAGCTGGGAATTGCCCTGTGGCACTCAGGGTGTCATCACAGAGGGGCTTTTGGGGTGTTTGAAGGATCTACATGAGGTTTTTAGGTATAAAATAGTTCGTTGCTGAGCTTGGCATGGAGCTCTTAGCACAGGAAAAAGCAAATTAATTATCAACTTCTACTCCATGCCTGTGAGAGCTCACAGAATCACAGAATTCACAGAACCACCAGGTTGGAGGAGACCTTCAAGATCACCAAGTCCAACCCAGCCCCAGCTGTCAGCAGCTCTCTGGTGACACAACTTTCCCAGGCATTGCTCTGGGAAAGGCTGTGAGAAAATCAGGGAAAAGAATAAGAAACAATTCTTATCTTAGCTTGCTGCACCTGTTATTTTGAACTTGTAGAATGTGTTATAGAGATCTGTTTGCCAAAGTTTCTTAATTAGCCAGTGGTGATGGTGTTTTAATTAAAGGACCCATCAAATCCACCTATAGCAAACTAAGGTATAAAAAACTATGGGTCTCTTAATAAAGTATTATTAACCTTCTATAAATGCATGAAGTCTATACCAGTTATTACCCAGTCCTGACCTGTTGCAACAACACCCCAGCACCTCAACTAAACCCTGGCACCCAGTGCCACATCCAGGCTTTGTTAAACACACCCAGGGATGGTGACTGCACCACCTCCCCAGGCAGAACATTCCAGAACTTTATCACCTTTCTGGGAAAAACTTCTTCCTAATATTCAACCTGTATTTCCCTTGGCCCAGCTTGAGCTCTGTAAAGGGGATTATTCCCTGCCCAAAGGGGAGAGGGAAGGAAAATAGGGACAGGAAAAAAAATATATAAGCTGATTATAAACACAACCAGTAAGAGAGATTTATACAACAAAACCTACGAAAAAATACTCTGACATTTCCTCACACAGCTTCCAGGAATGAAGAATCCAAGCTCTAGGATTGCAGCTGATGACTTGATTTAAGGATTGGCCACAGGGTGTATTCCTGGTATATTCCTATCCAGCCAAGAGGAATTTTATCTCCCTCAGGTTTCCTTGTGCTGGAACGCTGACTGAAATCAAATATGAATGAAAAGGAAACTCCACTGAGAGCTTTTGGTACCTGAAATCTTCCAGGTTCCTCTGAACCTCTGGGCAGACTTTATCCTGCATGGTTTGGATGAACTGGCGGTGCAGCTCCTCAGGGAGGAGCTCTGGCCTTCTCCTGTCTGAGGCAGAAAATTCACCAATGATTCCTTTGGGAACAGTCCCCACCTTCAATAAATGACTTCAATAAAGTCATTTCCCTGAATTAACCCACCCTCTGCCCTTCACTCCCACCCTACCTAATTCCAAGGAGATTTCCTCTGGAACTGGGACTTTCAGGTTCTGCAAAAGGAAAGAAAGGCTGGGAGAACCCACAGAGAAACCAGCACCCCAATAAAACACACAAATCACTCCAGGAAATTCCCTCAAAAGCCAAAATCATCCAACCTGAGCACCTGCTGGATTGAAAAGGGGAGACTCCCATGAATATATTATCATTCACAGGATTATTTAAGGTGAACATGTGGTACATAAAGCTCTGCTGCAGTTTCTGGGAGTTTAATTTATGACAACAAAGAATTTTCTCAGCTTTCCAACAGAGATATAAAATTTCCCAATCCCTGGAACAGCCACATCAATACCCACAGCAATTATTAACTAAAAAGCAACGTAGAAGAGCCAGAACTTGCTTACCTACCATTAAATTATTTCTCCTATCAACAACAAATCCCCTGGGATTTACTTTGTTACCAGGCATCTGAGGCCATTCATTCCCTGGTAACATTTCAACAAAAATACTTAAACCTTTTATTACATTTTTACATTTTATGAAGTTATTTATTAAACAATATTCCAATTTTGATTTTTTAAACTGCTTCTTTTGGAGGGCTTTAACCCCCTTAGTTTTTCACAGTTCAGGTGAGTGGAGATAGGTCAAAGTCAACTTGCTGGATGTGTAAAAATGAGGAAAACAAGAGGAACCTACTGCAGCTCTGTCCAGGAAAAACTGGTAAAACTCCAGGAAAACACGCCGGGTCTCTTTGGAGTTGGTCTGTTTGTACAGGTCTGTGTAAAGGTAGCACAGCTGTGGGGAACAGGAGGGCAAAAAATGAGGTGAAAACCATGAAAACTCCAAGTTTTCTTTGCAGTATTTCAAGGAATTCAGCAGTGCTAGGTTGAAAGCTTTCCCAGCTCCTGGGGAGGTGCCCTGGCAATGGGGGGAGAGGGAAGGGGCTGGAAGAGGAGCACAGAGAGGTCAAAGCTTCCCTGTAGACAACTGATCCCACACCTTGAGGTGGAATTAGAGGCTTTCAGGAGATAACTAATTATTTGTAAGCAGCCAAACATAAAGGGAACAATTCTCTTTGTGTTTCTCCCTTTACCTGAGGAAATAAATGTGGATTTATCACCCTCAGGCCTGCACAGGGTCTGCATTTCCCTCCTTGCCAGGGCATGGCAGTGAGTGCTACACAAGATCTGCTAAATTCTGATGAAGATCCCCAAAATGTGAGCCAGGGAAACAATTCCAGAGCTTCTCACCAGTGCTGCAGGATCAAACTGGGACACCACGTGGTGCAGGAGGACAGCCAGGTGAGCCGGCCGGGATTTCAGGAGCTCGATGTTCTGGAAGCAGCTGCACTGCCCATTGATCTGCAGGGGACAGGGAATTACATCTGAGTTAGTCAGGAATAAGAGAAAGGACAGCTAAAATAATTCAGAGTACATAGGTGGTAGCTGTGCTGCTGTGACAAGAATGCAGGATTTAATACAAAACTAAAGAAAATTAAATCGATTATAAATAAATAAATTTATAATTATTTATAAAATTATATCATTTATTTTTATATAATTTAAATAAATAAATAGATAATAAATTGAGGTTTGGATAACAGACTCAAAGATGGATATTGTCATAAATTCCCCAAATATTTCTATTTGGAAAGATCAGCAACAACATGAATTCCCAAATTCTTATTTCACCATACAAGGAGTACTCAGCAGTTTAGGAACAGAGGAAGAGAATTGTGGTTGGTGGGGAAAAAAGGCTGAAAGTCATTCCCACCTGCTCCTGCTCCGTGTCAAAATCATCATCCTCTGCTCCAATGATCTGAGTCCCCACTCGGGCCAGGGGACTTCCAACACTGGACTGGGAGTCCTGGGGGAGACAAGGAGAAAAGCACAACCTTGGGATTGTCCCTCACAGGAAAACTCAGAGATGCCCTGATCATTTTAACTCTTCAAAAACTCCACCTCGGATCCCCCTCCCAAAATCCAAACGTTCCCAAACATCAGATGAGGTGCATCAAGAGCAGCTGCAGCCAGGAGCACACCTGGCACGTGCTCAATGCCATCCCTGCACAGGGGGAAATGTGGCTTTGGGAGGAGGGCAAGGAGAATCCAGGAGTCATCCCAAGGATGATGATGATGTGTTCAGACAGCTCTGCACTTCCTCCTGAGCTCCACTTGAAATGGCAGCCCCCAAATGAGGGAATATCCTAAAAAAAAGGGCTGGACTCAAGGAATAAAACATTTGCAACTGCTCTCCTTGTTCCAGGCCCAGCTGTTTCACTGCTGATCAGGTATTTCTCACCTCTAAATGGCCCTGCTCTTAAGCTCCATAAACATTTACTCAGCTAATTAAATTTCCCTGCACTGCTTTAATTGCATTTTATTTTCTAAAGCAAAGTTCAGGCATGCTCCATTTAGAAAGTGGGGGAAAGCAGCAAGATTTTAATGGGCCTACTAGAGGAGATCTGTTGTGACACTTGATGTTTTGTACTCACAGTGTCTTGAAGCTCAGCCTTTTCTGGGCTCTCATCTGGATAAATCCTCTCCTTCAGGCCACTGCGAGGGCTCTGGGAAAGAGGGAAGTTCAGTTCTGGTAAGTACCAGCAGATCCAGGGAAGGGAGAACTGCACAGGGCAGTTTGTCAGCCACAACAGCCAAAAACTTCTCCTTTCTCACAGGAAAAGGAGGTGTGAAAAACCAGAGTCAAATCTGTGTCCTACGTGCACAGTAAAACAAAATACCCCCAAAACTCAAATGAATGCAGAAGTTTTGGTCAGAAATCTGGTGACAGTGACCAACAGCAGAGCTGTAAAATCCCCAGCCCTTGGCTTTTTCCTTGCTCTCTCCACCTTTCCTCACAGTTCAGCTCTCTTCTCCCATCTGCCAGCAATCCTCTTGCTCAGGAAGCCCAGCAGAGCCTTATTTGCAAAACCCACGTGCTGCTGCCTCATCTTCAGTGTGTCCAAAGGTTTTTCCAGCCAGGCCACTGCTCAGGCTGCTGCTTTCCAGCCTGGCTTTTTCCCAGCTGCAGAACTCTTTCCACTTCCAAAGGTTTCTTTCACCCCTGCTCCTTAAGTTTCTCAGAGCTGGATTAAAGGCTGGAATGTTTGGTGTGCCAATCACCTGCACTGATCAAATACCACCCCCAATACTGACAGTGATGATTATTAGGAAGATAATTACGGATTTTGTTGTGCATTTATTAAACACAAACACTGAGTGGGATCTGGTCAGGTTTGGAATGTTTCAAAACAGAGTTGTGGATGCTCCCATCTCACCCAGCTCCTTTTCACTTCCAACTGCTGGGACAAATTTAGCTCCCACATCCTTAAGTTAATCAACAAACTTAGGCCAAATCCAAGCAGGGAGTCTCAATTCCTCTGCACTAATCAGATAGTGCCTTAATTAAGGATGAAGCACCAAGGGAGAGCACAGGAGCACACAGATTGATAAATCATGAGTGAGCACACCAAAAGCCTTTGCTGGAGGCAGGAACTGAAGCTGATTTGGGAGAAGGAAGGCTCTTTCCCACTCTCAGGGCAAGCTGCCTGGATCTGAGTCACGGTGCTGCAGTTGGAATATTCCCTTCAAAGATGCTCTAACTGGTAAAGGGGTTTAGAGAAACATGCTGGCATCCATCTTTGTCTGGTTACAGGGATTAACGCCAGGACAATCTAATCCTGGATAAAACCCCCAAATTTATTCTCTCCCAGTCTCTAACAGCAGTCCAGTAAACCAGGTTTTCAAAGGGAAAGGTTTTGGTGAGCACTGAGGAGCTTGTTCCAGGAAAGCACGGGACAGCACACACACAGAATCTGCCAAGGAAACCCAAATGCAAGAGAGAGAGAAGCAAAGCCCTGGGGCTGCCCCAAACTCACATCAGCAATGTCACTGTTGGGTCTGGAGGGGCTGTCACCACTGAAATCCAGTTTGCTGCCACTGTCCCCACTCTCTGCCTCCCCCTCGCTGATCTGCAGCGACTCCGACACAGACCTGGAGGACAGGACTCCATCCTGCAAAGATGAAAGCAGAATATTTCAAAAGACTATCCTTAAAAATCAACTCCTTCAAAAGCCAGCAGCTCACATTACTCATAAAACCTTCATTTATCTAGAAAAGGCTGCAGTTCTTTTCTAAGATAAAACAACCACACCAAATTTTCAGCACTTTTAACATAGGGGAAAAGGGAAAAATGACACAGCCTAAATTAATTTCTTTTCAAAAGTGAAAACAAAATTGTTTAAAGCTTCCAAGAATGACTTCAGGGGTGTATTTTAAGTTGCACTGACAGATAATAAACACATCATTGTTTGCACTCGTTCTTAAAAGCAGGATTTCAGAGAAGAGAGCCCACTGTAAAATGTACTCCACATCCTGATTAAGATGACAGTGCCAACTTCCAATCTCAGCTGCAGAGGGTGCAGCCTGCCCAGGATGCCTTGGGAAGGCTGAGCTAGAGCAGAGGCTGCACAGAGCTAAAGAATAAAGCAGGGATTTATTAAAAGGATCTCCTCCATGGATGCACCTTGGGCAGCACAAGAGCCCAGCCAGGGCTGCACCCAGGATGAACCAAAATGGTCCCAAAAGGAACCCAAGATGAACCCAAATGGTCCCAAAAGGAACCCAAGGTGAACCCAAATGGTCCCAAAGTGCTCGAGCGCTCACAGGGTCTCTCCCTGGGATCAGCTCTGCTCCATGTGCACATTGCAGTTCAGTGTCCAATTCCAGCTCAGCCCCTGCACTCCCATCCTGCTTGTTTTTCTCTCTCCAGCCCACGGGGTTTGTGCTCTTGGGCTGAGATTTGGATCATTTGTCCTTGGTGCCCAGCTGGAGCAGGAATTGTTTTGTGTCCCTGCTCTGTGCAGAGAGCTCCCCATCCCCTGATGTGAACCCAGACCCACACACTAAAGCAGCACAGAATCTGAAAAATACAAAAGCTAAACGCTGAGGCATCAGCCAGAACACCATCACCCCCCTGGATTGTGCCTGGGCACTCCCCAGAGCAGGCTGAGCCCGGGTTACCTGGGTGCAGCCCGTGGCCTTGGACAGCTGCTCCTGCAGCTGAGGAATGTGTTTCTTTGCCTCCTGGATCTCCTTGAGCAGGCGGGTGGAGGGAGTCCTGCTGTACTCCTCCTGCAGGACCTGCAAAAGATTTGTTTGTGTCTTTTAAATGAACACCTGCACATCTGCACACCCAAGGAGCTGCTACACAAAGTCTGTTTTACACAGCTCTGCCAATAAATTAAATTAACGACCCCTCTTTGCATCACTTCCCCCAGCTCTCTCCAAGCTGCACAGCTCCAGTACCTGCAGCCTCTCCTGCTCCTTCTGGAGCATCTTCCTCAGAATCTCCACCTTCTGGTTGTGGACAATGTTATTCTCCTCCTAGGAAGAACAGAGAGATTAATGTTGGGTTTGTTTGGCAGATAAGGAAAATGGACATGCACATTTTTCACTTACTTCCTAAAAATAGGCTCTGAAAAGCCCTGTGAGAAGTAATTCAAATTTTCAACCCTATACTATGTATTCTTTCTTAATTTTGTATAAAAATTTTGTATAAAACCAGTACAAAAACCTGTATTACTATTATTTGTACAGTAATTCAAATTTTCAACCCTATACTATGTATTCTTTCTTAATTTTGTATAAAAATTTTGTATAAAACCAGTACAAAAACCTGTATTTCTATTATTTGTACATTTATATACACACACACAAATAATATATACATTATTTGCATACAGTACAAAAACCTGTATTACTATTATTTGTACATATATATACACACACACACACAAATAATATATACATTACTTGCATACATGTATATACATATATACATATTATATATATATAAAAAATATATATGTATATATTTGTATATTAAAAATATTATTTATATTATTTGTCCCAGCAAGATAGAACGGCATATGCTTTTTCAGAAGTGACAAATACACACAGACAGGATAAATATCCCAATGCCCATTTGCTTTTTCAGAAGTGAACAAATACCCACAGACAGGATAAATACCCCAATGCCCCATTTGAAGTACAAAAAAAAATTAAAATTCATGCCAAAACCACCCGACTCCATTTCTCCTTTTGGGAAGAGAGCTCCAAGCCTTACCCCCATGAGCACTGGGCTGGTGATCCTTTCTGCATTCCCTGACGTGCCAGGCGAGTGGGGGGATGCCATGATGGGAGACATATGCCCAAAAGCTGCCAGATCCACGTCAGAATCAGCCAAGGGAATCTGGGGTGACCCTGGAGGGCGCCCCTGGACAGTGAGAGCTACATAGGAACCAGCTGTGGGGACACAAGGACAGGCACAGGTCACACACACGGGGACATTGCTGTGCTTCTTTGATTTCCCTCACCCTGGAGATACAACTCACACCATTCCTCCTCCAAATTGAGCCTGAGAGCACTGCCTGCTTTAGAATTCTGTTTAAATTTGAGATATTCCATAAAATTTCATGAGAATCAGCCTTTATAAAAGCAAGCAATCCAACTTCCAGCCCAGCAGGTTATATTTGCAGTGCGCACACACAAAATAAACCACCAGCACCTCCTTCCTCACGGAATAAAATCCACCAGGAAAATATTTCCTATAGTGCTGTGAAGGCATCACACAGCAATGCACAGTAAGTGGTATTTAAAGTGGAAATAAAGCATCCAGGCAAGGTTTGGTGGTAATTCAAACATTAAATTCAGGAGAAGTTACAGGAGAAGGCATCAGCTTAAATTCAGGATGTTAAAATCATTTCGATTTCACTTCCCTGTTTCACACACTCCCCTGATCTCTCAGTGCTGGCCTCACCCCTGTCACTTGGCAGGGCCCTGGAAATGATGCCTGTCACACTTTCAAGGTGACACAAGAGCCACCTGCCTTTACTTACACTTGATCAGCTTGACCACCTCCAAATGGTTCGAGTGTGTTACCAGAGTCCCGTTCACCTGGCAGGGAGCAGAGAAAATTCAGTGTTTGGCTCCTTGTTTCCAAGCAATTCCACACATTCCAGAAGAACAGCAGCATTTTCTTCTCCCCCATCTCCATTACTGCCTCTTTCAAGACATTACCAGATAAATTATTTATCCTTCTAACAGTTTATCTGTGAGCAGAGCTCTGCAGAAAGAAAACTGTGCACACACCAAAAGAACTCAAGCAGGCAGACAAACAAAAAAAAAGGCAATCCATCTCTGCCTGGGCAGAAAAACAACAGGGTAGCTAATTTAGTTCATTAATTTCAATGCCTGGTTGAAATCCCAGCTCCATCTGTGTCAGGAGCTGCTGTAGCATTTTGCAGCAATAGTTTACAGAGTCTTTTAAGTTACTGACTTGATTTCTTACTTGCTTGGGACTAAAAAAGAACGCAGATGTGGGAGCAGTTAGGGGGAAAACAACAATTCAGGCAGGCAGTTTATTTACAGATCATTATTAACAACTCTGCCTTCCTTCTCTTCCCTGCCATTTCTGGTTTTATTGTATTTGTGATACTTGAGCCTGGCAGGATGCTGAACTTGTCCATAAAATTCTGAAATGAGGATCTGGAGGAGAGCCATTCCCAGAACACTGAAGCTTAGCCCATTCCTAATGCAAACACCACAGCAGACACATCAGTGTTTGTTTTGGTTTTTTAGAGAAAGAGCTCATTTAAGATAAAGGACCCATTTCTCTCTCAATTTCAATGTCCTTACCTTGATAATTCTATCACCTGTCTGCACTCCAGCCCGCATGGCTGCTCCATCTGCAGAGGCAAGAAATCACTCAGTTCCCGTTTCAATGCAATCATTTATAGCAAAAATGGTTTTAAGACTTCTGAAAAACATGCAAAATACTCCTGCACTCAGCCCAGGTTCCTCTGTCAGCAAAATCTCTGGCTGTCAAGTCTAGAGCAGTTTTGCTTTCACCTGCAGTGGATACACCAGGACATGATCCCACCATGTCCCAAGGAGTAATTTCCTCCCCTGGGATGCAGCTCCAAACCCACCAGATCCCAGAATGAACCAGGCTGGAAAAGACCTTTGAGATCACCACAGAATGACCAAAGAGGTCAGCTCCAAACCCACCAGATCCCAGAATGAACCAGGCTGGAAAAGACCTCTGAGATCACCAAGTCCATCCTGTGACCTGACACCTCCTCATCACCTAAACCATGGCACGAGTGCCACGTCCAGTCTTGTCTTAAACACCTCCAGGGATGGTGACTCCATCCCCTCCCTGGGCAGGTGATTCCAGTGCCCAATCACTCCTTCAGTGAAGAATTTTTCCCTTGTGTCCAACCTGAACTTCCCCTGGCACAGCTTAAGGCTGTGTCCTCTCGTTCTGTCAGTGGCTGAAAATTCAGAGGAATAAATTCACTGCTCAACCCTGACCTTGCACATCCCTTCCCAAGCTGCAGCCAGCCCACCCTGGCAGGAGTCTGGGAGTTTTCTGCTCCAGCTCACAGCCATTTTCAGGATGGCCATGGCAAGCTGGCAGGTTTGGGGGCTGCTCTCACCTTCCTTGACAGACTGCACGAAGACGGGGTTGTCCCCGCTGACCGTCAGCCCGAAGCCGTTCTCATCCCGCTGGATCACCACACACCTCTGCACCAGGCCTGGGGACACAGGGACACCACGGGGAGGGCAACACAGAGAGACACAAGCCAGGCATCAGTCCAAAACCTTATCCTCCCAGATAATCACACAGTACTCAAAGGAATGGGGACAACACGGCACAGAGGAGAGACAGGAACAGGGCAGCAGTCCAGAAATGGAGAGGGATGTCAAGACAGGTCAAGCTTATTGCTCCAGCTACACAAAACAGAGATGCAGACAGCTCTGGCACATCAGACACAACCTGAGGGAAAAGCAGCTTTTAAAGAAGAGCAGCAGTACCCACACCAATGAGCAGGATTTATTTTGTCTGCATTAATAGTTCAGAAACACCTCACAGCTTCTACAGGCTGCTCTAAAACAGAAGCACAAATCCCTCAGAGTAATATGAGGGGGTTGGGTTAAAACAGATTTATTGATCAGGAAAAGTTCTACCAATTCTCAGCCAAAATCTCCTCCTGGGGCACCTTCTGCTCCAGGTGAAATGTTGCACAGAGCCAGAACAGCAGAGGTGAAGAAGTACAAGCCACATTTAACTGTCCTGAACAGGATTTCTGACATAAAGACCAGTCCAGGGCCAAAATCCCAGGAGATGAGTTTGAATGTGCCCCTCCTTTAATTTGCTGTGAGACATCAAAGACAACTTGTTTTGTTTCCTGGTATACTCAGCATAATGTGAACACAAATGCAGAGATAAATTCATTCAGTAGGTGCAGCATTTGGACCAGGTGGAATGCTGGGGATGTCTTTTGTTCCCCTGGAAATGGAACAATGGAAAGACAAAGCACAAGCAAGCAGCAGCCCTGGCATATTCCTTGCCAAGCACTTTCCTAGAAGCAGCTGCAGAAATCCTCCCAAAACACAGCCCTCATCCTGAAAAGTGACTTTCGGAACTCTGGAAATGCTTTCCATCACCTTTATTTCTAACAGCTTGCTTTGCTTTTCCATTTCTAAAGGCACAGCAGGCAAAATTCCTACACTGGCACCTTGAGAAAGGAATCAGAGCTGTCCCAAATCCGACTGCAGAACTGCAGCAGTTTTGTTTGCTGTGGAGGGAACACGGGGAATTGGGCAGATGCTGTCCCAGCCAGACTGGCTTTTCTGGAATGAGCTTTAAGGTGTGAATGGTACCAGAGCAGGGAGTCATTCCCCTGTCTCACACTGCTCCCAAACCACCAGGGCTCCTTTCACTGCTCTGCAGCAACTCCCCATGGAAATGAGCAGCCCCAAGAGCCAACAATGCCTGCCCAGCCAGTCCTGCCCTCCTCCAGTGTGGCACAGATGAAAATGGGTGTGGGAGCAGTGGAAAAAGTAATCCAGGACTTCTGCAGCACTATCACATCCCAGGAATTCCCCTCCTGCCAACAAAGCAGGAGCAAAGCACGGGATCCCTGCTTTGCAGGGCTGGGGAGTGGATGGGAAGGAAAATCCCCCCACCTTTCACCCCCTGAGCACAGGGAGAGCTGAGGAAAGTGCCTCTCCCTCCTGCACCTCCCCTTCTTTTATATGACCAAGCTTCTTGAAGTCTCACTTCCCAAGAATGCTGCCCGGGGCTGGGGTGTGGGAATTGGTGCTGTTTCAGAGGAACAGCTCCTCTGCAAGGCACTAAACTCAGCTTTGGACTCACAAAGACTGGCCCTGGTTAAAGACCAGAGAGCCCTGAGTCTGCTCTGCCACTGGATTTCTTTTTCTCCAGAAGCAACAATCCTTGGATTTACTGATAAACTTCCTCCTGATGCCAAAGCAGTGCCCACGTAACATAAACTGACCTGGCAGAGTATAAGTGAATTTGATTCAAGTTTATTCAAGTTAAACTCTTTCAGTCCACAAGCTTCAATTTCACCCAAGACCACCTTATAAATTTAGAATGGAGAAACAACTGGAATTAGGACAACTGGACCTGAAATTAGTCCATAATTGCTTTTTCCTGTACTTGTTTTCTTCAGATAAGGGACACTTAACCCTTCTCCTAATCCAATATAAAAGGCTGAAATGAGGTAGAGGAGATAGCACACTTGACAGAGATACACTTTATAGTGATTTTAATGAAGTTATCTGGAAGTTTTCTGGAGATAACACTGTGACCTGCAGAACTGGATCAGCTCTGATAGCACTCCCTGCCTGAAGCAACCTTCAAGTGCTTTTACTCTGCTCATTTTGAAATATCCCACCCATGATATTTCACTTTTTCCAGCTGATAATTACAAAGTCATCAGATTTCATCACTGATAGTACTCAAAATAAAATTACTAATTATCTTATTCCCATTTTTGCTTTCCTTAACAGTATATTTATGTTATGAAGTGAAGAGACATCCCTTAACTATGGTTTAAGATCAGTCTCTGTATTTGGAGTGGAGTCCTAAAATTCTGGAGGAAAACCAATAAATTTAAATGTTTTCTGTCCTCATGGAAATGAAAATTCTCCCAAACTCACTCAAGTCGGGAGGACAAGAAAGCGGCCAAACCTGTGCTGAGTTGAAGAGGTTAAAATTAAAAGTGAAAGCAGAGAGAAAAGCTGCAAGGAAAGCTGAGAGGAGCTTCAGTAGGTGGCACTCGTCCCTCTCCCTTCTCCAGCCCTGCTCCAAGAGCGTCTTCGGGAGGGTGGAAGGACAAAGTCTGGACTTCTCAAGGTCACTGACACCCCAGGGCCAAAATAATTGTCTCAAACAGCCTGGCCAGGCACATCTGGGCTGCCCAACAGCTTCTCTGGGAAGCTCATTTTTCTTTTTCTCTTCCCTACATCCTATTTGGAAGCTATTTAACAATACAGGAATTTCTTTAGCAACAATCAGAGCAGGGTTCACTCTAAAATACTGACTGAGAGGATGGAGAGACCAGGATGGACGAGGCTGGGGGCAACCTGGGCCAGTGGAAGGTGTCCCTGCCCATGGAACAAAATAATTTTTAAAGATTCTCCCACCCCAAAGCAGCCTGGGATTCCATGGGATGTGAATTCCATCTCCCAAGTCCAATCCAAGCCTAGGAGCTGAGATTTGGGAACTAAAATCTCCCCTGGGGCCATGAGGCCACCGTAGGAAAATGCAGTTTAACAGAGGGATTTGAAATGAATCATTCCATAAACAAAAAAGCCAAACCCCTTGGGGTTTTGAGAGCGGCCAAATGTTTCACTTCATTTGGGGAGCTTTTTGGCTATAAAATATTGTCAGAAATGCTGCTCCACAAGGACAAACAGAACTTGTATAAAGGCAAATTTCTCTGGAGAAATGGTGGCCACAACTTAAAGACACAAAGCTGGTAAGGACTGCAAAAAATCCCCAGGGAGAGTAAGTTTCAATTTCAAAACATCTCAAATCTGGAGTTTCAAAACAAGAACCAAAAACTTATCACAAAGTTGGAGAAAATATGTGAAAGAGTTTGTGTCAAGTCCAGGCTAATATTCAGGCCAGAAATTGATGATTGCTAAACATAAAGGAAGATATTTTTGGAGAGTAACCAAGTTGTAAGGAAAAGGAAAGAGGAGCTGATGCCTCACCTACCACCCTGAAAGGTAATTTCAGTTTTCAGTTCATTTAAGAGATGAAAATGCTACACTGAGAAGAAGATATTTAATACAATGGGAGGTCATGGCACTAATTAGCAAATTACAGCATAACCAACTACACTCATTCTCTCTCCTGATAATCTGAATTTTGTTGAATATACAAAGGTGAGATGGTTGGGTTTATGAATGAAACAGAGAGCTGAGAGCTTCATGTCACTATCAACTCATTTCTGTACATCAGAACAATTTCCATCCCTGACCCACTCTGCCCCCCAAGCCCTCGAACACTTCAGGAAATTCTGGCTCCTGGATTAAGAATTTCAAGAGGTGAGAACAAACACCCACCAAAGCCACTCCTCCTCTTCCTGCTGTCATTCCAGCCCTCCCTATTATTCCCTTTGCACTGGCCAGCCCACATCCAGTCAGCACAGAGGAAAATATCAGTACAGTATTTCTACTTGGAGGGTTTGGAATAGTTTGGTGCCTTCCAAAGCAAACAGCAGAGCTCTGCACACATTCCAGAGAAACCTGGGAAAAGCAGACAAAAGGCAGGGCAAGGCCACTGGGAAGGAAGGAAGGATGAGTGGGAGCTGCTCCCAGGGATCCTGGGCACGGGGACAGCATCTGCAGGAAACCTGGGGGAAGGCAGAGCCCACATTAGGCAGTTCTGTTTGTGGGAAGTCAGAGCTCACCTTGGGAAGTTCTGTTTGTATTTGAGAAGTCAGAGCTCACCTTAGGAAGTTCTGTTTCTATCTGGGAAGGCAGAGCTCACCTTAGGAAGTTCTGTTTGTTGGAAAGCAGAGCTCACCTTAGGAAGTTGTTTGTATCTGGGAAGTCAGAACTCACATTAGCAAGTTCTGTTTGTATCTGAGAAGTCAGAGCTCACATGAGGAAGTTCTGTTGCTTTGTGGGAAGTCAGAGCTCACCTTGGGAAGTTCTGTTTGTATCTGGGAAGGCAGAGCTCACATTAGCAAGTTCTGTTTGTTGAAAGTCAGAGCTCACATTAGCAAGTTCTGTTTGTATCTGAGAAGTCAGAGCTCACATGAGGAAGTTCTGTTTGGTTCTGGCCACTGCCAGGCTGGGGCAGAGGGATAAACACAGAGATGTCCCAGCAAGAGATGTCATTAACCCACAGCACCTCCAGCACTCTGTGGGGAAGCAGCACCAGGCAAAAATGAGCACAGGGGTCTGGTGATCCTGGCTAAACTGGCTTCAAACCCACAAGCTCAGCCCCAAATCCCTGCTGCTCCCTGGGAGGGTGGCAGCAGGAATGACAAGCTGCAGCAAGCCAGCTCTCCCCGAGACAGGTTTCCATCAAGGCACCCTCCAAAGGTGTTTACAGCTCCTGAAGGAACACTCTCACACCCTGAGGAACGTGACTATCATATTACTTTGCTTTTTTTTTTTAAAGAAAAAAAAACAAGTGTGTGATTCAAAATTCCAGGGGAAACGAAGAGATCTCACAGAAAGAACAGGACACACCTCCCCAGACTGCACCAGCTTTTCCTAACATGCCTGTGTTGGTTTAGACTCTTCAGGGTTGCTGTTGTTTGGTTATTTTTTTAATGTTTCTTGCTCTGACAGCATCACTTTGTATTCCAGAGGTGGGTTAAGGAGCTGGAGCACAGCCATGAACACCTGGCAGTTTTATGCCAGTGGAATGATAAAGCTGATGATTCTGGAAGAGTCACTGCATCCAAAATCCCACAGCAGCAATTTTCTGAACAGATTAAAATCAGAAAGTGTCACAGACTGCTTTCAACATGAATTAAATAAATTTAAAAAAACAGCAAAGGAAAAGAAAGACAACCTATGGCTGGAGTCATGGAAATAAGTCTTGGAATAAGGAGTGCAGGCAGATTCAGCCCAAGTCCAAGGGGCTGAAGATGCTGATAGGATCCAAAAAACAACTTGTAAATCCTTCTAGATTCTAAGGTCTGAATGCAAATATCTCCAGAGACTGGAAGTGGAATAAGTCCCTAGAGCAGGGGGATTCCACAGCCCCAAGACTGACCCACTGGCAAAGCTGAGGGAGCACACAGGCCCCTCGTGGTGCAGGGACAGCACCAGGATGGGTGGGGATGGATATTCCCTTCCCAAACTTGTTACTGCCATTTATTGCAGCCAACAAGCCCAGGAGCGCAGGGTCACTCCCCCTCTCTGGGACAGAGAGTAAGTTCACATCCTTCCACTCATTTAAATTATTTACAGACACATTTTTCCATTTCTGTCAAAAGGAACCGACAGAGAACACCTACAAACAATGCAGGAAGATTAATAAGAGTGAGAATACGGCCCAGACTTTTCCACAAGCACAAACCCCTTTAGGAGCTGTGCCTTCACTGCCAGGAGCACCCAGTGACACCACCACAGGTGCCAAAATTAACATTTTGCAGCCACCATCACACTACAAGCTGGGAACTGACGCAGGATGCAAGGGCAGCTCTGGCTGTTCCTGGGCTTCAGAGCACTTCCAGGCTGAGGAAAGTGTGTGCCTGAGTGGATCAAACCCTTTCCAGACACCTCAAACCCCTGTTCCTGCTCCTGCCCCAGGGCCTGAGGGCAGCACAGCCACCCTGGCCTGGTGGCCCTGCTCACCTGGCAGGAGGAGCAGCTCAGATGGTCACTGGAGCTCAGCCCAACCGTGACACCTCCACAGGAGTCAAAATTAACATTTTCCAGCCACTGGGACACTACAAGCTGGGAACTGAAGCAGGATGGAAGGGCAGTCCCTGCTGCAGAGCCGACCATGCAGATCAGGGGAGGGGGGAAAGCCTGGGATTCACAGACAGGAAAAGCAGGAGCTGCCCAGGGGGAGGCTGCAGCTTTGGCTTACCATAAGTCTCGGATCTACTCTCCTCAGAACTAGACTTTGTCTTCTTGGAGGAGCTATCTGCACGAGAGCAGGAGAGAAGGAGAGAGAGATATAGAAAATATGGAGACCAAACATGAGGAAAAAAAAATACAAAAAAAAAAAACTTCATGGAAAAAAAACACAGACTCGGATTTATCGGGTTAAATCGTGCAAAACACAAATAAGATGTGAACAAAACACAGGTGGAACATTTGGAATAAGGGTGAATAATACAGGGAGACACAGGTAATAGCACACAGAATCTGTTACAGGAGCTAGACCACGACCAGAGGAATTCTCTGCAGTAACTACATATAAAAACCAGTCCAAGCACGGAGACTCTGGCAGTGTTCCTCCCCAGAGTCAATAACCAGCACAGGCACAGCAGTTCAGCATCCTGAATTCACCCCTTAAATAAAAGAGAAGGGTTTTCTGCAGGCTGCAGTGCAGAGTTCCCCTATCAAAGCAGGTAACAGCTCTCAACTCTGGAGTGACTCTCTGCAAATTAAGATTACAGGATTCCTCAAGTTTGCTTCTGGAGAAATTAAATTCCTTCCACAAAATGAGTTGACAGCCTGAGAGCTCCCCCAACCTGAAATAATTTTACCTGTCCCAAAGGACAAAGGAAAAGAAGACAAGCACTAAACCACTTTTTTCCCCCCACTAAATGGGCATTTAACGCCCTTTTTCATTTATTTTGTGCACACTAGAAGGACTCACGCAGCCAGTGGCAGAAACCATTACCAGGATGGTTTATAAACAACCCCACATTCCAAAATTTGTGCCACCCTTCCATTCCCCCCCGCCATGCTCCCCAAGCCCCAGGGAAAAGCCTGAATGCACAGACAGGAAAAATACACCTTGCATGGGGCCAGGAGGCTCAGACAGGAGCCTGGCAGGAATTTCATGAGCAGGCACTGGGGGAGTGCTCCAGAGAGAACAAGAATCCTGTGTGCACCCTCATCTCCCTAATTTAACTAAAATAAAAGCAGGCTAAATCAAAGTAGGACAGCAAATCCTTTAAAAAGAAGTTTTTCTCTTCAAATGCATCACTTTGGGAAGGAGAAATTCACTTTGCAAGGGGTAAAGAGGGATCAAAATAGACTAAAGAACAAAAGAAACCCCCCAAAATTAAAACCCCAGCAAGGAAACCCAGCCCTGGCTGGGCCAACCACATCTCCAATTTCAGACTTCACTAAAGAACTCCTCACAGCTAATTACAGCCTTTGCCTCCTGACTTTGTTGAAAGTGGAAGTTGTTATAATTATTTACTGATACACTAATCCAGGTTGAGGATGAGGGTGTTTAAAATCAAGCCCACATTCATTTCAGTGCCCACATTGCCTTTGCAGAACAACCCAGCTCTGAAAACCACATTAAAATCACTTTTAATCGACTTCCCAGTGCTTTTGTTCGGCTTTTTTTCCTTGAATTTTGGGACTTTACCTGTGGGATCGAAGTCGTGGGTGCTGCTGCAGCGTTCAACCTTCTGCTTCTTGTCTGCTGGAGACTCTCTGCTCAGAATGCTGCCGTGTCTGGGGCACAGAAAAGCAAAATATCCTCACACCAGAGCCCACAGGAGCTGCCTGAGCGCTCCCAAAAAGCTCACCCAGCTCTGCCTGCTCACCAGAAATTCAGATTAAAGCGTAGGCATCGAGTTCCCTTAAAAAATTTATTCCCAGGCTGAATGCAAAGGGGAAAATGATCTCCCTTGCAATCTCTGGGAGTGGATCCAAGGCTCCAGGAACAGTCCTGGTAACCTCCAGAATTGGTAACAGCAAGTGCATTCTCTTTATCACTCAGCATCAGCCCATATTTTATCTCAAAAGCCAAATAAATTTAGTGGGAAAAACCCTCCTGAAATCTTAACTCTCCCAGCAAACTTTAAATATTTCAGCATGCCAAATTTAAAGATTTAGGATCTCCCCAGAAGGGACAACAGTGTCCCCTTCCTTCCCTGACCATCTCAAATCTCAGGTAAGATGAGCCCCAGCCATGTCACAGAGTGCAAATGGTCACCCCATGCCAAGGACACCACCAATAAATCTATTTTTGGCACCTTATCCCCATCTGGATATTGATTTCCTCACATCTGTAATGCGTGCTACAAGCTGTGTCTGTATATATATTTTTTTTTTAACTTTTAAAAGCATTCCCCTGCAAAAATGCTGCAGTACAATTTACAATACAGACAAAAAAGCAAATTTCAGGAACTCACCTCGAAGGTTTTTTGAGAGGAAACCTGAAAAGAAAAAAAAAAAAAAAAGAAATTTAATGAACTTTTATTTTTCAATATCAGGTTTTATATCAACATTAGTGCTTAAATACAAACAGTTATTTTACACTTCTCTGGTACCTTCACAAAAAAAACCATCTCTATTTTCATGGAACTCCATGAACTTGCCATCTTCGAGACAAGTGCAACAAAGTTGAAATTAAATTACCTATTCCAAGTAGTATTTTACATATAGATAACAAAAGCAACAAACCCAAAGCTGAAGGGAGAACAAAGTATATTTGTATTTTTAACTGAGGAAAACGTGGGGTTTATGAATCCAGGATTTTTTTTCCCTTGAATTCCTGACAGAACCAGGTGGTGCCATCCAGCTCGAGGCCCCAAAACTTCTACTCTCATAAAACAAAACTATTTCCTTCTCAGACTCACAAGCTCAGCTCCGTTCCTGCTCCTTTTATGTTTCAGATCCTTCACTAGAAAGGCAAAACACACATTTAGAGCTGTGTAAGGCAAGGACAGGTAACTTAAATCACTTTTTGTTCTAAAAGAAGGCTCTGCAGGTGGTTTATAGCTGATAATTTCCCCCTATGTATAAAATAATTATTCTTCATGCATTTTCTCCTATTTATATACATTTTTCAGGAAGTGCTGGGGTGAGGCTTTAGAGAGAAGAAATTCAACCCCACACAACTCAAACACCACAGAGGTGACCAGGGCAAGAAATGACCGTTTATTTTTAGATTTTATTTTATGTTTTTAGTTGAAACACACTGATTTCTTAATGACCAACAGTCCCCAAGTCTGGATTAGAAAAGGACAACAGGAGAGGGACAAGGAGCAGTAGCTCTGTCTCAGGGACAGGCAGCACTGACAGAGCCAGAGCACACAGCCTGCAGCTGCACCAAGGGAAATACAGGCTGGATAGCAGGAAAAAGTTTTTTACAGAAAGGTGATAAAGTTCTGGAATGGCTGCCCGGGGAGGTGGTGCAGTCACCATCCCTGGGTGTGTTTAACAAAGCCTGGATGTGGCACTGGGGGCCAGGGTTGAGTTGAGCTGTTGGGGCTGGGCGGGACTCGATGATCTTGGAGGTCTCTTCCAGCCTGGTCATTCTGTGAATTCTGTAAATTATATAAATTCTGTGAGTTCTGTGATTCTGTGAATTAATTCTGTAATCCTGTGAACAGCTCCAAAGCCAGGCTCAGGTGAAAGCTCTCTTCCAACCTGGGCATTCTGTGAATTCTGTAAATTATATAAATTCTGTGAGTTCTGTGATTCTGTGAATTAATTCTGTAATTCTGTGAATCCTGTGAAGAGTTCCAAAACCAGGCTCAGGTGAAAGGAGCTGGAGCCAAGGGGGGTTTGGAATCTTCTCCCAAATTAGTGAAAGGTAGAACATTTGGCATAAGGGTGAATAACACAGGGCCTCAGGCAGGGCAGCAGCAGGAATTTCTCCACGGAAAGGGTTGTTGGACACTGGGAGGGGCTGCCCAGGAGGGTCTGGAGTGCCCATCACTGGAGGTGGCATTTCTGTGATCCTGAGCTGAGCAACAGCCACATCCCAGAACCAAACCATTCTCCCAGAGTTTGCCAGACCATTCCAACCAAGATTCCTTGACTGGCAGCACAAAACTGCCCCAAACGCTCCTCTTGTCACCTCCTCCCCTCCACAACTCCACCTGGAGTGGCCCAGGCAGGAAAATCCCAGTCCTAAAGCTCCAGTAGCTCCCTCCTCATTACTGAAAACTCTAAGTGGCTGCACAGAGCCAGCCTAAGCCCTCTCTTGGAACAAGAGCTGTGCCATCAAGTGTGGAAACACCCAAAACTGGCCAGCTCCCACATGCCAAGCCCCTGTGCAAACATGCACTAATATGGAACTCCAGAACAAGCATCTGATGACACATTAGGCAAGGGAAATTAAAATGTTGTCTGCCTGTTCCTGAAAATGATTATTCACAGCAAGACATTTGCCATCTTTCAGATAACAGCATTGAATTTAGCTGAACTACAACAGCAGCTTCCAAATTAAGGGGGTAGATAGGGCCTGTGATTGCATAAACAGCAAAAAGTTAATTAATTGAAGGGAAGACGTGGTAATCCTCCTTCCTCCTGCCCCCAAAAGCTCTATTTTAATCTTAAAAGCCTGGGAAATCCACCCTGATTCAAATAAGAAACATCCTCTCCTCGTTCTGCTCTACCTGCAAAGCCACATCTCTTTAGCATCCCATCCCCCAGTTACGAATTTGAGGCAGGGAAGAAGGACTCTGTGCAGGACAGACAGCTTGAATCCCAAAGGAAAGCAAACAAAAGTCATCTCAGGCCAATCCAACCCTGCCTGAACCCTGAGCAGCCAGTAGATAGAGCAGCAATCACTGAAAAGCAGAAAAGAAAAAAGAAAAAGGAATCCAGGGAAAGATAGGAAAAGATGCTTAGGATGAATTACGCCCATTTTTTTATCTGATGCATTTGAACTTCTGAGCAGCATAAAAAACCCTAACACCACTGCTAAGTACTTTAATGAAGCATTTTAGTGACAAACTTTATCCTACAGAGGTTCTTATCAGCACCCAGAACTGCAGGCTCTGCTGCTGCAGCATCAGGCAGAGCTCGTGGATAACACAAAGTGAGTTCACTGCTGGACCTCTGGGCTGGTTCAGAGCTCTTTATCATCTGTGAAACACTAATGTCCTATTTTCCAGGTCCAGAAGTTGTGTAAAACCTTTCTGCTTATTATACTAGGCTGGTGATTAATTATTTAGGAAGGAACTTTAAAGATTTTGTAAACAAAGCAGCGCTGAAAACACCGGAATTTTTTTTTAATGCTTTGACGTTACCGGTGAATATCAAATTCCTGTGGGGTGGGAGCCAAAATCCCCTGCTCCTAATCCACAGCTGTGCTCACAGCTGGGTGGTACAAGGGGTCAGGATCCAGCTGGCTCTGGGGAATCCTCCTCCCTGGGCAGGGACCCCATTCCAGGGCTGTGCCCCCCACCCCAGGCAGCGCTGGAGCCCCTTGGCTCAGCTTCTGAGGTTCCTTCTGGTCCCAAGCAAGCAGGGATGGACAGAGGGACAGGCTGGGAGCAGGGATGGACACAGGGACAGGCTGGGAGCAAGGATGAACACAGGGACAGGCTGGGAGCAGGGATGGACACAGGGACAGGCTGGGAGCAGGGACAGACTCAGGGACAGGCTGGGAGCAGGGACAGACTCAGGGACAGGCTGGGAGCAGGGACAGACTCAGGGACAGGCTGGGAGCAGGGACAGACTCAGGGACAGGCTGGGAGCAGGGACAGACTCAGGGACAGGCTGGGAGCAGGGACAGACTCAGGGACAGGCTGGGAGCAGGGACAGACTCAGGGACAGGCTGGGAGCAGGGACAGACTCAGGGACAGGCTGGGAGCAGGGACAGACTCAGGGACAGGCTGGGAGCAGGGACAGACACAGGGACAGGCTGGGAGCAGGGAAGGAGGAAGGGACAGCTTGGGAAGCAAAGGAGGAGGCAGGGACATGGTGGGAGCAGGGATGGAGGCAGCAGATGATCCCAGCACAGTCTCCGGGTGCTGCACAACCACCACTCCCCACCCTCTCCTGCCTTTCCTTTGCTTCACAGGTATTCTCTAAACTCAATGGAGTGGGAAAAGGATGAGCTTTGTCCAGCCAGGCTGCAGGTGAAGCTCTCCAGCCCCCAAAGACCCTCCCCTCCTGGATCTGAAATAATTCCTGGGCACGAGTTAGGAAATCACAGAAATTTCAGGTGGAAGACTCAGTTGAGCTGAGGCTACAACACTGATCCTTGCTGGGAGCATTCAGCACCCCATTCCTCCCTTCTCCCATTTCCCTCCCTGAACACCACCTGGAAGACATTCCTCATTTCCCAAACACTGTGCCACTACAGCAGGAAGCAGAGTAAAAATGGATGAAATCCAATCAAAGATCACAGAGGCTCGAGCTCCCAGGACTTTATCTGCAGGAAGCAGAGTAAAAATGGATGAAATCCAATCAAAGATCACAGAGGAGCTCCCAGGACTTTACCTATGTTTCACTGCAACTGATCTTCACTTGGAAATTATACTAAATTTGAAAGCAGCCCTGAAAATCCCCTCACCGTGTTACAGCACCCAGCACAACATAAATTAAAATATATTTCACCTCCTACTGTAAACAGCAGCAAGAAGGCAGAGCAGGGTGTGGTGAACAGCTGGAGCCTCAATTCCAAAAGGAGCTGGCAAGTTTAGGCTCCACGATAAAAACCCTGTAGACATTTTGTCTGATAACTGATGAACATCAGCACATTTTCAAACGAGTTGTTCCACTCTCCCAAATACCAGCACCAATTAAAAGCCAAGGCAGATTTTGTTTTTAAAATGCTGGGTCCGAATAATTTGAGTCATTTAAATGCATCAAATGACTAAAAGTGTGTCTTCTTAGTCATGCTGCATTAGGAAAATCTATTTAAGCGAGGAAAATACACCTACAAGTAATAACAGCATAGATTAAACATTGGATTTCAGGTTAGCTCACACATATTCACCACCAGTGCCTAATAACCACCTGGAAGCCAAACAGAAAAAGGTGATTTGAAGACTGAATGTGTCAAAAAATAGGAGAGCAGGGTGGATTCCCAGCTTCCAGCAGTACAAAGCATTCCATTCTAGCTTGGGAGGTTGAAAATATAGCTGACCATAAATAGCACAGCATCCAGATAACCATGTTGGGTTTTTTTTTTTTTCCTCCACTACTAAAATATTACCAGAATTCAAGTATCTGCTATCTCCAAAGCTGATCAAAGAGAAAAATATTTAGATTCAGACAAGGGCCTCAACCTTGGAAATATTTATTCATGTGCCTAACTTTAGTTCCAGGACTGCTCACATGCCTGAAATGAAGCCTGTGTGCAAGGAGAAATTACTCCAACTTGTGCCCAGATGAGTAAGAAATGTTGTGAAACCCGTGCAGAAGAGAACAGCCAAAAACTGCTTGCTTGACAGAACTAATCTTTAATTAGGAGATGAACAGTTGCAATAGAAGCTGCTTCAGTGCTTTATTAGTTTCATTTAAATAAGATGTTGCTTGTTGCAGAAAACCCTCTGAATGAATTCTGAATTTCAAAGAAAAGCAGCCAACACAACTGATCATGCCAAGTTCAGGAGGAGAAACAGTCCAGGGCTGATCACTGGGTTTTTTTAGGGATATATTTAGAAGGAGAAAAGGAAAACCAAAGGTTACCTCAAAGTCCCCCTGATGAAACCCCCAAATTCTGGTTTTGTTTGTTTTGTTTTTTTAAATCTCATCCTAATTCAGGAGGTTTCCACCAATTCATGAGTCAATGAGAAGCCTTTGGCCACCATCAGCTCCACGGGTTTTGGTGAAAAGTGATTTTAACTCACTTGGAATTCCAGAATGGTTTGGGTTGGAAGGAACTCGGAGCTCATCCTGCCTGGGCAGGGACACCTTCCACTACCCTGTCCTTCCAAGCCCTCTCCAGCCTGGCCTGGGACACTCCCAGGGATGGCTGTTCAAGATTTTGGGAATGCTCAGCAGGATTGTTCTCTCCTCTTGTTCATACATCCCCGAACAGATCCTGGAAAAACCTGGAAAAGTCTGTTCCTGGGTGATGGGTAAAAATTCACTGAACAATTCCAGGGCTATTCCTAATGCATCCAGCTCCTTTAATATCCATTAAACTTCATTTTCAACACCCTGATTGGACCTCACTGACAGCACTCAGAGAAATTATGCATTTTTTGTCCAAATCTAGGAGGTCTTAAATGCTCTGAAAGCACGGTAAGCATTGACATAAATGCTATTCTGCAAATTACTCCCAGAATTTCATCTTGGAAGAGACAGAATGAAAGAAAAACAAGGAAGGGAGTCTGTTTTCCAGGGTTGTAGAGGCACAGATCCACCAGAGCAGGATTTTAAAAGCCCTGACAAAGGTTTCAGGGAAGAGTGCAGCACCAACAGGACCTTTCTGTGGAGCTGAAGGCAGTTTTGTGTCCCAAGGAAAAGGGCACAGGGCAGTGGGAGAGCCAGAGGGGCTGAGCAGATCACACCTGACAGGCAGATCCAGGGAAAATGCAGCAATTGGGAGAAAACACAGGCATCACCTGCAGCTGGAAGCACATCAGCCAGCCTGGGACAGCCCTGATCCAACACATCCCCTCCATTCTCCTCAGCATGGAAAATCAGCTTTCTGCTGGGTCATCTTTTCCAAGGATCAAAGCACAGGAGGTCTGGAAAACACGGAGGTTTTCCCCTAAATTCAAAAAAAACAATCTGGGTCATCTTTTCCAAGGATCAAAGCACAGGAGCTCTGGAAAACACGGAGGTTTTCCCCTAAATTAAAAAAAACCCAAACCCATTGCATGTGGCAACAGATTGGGCACAGGGAGCAGGAAAACAGGGATCCAAATGGGATTCCTGGGAGCTGCCAGAGCCTAGGGATGGATTTTTGGGACTTGCAAGGAGGCAGAGGGAGGGAGGCACTGCAAGCTCTGTGTTATTTTTGTGGGAGTCCGAGGCAGCACAGCTGACACAGTGACTCACGGAGGAATCCTCCCTGGCATTATTGACCTTGCACTGCTGACAGCTCACGGACAGGAGTGCTGCCTTCAGAGAAGGAACATGAAATTTAGGGAAGTGACTGGAGAGCCCACAGAGCCACCACCTTCTGTGTCAAAGCCCCCTGAACATCCCCAGCAGCCTCAGCGCTGCATTTGCCTTAATAAAAAATCAGCAAATGCCTCCCACTCAATATTCTATCATTTTTCAGGCCACTAATGTCTCTAGCCATAACCACATTCAATTTTCCTTTTAGGAGAGAAAATGCAGAGTGGCCAATAGAGCCCATCAGCATATTTCCTGATGGATCAGAGATGGATCAATGCAAGGGACTGGTGCCATGGCAACCAATGTGCTGAGCAAAACACTTAAAGTACGTTAAGATGAATTTGATAAAAAGCAAAGTCTGGAAGGCTGGCAAGTTCCATCTGTGAGACGGGGAGGGTCAGGCCTCCAAGAGAGAGTTATTTCTACAGGGAAGGAGAATTCCACTGGTGCCTTGCCTTCACACGATGCTCCCTCTTTGAGCTTTAAAAAATTAACTATATACAGATTCCTCTTTCATTCTTGTGGTTGAGGCCTTCATCAAGAGGGGTGAAGAGAAGGTGGCAGCATGAGAAGGGAGCAAGAAAAGAGGAAAAAGAAACCAGCTTAAAATTATGAAAGAAAAACAGAATGCGAAGATAAATCTTCTCCATAAAACAAACAGCAAGAATTTGGAGATTTGCCTCCATACATGGAATTTCCTGATGATACAGGAATGTATCATCATACTATGTCCTGTAAAAATGACAAGCAGGCTACTCTGAGTTTACTACAGCCAGCTGTAGCTCTTTCCTCAGTGTCCTTCCCTGTAAAGCCCTGAGATGGGAAGGGTTTCAGTCTCAGAAAAGGAAGCAGAAAAGCATCTCCAGAGAAGTTCCATCCACAGTTCAGCCATTCACTCCCAGCCCAAGCAAGTGCCTCAGCTATTTTCCATGACACAAGCACTTGGATTTTTCCAAGAGCTGATGTCAGGGCTTTTCATGGAGAAAGAGCTGCATTTACTGGGCAGGCAAGGAAGGAGGGCTTCCCCAGCAGCCATCTCAATGTGGCCTTTGTGCTGCTCTGCTGCTCAGGCCAGGACCCTGCAAGAACTCTGAGTCCCCAAGAAACTCTCCAAAGGGGAGGGGACAGGGACATTTCCAGCAGCCAGAGCTGTTCTTCCACTCCTGACTGACTTCCAAGGCTCAGAAGCAGCAGCAGCTTTCCCTCTGCAGGCCCTGAAGTTGTCACACAAGGCCATTTATTGTTAAATATCCCTACAACAGGCTGGAAGAAGCCAAGCTAATGAAAATTGGGGAGGGGGCACAGGAGGGAACATAAATAAACCAGGCTGCTCATGTTTCCTTAATGCTGCCTTTAGATTCAGCCTAAAAGCAAGATCTGAGTTACAGGGGTAAGGTTTGGCCACTGAATGTAGCTCAGAGCAAGCACAAAACCCGCTCAGAAATTGGTGGGGAATGGAGGCTGCCAAATCCCAGGTGATTTCCTACTGGTTTCCCAACGTGACTGCTTACAAATTACTGAATCTCTGTTTTCACCTCTGGGAGAGAAAAAATTGACAGCTTCGAAACCGAAAAAATTAAACACCACAAATGCTGAAAGAGACCAAGTGTTTTTCTAAAAAGGCTTCCAGAAAATTTATCATGACAATAATTTACGCAAAACCAGCGCGCAGCAGAAAAGAAATACTCAGGATTTGTTCCTTTCCAAGCTTTTACTGCATGACCCATTTAATACAAGTGACCAGGTACAGCAGAAAGGTCAAGCTTGTGATTTCAGAAGTTATGACCCAGTTTTCTTACTCATTTATTTATTTTGAAGTAGGCCATAGACAAATATTCCCAGGCCTAGAGAGCTCAAGCTTCCCCGTAGCAAGAAAAAGCTGAAATATGTGGTTTGGCCACACTAGAAGAGCCCCAAAATACCCAATTTTATATAATAATTATATTTTCACACCATATCATAAATATATTTTCACACCATCTTTGCATCCTGAGCTTTTGCTGTTTGGAAGAAGGGAAGGAAGAGGGGTAGAACACGTTTGTTGTGATTCACTCCTCCAGCTTTCACTTCTGAAAAATCCTTTCAAACCCCTTTGCCCAGAGCCCGAAAGAATCAAATCCAGCACTGGGGTTTCTTGCGCAGACAGGGCGTGGAGTCCAAATTAACCTGCCCTCCCTAAACTGCAGCTAATTACAGGGAAATGAAATGTTTGCTTTGCTTGCCAATAATTGCAACGCAGAGCTGGCTCGGTGGCAGCAGCACCGCTCCTCCTCCATGGCGTCTGCAGCAGCTTCCCAGGGAACTGCCCCAAAAAATCCAAGGAATAAACCAATTTTATTGTCCCAAGCAGAGCAGAGAGACCCAAAGCTGTGGAGTGCCACGGGATTTGCTTTCACCTGACACACACCCAGGGCTGGGATCCCTCGTGCTGCCCCAGCGTGGGGAGCAGTTTTTGCATTTCATTAGGCACCAAGCCTAGTTCCTTATTAATGCCATACCCAGCTTGTGGTTGTTATGAACCAGCAACGAGCCTGGTGTGGAAACAGTCCTTAAAAACAGCAAAAGACAGCAATTAGAAAGGGAGGAGAGAAAAAAAAAAAACAAACCCATCCCCAACACAGAGTGCACGTAATACAACTGGAAATGTAGCTTTCAAAATAGCGTAACGCTGCCTCCAATTAGGCAGCTTGAAGTTTTGCAAATATATGTACAAGGTTCAGAGGCACAGAGCAGTATTTGGCCCAGAGTTCACATTTCTGGGGAGTGAGTGCAGCTGCCTGGCACAGGAACACCACACCTCCATGGCTTGGAAGTACTGAGAGTGTACTAAACAACCTGCAATAAGACATTTACTATTCCACTGTGTGTCCTGTGTGTAAAAGATGTTTTAAAACAAGTGACAAGGTCAAGCTGTTGTGCTCCTCAGCTTTGTCAGCTTTGCCTGGTTCAATGTGGCTACCAAGGTGAGCAGAGGAAAGGATGGGAGAATTGGGATTGTCCAGCCTGGAGAAGAATTGGGATTCTTCAAAATGGGGAAAGGCTGGGAGAATTGGGATTGTTTGAGGTGACCTCATTGTGGCCTTCCAGGAGCTGAAGGAAAGATGGAGAGACTCTTTACAAGGGCTGGGGTGACAGGGTGAGGAGGAATGGCTCCAAACTGAGAGAGAGCAGGGTTAGATTGGATATTGGGAATTAGGAACTGTTCCCTGGGAGGGTGGGCAGGGCACAGGGTGCCCAGAGAAGCTGTGGTGGATCCCTGGCAGTGCCCAAGGCCAGGTTGGAGCACTCTGGGACAGTGTCCCTGCCCATGGGAGTGGGTGACCTTTAAGGTCCCTTCCAACCCAAACCACCTTGGGATTCTTTGATTTCCCCTGACACAGATGTAGCTACAACCTCACAACATCAGCAGCACCTTCCCCCATGGATTTACACATTCCAAAGGCATTATCAGTTTGTCTGCCCTACTGCACAACCCAAAAATTTCATTCAGTTACTCCTTTGACAAACGAGGACAGCAGGCACCTTGTCTTAATCTAAATTTCCCTTCAGCCCTCGTTAGGTTGTTTTAAAGGTTCACGTGCCTTTACTGCTCTGGAAATGTAAACCAAGAGTTGCCTGCTCATCAGAACCAGCAGTTTATGAGTTCAAAGCTAAGCAGACACTCAACCCAAAAGCATTTCCAGCCCTGCCTTCCCTTCTCCCACTCAGCCATGAACCTTTGGCCAAATTACACCCATTCTGCATGGGATGTGCAGACAGCATCCACCCCTCTGACCTCTGCAGAGCTTCTAAATATTTCCCAGCTGCCATAAACTAATTTACAGTTAATATGTCTAAAACCACCCAAAGGCAAAGTGCTCCCAGTGGCTTAATTTACACCAAAGGAAAAATTGGATCCACAATTTTACAAAGCAAAGCTGCAGCATGGAGAGAATCAAGAAATCATTACCACAGTGTTGCTTAACCTGTACAGTGTATTTTTAGCTCTCAGTCCTTCACAGCTAATTCTGCTCAAGTTTTACTCCTGTAGATACAAACACCAAGGGCAACCAAACTATTTGAGCCTAAATTCCAAGTATGCAACTAAATGAGCATTTCACCTTGCTGGCTTCCACACCTCCCAGCAGGGTTTCTGTCCCAGCATTCCCTCAGATTTTAGAAACATCCGTGGAAAGTTTCTCCACCATACATTGCAGTTTTCCAAAAAAAAGAAAACGTGATGTCAGCTGAGGTATAAAGAGATCAGCAGTGCTGTATAGTGGAATTGAAGCTATCTCAGTTGTTTAAATGGTCCTAAGAAAGAGGTTTCTGGGATATGCAAAACTATTATTTCTGCCATAAATGCAGCTCTGGCCCATAAAACACAAGAGGAAAGATGCACATAGCACACATTGCATGAGGAGGGAAAAAATGTACACAGGCATTTGTGGCATGCTTTGCTCCTTCCCGTTTCATCTCCCCTCCATCTAAACTACAGCATAAATCCAGAAATACTGACTGGCAAGGACTGGAGCAGAACACAGGATTAGGATTTCTCAGCAACATCAAGCCCTGTATCTTCCACTGTAAAATGGAAGATAAAAATCCAGGAGTGAAGCTCCTTGTAAAATGGCTCAAGATCCTGAGAACAGCCTGTGAGTCAAACCCAGAGCTATTAATAGGCCTCTGGATGTGTTTGTATTAGTATTTGTCTCTTGGGTCTCGTAAAAGAAATAAAAAATACAAGCAAAAGAGGGGAAAAAAAAAAAAAAAAAAAAAAAACCAACCAAACATATATTCACTCAGGAAAGCTCCCAGCTGCTAAAAGGTGAGTGCAGCAAATTCTCCCAGATATGTGGAAGGGGTATGGAGATAACCAAGGCAGCAGAAACAGCAATGCCAGACTGGAGCTGCTCCCCCCCTGGGTTCAGTGACACCTTCAGCTCTTGGTGCCTCCCCCTCATCATGCAGGATGATGACAACTGCCAGCCCTCACTGGCTGTATTTATGTTTATATTTTTTAAAAAACAACAAAATCCCTCAGCATCTCACAGCCTTTCTACATCACAACCTCATATATTAGTACAAAACACTGCATTTTCTCTCAATGATGATGGCTGTCACTGTATCAACACTGCCTCAAAAATGTCCACATCATCACTGTGACTGATACAATTTGTGTAAATTTTAGAACACTTTACAATAAAATAAAATAATAAAAAACAAATCAGTGAGAAATGTATTCAGAAAAATAAACCCCACCCCACCCAAACCACTCAGAGATGGTTGCTTGAGCACCAGCAGCTAATTTAACATCAACGTGCATAAAATATCAACTTATCAAAAATCACATTCCCTGTGGCTGGAGAGGAAGGTCTGGTATGGAATTACTGGGAAATGGAAAGAAGGGAGTGCTGCCAGCATCTACATCTAAAGCATCTTTCCAGGCTGTCAAAACCTTTGTTCTTCAGCTCAGACACCAAGACACAGATTTTCACAGCAAACACATTAAACTGTCCATTTTCACAACAGAAATACAAAGGAGGAACTCAGGTTCACACAGCAGCTATTAAAAGATGAAAGGGAAAAAAAAAAAAAGGAGACAAACCTTCCCTCCCACCCTTTTTTCCAGTAGATATTAAAGGAAAAATCCTTTCTCTCTGCTCTGCATCCAAGGCAGGTATTCCTGGCTCAGGGAATAGGAACAAAGGCTCGGTGTTACCTGTTCCACACGGCACAGTCAGCTGAGCAGGAACATCCCAAAGACCCATGGCAGGAGAGAGCTCTGATCCCAAATCCTGTCCTCTCCGCAGGGAGAGCTCTGATCCCAAATCCTGTCTGCTCCGCAGGGGAGAGCTCTGATCCCAAATCCTGTCCTCTCTGCAGGGAGAGCTCTGATCCCAAATCCTGTCCTCTCTGCACGGAGAGCTCTAATCCCAAATCCTGTCCTCTCCGCAGGTGAGAGCTCTGATCCCAAATCCTGTCCTCTCTGCACGGTGAGCTCAGATCCCAAATCCTGTCCTCTCCGCAGGGAGAGCTCTGATCCCAAATCCTGTCCTCTCTGCACGGTGAGCTCTGATCCCAAATCCTGCCCTGTCTGCAGGGAGAGCTCAGATCCCAAATCCTGCCCTTTCTGCCGGGGAGAGCTCAGATCCCAAATCCTGCCCTGTCTGCAGGGAGAGCTCAGATCCCAAATCCTGCCCTGTTCTGCAGGGAGAGCTCAGATCCCAAATCCTGCCCTGTCTGCAGGGGAGAGCTCAGATCCCAAATCCTGCCCTCTCAGATCCCAAACCTCGGGAAGCCTCCCGGTGCTTTCAGGCTCCTCCTCGGGAATCCTCGGGAGGCATCCGCGGGTTGCTCGCCGACCACCGGGGGAGGGAAGGAACTCCCCCGCCCCTCTGCCACCTCCTCCCGGCAGCATCAGCCACGGGCACGGGGAGAGAGCCGGGACAGCAAAATTCTGCATTTCCAGCTGTCCTGGGGGGCGGGAAAATAGATATCTATATTTCTGTATTTATGGATGTGTGGTGGGTGGATAGGTTTGTTTTGTGTGTGTGTATGTATGCGTGCATATATATGTATGTATATATATATATATATATAAATACATATATGTATAGCTATTCATACATTTTCATCTATTTTATATATTTTAAACATTTATTTTTATATATTTATATTTATCTATATTTATATTCAATATATGGAAATATAATATATATTTTATATATATTATATATTTATTATATATAATTCCATTCTTATATATTTATATTTCATATATATATTTTTATATTTTCCATATATTTTATTTAATAATATTTTATATTTACATTAATTATATAAATATATATTTTATAAAAATATATCAGCACCTATTACATGCATTATATATAATATGTGCATATACATAACTTCACATTAAAATATTAAAATATTATAATGAATATAGATAATATATAATATAGATATTATAAAAATGAATAATCTATTAAGATTTAGATATTAAATTATATATAATTTTATGAAGATATCTAGATATACATATTATATAAAATATATATTATATATAATATATGTATATATGAATATATATCTATATGTATATATATATGTGCATATATATATATATAAAAAATATCTAGTTTTAATATATAAATCTATATAAAAATGCATGCTTGCATGCTTTCCCACCAGGAAATCCCAGCACTGACCCAAGGAGCTGCATCCCGAGGCACAGGAACAAAGGCTTGGCAGAGGGCACTGAGATTTCCCCTCAGCCTTGCCCAGGTCACGCTGTGCCACGCTGGGCACCGTCGCCTTTCCGGGCGTTGGCACCTGGAAAAGCAGAGCCTGGGAATGGGAACCACAACCTCTGGGTGGCTCCAGGAGGGGGGAGGCAGCAATGAGGGAGAAGGCAGCACTGCCCTGTCACCGTCGTATTTTCTGGAAAAATCCCTTTGCCAGGATTTCTCTCCTAGGAAGCTGAGAAGCCGCAGAGAAAAAGGAAAACAATATTATCTCATTTGCTTCTCCTGTGTTTTGCTGCTTTGAAATGTAGTTTAAACGTTGTTTACCAACAGGTGGCTGTTTTATTGGTTTCATGTAAATTGGTTTTACTTATTAGCCAATCACAACCAGGCTCTAGAAAGAGCCACAAGTTTTAATTTAATATCTTTTAGCCTTCTGTCTGCATCCTTTCAATATTCTTTAGCATAGTTTAGTATAATATTCTTTAATATATTATAGATAATAAAATAAAAAATTAGCCTTCTGAGGACATGGAATCAGATTCATCATTCCTTCCTCCAGGAGGGGGGAGGCAGCAATGAGGGAGAAGGCAGCACTGCCCTGTCACCGTCGTATTTTCTGGAAAAATCCCTTTGCCAGGATTTCTCTCCTAGGAAGCTGAGAAGCCGCAGAGAAAAAGGAAAACAATATTATCTCATTTGCTTCTCCTGTGTTTTGCTGCTTTGAAATGTAGTTTAAACGTTGTTTACCAACAGGTGGCTGTTTTATTGGTTTCATGTAAATTGGTTTTACTTATTAGCCAATCACAACCAGGCTCTAGAAAGAGCCACAAGTTTTAATTTAATATCTTTTAGCCTTCTGTCTGCATCCTTTCAATATTCTTTAGCATAGTTTAGTATAATATTCTTTAATATATTATAGATAATAAAATAAAAAATTAGCCTTCTGAGGACATGGAATCAGATTCATCATTCCTTCCTTCATCTGGGCACCCCGCAAATACAAAATTCCTCTCTGCCAAGAACAGAGGCTCTAGAAGAGAGTCACAGATTTTTCTTTAATATCTTTTAGCCTTCTGTCTGTATCCTCTCAGTATTCTTTAGTACAGTTTAGCATAGTATTCTATAATATAGATCATAAATTAATCAATTAGCCTTCTAAGAACATGGAGTCAATCATCATTCCTTCATCTGGGCACCCCACAAATACAAGGCTGCCCCTCTCTGCCACGAACAGAGGCTCGAGAAAGAGTCACAAGTTTTTAATATCTTTTGGCCTTCTGTCTGTATCCTTTCTGTATTCTTTAGTATAGTACTGTTTAATATATTATAGATCATAAAATAATCAATTAGCCTTCTAAGAACATGGAGTCATATCATCATTCCTTCATCTGGGCACCCCACAAATACAAGGCTGCCCCTCTCTGCTCTAGAAAGAGTCACAAGTTTTTAATATCTTTTAGCCTTCTGTCTGCATCCTTTCAGTATTATTTAGCATAGTTTAGTGTAATATTCTTTAATATATTATAGATCATAAAATAATCAATTAGCCTTCTGAGGGCATGGAGTCAGATCATCATTCTTCATCTGGGCACCCCACAAACACAAGGCTGCCCCTCTCTGCCATGCCCAGACAATCTCAGAGCCAAACCAGGGGGGCTCTGGGGATTTGGAGTGGTGCAGCCCCAGGGAAGGATTGCAGGGTGAAGGGGCTGTTTTCTTTTTCTGCCCCAATAAGCTAATGAAGTTTGGGAGCGGTGCTGGCGGGATAGAAATTTCTTCACGCTACACTGTCTGTTTGTGTTTGATTAATGTAAATCTTCCCAGGGCCCCGAGCACGCCCCGGGCTCCGGCTCTCCGTTAACGACTCAAAGTGCCACGTACAGACAGAGCAGGGCAAAACCAAGATCTCTATTTTAGTCCTTGCCATAAACCCCAGAGAACTCCACCAAACTCATTTCTGGTGATTTGATTTGAATTACCCTCCTCCTCATTAAATTCCGGGGTTTTTTTTTCCCTTCCCCAAATCACCAGGCCTATTAAAAAATGAAACTGCAGCAAACCACTTTAATACATGAATAAGAATGATTTTCTTTTTGCATTTCCTCAGTTCTCACGACCAAATTTTTTAGCCTGTCCAACGGATGCTGGTACCAAACATCATCTCCAAGCCACAACTGCAGCAGGCTGCAATTACCCAGAAGACAGGAAGCCAAAGAAATCAACTCCTACCCTTCCATCTCCCTGCTCCATGCAATCATTTCCCAGCCAGAACTTGTATTTTCCATCCTTCTCCCTTTCCCAGTGGCATGCATTATCATTTTTGAAATAGCAGAGGGCTCCGTCTCATTGGTTCCTATTTTGAAACGTTTGCCCAGCTCCTCAATTTTCTAGGAATTTCACAAATAAGGAAATGTCAGCTGTCCAGAAGAAAATGGTAACCAGAGGGAAGGAGAAAGGCAGGCCAGGATGAGCTCAGATCCTCGCAGGAACATTCCTGTCGCAATCCTTGGGCAGCACAGGGGGAAAAAATGATCAATATTGGGGTTTCTGAGCACTGTGCTACCACAGAGTTAATGAAGCCAGGGAAAAGGGGCTGAAAATCCCAGTTTATTATTCATGCCTGAGTGAGAATCACATGCACCAAACAGCCTCTGCTGAGGGTGTCAAAACAGAGGTATTTTTAAACTTGGGTTACAGTCGAAAATCAAGCATTTCCACATTTTTCTCCCTAATGCTCCTCATCATCAAGTGAAACACAGATGGGACAATCTGGCAGACCAATAAACCTTCATTTACTGAAGGATATTTTGGTTAAAACATTGATATTTCCCATTTCCTCCACTGCACAGAGCAAATTCACATTTCCCAGCTGCCTGCCTCAGTTTACCCTCACCACCAATTTAAGGTCGCAGGTTGCTTTGCAGTCATAAAAATACATAAAATGTTATAGGGTATTATGTACTATTTGATATATTTTATCTATTTATTTAGGCATTTTACATATTTATGTCATTTACGTATGTATTTCTGTCATATATATATATATATATATATATATATATTTACAGACAAATATATATATACATAAATATCCTGGCAAAAAAAACCTCAAATTCATCCATTTTAAATTTTCATGCAAAATATTTAACTTGAATTCATTAAAGTCAGTGAGGAGGAACCAGGAATACAAAAGGAATATGCTTCAAGGCTTTTAACTCAGAAGGGACACTTTCAATTCCCTGAAACATAACAATTCTGTTGCTGGCATGAGCACTTGGGAGAATAAATGCATTTGTACCATAAAACAAGCTTAAAAGGGTCAGAAATGGATATTGCAGCTCCTCTTCATTACAAAGAAGTCAAACAGACTTTGAAGAATACAAACGAAATTTCAGTCCATGAGGAAAATCATTTATTATTTTTAAAAAAGGACTTTAGGGTACAGTCATGTAAGACTTAACTGTTGTCTGCAATTATTTTTTTTTTTGCTTATGGAAATAATTATCTTTAGAAAAATTACAGGATTAAAATTTTTATTTCTATTTTATCAACAGTTTTGGGGAGAAAGCATCACAATACATCCCTTTCAAGTGCAAACCAAGGCAGCTGCCAGGCAACAATGTAAAAACAAGAAAGATTCAGGAATGGAAGCTTCTATCTTGCTTCCTACTCTGATTTCCCAGATTTCCTTCCCCCAGCACGCTCAGTCACAGGACATAATAAGAAAACAATTTGGAGGAGGGAAAAAAAAAATGACCATAAAAAGCAAGAAAGTCTGATGCAATCAGGTTTTTAGGAGAAATTAAGAGATAGCCTAGAAACGGCGAGGACTGGAAATGGAATATCACTGGTTTAAATCCACGGGGATTTCTGCAGTCCTGGACAACAGCAGGAAAGGAAGATAAGGAAAAAGTATGGAAAAAAATACATCATTAAAAAAAGAAATCTCTCCTAAGAACATGGGAAAGATGGGGTAGGAATAAGTAGTGATTTAGAGAGTTGTCTTTGCTTATTTAGAATAAAGAATAATAAAATTAATGAAAATTAAGTGTTTCTAAAGCATCACACAAGTTCCAAGCCTCAATATCCCAGAATTTCCCAACCTCTGTGCTCTATCTCTCTTTGCAAGAACAGCAATTTTGGTTCCCAATATTTGGTATTGATTGAGGAATTCTCTCCTCCTTGCAAAGCTCCTCTCCTCGTTCAATCCCAGCTCTGTGCTGCTCAGGCTGGGCTATGGTAACAACCCAATTCAGAGAGTTGTCTTTGCCTATTTAGAATTAAAAATAATAAAATTAATGAAAATTAAGTGCTTCTAAAGCATCACACAAGTTCCAAGCCTCAATATCCCAAAATTTCCCAATCTCTGTGCTCCATCTCTCTTTACAAGGAACAGCAATTCTGGTTCCCAATATTGATTAAGAAATTCTCTCCTCCTCACAAAGCTCCTCTCCTCGTTCAATCCCAGCTCTGTGCTGCTCAGGCTGGGCTATGGTAACAACCCAATTCAGAGAGTTGTCTTTGCCTATTTAGAATTAAAAATAATAAAATTAATGAAAATTAAGTGCTTCTAAAGCATCACACAAGTTCCAAGCCTCAATATCCCAAAATTTCCCAATCTCTGTGCTCCATCTCCTTGCTGTTTACAAGGAACAGCAATTCTGGTTCCCAATATTGATTAAGAAATTCTCTCCTCCTTGCAAAGCTCCTCTCCTCGTTCAATCCCAGCTCTGTGCTGCTCAGGCTGGGCTATGGTAAATATTTACACAGAATTTCCAGACCTTTACCCCAGCAAGGAGCAGGCCTGGGAAAAGCAGAACTTCCCAGAGCTCCACAGGGTGGGAGGCGAGCGCTCCCCGAGGAGCGGAGTCCCCACCCCGTGGAAAGGATCCAGGAGGATTCAGCATCCCATCCTGCAGGGCTGGGGGAGCCCTGCCAGGAAATCCTCAGCCTTCAGCTCACCAAACTCTCAGGATCCTGTTTGGGATGTGGGAACTGCCCCTGGAAGTGTCCAAGGCCGTGCTGGAGCAGCCTGGGACAGTGGAGGGTGTCCCTGCCCATGGGACAAAATCACCTTTAAGGTCCCTCCAAAGCACCCCAGGCTGGGATTCCATGATGTGATATTTGCAGAATAGAGAGGCCAAACCTTGCCCAGAATTTTACGAAGTTCAACCAGGCATGGATGAAAAAAATCTGCTATGGACAAAGAATTCCATGCAGGCACCACTAGGATATGGAATAGACGGGCACGGGCATTTTTAAGCAGCGAATCCCTAATATTAGAACACATCACATCAATAAATTAAAAACTTTCCAACACTTTTTATTAGCCACAAAAATTACCAGTGAGAGAATGGCTGCCCAGTTCCCCCATCAGGATATCCAAATACTCCACAGAGCTTTACATTAGCACTGACCCCCGTTCTCTCCTTTTTCTTTGGGCTCAGAATGTTCATTTCTCCTGTTTTATGTGAAGGAACAAAGTCCATCCCACACATCCTAAATAAACAGGAACTAGAAGAAGACTGCTATGGGTTGTTTTTTTGTTTTTTTTTTTTTCTTTTTGAGAGAATGTGTAAATATTAAAGTACAGGCAAGAAGAAATGTAAGAAATCTGACATATTGCAGCAAGGACTCAGAGTCCACCCAATGACCTACACCTTTTAGACACATCTGAGAAACACCTGAGTCTTTTCAAGCCAAAAATCCAGCCCTGCTCTGTCAGTACACCCCACAAAAACCCATAAAGGTGTTAGAGGCACAGAATTGCACTTTAATCAAGCGTGGGGAATTTTGTATTTTCTTTTCTCCATCAAAAAAGAGTCTGTGTGTTGTCTCAAAACCTTTTATTGCTCTCAGCCACTCACAAGCAGCAAAGGACTAAGAAATTTCCTCTCTGGGTACTCTGGATGTGTTTTATGGAAAGCAGGACACAACCTGATGAAGAAGTGAGTTAATATTTCATGTGAGTATCCCAGCTATGCTGGGTTACATAAGAGGCAGGGGAAGTTAAAGACACAGCAGCTTTCCTCTCAAAAATTCCTCTCAGGAATTTCTGCAAGTCAGGGGAGACAGCTGAAGGACAGCTTAGAGCAGATAAAGCAATCATTTTCCAAACCCACTGCTTCACACAGACCAGCCCTCCATTACCTCAGCTCCTTCAATTACTGGAACTTAGCTGGGAAAACAAAAAACTGAGGTACAGAAAGAGGAAATTGTTTTTGCAGTAAAGAAGGAGATCAGCAATTGAAGTGGGAATGCTGCTCAGATCAGCCATTCTGCATTACATCGCTACCAGAATTCCTTTTTTAAAAAAGAAGTGACACCTTGTGATACACAGAAAATATCAAAGATATTCAGCACATTCAACTTGGGAAGGCAATGCACAGGCCAGAATTCCTGCAAACTTTCAATTTTCACAGCATTTTGCTATATAAGAGTTAAGCAAATGTTTTTAGGAGGGAGATTAGAATGCCTTAAGAAAAACCCTCAATTTTTCGAGTACAATCATGGGCTGTAACAGTCACTGAGTGAAACCTGAGGACAGCATCTGCACCATGCCAGGGAAAATTCAAATTAAAGCTGGCACAGAAGAAACAAAAGATTAAATCACATGCAGAAGTACTACCCACAAAGGAAAAAGCAAAAGTGATTTACACAGGGGAGAAACTGATCAAGTGAGTGGGTGGGAAAATCAACTTTCTTGCTGGAGATACAGCTGAATTTATTATTTAGGATGATTCAGCACCCAAATCCTGTGCTCTGGACAAAACCCACCTCCTGAGCAAAAAACCCAGATCAGCAGAAGTTAGGATCAGACTGGGAACCCAGCTTAGAGTCAATCATTACAAGGCTGAACCACAGCTGTCTGCTTTTAATGCACGGCTGCATTAACCCTCAGCAAAGTGCTTTAAAAATCAGCCCCCATAAAAAAAAAAAAAAAAACCAAAAAAAAAAGGAGAACACTGAATCATTAAAACTTTCAGCACCGAATTTTAACTCTGAGCATTCGCTGCTAATAGATATTACTGGAGTGATCTAAGCCAAGAAAAGAATTACAGAAAATTATCATTTTCTACTGTGTCACCCAACAAGCAGCTGAGTGGTTTCTACAGACAGTAATTAAAATAAGAAAGTTCTGGTACAAATATGGAAACTGATTAAAAGACAGCTGTGAAGTCTGCTAAATCTGCGATAAAAAAAATAAATCTGCACAAGCAAAACATGAAAGATCCTTTATGAAAGAGAACCCTCTTTCAGTTTCATTGTCTGGGCTGACTTCTGGCATAGGAAAATGATTTCTATGGAGCTGCATTTAAAAGGTCACCGAGTTTCCTTCCTTGATCTTTTACCATGAACAATTTTAGAAGGCATTAAACATCTCAGAACAGCCTATCTAAACAAATTTTTGCTTATCCTGTCATTGAATTAAGTTCAAGCAATTCCAGTAAGTCTGACCAAAAAAAAAAAAAAAAGTCCCCCCCAAAGCAACTCTAAAATATAATATTTATGCCACCCACTAAATGCAAACTTGAGTCCATGCCAAAACAGCATAAATTAGAAAAAAGAAATTATTCTATAGCTGACAATTTGAAAAGAGAGCAGTGAGAGCTGGGAAACTCCATTTGCTAAGGCAAAATCTATTTCATTCACAGCAAACCGACCACAGTTGTTAAATCTGTGTCATAATTCAGAGAGAGAGAAAAAACACAGGACTGATTCCATGGATTTAGCACTCAATACCTTGCTCTGGTTCACTCCAGGGCTGGGAATTGTCAGCAATAAATACTTCCAGGCCTATAAAACTGCATGAACTGCTCACTATTTGTCAAGAAGCAGGGAGGGAGGGGCAGAGCTTCATTTATTCTTCCAAAGAATTTTGCAGGTCCTTTTTAATTCACCATAAATTTCATCCCACCCCAGTTTTACAGTACAAAACATGAACAGACTCAAGGACAGGGTCAACATCAAAATGCTGACCCCAGAACAAGTCAGGGCTGGCTTTATCATTATTCCATCCCACACCTGCAGCCTTACAGACCCAAATTCAAAAAGCAGGGAAGAAAAACCCAAGTAAAAATGCAAGGCAGCAATACCTGTACTCACAAATCCATTTTTTAATGCATTAAAACACACTCTCATTTTCCCACTGCTTCAGTACAACAAAAACCACACGAATTTAAGAGTTCCCAGTGTTTCCAGGTACTGTTAATGAGCCAAACACTGGTTTATATCCCCCAAAATTCATTTTATTTCATTTTATTATCCAGCCTATGGATAACCACAGCCTTTCCCAAGGCTCTCCATCTCCCCTTCCCCTAAAGCCCAGCACCAAAGGCACACACAGAGATGGAAGGAAGGTTTCAAACCTTGCCAGGAAGTTTTATTGTTTAACTCAAATTTTACTGTTTAACTCCTGCATGTGCCCCTGGTTTGAGATTCCAAAGCAGGAACGTTCACCCAGCTCGCTGCCCCTCCTCTGAGAGCCTGGCAGCTGATTCATCTGAATTTTTTATTATTTACTCATCATATATTTGTACTGGGCTGGACGTGAGGTGCTTCCTGCTCCTCAGCAGGGCAGAAACCAGGGAAATTTTAACCAGGGGCTGCTTTGCAGGTAATATTTGATCATCAAATAGACAACATGAAGTGCTATAATTTGTTTTAGCAGAGCATGCACACAGCTCACCTAGTTGAATTATATTAGAAAGTTGAATTATGCTGGCTGTTAGCAGCTAGATCAGAGCCTCCCATGCCTGAAAGAAACCACAACTCTCTCCCTGCTGTCCTGGCAAACTCTAAATGCCCAAACAGCTTTTAATTTCCAATTTCCTCTGTATCAACCAGACACATTCATCACCCATCAGCTGTCCACATCTCGCAGGACTAACAAAATGTTGTGTTAGCACCAGAACCAGCAGCTGAGCTTAAGGAAATTGAGATGGTCCAAGCTAAAAGTAAACGTAAAAAAATGTAAAAATTAAATGTAAAAATTAAGCCCTGGTCACCAGCAGAATGTCAGTGCTGAGTGCATGAAAGCACAGGGAAATGCAGTTTTCTCTCAGTTCAGTAAGACAACTCCTCCCAAGGTCTTTGCTGCAGCAGGAAAACCACCAGGATGCCAGAGAAGGGTTTTAATCTAAAGCAAACATCTCCACGTGATGCAGCAGAGCGAGAGGGGGAGAGCCAGGCAGCTCCTGATCCTACAAGAGAAAATTCGTTTGCGGCTGGGCATTTCTTCCTGCACATTTTCGTGGAATTGGGGAACAGATCCAGGGATGCTGCCACCAACCTCAGCTCAACTGAGAGAGAATTCCCAAAAATCTCAGATATTTGAGAGGGCTCCTCACTGCCACACAGATCCTTGCTGTATTTTACATTTATTCTAATTTACTACCACAGCAAAGTGCTCCAAATACAACTCAGGGGAGAAGATGACAAGATTTCACAATGAAATTTACAATTTAAATAAACAAATCACCGTCCTTGTTTGAAGTGCTCAGAGTCCCTTTGTGCTCATCCCCACAACCAATTACAAACTACCTTTTTTATTTAACAAAAAGAAAAAAAGAATAACAAACCCTACCTCATTATTTGCATGTTCTTTGTTATTTTTCTCCTTCTTTGAAATGCTCTTTTGGGGAAAGCTTTTTGATCTAAAAGGCATTTAATTAAACAAAAAGTACAGAAGAAAGGAAAACCCTAAATCCCTATATACACTCTACAACAACATTTATTTGGGGGGAATATATTCCACAAAATTATATATATAATATATATTCCCAAGGATTGTGCCTGGATTACCAGGGCCAGAACACAGCCAGATTCTTCTGTTAAAAAAAAAAAACAGAGAAACCAACTTATTTCAAGTGTAAACTTTAAGTTTCCTGAGACCTTTGCTGATCAAACCCCATCAGTATCCCAAGAATCAATCTGGAGATCTGAAGGAGCCATTTTCTCTGGGTATGGAGAGCGACAGATGGAGCAAAAATTTTCAGCAGATTCTGAGTTGCTGTGATGTTCCTGTGAGGAGGCTCAGCTGAGCTGCAGGGCCAGGATGATTATGAAAACAGATATAAATTTTAAAAATTAAAAATAAAAAAAAAAAATTTTAAAGGGAGTAGGAAGGGACAGGTTCTTTTCATCTGGCTGAATTCCAGGGAGAGGATTTTGAGTTTTCCAAGCAGCCCAAAACTGCTGCAAAGCTGTTTCCTCTCCCCCTCCCAGCTAAGTTTAATTCTCTGCTCCTGGGAGAGGGAAGAGTCTCCCCCAGAATGCCAGAGCAGCAGCCAGGGACTGTCCCCTCCTGCTGACCCCCAGGCAGGCAGTGCCATCCACCCTGCCAGGAAAAATGGGTTTTCCTGCCCAAAACCTGGGATTGTGCCTGCATGGCCAGGTGCCCTGTGACAGCAGGGAGGCCGAGGCACGGGGTGAGCAGGTGCAGACACCAAAAAGCACTGCTGGATGTCCCTGGTGAGTGTGAGAGCTGATAATTCCCTGCTAGAAGGGAAAGGGAGAGGAGGTCAGGCCTTGCTGTGCCATACATTCAGCTGAAGCTGCACTGGTTAACGTCCAAAGTAAACACCAGTGCAGCATTTACAGCCAGCACCAACATTCCTACAGCTTTCCAGACTGCAAGAAACATGTGCTTGCCTTTTTTTTTTTTTCCCTCCCTTTTTCCCCTCACTATTTCATTCTCACAGCAGTTTCCATAACGTGAGTGACCCGAGTGTAAAACTTGGGGCTTTCAGTTGTACTCAAAGGGGCTGCTGTGCTTGGCAAAAAATATTTACCAATTCCCAATATTGTATCTAATCACCCAGCACTGAAGTATCTAAATCTAGAGATCAGATATCTATGTAGATAATCCAGATATTTCTAGGGAGTCATGATCTAGAGAGCTCTGCTCTTTTAATCATTATTTCTGAATTATTACAAGGCGTTTGCCTTTACTGCTGATGGTTCAGGGCAGAGCAGCACTGCACAGGTGCTCCTTTGGGCACCCTGCAGCCCTTAACACATCCTCCAAATGCCACAAGAACTGCAGAGGGCTCTGTGCAGGATCCCAGAGCACCTTCCCCAGGCACAGCCACCAGGGGAGGGTGCTGGCTTTGCTCAGATCAGATCTGCCCACAGGAACCACTTCCACTCCCCAGACCACAGGGCAAACCACAGCCTATCATTTGGTGCCTCCTGACAGGCTGCAGGAACAAACTGCCAGCTGCAGAGCTGCACTTCAGCACCAGGAGATCTCTTTTATCCTTGGCACACGAGGATTCCCCCCCATCCTTACATTTAGCAAGCCCACATGATGGAAATTCGCTCTCCTCTACTGCAGTTCCCCCTGGATTTTTGCCAGAGCTGATGCTGCTGCTTCAGTCAGGATAGAGTCTGCAGCAGCAGGGAAAATCCCTCTTTTAAATCCCCACAACAGCAGCTCACTTTTGGCTGAGGTCACTGCCTCATTTAGGACACCACCATAATTATAATTAAAAAAAAAAAAAATCCTATTGACACAGAACAGAAAACAACGTTGTGCTTGTGAGCAGCAGCTTTGACAGGCAGTCCCCAGAAAAGCAGGAATTATCAGGACCCAGCTCCAGCATGGGAGCTGCTGCCACCAGAGCAGCCTCCTCAAGAGCCACACAAGCTCTGAAGGTGTTCCTGCAGTCCTGCCCAGCACTCTGAGCTGCAGCCCTGCCTTCTCAGGCCTTTCTGCCCTCCAGCAGCAGCTCCTGGCCCTGGGGCTGCCGTGTGCTCCAGAGCTCAGCGAGGCAGGAAACCTCTCTCCTATCTGGCAGCTGCCACCAGCTCTCCCATTTCTCTCCCTCTCGCTCACTTCCTATTGATCTCTCCTGTCTTGCACTGCAGCTTTTTCCTATTTCCTTTCTCTGCTGGCTCGTTATGGCTTCCCTCCTTTAATTCTCTCCCTTTCCACGTTTTCCATCACTTTTCTGGCAGCTTTGATCTGGGCAGAGCCCTCTTTTGCATCTGGGCACAGCAGAAAGGCAGCGGTGCCTCTGTGGCACAGAGCACTCGGAGGAGACGCCTTGTCTGAAGTGCTGCCAAGAAGCTGCACCAACAGCCACTATCATAACAGGCTAAAAAAGACTTTCAAGCAGCCATCAGATGCTTCAGGTGAGCCTGCAGGTTGAAGCTTGTATGTTTATGGGAGTGGTGGACTCCCAGTCCTTCGCCCGTCTCACATCAGTCTGGTGCTTTATTAAACACATGGGGCTTTTCCTCCACACTGGGAAATGCTTGCTCAGGTCAATCCAGGTCCCACCTAAGTTTTCCAGCCCCTCTCCAGCACTGCAGCTCACTCCAGAAAAGTGCTGAACTCTTCTTAGGTTACTGATTCCACCTGGGAAGTCACCCAGGGTTGCACGTGATAGCACAAACCAGGATTCACCGCCTGCAAATAAATTCAGGAGCAGCTTCTCACACAGACAAGAGTCAACTGTGCTGCTACTCACAGATCCAATAAGGAACAGCACCTGAACAAAATTCAGATTCCCACCAACATCCCTGAAAATGTCCAAAACACATTTCAGGAGCTCAGGAGTAAAACCAGTTCGAGTTTTGCCCTTGCAGCCACAGTTCTTGTGCCAACTGAGAGCAACCAAGAGCTGCCAGAACATGGAGATTCTCTCTTAGGTTTTTAACATTTCAACTCCTTTGTAGCACCAAGAGAGGCCCTGCTGCTTAATTCACACAGTTCAACTTTTACCCAACCCTGCTCCCTGCCCATAAAAGGTTTATTTTTTGGAAGAGCTGAGCCCCAGTGCCACTTGTGACCATGCCCCTCCTGCCAGGACAGCTGACAGCATCCCAGGGACGGACAGGACAACGACCCACATCACAGCAGAATTATTCCAAGTACACAAACCTGTGCTGTGATCTTTCCCACCTCCCATCTGCTTTCCCAGTGCCACAGCAATTCCATGAAACGCTTTTGCCACCGAACATCCCAGGCCAGACCTTTCAGCCTTGTCAAAACAGAGCTTAAAATAGCCCCACAGGATCACATTGAAGTGTTTGCCAACAAATGTAAACAGAAATGTTTCTTATTTACCATCAGGCTGCAAGAAAGGGTTCCTGCCCATGGGCCTCAGAAGTCAAACAGACACAACACTGAAAATCCTCAAGGAAAGGATGCAGGGTGATAACAAAACATCCAGACGATCTGTGAATGTCACAGGCTGAACACTGTTTGTCTGGCTTTTACTATTTATACTTATGCTTACATTTGAAACATAAGGACGCTGTTTTTTCCTGTCATTTTAATGTATTTATTTTTACATGTTTTCTTTTCAAAGAAAAATGAGTAAACGTTGCTTCTTCCTGTCTTTTTCTAAGTGTGCTGTTACTATTTTGTATGTATCCTGTCTTGTATTTTATCCCCTTTGCATTCTTAATCAAACACTGCACGTTTTACATCCCTTTTCATTTTACTAATTCCCTTGCTGCTGCTTCTCCTATCCTTATTTTAAGCCCTCTCTTCTGATGTTGAGATATTACCAACATCCAGGCTCCTGACCCTTGGTTTAATCAAGCTGAGACATGAACTAAGACTTTTATTCTTTAAACCTAATAATTATCCAGCGCAGGGCCACAGAACACAGCATCACCTACCTGAAAATATGCATTTAAATCTATTTTCTCTTAATGCTATTGACATCTCTTACACAGGAAAATCTGCTTATCTCAAAGCAGATAAAATATCAGGGGGAGTGCTTAGGCAGAGGAATATCTGGAATTCTACAAAAAGCATTTTTACAGCAATAGATCCACTGGAAACACGAGGATAATACAAATGGGATTCATTAATAAATCTCCAACTGCTAATTTTCAGAGGGAAGGAAGAGCAAACCAGGAGGATAAAGGCTCAGGGCAAGAGGCTGAGCTTATCTTCCAAGGAGCACAGCCAACATATCTCCCTGGTGACCCCAAGGACCACCTCGAGGTGGAGTGGAGAAAATTCAGTCTCCAGACCAAAGCAAACACTGCTCCTCTCTGCAGAAATGCAAACTACACACAGGGCTGGGGGTGAGGATTTTAACCACGAGAGGCAAAGGGTACTGCTCAAAATACTACAGGAAAAATGGGAAAGCAGCAGTTAATGTCACAATTCCTGATGGTTATACTGCAAGGATTCTTGGGAAAACAGAAGCTGTCACTGAAGCTACTCAAATTCTTTAGACACAAAATTCACTGGGAGACCCCACTGCAGGAAAGAACCAAATAATCCTGGTGTCTAGCCATGAAATATGGAAAATAACAGGTACAGGTGTGTCTGCCACCTTCCCCAGGCAAATTCACCAATGCTCTCATCCTAAGGCTGTAGCCTTAGGATGAAATGCCAAAATCTGCAGTGCCTAAATCACTAGTGCTACAATAAAACACCGCTTCTACAAAACCATCACTTGTACAACAAGGTCCAGAGCAGTTGTGAGAGTGAACAGAGGACTCTTTGATTTCCAGCAGGACAACTGTGCTCACTGCTGTCACCCTGCAGGACCAAGGAACTCTCCTCCCACACAGGTCATGGAAGTCAAAGGACACCACTGAACACCCACAAATCCCACCAGTGACCTCAGCAACTCCAAGGGCAAGCTGCACTTTCCTTCTCAAGCTAGGACAGCCCTGAGACTTTTTTCTACTGCTAAATTCCTGTAGATGTGGACCAGAACTTTCAAAATCTAAAACAGAAGGAGCCAACATCCCAGTGTCCCTTTCCCAACCCATCCATTTGAAATGTTAAAATGCCATTACCAGGAGTTCTGTGCACAGGCAAATTATACAATTGGGCTCACAGATGAAATATCATTCCTGCCTCCACCCAAATAATCACAACGCCCACAGCTCTACTCAAAACTAGAAAATCAAGCTCACCTCAGCTCCTGTCTCCAGCAAAAGCCCTAATAAACTATGCAACATGAAGTGGTAGCATTTGTGTCCCAGCCAGCAGTAAACACCCCAGACAGTCCTCTCTTCTGCCAGCCTCAAGAACAGCAGAATAAAACAGGAATTTATGCACAGACTCTGTCAACTGCTAATTTCCAAACACAGCCAAGGCACAATGATGAAAAGCCCCACTCAAAGACTATTATTCTTTTTAATCCTTAGATGCCATGCTGCAGCCCATTTTCCATAAATACTGGATTTTAACTAACTCTACTAATTAAAAAAATGCATGGTAATGACATCTAACTAGTCAGTAACACTAAGGTGTGACTTTCTGAGCAGCTCTTACCCTGCTGGAAGAAATAAAACCCTTTTTTCCCCACCGTACAGTCAAAGAATTCCCAAATTACTACAGGGACTTCCAAAGAGCCAGAGACAGGGAAAGTGCATCTAAGGCAGATAAGAAACAATTAGAGTCTATTTTAATACCAAGTCAGGAGCAAATCACCAATTAAAACTTCTCAAGGGTAATTATGTGTAAATTCTACCTCTGCTGTTTTCCAATCATAGCAACAGAAACTACAGCAGGGTTATAAATAAAACTCATTTGCAAGCAACTGCAGAGAAGAGTCACCAGTTCCTCGGCGAGGTCCTGCAAAAGCAAGAGCCTCCTTTCTTTTATTGGCCTTTAATAAACAGAAAGAAACATAAAGCAAGTCCTGCAGCCGTGCAATTGCTCAACCCTGAAGTGTGTTTGGAACGGTGACAGGAAGAAAAATACAGTTAACTCCGAGAGCGAAAAAAAATTAATGGCACACAAACGTTTCTCCAGTGTCATAACAGGATACAGCCGAGCTCGGGCCGGCCTTTGGTGGCCAAGCAGAGGCTGGAAATGGCCGAATTTCAGAATTTCAGCCTGGCCCCAGCGTGGCCTTGGGAAGAATAAAGGCCTTATCTCACCCGGCCATGCACAGCACACAGCAACGCCCAGAGCTGGCCAGTGTCCGGCCAGCAGAGCTCCAGAGGCAGGGAACGTGGGCACACTCCAGCAGCAACAGGAAAACTCCTCCAATAAACCCTGCCCAGCTGCCTGGGTCACAGATGGATCTCAAATCTGCAACCCCCCTCCACCAAAAACAGCATCCGGCAACAAAAATCCAACCCAGCACCAGTGAGGGGTGAAAAATAAGGTTTTTTTTTTTTTTTTTTCAGGTTAAAAGATATGGGAAATCTCGCCTAAATCCAGAGCTGGAGGAAGCTCAGTCACCTGGCTGATTTTAGATACCTTTAGGATAAGAAAGGTCCCCTGGATGTGCAGATTTCCTTCCACTAACGATCAAGTCGAGCCAGATGAGCAGCTCAGGGATGTCTACCTCAAAAGAGTTCCTAAGCTCAGCAGGATAAATGCCACCTTAGGAGGCCTCTGAACAAACACAGCACAGCGAAGGGAGGATTAAATTAAGAGGGTGTAAATGTTTACAAACATAAAGGAGCAGAGCAATAAGGCTGGAGATGAAGAGTTTGATACGCTCCAATGGGCACCGGGACTATGAAAAAAAAAAAAGCAGCTGACAAAGTAAAAGAACATCCTGAGGGAAAGAAGGGGAAGTTAAATCAGTGTTTAACTCCCCCAAATCACCAGCAGCCGTGCAAGGCACCACGGCTCTCCTGGAGAAGGCTTTGCTGATGTGTTTTTAAGCCTCAAGTGCTTTTTAGGAGATAGTTTTCTGTCTGCCTGCACCCTTTAGGTGCTCCCCAAAACGAGCAGTGTGTGTCAGGAGCTCCTCCACCAACTCAGCACAAAAAGACACCAGAAATCGATGCTGCTTTGGGAGTTCTGGTAACAGAATCTGAGCATAACCACTACCAAAACTAGCTGGGTTAAGGTTTAATCCATGGAGAGAATGAACCCAGACACAGATATGAACTGGCCTGACTGTCTTTCAGCAGTGCCAGACACTAAAATCCATTCAACTTTCCAGAGAAAGAGACTATGAATAAAAGAAGAAAGAAAGAAAGAAAGAAAAAAACAAAACAAAAAAAAAAAAAAGAAAAGGAGGGGACTTAATAAAAACATCATTTATCATCCTGGTTCCAGAACAGCATTAGAAATGGCCATTCATACACTCCTGATTTATATATTTAATGGTAATCATGACATCATCAAGAGATATAAAATATGTCAAGGATGAGACAAGTGCAGCCTGCACAAGGGAAATGTGACAGCTGTCAAATCATTACCACCTTAAACTGCAGAGATACCAGAGGAAATATCTGCTGTCTGTAATGTGGATTTAGGCAGCTCTATATATGCAAAATGCAAATATGTAAAGCTAATATGGAGAAAAATCCAGGCCCAAGCTACCCTATTATATTCCTAATACCATCTGGCTGGATGAAAGCTGGGTTTGCCTGGTTTAAGGCAATTCCCACCTCAATCCCACCAAGGAAGGTGATTGACAAACACAAAGAGAATTGAACATGTCAGATGATTTATCCACGTAGACCTAATGACAGTGGAGGCATCAACATTATTTCTATTGCACCTGCTTTGCATTCTGAGCTTCAGAGGCAGACTGAAAGAGGCAACAGAGACTCCCCAGCCCTGAAGGGAAGGGGAGTATTCTGTAGGGATAAGAGTGAACAAAACCCATCCTCTCCAAATCCTGCACAATGCTGGGGATGAAAAGGAATGGCAGAGATGGGGACAAACACCACCAGCACGTCTGGGGTTCTGCTGAAGGATTCAGACAGGGAATAAATCAGAGAATCATCAGAGAATCCCAGAATGGATTCGGCTTGGAGGGACCTTGAATCCCATCTCATTCCCATCCAGGGACACCTTCCACCACCCCAGGGTGCTCCAGCCTTGGGCACTTCCAGGGATCCAGGGGCAGCCACAGCTGCTCTGGGCACCCCATCACCATCCTCACAGGGATTCTGCCCTCATGACCAATCTAACCCTGCTCAGAGTTTGAAACCATTCCCCCTTGTCCTGTCACTCCAGGTCTTTTAAAATAGTCTGTCTCCATCTTCCTTGCAGGCTCCTTCAGGTCCTGGCAGGCCACAATGAGGTCACCCCAAAGCTTCTCCTCTCCTGCCTGAACCACGACTCTGCACCCCAGAGCTGGGGTGGCTTCAGGCCAGAGGTGAAAAATAGTGACAAGAAAAGATCCGGTTCCCCCACATTCCACCAGCCACCCCAGAAATCCGAGGGCTGTGGAGACAGCTCCTCACCTGACATTAAAAGCCTTTTGATCCAAAACCTTAATGGAACACCAAACAGAAACATCCTCCTGACATGACTGGGAGCAAAAGGAAATGAGACATTTTTTTATTTGGCTGCTCCAATTCAATAATGGAAAGTATTTTGTTTTACTAACAAGTAAATTAAATTCCCTGTTCTCGTGTTTTTCCTTCCCGTGCATCACTCAGCTGCTCCTTGGGATGAAAATCCTGTCATTCTTTTTTGATATCATGCAACTGCCACAAGACATATGGCCTGAAGTACGTAACAAAATCCTCCCAAATCCACTGAAATGCCTTTTTACTGTCACTGCCATGCCTGCTACAGAGAAAAACATCCTGCAACTCAAATCATGTCACTGCAAAAAAGAAAATTCTGCTAGTACAAGCTACAAAATTAATTGCCAAGATTTAATACTGTGTGAACAGTTGTAAACACAGATTGCACACAAGTCTGAGCCCTTTGGACTGTGCTGCGAGGACTTGTGGCGTCACAAAAAGGCCTGGGTTTAAACTCAGTCTCTCCTGTCCACACCTGGAGCCTAAAATTGGTGAGCTCAAGCACCCAAAGCATCATTGCTCCATCCCAGCTCCACAACTGCCTGGTCATGAAAGGCCTTTGCCACACACCTTCACACCTTCACCACCAAACAGCCAAGATGAAGATACAATAAAACACATCACATGGTTTTTACCACACACAGTGTCAAAAAAAAGGTATCTTTTCTTCTCGTAAAAAAAAATCTGAAGACACTCATTGCACTCACTCGCATGTTAAAATGTTTCCTACTTGACTTTTTTTTTGGTCACGTTTTTTTTTTTCCCCTTCCTCTGAAACGCCCAAGCACAAACAAGAGGACTCCAGAGGTAATGAAAGGCACCTGCAGAGCAGCCCAGGGGCTGAGCAGGTATCTGAAGGCAGGTTCCTGCTAAGGTAGACACCAGCAGACATTCCTGCTTGTCAACTCTCCCTCCTGCCCTCACCTGGAGTGACCTCTCGGCAGTACTTGACCCAAGGAGACCCAAGCGCATCCTCAACACGCTCTCTGAGTTCAGGCCTGAGTTGGATACCAAATTTTGGTGGCTTCTGCTGCTGCAGCTCCTTGCAGGAAGCCTCGCTTTTGGTGTTCCCCGCAGCACCAGCCCATCCTGGGAGCTGAATTACCACCCCTGGCTCCTACAAAGTCAGCCTGGCAGGCCTGAAAGCTGTTGGACTTGAAATAATCCGGTTTCAAAGTTAACCCAGTTGCTTTGACAGTCAGGACACCCTCGGTTCCCAGAACCTGTGATTTAATCCTGCTCTTCTGATCCTGTCACTGAAGCCAGAACACAAAGTACGTGAGCTCCGCGAATATTCACGCTTCAAAAAAAGAAAAAAAAAAACAAAAAAAAAACAAAAAAACCAAGAAATCTCATTTTATACTGACCTGTCCGTGATTGTGGACTGTGTGCCACTCATTGGAGCCTTTGGCAAGAAGTCGTATTATCCAATTTACATTTTATTCTTATTGCAGGAATATGAACGAGGCTTTGCCCCTTACATGCACCGAGGTTCAGGATCCAGCCTTGCTCCAGAAGCGGCATGCACAGAGGACAAACTCAGTTCAAGGGCAGGAGAAGGGAACAAAAAAAAACCAAAAAAAAAAAAAACAAAAACCCAATCCAAAACAACTCCAAAACTCTTCTCGCAGTCACCCAGAATATCCAAACCACGGAAGTGGGGCGCGCGGGGGAATAAAGGAAAAAAAAAACTCCAGCAAGAAAAAAACTCCAACAACAACAACAAGAAACAACAAAACAATCTCGGTGGACTCGGGAGGAAAAAAAAAAAAAAAAGAAAAAAACCTTTCGAGCAGCGGCCGATCCTCCCCGGCGCGGGGGGCCCGTGCCCGGCCCCGCCGGGCTCAGGGGCTGCGCTCGGGGGGCGGGCGGCGCTCCCCGCCCGCGGCCGGGCCCATCCCCGCTGCCCGCCCGCCCCGACCCCCGCCCGTGCTGCGCCCGCAGGGGGTCGGGCAGGGCGGCCGCCTCTAGGCCCGGGGCTCCATCCCCCGCCGCTCCGCCTCTCTCTCCGGCCCGGGACCCAGCGGGGCGCTGCGGGCTGGCTGTGCTCTGCTCGCGTTCCGCGCTCCGCTCCGGGCCGAGTCCCGCCGCGCTGCCGGCGCCGCTGCGCTGCTCTCCCGGCCCGGTGGCGGCCCCGCTGCGCTGCTGGGAGAGGCGGGAGCGGCGCGTCCGGGGGAGCCTGCGCCGAGCCGAGCCGGGCCGGGCTCGCCCCTCCCCGGCGCCTCCGGGGGGCTCGTACCTCCGGCCGCTCCGCCCCGCCGCCGGATCCCTCCGCCGGCCGCCCTCCTCTTCCTCCTCTTCCTCCTCCCTCTCTTTTCCTTCTCCTCTTTCCCCTCCTTCTCCTCCTCCTCCTCCCTCCCAGCCCTTCCCCCGGTTCCTGCCGAGGCCTTTCCCCTTCGGGAAGCGTTTTCCAGACCCGCGGGGTGTTTCCTTCTCTTCCCGTCTCCGCTCGGTCGCAGCCGCTCCTCCCTCACCCCGTGTCCCTGCCGAACAGCTTTCCATCCCCCTGCGTCCCTAACCCGCGGATATTTCCCTTTTCCCCTTTTCCCCTTTTTCCGTTTTTCCCTTCTCCATTCCCCATCCCCAGCCAGCCGACACTTGGCCGTGTCACCAGAGCAGGCAGCGCCCGCGCCTCCATCTCCATGGAAAATATGACACAGGCGAAACTTGGAGCAGAAAGAAAATAAATAAGCAGCGAATGAAAAGAGTAGAAGTGCCAGGAGCTGAGCAGAATGGAGCCTCAGCCTGTGCTGTTTGCTCCCAGGCCTTTCGTGGCTCTGTTGTCCAGTCCCGCATTTCCCACGCGTGTTTCATCGGGAATTTTCGTAAAGGTTAAGGTCAGCATAAATCCAAGAACTGATCCCTCCCTGCACATACATTCCAGAAACACTGCTGCCGAGGGCCTGTTCCTGCTCCCCTTCAAAAGCTCCAGCAGCAGAAGATGAGCCACACGGGGTGTTTGGGCATTTAAATTTCAGCAGGTTTGGATTTTCCTCAGCCGCAGCCTGAACACAAACTCAGCCTTGCTGTAATTCCTGCCCTCCATGCCGTGTACAGCACAGTCCGAGAGAGAAATGCCTGTCTGGAATCTGCACATAATCCCAGGATGGTTTGGGTTGGAAGGGACCTTAAAGATGATTTTGTTCCAACCTTCCACTATCCCAGCTTGCTCTGACCTGCCCTTGGACACTTCCAGGGATCCACCACAGCTTCTCTGGGCAACCTCACCACCCTCACAATGAAATTTTTTCCTAATCATATTTTTTTTCTCTGTCAGTGTGAAGCCATTCCCCCTTGTCCTGGCACTTCAAGCCACTTGTTCTCCAGCACCTGGAAATAACATCTACACCTGAGACCCTCAGGAAACTTCCATGCTACTCCTCCAGAAATTACAGCTCGTGAGCAGCACAGATGTGGAATGAAAAGCAGGATGTCTCCACTGCCAGCAATTCCTGCCCCCTCTGCACAAAGGAACTTGTGGAACATCAGCCTCCCCCAGCAAATGCCAGCAGACTAAAATAACCTTATTAGCTAATCCAAATCATCTAGGACACCACGCTTCTTCCCTTTAATTAATCTTGCCGGGATATACTTCAAAGCCGGGACACTGGGCTTGGAAAGAGGCTGGAGAACAGGCTCTGGAAAGTGGGGAGCAGCTCCCTGGCTGGGACACAGGACCATACCTTGCCTGAGGCTACATCCAGCCACGGCTGCTCTGGACCACGGAGCTGTGTCCTGCTCGGAGCGAGGGTCGGGGAGCCAGCCGAATGTCTGAGCGCCCGAAGAATTTGTTGTTTTGATGGAGCTCAGAGCAAAGAGGGGAAGCGTGGGATGAAATCATGTTCATGATACTTCACGTATATACGCAGGACATTGCTGCTTCCTTTTTTGGTTTCCTTTTAGGGGAAAATAGAGGCTCGGGGGGAAAAAAAATAAATAAATAAAGTGTGGGAGTGCAAGACAAGCAGCCACGTCTGCCTCTCCTTGTGCAGCTGTGTGCAGTACAGTCATCAGTGCTGATGAAGTGACTGAATGCCTCCATATATCTATATTTATTTATTATATATATCTCTTTATTGCATCTTCTCTGCAATAAATCCCTCCCTGCTTTTAACTTTGGGAACATCGAGTACTCTGCCTGGAGAGGGGAAGGCTCCTGGGAGATCTGATTCCTGGCAGGGCCAGCATTTGCATATTAGGCCTCGATGCTTTTTTATTACTTTAATTATATTTTATTGTGCATGACAACATAACGAGAACAATTAGCTGGAGGAAATCCTAAGACATAGATTCTGAAACTGTAACTGCTTCTCTTTTCTCTTTTCTGCAAATCCTGGTTGTTTTGTTTTTTTTGGTGGGAGCTGGTTACATACTTAGATTAAGATAGGTATTTATGATAATTCTGTTTTACAGCCTGAAATACAGGGTGAGGAAATCAATAAGCAATTACAGTGTGCCCTTTTTTTTTTTTTCTGTTGAGCTCTGAAGTTGTCACTTCACCTGAATTTACACACAGAACCATCCCGTGGCAGCAGGCTTGGAGCAAGATGATCTTTCAGTTCTCTTCCAACACAAAACCATTTTGTGATTCTCTAATTAACCTCCTCAATCTGTTTTTTAGAGCTAAGCAGGACCCTGAAGGGGAGGAGATAATTCTGATGGAGTAAAACTTCTTATTTTACCTTAAAATCACGGTCAGATCCTTGGAGGTGCTTTAGAGGGACTCCTGTAAAATCAGATTTAGAGAGGAAGTGTTGAGCGAGGATCCTTTGGCCAAATCCCCTTTCCCAGGCTCGCACCGAGGAGCTGTTGCCATCTGCTGGGAAAGCCTCGAATGGCTCCTCCAACCTGAGCTCCCGGGGCAGGTAAAAGGTGAGGAATTTGGGAAAAAGAACATTCCCAAGAGCTCTGGGTTCCTGGAGCTCTGGAATGCTCCGAGGGGGTTTGCGCCGCTGTCAGCTCGGCATAAACAGAGATAAAAAGCAGCAAAAAGTGCTGCTTTGAGGGTTTAAGTGTGGATAAACAGTGCCTGGGAGCGTTTCTCTTACAGAAAAATTTCAGTTTGTGTTTCAGATGGGATGATCAGCTGAGATTTGCTGAGCTCCACCACAAAAATTAAGTGGGTCAAGACTCTTTTTCTCCTTACAAGTAATCAATTTCAAGCCAGTGAGAGGATGCTCAGGTATTTGGAACTGTTATTTATGCTCACTAACAGTTGCTCATCCAGCTCCTGTTTTTCTGCTGGTTTTGCAAGCCAGCTGCCAAACCTTTACATCTTGGAGGGAAAAAGAAAAGGGAAAACAATTCCCAAGTTCATTTCCCAAATGTGCTTAGAAATTTGTGACTCCTAATGGACAGAGGACCTAATCCACAAATTAATTTGTGCGGTGCTCCACATTTCTGTGCAATTTCCAAACCTTTTTTCATCTCCCACCTTAAAATGGGCACCAGATTCTCTTCCTACAGTCCTGCACTCTGGAAATGCTGGAAATTCACCCAGGGGACACAAAGCTTTGATGATTTTGAGACACAGAGAGCCTAATCTATCTCCCACCTTAAAATGGGCACCAGATTCTCTTCCTACAGTCCTGCACTCTGGAAATGCACCGAGGATTGGTGTGGGACACAAAGCTTTGATGATTTTGAGACACAGAGAGCCTAATCTAGCAGAGCTTCTAGAGTGACAGCTTATCACAGTTCCTAAATCTGGATAATCCAGGGGCAGTCAGCATTTTTATAGCACTGAGCTTTCGTTCCATATCAGCATAATGAAAGCAGCAAGGACAGAGGAATCTGCTGGACATCATGCCCTGAGTTTTCTTCTCTTTCTCCATCTCTGGCTGGAGGGGGGATTAAAATGAAAGAGGTAAAATCTAAATAGAGAATGTAATTTCTCTTCATGTTTGAGGATTGTGGCACTGGACAGATCTCATTCTGGCACAAGACACAGTTCAAACTGCACAACACAAGCACTGCTGAAAATCTGTGTTTTGTAACATTTGAGAAGCTGAAACTTCCTTCTTCCCATACAAAATTATCTACCTGTCAACCTTTATTACTTTACAGAAGCTTTTCCATGTACCTTGATCTGTTATATTCCTTCTTTTAGTAATTTCCTAAGGATATTTTACACTGTTGACCTGTCAGCTGCCAAGCTGCCCCTGGAACTTGAGGCAAAGAGGGCTTTGACTTCTTTGGACATGGCAAACCCCATGGTATTAATGTAATAGCAGATTTCAAAGACTTAAAATGCTGCTTTTACATCAGTGCCTGGACTACTGCTGCAAGGGAATAAAGCTGTGAATATCAAAAAATTTCAATTTTTTTCAAGTACAAATAAGGAGTTCAGCTACAAAGAGAGGCCAGAGGGCTGAGAGGGGAGGTTAATTTTACAAAGCTCGACTGCAGGGCCAGCAGGAGAAGCAAAAGGCAGGCAGCAGGGTGGCCTGTAAAGAAATAACAGGATGATAAAAAATGAAATTAATTGGGTGTAGAGGGGCAGATTTCACTTTTCACGGACAAAGCACATCTGACCACTGACAACGCCAGATTTTGTCACTTCTGAAGACACGAGACCTGTGAGACACTTGCAGCTCTGAAGCAAAGCTCCAGAACTCTGCTGTACTTTCTTCTCTGCATCTGGAATTACCTCAGAGGTTCAACAAAGTGCCAGCACAGATTCTTGCAGGCTCTGAGAGCCCTCCACCCCCAGGCTGTAAACAGAAAACATCTCCAGAGGGCTCAGTGCTGCTCAGCAGCTGCTCCCCAGTGCTGGAGGGGTTTAAGCTGGACTTAAGGGTTACATGCAAACAACTAAATTGGCTTAACTATTTATAGAAGGCAAGACTTTTGGCGTGCTGGGTCTCTGGCTGTGGCCATCAGCAAGCAGAGTGGCTGTTTACCAACACACCACCACAGGGCTTTCCTGGGCAATAATAGGAATTTATGATTGGGAAGAGCTCACAGTGTGGAAACACAAGAGAATCTTCTCCCGTGGCATCCAGGGCATGAAAAACAAAGGGAACATTTTTGCTCCATCCTACTGAACCACTGAATCTTTGAGGGTGGAAAAGCCCTCCAGAACCATCAAGTGCAACCTGTGACTTAAGAGCAGCACCCAAACAGAGAAACGCAATCCCTCATATAATTAAATAATCTTTATTTTTATAAAACGTAATACAAAGCATCTACACCATTCACTGGTGGAACATTAGTTGCTATTACACAGTAATTCAGACACAAGTTATTATTTCACACTAGTTCTGCAGTTTCCTCTGTTTGCTCTAGCCACTATGGACTAGCCTGAGGACAGGTCCCACCCTGTGCTCCACAGCTTGGAATTTGTACTTTTGGGTCTGTGATTCTATGCTGGAGCCCACTAAATGGGCTACGAGGCCTTGCTCTGCCTCATAAAGCCGTTTCTAATTGCCCTTTTGGTTTTTTTTTTGGCTTGGAATTTGTACTTTTGGGTCTGTGATTCTATGCTGGAGCCCACTAAATGGGCTACGAGGCCTTGCTCTGCCTCATAAAGCCATTTCTAATTGCCCTTTTGGGTTTTTTTTTTTTTTACTTTCTAAAGCCTCAGAGCTGAGCAGTGCTCTCCTTCTTCCAACCAAGTTTCCCCCCCGTTCAGAAAATGGGACCACTCAAACCACTTTATTTCAAACTATCTTCAAACAGGTGATTCACAGATACTGCAGTCACTGCCGTCCTCATCCTCCTGGCCAGGTAAGGGCTGGGACCCCAAAAAGCTGCACCCCAACCCTCAGCAAAGCTCAAACCACCAGGGCTGCTCTGGAAACTCTTCATGGTGGGCACTGAGCAGCTCCCCAGGAAGGACCAGCCTGTTTTCACCTGCATTTCTGCAGGAGCTGCAGCTGAAAGCCCTCGTTCCCTGCTCAGGCCAGTGGCTCAGACCCTTTTGGCTCCGGATTCCTGCAATCCTGAAAGCCCAGCAGACCCCTTTTCCTCAGCTCAGGGCTGGTTGTGAGGATGCAGCAGCACAGCTGGGCTTTGTGAGCGTGTCCAGCTCACTCCCTGTGACCCCTGCCCTTTAGCACCTTTGCAAAACACCTCACTCCTGTTTTTGGGATGCTGGGAAGCGCCCAGCTCGGGTGACAAAGCGCTGCTGATGGCTCACAGCAACAAGTGCTTCACTCAAAGCAACTTTTACACAGCACAGCCTGACACAAACCACCCAGAATCCATCAAAGGTGGCTTGGTGCTAAATGGAAACACCCTGTGAGGTAGGTTAGACTGGACCCACTTCCCAAAGTGGGTTAAGTTGAGGCAAAAAGGCTCCTGGATGTGCTCAACAGAGGAGCAGAGCTGGGGAAAAGAACCAGCAAGCCCCAACCAGCCCTTCTGGTCTCCTTTCAAGGCTTGATAGTGCAGGATGAGTCAAGTTTCCTCTCCAGGACCAGCTCATCAGTTGGCTCTGCTCATCTGAAGGGATTTTTTGGGGCTTCTTCAGGGTCTTTGGCTGCAGCAAGCAAGGCTCAAGCAAAAGGGGGCACCTGAGCTGCACTGGAGGCTCAAAGGAAATGCTAAAAATCACAGCAAAAATAAAGGTACAGCTTAAGGACATGCAATGAAATAAACTCCACAAGCTGCCAGCTGGGCATGGTTTTTCCCTACAAATGTGACCAGATAAATAATGTTTATTTTTCTCACAGTCAGGTTTATTATTGCTTTAAAAAGACCAGATTCTGGGCCTCTCATTTCTTTAATTACTAAGCTGCAAAATAAATCTCTCTGACCCTCTAAATATTCACTTTTATAAAGTGACTCAGACACAGTCAGAGGGAAATCAAAGCCCAGGGATCAAGGCATCAGTTCAGATGAAGGAGAGCCAGGGTCAGTCTGTGGCTTCCACAGGGCAGATTCTGGGCAACCAGAAATCCCAGTTTGGATTTGGGGCACAGCAGAGGGAATTTTGGTGTTCTGGAGACAAAATCAGGGCTTGGATCATCAGCAAGAAAACCCCTGACTGGCAAATCCTGATGGGGCTTCTCAAAGTGGAGTGTGCTGGTTACCCAAGGAGCTAAAAGCAGTGTTTGTAGGGGAGTTTTAACAGTCAGGGAAGAAGAGGGAAAAATCAGGAAAAATTTTCCCTTCTGGGTCTGTGTCTTTGGGTGTATTCACAGAGCACCTAACCCTGTAATTAGGCAGTGCTGATTAGAGCTTCTGGACACTACGGAAAATAAGTTATCAATACGTTAATGAACAAGTTATTAAAAGGAGTTAGAAAGGGTAGGAAACAACAACCTACCTAAAATACTGATTTTTCTAGAGTCTCGCTCTAGCTGGACCACCAAAGTCGTTTCTCCCGAGGGAAACACGGGAATGATGAACCAAGTGCAGCTAACAACCATCACTTTTTTCATGTAGCACCTCTCAAGTAAAAATCTGAAAGTGCGTAACAGATGGAGCAGCTCCATCACCCCCAAGTCACAGAGGGGGAATGAGGCACAGAGTTCGAGTTGTGAGACTGGCCCAAGGTCACACAACGGGGTGGTGGAAGAGCCAGGAATCCCAGCTTGGATGCAACACTAGAACACTTCTTCTACCAGCATGGAGAGCCACTCTAGCTGCCTAGACTGCACAGGACACTGGACACGGAGACCTAGCGTTACCTCCTCCTCTCTTCCAAGATCCTGAAGGAGCTGGCTACACACATCACTATTTACACCTGCGCTGCTGGACTAGCCATGCTTAGTCTATAAAATTAGCCCTTCTTTCCCTCCTCGTTCAGGCCGTGCTTGCGTGCACACCGCGCCAGCCTCTGCCAGGCCGAGCACTGCAGACCCAGTGAATCCGTGGCATAGCTCCACGGATTTCAGTGGAGTTAGGCCAGGGATAAACTTGGCTCCAGAACCGCCAACGTGCGTTGGCTCCTCTCCCAACAGCGGCATTTCAGGCACGATCCCCCTCCTTGCCAGCCCGCGAACTCGAGGAACTCTTCGCTCAGCCTCCACTCAGCGGCTTTTGAGGTGCCCGTTGGTTTTCCAGCCCAGCTCGTGGCTCCTGCGGCTCCTCCAGGCCTGGTACTTCCTCATGCTCTTCCTGCGGGCGAAGCGGCAGATGCTGACCATGAAGACCCAGGACACCACGTACATGATGACCCCTCCCAGCTTGATGTACCAGCGCGGCCTGGGCGAGGCCAGCTCGCAGTACATCAGCCAGGCCCCCATGCCGATGCGCACGCCGGTGAAGAGCACCACGAAGAGGAAATCCACCAGGTCGCCCGTGAAGGTGTGGTAGCGGCCCAGCTCCTTGAGGAACCAGCGGGCCTGCAGCAGCGGGTTGGTGATCTCGCTGCCGAAGATGACGGCGTTGACGTCCGCGGCCGACTCGCCCAGGGCCAAGGAGGCGGCGATGCCCACGATGCTCACCAGGTGGTGGGCCAGCATCAGGGCACCCTCCGTCTGGAAGTACACGCACCAACACAGGTCGAAGATGAAGTAGCCCAAGCTGAGGCACAGCCCGTGCACCTGAAGGGTTGTGTTGGGCGACCCTGAAAGGTAAAAGCAGAGCTTTAAAGCGTGGAGGTGACAGGATGTGAGACAGTGCAGGGGTGGCACTGGTGACAGCCCGGCCACGGAAGTCTCCCGCGAGTGACAATGCCACAGTTGTTAGTCCGGCAGCTGCGCACACGTAATGGCCACACACGAGGTCACACGCTCTGCCAAACTACAGCTGGGGAGGGGCATGACACCAGCAAAATACAGCACCAGGCTCTCCATTCCTCTGGGGCTTTCCACCACAGAGCGGCTGAGATCCCACTGCAGGCACCATCCCTCAGGCAGGCTGGGGACTGACGTGCTGGGAGAGCCCCAGGGGAGGTGGGATCACGATTTCCTCACTCACCTGGGTGGCTCAGGGGCCAGGGGCCGTCGATGAAGCCGATGTAAGCAGACAGACAGGTGGCCAGGATGCCGTGGGTCAGCGTGACCAGCCTGCAGCTCCACTCGAGGTTCCGGTGCCGGTAGCGGCGGCAGAACCACTTGTAGAGGCAGAACCAGGCCAGCAGGCTGCAGGCTGCACGCAGGGGCAGCGGGAACAGCATCCTGTCCTGGGAAGAGCAGGACACAAGGGATCAGAAGGACAAAGTGAGCAGGAGGTCGAGCCTGTGGCAGTGTCAGCACAGCCCAGCACGGCTTTGCTCCGTAACCATCCCGGCCCTGATTGTGCAGAGCTGCTTCCTGATGGGGCTGCTTGCTCCTGGAACGTTTTCTCTGTGTGAAAACCACTTTATTCTCCTCACTGCAGGCTTCATTTCATCCTTACTGGCACCAAAACCTCCAAATCTTTTAGATGCGAAAGAATAAGAATCTATACCTATAAAGATTGCTTTTTGCAGCAGTATTTCTTTTATACATTTTCCCTCACACACACTGTGCAATAATCTCTCAAACAAGCAAAAGACAAATGCCAGAACAAAATTACAGCACATAAACACTTGTGGATGTTGCTGAAACCCTCCAAATACACATTACTCTATTCTACACCTCGTTCATATAATGCCCTCCCACGAAATGCGTGTCTCACTGCTCCTGAGCACGCAGGGCAGTGCAGCAGAAGAGGCTGAGTCAGAATTTGGGATACAGGAATTTCCAGTTGTGCCAAAGCCGCGCTGGTACCTGCTGCCCAGCTCTGGCCTCACCCCCAGGCCTGGGCAGCACCAGAGGGACTTCACGGGATGAGGAGTCAGAGCTGCAAAGCCCAACCTTCCTGTTTGGCCCGTTGGAGCCTTCCCAGGCATGACTGGAGGCTGGGTAAACAAAACTTTTATGTTTTAATGGGCCTTGGGAACGTGGAGAGATGAAATAAGGATGGGATTAACTGCTCTGAGCAGGCATTTCCATTCACATCCCTGGTGCTCCAGGTCCAGACTCAGAGCAGATAAGGAAGGGAGAATTCTGATGTGACAAAAGGGATTGATGCTAGGAAGGCCAATATAATTTAAAAACCAGCAATAATTACAGAACAATAAATAACAAATAAATAACAAATAGCCCTACCTAATAAATAACAAATAATTCTATACAGTATACATATACGCAAGAAATTAAGAAATAACATGCAATCATATATAAAATTATGTATTTCCATATATATTTTATGTAATATATATTATTTATATGTATTATATTATATATATATTATATAATATATATATAATATAATACAGTATAATACAATATTATATTATATTATGTTATGTTATATTATATTGTTATATTATTATATTATATTATATTATATTACATTATTATGTATCTATTATATATAATATATATTGTATTATAATTTGTATCATCGGTAGCAATGAGGCCCTGAATGAAAACAGCCTCTACAACAAACACGCCTGCCTAAAAACCCTGTGTGCAGAACACCCCGAAAACGATTAAAACCCACACGGGCACCTCCAGCACAGCACCGTTATCCCGTTATCCGTATTTTTTTAGCGCAAGCGGGAAGATGGAGGAGCTCACGGACCATACCAAGAGCACGAAGCGCAGCCCCGGGCGCCGCCTGCGCACCCGGCCCACGCTCCGCACCCCGCGGGATGCGGCCGCATCGCACAGCCGCTCCCGCGTCCCTGGGGACGGGGACAGGGACGGGGACAGGGACAGGACCCTTCCCCAGCACCCACCTGCCGGGCCGCGCTGCCGGAGCCGCCCCGGATCACGGAGCGAGCGGCGGCCGAGGGGCACCTGGCGGCCGGGAGGAGGGACGGCAGGGATGGGATGAGGAGGAGGAGGAGGAGGAGGGACGGGAGGAGGGAATAGGGGCGGCAGGATGGCAGGAAAGGCGAGCCGCGGCCCCGCAGAGCGGCCCTGGGAAGGAGCAGATCCCTGGGAAGGAGCAGATCCCTGGGAAGAAGCAGATTCCTCGGAAAGTGCACATCCCTGGGAATGAGCGCATCCCTGGGAAGCAGCACATCCCTGGGAAGAAGCAGATTTCTGGGAAAGTGCACATCCCTGGGAAGAAGCAGATTCCTGGGAAAGTGCACATCCCTGGGAAGGAGCGCATCCCTGGGAAGGAGCAGATTCTTGGGAAAGTGCACTTCACTGGGAAGGAGCGCATCCCTGGGAAGGAGCAGATTCTTGGGAAAGTGCACTTCACTGGGAAGGAGCGCATTCCTGAGAAGGAGCGCATTCCTGGGGAGGTGCACATTCCTGGGGAGGTACACATCCCTGTGATGCCGCACATCCCTAGGAAGGAGCACATCCCTGCCCTCCCTGCAGGATCCATTAGGATGGTGAGCCCAGCTCCTGTTCCTGCACCCCACCAATCCCACCCTGTGCCTCGGAGCAGTGTCCCAAAGCTCCTGGGGCTCTTGGGGCGGTGCCCATTCCCTGGGAGCCTGGGCAGTGCCCAGCACCCTCTTTTCCTGATATCCAACCTAAATCTCCACTGACACAACTCCAGCCTGTCCCTGATCACAGAGATCAGCGCTCCCCCCGTAAGGAAGCTGCAGACCCCAAATTGTCTCCTGCAGGTGAAACTGTCCAAATGCCCTCTGCCTCTCCTCCTGTGGCCCCTCCAAACCCTTCACCCGTTCAGCCCAGCTGCCACACCAGGTCGTGTCCCTACGGGCACACCTAGAGGAGCACCGTGGTAGCCTGGGGACACAGAAACCAGTCCCACAGCCACCCTGCCTGCTGCAATCACCCCGTGTGTGCCACAGAGATACAGGCACAAAGCACACCCAGAGTTTCACAGGCACAAAGCACACACAGAGTTTCACAGGCACAAAGCACACCCAGCTCTCCTCACACCTGTGAGCAGAACTTCTGCAGAGCTCCCGGGCTGTGTCAGGGCAGGCATCTCCATTCACATCCTGGTGCTCCAGGTCCGGACTCAAGAGCAGATAAGGAAGGGAGAATCCTGATGTGACAAAAGGGATTGACCAGCTGGAGGAGGCTGGTGGAAAGAGGAATGAGTTGTAACAATACCAAGGTCTTTTCCACACCTCCTCATGAAAAATATGTTTCCATACCCTGGGATTTTTAGGATCCAGGGGAAGCAGCAGATTGAGGCTGGTGGAAAGAGGAATGAGTTGTAACAATACCAAGGTCTTTTCCACACCTACTCATGAAAAATATGTTTCCATACCCTGGGATTTTTAGGATCCAGGAGAAGCAGTGGATTTCTGGAATAAGATGATCTTTAAGGTCCCTTCCAACCCAAACCACTCTGGGATTCTATGAGCAGCCAGGAAGAAAAGCAGAGATGTTCACAGAGGAGCACTCAGAGCAGCAGCAGTCCAAGGTGACATCCCCCGAGGGGTTTTGTCACCCGGAACGGAGCAGTGCAGCTGCAGCGGGCTGGGAGAGCTCACAGCCTGCCTGCACATCCCCTCCATCCCCTGCTTATGCAGCAGTTACCAAGCCCAGCAGTTTCTTCTCACTGCAGGCATTCAGCACTGCCCATTCTCTCTGCTGCCTTCCACATCCCTAATTCAGGGTTTAAGCAGGACACCTAAAGCAGCTACAGAAGTTCTTCCACCTCTCATGAGTTACAGTCAAAACAACCTCTCACACCCAAAAAACATGGCATTGGTTTTTTCCTTCATCCTGTCAAGTTTTACCTTTTGAAATGCAGACGGTGGGAGTGGTTGACCTGCCTCTTACAGCACTCATAATTAGTGCTTTCAGCTGGGTGTCCAACAAGATACAGATCTTACTTTACCAGTTCAGGCCAGGTACAGGTTCCTACTGCTACAAAATGCTCATCCTCCTGCTATTTCAGCACATCCTCGTGAGCATTAATAGTGCATTTGCCTCTCTGACAAATCTGAAGTCTCACCTTCCTCCCTCCACCTCTGCTGGCCCTCCAGTAGCCTCAGTAACACCTGAGTGGGAGCTGCTTTAATATTTAGCTTAAGACAAAGAAAAGCGTGGGCAGGCAGGAGATTATAGGGCTGATGTTTTCACATTAGGAGCATGGTTAGGTGGAATATTAGGGAAAAAAAATTCTTCAATGTGAGGGTGATGAGGAGCTGGGATGGAATTCCCAGAGAAGTTCTGCCTGTCCATGGCCAGGTTGCATGGGGCTTGGAGCAACCTGGGATAGAATCAGAGGATTTTTTGGAATAAGATGAGATGATCTTTAAGGTCCCTTCCAACCCAAACCACTCTGGGATTCTATGAGCAGCCAGGAAGAAAAACAGAGATGTTCACAGCGGAATACTCAGAGTCCTAAAGAGTCACAGATCATTTCATGCAGGAGGTGGGACACACAGAAATTGTGGGTTGATTTTTTTGTTCCTAGCACAAACTTTGCACGGTGAGGTGCAAGGCAGTGAGTGAAATCACCTCCCTGTGGATCGTACCAGAAGCGAGGTGCAGCTTTATACACCAATTTTCCTGTTTGCTTTGTGCAGAGTCAGCCATTTCAATGGGCTGTGTTGCACTGGCTCGTTTGGCCTGCAGATGATCAGAGTTCAGCAAAACAGCTCAGGGCAGGAACCTCTGCAGACAGTTGTTTGCACACTGCTGCCTCATTTAGTACAGCCACAGCCTCCCCCTGCTCTCCTGGACCTGTTCTAACCAGAGCTCACAGCACTGAAAAGCATCACAGAATGTATTTATTATGTTACCTACACTGGGAAACTCCTTGTCCACAATTAAGCTGGGAATAAACAAGAGCTGGAAACCTGGGAGTTCAGTAGGCCGTTACTAAAATTCACCTTTTGTGGCTGTAAAAGCCCTCAGGGATATCTGACAGACTAAAAGCATGAAAAATCACATTACTTGAAATAAGAAATACAGTGGGCTAGTGGAGCTGGGTGATTTCCTAGCATCACATTAGAGGGTTCAGCACTGAAATTATCCTTGGGTGTGATTTGGCAGATGAGAACCTGAGGGCACTTATTTTACACCAAACCTCCCCAGGTAACTCTGGTTGCACAAGCAGTCTGGGTGCCCTGGGATACTCTCCCAGTACTGTCCCTCAGCTGAAGAAAGAGGTTTTCCTCATTGGAAGCCAATCCAGGCTCTCCTCAACTCCAGACAGCAGAGCCCTGGCCCAGCAGGAGCAGAAACAACCAGAACCAGCCACTCAGTGGTGAATTAGGACATCTTGTAACCCCCAAGATGTTCTCATGCTTTTGATTGCTTCTCCAGAAAAACCACAGACAAGTTACCCTGCAGCCCTTCAGAACTGGGCATTGCCCCAGTGAAACCAGAGAGGCAGAGAAAAAACAAAAGATGGAGAAGGCCATGGCCAGAATTGAAATTATTCTTCTGTCCAGCAAGAGCAAACCCCTCAGTTTGGGGGCTCCTAAGCTCTCTGCAGCACTGATTCATTGGCAAAGCAGGCTGTGGGTGCATTGCTCACAAATCTGAGCCTCACAGCTCCAGCCTGACCTCCAGGGCTCCTGGCTCATTTCCTCACCTTCCTGACCTCACCTTTCCTCATTTCCTCTCTGCTTCCTGAGCTGCACAAAGGGAATGCACCAGTGACCGTGGCGTCCTTGGCCTTCCCTCGAGCCCCTCAGCCCTCACTCCTCAAAACCCAGAACAAAAGAACATCACAGCCATCGGTTCTTTTTCAAAAGAGAACATGTTTTTATTAGAAGTCCTGTGACTCGGAGGAGTTTTTGGAAGAACACAGAGAGCCTGGCAGGTGCCCACACCTCAGGAGGCCACTCTGGCTCCTGCTATCCCAAAAATATTAGCCCAGGAACTTGCCCGGGTTCACAGCTGCAATGCCTTCAGTGGATGTGTCCAAAATGAGGTTATTTCAGGTTATTTTTTAATCTCTCCAGACACCTTGAGAAGCCCCAGCCAAAGGCTGATATCTGCCCTGAACAGAGCCAAATTCAGTGAGATAAAGGCAGTGGAGGAGCTGCATCCCCATTGCTCCCCTTCCTCGCCTCTGCATTTGCTTCTCAGCTCTCAGTGAGGCTTTTGGAGGAGACTAAATCTGAACTGTGGCCTTGAACAGAGGGAAATTCACATTAAAACCCCAGGGAAAATGTCAGAACACGATTCTGAGAGGTAAAGAAAACAAGAGAACTTTTCCATGCTCTGAGGCCTGCTAGTGTGGATCTGCCTAAACTTTCCTGTCACTCCTGGAAATAGTCACATTTTTGACTCATTAGCCATAAATTTAGCTTAAGTGGCTTGCAAATGAGCCAAACCCAGAACAGAAAGAGCATCCGGGGGGCTCTTCGCTATCCTCCCTCTCCCACAAAAAGCCTGATTATTCTTCTTAAGCAATCCTAGCCTAGGCCAACACCTGCTCATGGAGTTTATAGGCACAAGTCTAATTCCTGACTCTTGTTTGTGAGGCCCTGAGTCAGTCCCAGAGAAATCACTCTGCTCTGAGATCAGCACCTGCCCCGATGGAAGTGTTAAAAAAGGAGTAAAGGAAATGTGTCATTAAAAACAAGGAGGTAAAACATGGCCTCACCTTGAGTACCATCACTTCACACTCAAAGGACAACTCCACTACACCCCTGCAAGCACTTCAGTCTTGTTCAGAGTCTTTCACTCGAGTATTTAGCCAAGCACATTGTCCAAATCCAGGATTATTAAGGAGGGTGAGGCTCAGGAAATCTTTGCCAGGTCACGCCCCTTACCCAGTCCCACTGGCAGGAAAATGGGGTTTTTCATATTTGATTTTCTCTACACTGTCAAATAACTCTGCATTGAAAATGAGGACAGAACACACAAACTGTGCAATTATTGGTTGCAGATTGATCATCTCTGGCATTGCCACCCTCCTTGGGACTGTGCCATTGCTGGAGAACTCAGGGAATCAGTGCCAGGCTCCTCAGTTTCCACTCAAATCCCTCTTCTCTCAGCTTTTCCACGTTCCTAGCACCGATCCATCTCCTCCAGGGGCAGCAGAAAGTCAATTCTCTGTCATTTTAGGAGTTCTTTTCACAGGAACAAGCTCCAGCAGCCAGGCCCAAACCCAGGGGATCATCCTCTACAACCCATTAACGAGCAGCCAAGAAGTTTCCACAGGTACCCTCCTACTCCTGAAGAGACTGTGCGTCCAGGGAAGGGGCTTTTTTCCACATTTTCCTCCTTACAAAGCGACAAATTTCAACCATGAACCCCAAGGACACCACGTACATGGCCAGGCCCCCAGCCTTGAGGAGCCAGTTGGGTTCGGGGGACGTCACCATGCCGTACATGATCCACGCTCCCGCGCCGATCCGCAGCACCAGGAAGAGGAGCACGAAGAGGAAATCCACCACTTTTCCCAGGGAAGTGTGGTAGGAGCCCAACTCCCGCAGGAACCAGCGGGTCTGGAGCAGGGGGTTGGTGATTTCACTGACAAACAGCACGGCGTTCACCTCCGTGGCGGATTTGCCCAGCCCCAGCACCAGGATCATGCCGCAGATGCTCAGGGTGTGGTGGAGCAGCATCAGGTCCCCCTCGGTCTGGAAGTACAGGCACCAGGCCAGGTCAAAGATGAAGTAGCCCAAGGTCAGGGACAGCACGTGGATCTGGAGAGGGGTGTTTGGTGAACCTGGAATGGATGATGTGCGTAAGCCTGGGGTTTTATTTAAGATTTTTTCTACTTTACGCATCAGTACAGTCGATTGTGCTTCTCTCCTCCTAAATTTCCAGCCTCATCCAAGGGCCATTAGGGATATTTGGTTCTGCTTTCCCTTCACACCCCAGCCTGCCCAGCTGACCCATCCCATCTTGTCCCCCTGCTGCGTCCCTTCTCCTTCCAGCCTTTTGGAAAAGCCAGACCTCCATCAGCAGCACTATCTGAGGTTTAACAGCCAGCAAAACCCTGCAGCTGAATTTCAGGAGTTATTACAACCTTCAAGATGTGAAAGCACTTTGTTCTCCACACCTTGCTGCGCCTAATGCTGCAATAAACTCAAGCTGCCAACCTGGAAACTTCCAATTTGTACATGGACAAGCCAAAAAACAAACAAAAAAAAATTAAAATAACAGAAGGAAGAACAATGAGAAGTGGTGGAAAAAGTAGCAGCAGAATTAAACAACATTTGGCCCCAAACACACAGCTGTTAAGAGGAGAGGAGATCAGCCCCTAGCTCCACCTGTGACAGATGCACAGGTGAGATTCCAAACATACCTGCGTGGGTCAGAGGCCAGGGGCCATCCAGGAACATGACATAGCCAGACAGGCAGGTGACAATGAGCCCGTGCAGGAGAGTGACCAGGCGACAGCTCCACTTGTAGGAACGCTGCCTGTTCCAGCGGCAGAAGCAGCTGTAGAGACACAGCCAGGTGACAAAGCTGCAGGTCACCTCCAGGACGATGGGAACCATCCTGCTGGACACGGAGGGACAGCGTGAGGAGGGCAGCAGCCCCTCGGAAAGCCGTGCTCACCCCAACCATCCTCCATATCCACCCAGCACATCCATGGGGGAAAACCTCACAAAAACCGAAAGGAGCAGAACAAACCCTGTCCCCCTCCCGAGCCTCCTTAGCACCGTTTCCAAATTTCCCGAACGGGAAATCCACAACGCCAACCCTCCCGCTGCCAAAGCACCTCTGCCCTCGGGCACCGGCGGGGGAACCAGACCCCGACCCCATCCCGGCACTGGGGTGGGGGTACCCGGGACCCCCAAAATCCTCACCCCGCTCCGGCTCTGCGTGCCCGGGACCTGCGCCCGGCTGGGGCTGCCCGGCCGGGGAGGCGGTGCTGGCGCTCCCGGAGCCTTTTATCGTCCCTTCCCAGCCCTGCCCAGCCCAGCCCAGCCCTGCCCAGCCCGGCACGGCACGGCACGGCCCCCGCCGCATCCCCCGAGGATGCTCCGCGGCATCCCCGCCATCCCCGCTGTGCCTGCCCCGGGGGCGGACAGGGATGCGCGGAGCGGAGCTGCGCCCTGCGGGGCAGGGCCAGGCAGGGCCAGGCAGGGCAGGGAAGGGGGAACGGGGCGGGAGAAACGGGAACAGGCGCTCGGTACCTCCGCCCAGCCTCGGCTCGCCCGGCTGGAGCCGTCCCGGAGGACGCCCAGACTTTATTTTGGCTGGGCGTTTTCCTCCCTGGTGATGGAGAATAAAGCTGGATCAGGCTGGATGGGAGGTGCTGGTGTTCTTTACCTTCTTTTCTTCCTTTTTTTAAAATTTTCTGTTGTTTTGCCGAGTGTCCTGGAGTCTTCTTCCAATCTGTCTCCCGGCTGGGGGTGCAGGGAGCGCCTTTGTGCGGATTGCAGGAAGGGGAGGCTGAGGCAGGACTCAGAGGGCTCGGGACGGGCTGGGAGTGGTGCTGGACACTCGGTGCTCAGGGAGATGTGCCACAGAACGTGCAGAACAGGATGAGTGAGCCAGGAGCTGAGCTGGGGCCAAGTTCATGGCTAGGAGTGAGTAACCAGGACAGGGCTGTGCTTCTTCCAAGCCCTGCCAGCCAGCTCCGCATCAGCACTGTGTCATCCCTGACTCAGTTTGCTTTAAAATCTGACACTGTGTCCCCCAAACAACCCAAATTTTCCCTGCAGCCAGAGCTCTACACTGGGAATGAAACAACTGAGAGCATAAGAGCCCTTCCCAGTGAGATCTGCCGTGTGTGCTGCACTCCACAGGATGCTCCTGTGAGTTATACACTCAAATATCCTTTTAATTGGATCCTAGATTATAGGCTGCTCTTATAATTGAGCTAAAACTTGCTGATTTTTGTCTCCTTTTCTAGCATTTTGAAGCAGGAGCCCCAGCACAGAGAAAGGGGGTCCCACTGCAATTTGAGCATCTGTAAAGCTGAGCCTGGATTTAAGCTAAAATCTTTTATTGGATTGTTAGGATCTATTCCAATTTTACCACAGGTGGAAATCTCAAGGCTGTGAGCATCAGCAATGATGAGGAAACTTGGTGGTGTCATTTGGGTGCTGAGAAATGCTCAAAATCTCCCTTCAGTCCACAGGGAAACCTGGGAAGGACAAGGAATATTCCCCCAGCTTGCACTCCCTCACCTCACAGGTGGAAATCAGAGGAGGAAAGAAATGAATGAACAATAAAAGAAATTAAATACCAACATCAATTTGTTAATTTTACAGTTCCCCCCAGCCCTGCTTGAACTTGGGCACTGCTAAATGTCCATTGCTGAGGTGCTGGTGTGCAGCTGGAATTGCCACAGCAGCTCTCCTTGGAGAGGGGCAGGCACAGGGAGCACGGGGACAGTCCAGGCACAGCTCTGGGCACAGCTCTGCTGCTCAGGAGGTCACCGAGTTCCCACAGGGAGCAATTTGCTCCCTGCATTGTTCCTCCCTGGCTGTGGGAGGTGACTCCTGCTCCTGGAAAGCTGGAATTTCCTGCCGTGTTTATTTGAAATCCCTCAGATGTGAGGCTGGAAGCGTTCCTGGGTGGCAGGGGAACGAAGCTCTTTCCCTTCCAGCTGGAGCTTTTTGTGGAGCAAACAAACTGCTGGTGTTTGTTTTCCCACTCAGGGCCAGTTTATCAATAAATCCCAGGGAATTGTCGTTGTGTTTATAAACTTTGTGGAGGAGATGAACCCTCAGGATGTTTTTGCACAACGCCTGGCAAAGCTTGGCCTTGATCTCAGTGGAAATATTCACATGCAGGTGCTGTTATTCAGCTTTTAATACATCGGTGGTTTCCCTCCCAGTTTTCAGGAACATCATTCCAAAACTCATGCAGGTGGGAGCAAATTACTTGGAGGAATTCCTGAGAACCAAATGGAATGGTTTGGAACAGAAGGCACATTTGGACCTTAACGAATCTTCTCAAGGCTCTAAGAGCATATGGATGTACAGTAAATTGTAAATAGATTATTGGAAATAACTGATATAACTTTATTTTTGGTCCCTTTTGATCAAGGGGCTCAGAAACCTCTGCAAGCCTGGAACAAGTCACTTGACTCTGAAGGCAAAATACAAATTACAGCTCAGCTCCCAGGAGTTAATTCAGGAATTCCTGGGTAAAACGTGCAGGCTGAGGTTATGTAGACAATCAGTTCTCACTGTTGAAATAACTGCTGATAATCTAGGAAATAATTTGAGATTTTCACAGTGGAAACAAGCTGGAAACTGCAGCTGTGCTGAGGTTTGGGTTAATAAATGTCCTCGGTGATGGGTGGCAGGAGAATCAGCTGTGATGTTCATCATTCCCTAAATTCTGCTGCTTGGCACAAATTGAGCACTGGGAGGAGGCAACTGGATTTTCATCACCATTGCCTATCAGGGTTCAAGTCCTTTTTCCAAGGACTTTTTCCATGCAGGAAATAAAATAAAACAGAGTGGCCCAAAGGTTCAGATTGGTGTTTAAATTTGTGCTTATCTGCTAATCTTAAATATCCATATCAGCCAAAATTAATTAAAAAGTAAAGGAGAAATAAGAGGGGAATTGTAACCATATTTTTCCTGGTGATAGGCTGTGAAAATTGACTTTTCCTTTGGAATATCATGGAATTTCCAAGCACTTGTACACACCAACCTCAAGCAATACTACGTGAGCACAAAAACAGAGAACAGAAAATAAATTCCTTACAGCTCAAAGACCAGAAGGCATCTCAGTAATAGCTTGTTATTATTTGGTATCAGATAAAACCCAAAAAAAGAGGAAAAGAAATGAAAAAGAGAAGGTCAAGACTCCTTCCCATCCCATTCATTTGTGTAAATCAACACAAACCACAATTCCCCCAAGGTTTCCAGCAATAACAAGACCTGGACACAAGCTTTGCAAAAGACAATTTTTTTTTTTTGGTTTTTTTTTTGGTTTTTTTTTTTAAAGAAAAAAAAAAAAGGTTTAAAAAACTTAATTAAAAAAAAAAAAAAAAAGGAAGAAAAAAAACCAAAAAGCACCTTTAGAAAGGGAGCAGGAGGTGCAAAGCAAGTGGAGGGGGAGCCTGGGGCAAACCAAGGCTCCCACCCAGCCACGGGGCTGCGGTGAAATGAACTCAAACCTCGGCTCAGTTTGGGGGCTGTGCGTGACAGGGACAGCAGGAGGGACCCTCCTTCCTTTTGGGGACCTCTGGGACGGGATGGGGACAGAGAAAACAGAGAAAGAGAGAGAGGAGAGTCCTGGCACAGGATCCCTGCCCGGGAGGATGCGGAGCTGCAAGCGGAGGAGCCATGCGAGGACAGCCAAGGACGGGAGGGACAGTGCCACTGTGGGGGCTTGGGCAAGGGAACAGTGTCACTGCAGGGGCTGGGGGAGAGGGCAGATGTCACAGTGGGGGCTCGGGGAAGGGCTGGGCTGCAGTTTGAGTCCCTGCACAGCCCCGCTGCTGGGGGTTCCTGGCGCAGCCGGCGGCGGAAGGCACTGGAAGGCCCCGAGCGTCGTCGGTGGTGCACGGCCTGGAGGCAGAGCTGCTCTCGCCCTCGCGGCACACGAGGTCTCAGTGGAGGTAGGTGGGTTGGTTCCATCGGTACCAGGAGCTGTTGGCAGCACGGAACGACAAAAACCATCCTGATTTCCCGCTCAACCCCACCCGGGTCAGCGCGTCCTGCAGGCTGCTCAGCAGGCAGCGAGGGAGAGTGCAGAAATCACATCCTGCCACTCCTGAGCATCCCAGAATATCCTGAGCTGGAAGGGACCCACCAGGATCAGCAAATCCAGCTTCTGTCCCTGCACAGGACACAACAGCAATCCCACCTATCCCTGAGGGGTCACACGTGAAGCTTCACACAGGAACGCTCCACACTGCTGGAATCCCTGAGGCTTTTCCTGTTCTTCCTGGAGATCCCAAGGTTTTCCCCCAGTCCCCGATGCCCTGGGTTGGTTTGGGGTTTTTTGTGGGTTTTTCTGCCTTACCCTGAAGAGTTGAAGCCAGAAGAGTTCATGGCAGCTTTGGAGTTGCTCTGGGCTGTGCCGGGGCTGCTGGCATGGAGGGCACTGCCAGGGGACGAGGGCCTGCTGGAGTTCCCTGGGGAGCACGAGGATGTCACTGCGTGGGACAGAGCACAGTGAGCCTGGCATCTCCTCTTCCTGCCCAAATTCCCACCCCATCCCTGTGCCCGCCCCGTGGCTCCTCTGACTCCCTGCCCTGGGGAATATGGGAGGACCCCAGGAATGTCCCCTGTTCCTATATCTGGGAATTTCTGGTCTCCACAGAGATCTGACTCTAACCAACTCTTTATCTGGCTCCTCTGATTCCTGCCCTGGGGAATGTGGGGAACACCAGGAATGTCCCCTGTTCCTGTATCTGGGAATTTCTGGTCTCCAAGGAGATCTGACACTGACCCATCCTTTATCTGGCTCCTCTGATTCCCTGCCGTGAGGAACATGGGGGGAACCCAGGAATGTCCCCTATTCCTGTATCTGGGAGTTTCTCATCTTCACAGAGATCTGACTCTAACCCATCCTTTATTTGGCTCCTCTGATTCCTGCCCTGGGGAACATGGGGGGACCCCAGGAATGTCCCCTGTTCCTGTATCTGGAATCTCAGGTTTCCAAGGAGATCTGACTCTAACCCACCCTTTACCTGGCTCCCAGCTGTGCCTGCCTCCCAAACCTGAACACCCCAGCCCAGGATTGTGCTGGAAATGTTCTTTTGCCCAGTGTTTTCCACGTTTTTACCCCACCCAACAGCACGGCTGGGCTGTTCCCATCCCAGCTGTGTGGGGCCACTTTCCCTGGCCAAAGCCAAGGCTTTGATGAAGATCATCCCGCAGATGTGACCCAGGAATGGAGGAGCCAGGGATAAAAGGCAGAGGAAGGAGGGAAGGGAGGATCCCCAAGGCTCACCAGTCCCAGGCATGGTGCTGTGCACTGGATTGACGGAGAGGGGCCCCAAGGAGCCTGAGGTAGAGACCTAGGCAGGAACAGAGGCACTGAGAGGGGAGAAATCACATCCTGCCACTCCTTTCACAGCCCCTGCAGGGTGTGCTGGCTCCCAGGGGCTCTCCTGGGTATTTCCAGTCATATTCCAGGGTGGAAACACCATTCCCATATCCAAGGAATATATATATACATATATATAAAAATTATTATTGTTATTATTATTATAATTATAATTATTATAATATTTCTATATCATTATATTATATATAGATGTTATAGATCTATAGAATTACATATATAGCTATTACTATATTTCTATGTATTATTATATTATATTAAAATATTGTATGCCTACATCATCATATATTATTATGTTATGTAAAAATATCTATGTATTAAAATATATATTTAATATATTTTTATATATTTATAGTTATTTATATATATAAATATATGTATATGTGTGTGTGTGTGTGTATATCCAAGGCCATGGGAAGAAATCAGAATTAGTGTTGCATATGCCTGGCACTCTCCACATCCATCTACATTTATGAATCAGCTGTGAAAAAGCCTGAAATAATCACATTTTCTGGAAGTCTCAAGGTAAATTTGTAGGAGCCATTGTCTTTGTCTCAGACTGGGCATTCTCAGCCCGAAACGTCCCAGCTCCCTCTGGTTTTGGGCACGAAAAAAAATCCCAATCTCCTTCAGGGAGCTGAATCCTCAGGTGACAATTGGCAATTTGGGAGCTACCATCCAAATTAGCATTTATTCCTGAAGGCAGCACTTTGTTCAGGGACAGCAGTCACAAGGGAATAATTCACCCAAGCTCCTGCTCTGGGAATCCAAATGTTTTTTTGGGGACCAAATTTCCCCTGATGTTTTCCTGCCTTCTGATGGAGGATTCCAAAAAACAGGAGATTTCAAGATAAAATAAATTCTGCAGCTCCTGTGGGAGCTGCAGAATCTGAATTTTATCTTGAATTTCTGAAATTTTCTCTCTTATCCACTGAGGAGGCTCCTGCCACTTTTAAATGGCAAAGGCACCAAGCAACTCTTGAAATGAAGCAGCAGAAATGCAGCTAAATTGATATCACTGTATGCAATCCTCATCCCCCATTAATTTGGGAAAGATTTTCTTCATCAATCTCAAGGGGGAAAGCTTTGGGATAGCATCATGATTTGACTAAATTATCCCACAATTAAACCAATCAATTCCTCCTAGGAAACTTGTCTTTTCTTTCCATAAATAATAATAAACAGAATTATCTTAATTAATTGTTATAATTTAGCTGATTGTTTCCAGTGGATGGCGTAATAAGAAATGTTCTGGGTGAGATTCCACTCGGGGGGGTGGATCCCAAGGGCCTCACCAGTCTGGAGTTGTAGATGGGTGATTTGATGGGGGATGGCATCGGGCAGCTGATCCGCTTTTCCTTCTGGCGCCGGTTGCAGAACCAGACCCGAACCACTTCCTTCTCCATGGAGAGCTGCTCTGCTATCAAGGAGATCTCCTCTGAGCTGGGCTTGGGGTTCTGCTGAGAGAGGCAGGAGGTTTAAAAAGCCCCAAAATCACAAGGAGATCTCTAAGGTGGACTTGGGGTTCTGCTGAGAGAGGCAGGAGGTTTAAAAAGCCCCAAAATCACAAGGAGATCTCTAAGGTGGACTTGGGGTTCTGCTGAGAGAGGCAGGAGGTTTAAAAAGCCCCAAAATCACAAGGAGATCTCTAAGGTGGACTTGGGGTTCTGCTGAGAGAGGCAGGAGGTTTAAAAAGCCCCAAAATCACAAGGAGATCTCTAAGGTGGACTTGGGGTTCTGCTGAGAGAGAAAGCAGGTTAAAAACCCCAAAAAAAAGAGAGAAAGCAGGTTAAAAAAAACCCAAAAACCCAATAAATCTGCTCTGAACTGGGATCTCTGGGCTTGGGGTTCTGCTGAGAGAGAAAGCAGGTTAAAAAACCCCAAAAACCCAATAAATCTGCTCTGAACTGGGCTTGAGGCTCTGCTGAGGAAGACAGCAGGTTAAAAAACCCCAAAAACCCAATAAATCTGCTCTGAACTGTGTGCGCTGGGCTTGGGGTTCTGCTGAGAGAGAAAGCAGGTTAAAAACCCCAAAAAACCCAATAAATGTGCTCTGGGCTGGGCTTGGGGGTCTGCTGAGAGAGGCAGGAGGTTTAAAAAACCCCAAAATCACAAGGAGATCTCTAAGGTGGACTTGGGGTTCTGCTGAGAGAGAAAGCAGGTTAAAAACCCCAAAAAACCCAATAAATGTGCTCTGGGCTGGGCTTGGGGGTCTGCTGAGAGAGGCAGGAGGTTAAAAAAAACACAAAAAACCTAATAAATCTGCTCTGAGCTGGGACCTCTGGGCCTGGGGTTCTGCTGAGAGAGGCAGGAGGTTAAAAAAAACCAAAAAACCTAATAAATCTGCTCTGAACTGGGATCTCTGGGCTTGGGGTTCTGCTGAGAGGGACAGCAGGTTAAAAAACTCCAAAAAGCGCCATAAGTCTGCTCTGAATTGGGATCTCTGGGCTTGGGGTTCTGCTGAGAGAGGCAGCAGGTTAAAAAACCCCAAAAAGCACAAGGAGATCTCCTCTGAACTGGGATCTCTGGGTTTGGGGTTCTGCTGAGAGAGGCAGGAGGTTAAAAAAAAACCAAAAAACCTAATAAATCTGCTCTGAACTGGGATCTCTGGGCTTGGGGTTTTGCTGAAAGAGGCAGGAGGTTAAAAAAGCCCCCAAAATCACAAAGATGTCTCTAAAGTGAGCTTGGGGTTCTGCTGAGAGAGACAGCAGGTTAAAAAACCCCAAAAAACCCAATAAATCTGCTCTGAACTGGGATCTCTGAGCTTGGGGTTCTGCTGAAAGAGGCAGGAGGTTAAAAAAAGCCCCCAAAATCACAAGGAGATCTCTAAGGTGGGCTTGGGGTTCTGCTGAGAGAGGCAGGAGGTTAAAAAGCCCAAAAAAAGCACAAGGAAATGTCTGAGCTGGGCTTGGGGCTCTGCTGAGAGAGGCAGGAGGTTAAAAAAAAACCAAAAAACCTAATAAATCTGCTCTGAACTGGGATCTCTGAGCTTGGGGTTCTGCTGAAAGAGGCAGGAGGTTAAAAAAAGCCCCCAAAATCACAAGGAGATCTCTAAGGTGGGCTTGGGGTTCTGCTGAGAGAGGCAGCAGGTTAAAAAAACCCCAAAGAACACAAGGACATCTCTGAACTGGGACCTCTGAACTGGGATGTCTGAGCTTGGGGTTCTGCCGAGAGAGGCAGGAGGTTTAAAAGCCCCAAAAAAGCACAAGGAAATGTCTGAGCTGGGCTTGGGGCTCTGCTGAGAGAGGCAGGAGGTTGAAAAGCCCCAAAGAGCATCAGGGGCTGCTGGGAGGACAAGGGTGGGGCTGGCTGCGAGCTGGGGAGGGGACAAAAGCTCCGAGGGTAAATATTTGGGTGAGAGATTATGTTCTGTGAAGCACAAAGTGGAGTCAGGAGGGATGAGTCTCCTGCCCCTGTCACAAATCTCTTCCCTCTTTGACTTTAACAGCACCAAAATCAGAGCTGGGCTCACCTAAACCTGGTGGCCTTGCCACTGTCCAGGGGACAGGAGCTCAGAAAAGTCACTGCCTCTCTCTTCCCTGTCTCATTTAGAAAGAGAAATAACAGAGCCCACCCTGCCCTCTGAGTCATTTCTTTTCATTCCTTTTAGCTCTGAGGGGTTTGGTCAGAGCTGAAGCTCAGAAATGTCAAAGATACCTGGCACAGAGGTGCCAAGATAATATACCCATTGCAGAAAATGCCTTCTACCAGCTAAAAATGAGCTGCTCAAATGAGCTGATGATGACTGAGCAAGTTTTGATATGAGGGAGAAACCAAAAAAAACCAAGCTGATCAGTTTTGATTTGAGAATTTTCCAAGGCACAGTTTAGTCCTATTGATTAAAATTCTGTTTGCGGTCTGTAGTGATTTTTCCTGAAATTCTTGGAGCTGAAAAAGTATGAAGGGCTCCACTTCTGAATAGGTTCAGGAAAAATATTTGGAGCAAAAAGTTCTGGGGTCTCACAAGAGCTGCTCAATGGGGCAATGTGGCCACAGAGCTCCTGTGACACATCTGCAACTCACAAAGAAAAGAGCTGGGTGCAGAGATCAGCTTTGGCTCCGTGGGTGATAATGGGCAAATGTGCTGCTGAAATTATAATTTCCTTAGAATAACATTCAACAGGGAAATAATTGGGCATTTCTTTGGGTTTAACACTTTACCTGTTAACTCCTTCAAGCATTTTGTCAAATAATAGGGAATTCCTTTGGGCTTAACACTTTTCCTTTTGCTTCTTCAAGGATTTTCTAACCTGCTGTCAAATAAATACCCCCCAAAAAAACCCTCTTTTCTTGAGAGAACTCAGTGCCACAGGCTTGCAAATGGCTCAGGGAGAGCTCCCAGCAGACTGAAAGATTTTGCCCTCACATCTTGGAATCTCTTCTCCAGCGTGGAGCGGATGTTGGTCTCGATGCTGGTCCTCTTCTTCCTTTTCCGTCCGAACATCTCGTTCACTGAGGGGTAGGAATTGGGGGTGCTCATGGAGGAATCCAAAGGAGCAGATTCTGGGGGAGGAGGGAGGGGAAAAAGAGATATACATGAAGATAATGAGTTATTTTCATTCCCAGAATTCACTTCCTGTGAAACAAAGGTGCCTTCAAAAACAGATTAATTGTTCCTGCATAGTGGATCCTCCCTCTGATGGTTATTAGAATTGCTCCAAATCCATCAATGAGCTTGTCCAAATCAAAGAAGGAAAATGTTTTAACCCACACACCGTTTTTCCTTTGTGAGCCTGATTTCCAGCCTGCTCTGACAGGGACCAGGAGTGTTCCAATAATTTAATTTCACACAGAAAAGGATGTGACCAAACCACTTGGCTCAGAGTGGCTGAGATGTGACCAATGGCTCAGACATCCTGAAGGGCTGGGTGAAGCACGAGGCTGACGTGAGGTCAGCACAGGACACCACCCTGAATCCTGCTGCCCCTGGGAATTCCCCTCTCCGTGAAATCCTTCCTTTTCCAGCTGCACCTCCTGGGCTGATCCCTCAGCGCCTCAGCAGTTCCTCCCCTTCTTCTCCAGCTCGAACAGGGAGGGGCTGAAGGGGTTTGAGGTTCCTGGATGGATCCTCTCCTGCTGCTGGTGATGCCTCACAAGGCATCAGTGACATTTCTGCCTTGATGTCACCTACCTGCATCACTGAGCCACTTCTCCAGCAGGGGCTTGAGCTTGCACATGTTCTTGAAGCTCAGGTTGAGAGCCTCGAAGCGGGAGATCGTGGTCTGGCTGAAGTCATTGCCGTAGAGCTTCCCCATGGCCAGGCCAACGTCCCCCTGCCAGGGGACACCCAAATCCCAGAGTGAGCACAGGGAAAATACCCACAGCTGTGCCAGCCCCACTCAGAATCACAGAGCCACAGAATTAACCAGCCTGGGAAGGACCTCTCAAGCTGCACCAAGGGAAATTCAGGTTGGATATCAGGAAGAAGTTTTTCACAGAAAGGTGATAAAGTTCTGGAATGTTCTGCCCAGGGAGGTGGTGCAGTCACCATCCCTGGGTGTGTTTAACAAAGCCTGGATGTGGCACTGGGTGCCAGGGTTGAGTTGAGCTGTTGGGGCTGGGCTGGACTCGATGATCTTGGAGGTCTGTTCCAACCTGGTCATTCTGGGATTGGGCTGGACTCGATGATCTTGGAGGTCTCTTCCAACCTGGTCATTCTGTGTGAATTCTGTGACCTTTGAGATCATCCAGTCCAACCCATGACCCAACACCTCCTCATTAAATAAACCATGGCATTGAGTGCCAGGCGTTTTTTAAACAGTGACTCCACCACCTCATTGGGCAGATGATTCCAGAGCCCAATCATTCCTTCAGTGAAGGATTTATTCCTCTTGTAGCCTAAACTTCCCCTCAGGCTGCTTCCAGGATAGCTTCAGTCTTGTTTCCATGACCTGCCTGCCAGGGAAAGAGGATTTATTCCCCCCAGGAATCTGCCCCCACTCCTGAATGCTGGAGAAGGTGCAGACATCGAGGTTATGGTGGTGAGGTGCTAGGAAGGGTTTGTCTCTTTGTGTATTTGGAAGGGAATGCTGCAAAATAACCCAAATTTACCTAACTCAGCCTTTCCTTCATCCACAGCCCTGCCCCAAACTGCCGCCATCCCCTCCCTCCCCTCTCACCTGCGTGAACCCCAGCTTGATCCTCCTTTGTTTGAAAGTCTTTGCAAACTTTTCCAGCTCCTCCAGGTCGCTGGGCTCCTCAGAAGCCCCTGCTGGGGTCAGGTGCTTTGCCACTTGCAAGTGCTGGGGGACGTCCAGGTGGGGTTCAACCGAGGAGCCAGGGAGGCCGGAGCGACCCACAGCCTGTCCAAACCACCCCAAAAAAGATGCTGAGAGCCACAAGAACAGAAAGCCACGCCGTTTCCTGGCCCATCTGCCCTCCCTAAAGCAGCAGGTGGAGTTTGCCACGCCCTCAGGTGTGTCCTTACCTGGGAGGCCAGGCTGGGTCCGGGCTGGGAGAGGAGCAGGCTGCCCTGCTGCTGAGGGAAGGAGAGGAGGTTTGGCTGCAAAGCTGAGGAGATAAAAAAAGAGACACATCTGGTCAGGGAACACCCCCAGGGAAGCTCGGAGTGGGAAGCTCCATTTGTGATTTCTTGCCCAAAATACAAGAATTTCAGCTGTTAGGGACGTGTCTGGCTCTGAGCTGGATCAGGGGAAAGAAAAAGAAAAAGAGAAAGAAAAGGTTCTTCCCGTGGCTTTTTAGCCTGCAAGGGATCATTACAACAATGATAGAAGTGAAATATCTCATTTGCTGATCCCTGCCTGTCACTCATCACACTCAGGCATTTTAGAGACCTCTAATCTTGATTTTAGGTGCCAAGCAGCAGAGAATTTCCTACATCCTTCCTGGGGATCTCTCTCAGTGCTTAATCATTGTAGCTCTTAGAAAAATGGACATCTTATTTCCAATATAAGCCCTTGTGACTCCAACTTTCAGCCACTTGATCTTGTTAAAAAAACCCTGATCCTCCAGTTAATCTCGTGAGCCCTCCCACTCTGCTCTCAATTCTACATTTCATTTTCAAATGTCATTTGGAAGCCATCTGACCCTTTCTTTCCTACCCTACTGTATTTCAAATAAATTGAATTTCTTTCAGAACGTCGGGGCTGACACGAAATGATGAAAGGCAGAAAGAAGGGAAATCCATAAACTCAACAAAAACTGGGATTTATGGAGAGTGTGTAATTGTTTCGTTGACAAACTGCCAAGTACAAGCCTATATCTCTTAGAGGGAATGTCCTACAGGATTAGGTTGTGTAGTTCCCCAGAAATTTAGTTGATATCAAGTCCATTGTGAGTGAAACCTATAGAATTTAGTGAGGATTTATAACCTTGCTCCGAGCAGTCAATATATTTAATTGATTGTAACTGACAATTACAGGGAGATCCATAGAAATTTATGGAGTTCTGCTAATAAAAAGGAAAACAGATAATCTCCAGAATCAATCACTGTCCCCTCTCTCTCTGCCTTTTCTTATTTAATTTAGATCTGATGTGCACAATCCCATTTATTTACCTAGGCTGGGGTTGGAATAAGCCTTCCCTAACGCTGGAACATCTTCAAATTTCAAATCCAGGCTGGTAATGAGGTGCACATTTTTACCAGTGCAGGTAATTAATCACTGCAATGGCTTTGCCTTGGGACATGGCAGATGCTCTGTCATTTGGAGTCTTTAAAATCATGATTGAACACCTCAGCTCCAGCTCCGAGGGAAACGAAGGGCTGGGTTCAGGAATCACCGGTCTGACAGCTGAGATGAAGACTTCAGCAGCAATATTTAGACTGACAGGATTCCCAAAATCTCCGTGGCTGTTCATTCCCACCTTCACAGAGCTCTCCCACCCCTGACTCAGGTGTTTGGGTTTTTCTGGGAATGAGGAATGAGGCCTGGGAATTTATCTGGCAGCTTCAAAATGCAACCGAAATAAAATCCATGTCCCTGTTGGAAAGGTTCAGCCCCCAGCCAAGCCCCTTTGGCCACAAAATCCATTTATGGACCCACAGTCCAAAACCAGGAGACACTCAGAGCATTCCCTGATGGCCCCAGGGACAATTCTGGAATATTTTCTGCCTTTCTTCAGGAGGAAGAAGACTCCACTTGAACCAAATTCCTCTCCATTTTCACTCCCCACTGGCTGTGCATGCATGTGGCAAAAGGATCATTAAAACCTGGCAATCAGCCATGCAAATGGAAATGTCCTGCACAAAATTCCAGCTCCTGGCCAGAATATCCAGTCCTGGCCAAGCCTGGAATGGAAGGGGTGACAAGCAAACATAGCTGCCAAAAAAAGTCACTGAACAGATAAATTCTAATTTATCAAAGGCAGCAAATTCTGCTTTGCAGTAAAAGATGTTTATTATTCATGAATAAAAGCAGGCAGCAAGGAATAGATTGTCCTGACCGTATTTCAAACTAATAAATTCAAAATTATTTGTAAATATACATCAAGTATCTTTATCCATCAGTGTCATTTGGCAGAGAGGAGAATTTATATCTTGTCAGGAAGAAATAAATTCCCCACTTGCTTTTGGAGTGTGTGAACCAGTGGGTTCAAGCAGCAGAGATTTAATGTTATAATCCCGAATTTTAGTTCATGTGGAGGGAGCTCTGTGCTGGGATAAATCAAAGCACAAGCAAAGGATCCAAATCCCCTTGGATCTGCCAGGATATGAATTATAGCCTAAAATCCTCCATCCACACCCCCGGGGTGGGATAAATGCTGTAAAAATATTGGGGGGTGAAAAATAGAATTACAGGGAGTTTCTCGAGGATGCAGTGAGTCCTCAGCGCTTTCCTGGAGCGGATTTTGGGAGCAGGGAGATCTTTCCTGCCCTGTGGAACACCCAAACATCTCCCTCTCATCCCAGAGCTGCTCCTGGCTCAGCTGGACCTGTTCTGCTCCTTTCCTGCATTTCCCCTCCCTCCAAAGGATCAGCCCGAGCTCTGATGAGTTTCTGGAATTAATGAGCCGTGGGAGGGAGCAGCTCCTCCGCTGTTCCGCTGGAATTCGGGCGCTGTCCGGAGCTCCAGGCTGGGATCCCTGCCTGCCCCAAGGTGGCACTCGAGGAGCGCGCAAGGCTCGGGTGCCAGCAGCATCTCCGCTTGGATTCGGGATCATCCCTGCTGTGGGAACCGGCAGCATCCCCCGGGAAAACCGACATCCACCAGAAGGGAGCTTTTTAAAGATTTTTCCATTTCTGGCACCTTATTGGAAGATTGACCCCCAAAATGCAAATGCACCAAACTTACAAAAGTGTGAAACCTGTGACCAATTCTCCATTTTGGGTGGGCTTCATCTGCCCTAAATGTACCTGGAGGCCCTTCAATTAACAGAACTGCTTTTTATTCTCTTAATTCTGTCTGGCCTCTGTTTTTAGGTAGCCCAAAAAAGGCATCATCTCAGCTTTTCCTTCTCTTACCTTGTTGTCCTGCCTGAGACTGGGACAGGAGGAACTGGGGGACTGACTGCATGTGCCCAGGAAGCAACACCAGCTGCTGCAGGGTGTGGAGAGAGCTCATGTCCTACAGAAACAAAGCAAAGGGAACAATAAAACTCAAGGATTTATGCTCCTCATGCAGCATCTCCTCACAAATCCACGCTGAATTTGTGTGATTTGGGGGCTGGAGGGCTGCAGGACCGAAAGTTTCAGGTGTAAGAGAAGATTCTGTGTGTACAGAGACCTCCATGTGGAGAATTGTCTGCTTTTCCCTGGAAAAGTTAACTCTTGGTGACATTCTTGAGCTGGAGATTCAAAGGTTTCAGGTGCAGGAGAAGAATTCTCACTGAATTTGGGGAATTTGGGGGCTGGAGAGCTGCAGGTCCAAAAGTTTCAAGTGTAGGAGAACAATTCAGTGCATACAGAGACATCCATGTGGAGAAGTGTCTGTTTTTCCCTGGAAAAGCTAACTCTTGGTAAAGACATTTTCGAGGCAATCAGATCCTGGTTGTTGGAACAGGGAAACCTCTTGGATTTCAGTTTCTTCAGATGAAGCATTTCCAGAGTGAGCTGCCTAAAATCACTCAGCACATTGCAGCAGGCTGTCCCAGCTCACCAACACTCACCCACAGGACTGTTCTGAACACTGGGGGAATTGAAGAATCCCTGCATTGTACCTTGGATCTGAATACCCCATGAAAGAATGAGGGAAGGGATTCCTGAGCACCTGGGGGGCCGCCTGGCATCCAACTCCCACTAGAATTTAACAAGAGTTAAGTGCTGAACTCCACATTTTTTTACCTTAGGAAAAAAAAAAATTCCCTCAAGGAATTAATTTTTCCTGTGGTGTAAATCAGTTTGAGGCAACAACAGGCTGAGATTAGGAGTTAATCTGGTCTAGAACCCTATCTCCAACAATGGCATTAACCAGACACTCATGAATGAGGAAGAGCAGGGCAGGCATTATCAGACACTTCCCCACGGTGCTGTCTCAGCCTCCAATTATTTCCAGTCCAAGGGATTTCCTGGCCATGGGGTGGTTTCCCTGCTCAGCAAAACCTCAGAGGAAATCTCAGCCCAGCACGTGTCCAGCCTAACTTTGAACCCGCAAGGAAAAGCCGAGGAGGAAGATGAGGATTCGCTTTTGCAGCTCAGTGTTCCTCACCCTCTCAGGCTCCTTGTGCCACTGGCCAGAGGAATTTGGGGAGGGGGTCGGGATCAGCCTGTTTTCCTGGGATCCAGGGGCAGGCAGGTCACTCACCCCTGCGATTTGGCTCCCTGGCATCATGGATGATCCCTGCACGAGGTGACCCGACCGAGGGGGGATGGCAGATTGCAAGGAGTCGCTGAGGTCCTCGGTTTTAATCTGCAAAAGAGCAAAAATTTTGGAATTAGGGAGCAGGGATGAGCAGGAGCAGCGGGCAGCTGGGGTCCAAGAGGCTGGAATAAGCTCCTCTCAGGGATTTCTCTGCTGTTTGCTTCGCTGAAAATCAGGGTTATTCCACACTGCTGCTCCCATCCCGAGTGAATATTTTGGGGTTGAAGGAGCTTTTCTGCCTGTTTGAGCAAAGCAAAGGAATACACAGAATAATTTTGGTTGGAAGAGACCTCTACAACCACCGAGTCCAAGCTTTGGTGGATTTCCACAAGAGGAGAAAAGGGGGAAAATGGGATCACAAGAAGCTCAACAGCTCCCATGGACAGTTTTCCTGCTCTGCCAAGCCCCATGCACTTTGCTCAATTAAAACTCTTCGGGAAAACAACAAATTTCAAGCAGCTTTTCAAAGTTTAAAGCCTTCTGTGGAGTTTTAATGAAGACAAGAAGCAATTACCCTTTCCAGATCACAACTTAAGCCCTGATAGGAGGGCTGGACATAGAAAACCTCTCATTTTTCCCTGCACAAAACAGAGAATGGTACAAGGGGATGGGAAAGGATGGGCCATGGAGGAAAAGACCTCAAAAAAGCAGAGTAATCTCCCAGAACTGAAAATGCAGCACTCCAGGCACCAAATTAATTTGTTCCATTTCTACCAAAAAGCAACAAGAAATTGCAAAGAAAATCTCCTTCCTCAGTTACAAGCTGTGGAAAAATAACTGGAAAACTTCACAGGTGTCCAGTGGTGTTTTTGAGCTACTTTAATGTTCTTGCAAAGTTCTCATCCACAAGAAAATAATGATTTTTAAATCAACATTCTTAGAAAAAAAAATGTACCCAGGGACCAGAACTGAATACTTGTTTCTGGTTTAATTCACAATCTCCACGTTCATTTCTAACTTTGCTAATACATTTTAAAAATTAATTTATTAAGAAATAATAATGATAAAAATTAGTTCCAATTATTGTAGTAGCTGAAGTCTTTTGGTGGTGCTGAGTGGGACAGGAGGGAGGGAAGGATTTTGGAAGTTTTTAGGTAAATTCCTGAAAAGTGAGTGAGGAGTGTCCATGCACAGGGGACAGGTAAAAGATACAGAACTCTCCTCCAAGAGAAGATTGACCCAAACCTTTTCTCAACACTGAACAAGGGTTATTCCTCATCACAGCAAGAAGAGCCTCTAATTCCCAAAAACTGGAAAAACCAGGAGGACTCTACAAAGGACACAGCTTGAAACTCCTGAAGATTCACCCTGACTCCAAGGAGTGAACATCCCCAGTCCCACAGATCCCTTCAAACCCCACATCCCCCAAAGGTGAGCAGGGTCTTTGCCCCACTGATGGGGCCTTGAGGCCCTGCAGCCTCCTGCCAGCAGAGGGGGACAAGAAATCCAGCTCTACGAACCCCATCCTGAGTGAATATTTTGGGGCTGAAGGAGCTTTTCTGCCCATTTGAGCAAAGCACAGAAATGCATGAAATAATTTCAGTTGGAAGAGACCTCTACAACCATCGAGTCCAAGCTTTGATGGATCTCCACGAGAGGAGAAAAGGGGGAAAATGGGATCACAAGAAGCTCAACAGCTCCAGAAAAGGGAGCTGCAACGTTCCCCTCAGCATTTTGGAAGGTGCTGCTCGGAGGGAAGGTGATTACAACACCCCTTTCATTACAACTCGAGCTCTGGACACCGCCGAAACTCGTTTTGCAATACTCCCAGCTCCTTGCAGCAAGAGGTAGACATGCTATGAATTCCAGCTCTTTCCTACCTTTCAAGTTGGCATGATCATCCCTCTTAGCCTGGCAGGGCAGAAAAAAAAAAAAAAAAAAAAAAAAAATCAGGTGGAAAGATCTTCTCGATCGCTATTGACAGCGATAAGTCACTGAATGTCAGGAAAAAGGCTCAGGAGGACACCCCGTTACCCCCGAGCCATCCAGTCACTCCAGGCACGTGGATTTATGGATGTTCTTTGCATTAAAAAGAATCCATTGGAGGCAAATAAGAAAAAAAAAATTCTAAAAATTATTAAAAAAAAAAAATTAAAGTTTGTCTGCTTCATCCAAGGCGGAGCAGTCCCAAGAAATGAAAGTTTTTGGCGTCTCAGAGAGCCGGGCTCTGGATCCTGCCTGAGCTGTGATCCCGATGGCAGTGGGGTGTTGAAGAGGCACGAGCCATTTCCAAACTGAAATCAATTTTTCCAGCTGCCAAGCGGGACGAGCTGGCGGCGCTCCAGGGAGAAAGGGGTGTGTAGCCGCATCCCGGCATGGCTGGATGTGAGAACGGGAGGTGGGTTTGGCAAAGCACCGGCTCCCGATTTAAAAACAACAACATCTCCCACTGCTCCTTCCCCCGGCCCTGGAATTCTCCCTCCTGCGCAGTGGGCGGGAACCTGGGGTTTGTTCTTGACAAATCCTTCTCCCCCTTGCACCTATTTCCATTGGGTTTAGGCTCAAATTTACCTCGCCCTCCTCTTCCTCTCCCCGACAGGCCTGCAGCTGGCTAATTGTTCATTAGGAGTTCGGGATCTATCCAAAACTTTGGGGATGGTTTATGCAAATCCCGCTCTTATGGTTTTGTGCAGTTAGAATCCAGAAAGATGGACACTGAGAGGTGGACTGACCTTGCGCATTCTTGGGTTTTAGCTACATTAAAAAAAAAAAAAAAAAAACCCAAACCCAAAAAAACCCCAAAAAACCACACACATTGTGGGCGAGGCCACTCAATATCATGAGACTCCCTTAAAATAATGTAAATTTCAAATTAATAAAACGAGGGGAGGAGTTGCCTCCTCCTTTCCCAGTGCATCTGCCTCGGATTTGCAGAAAATGCCTGCAAATATGGGAAGAGTTTTCCTTGAGGAACAAAAAAAAAAAAAAAAGAGAAAAGCAAGGTTGAAATGATGAAATCCTCAGAGAATCACCTCGTGGGGGTATTTGATGAGAGCTCTGCTGAAATATTGCAAGTGAGAAACAGTGATTTGGGAAAAACCAGGAGCAGATCCCACTGGGATTGCTCAGGATCTTGGTTTTATGGGATGATCATGGATGGGGAAAGGGGAACGAGAAGTCGTGGAGAGACTTTGTTCCCACTGAATTTTACTCAAAACAAATAACAGCATTTAAGGAAAGCAACCTGGTCTGGTGGAAGCTTCATTGCCCATGGCAAGAGGTTGCAACGGGATGATCTTCCAACCCAAACCCATGGAAAAACGAGCAGGGAAAGAGCAGGACCTGCAAATCCCCAGGGCTGAGGCGAGGTGTGGGGGCTCTTGGCTGTGAATCTCCAGCACCTTCCTCTCTTTGGGGCCCCAGGGGAGGCCCAGGGCAGGGCTGGGAGCAGGTAACGGCAGCTGGAGGCACGGGAGCTCCTCTGGGCCAGGGCAGGAATCACACTTGCAAATCTCAAGTGGATGTTTGGATGTTTTCACAGCCTTGAAACAGGGTCAGCCCCCGAGCAAGCCGAGTGAAAAACACAGGAAGGGTGACTGGCTGGAAAAGAGAGAGTCCCTTCCGAAGTTGGCTTGAACAGCTGCAAGGATGGATGGTTTCTTACCTATCTCTGGCCTAAACACGAAAACAAAAAGCAAAACAAACTAAGAAACACATTGAGGGTGATGGAAAATGATCAAAGCTCCGGAGCCTGCTTGCGTAACTGATTTGTGGAAGGTGTTTCATAAACATTTCATAAGAAGGAGAATTATGAAGAAAACATCTCCCAACCTGCCTGCAATTACTGCACAAACTCTTCCTTACCAGTAGGAAGAAGGGGAAAGGAAAAAAAAAAAAAAAAAGGTACATCTGTTTTGTAACTGATCTGTGAACTTCTGGCAAACGCTCGGCTCGTGAAAACATCCTGCAGACATCTTGGAGAGCTCTGGAAAACTGGAAAATTGGGAAGATTCTCCTGAGCAGCTCTGCTTGCTGCTATTCCCTTCAGATTGACCAGTATTGGGTTCCATGGGCTGGTGGTTGGATCCCACTGGTCGGGCTGGAGCCCTCCACGGGGAATCCCAGTTTAGGGACCACCTCAATGTCTTCCCCATCTATCAGAGCCCAGAACCCTCCCTGGGATGAGCTCCTGCTGTGACACACACAGTGCTCCATCATCCTCCTCGCTCAGCCACCAGTTCAGAGCCTCCAATCCTCTCCCAAATCCAGCTCTGGGTTCTCTCCTATCCAAGCCCTGCCAGCCCTCTCCAGCAGCAGTTATCAGGCAGGAACCACATTAGTGGGAGATGGAGACACCCCCATTTGTTGTGAAGCTCCTATTTAGCCAGTGACCTCTTTGAAACACATTTATCTGCCTCCACATCTGCCTTATCTCACAGTCAGAACCGAGTTTAAGAGTTTGACTCACTCCCAGCCCTGCAGAGCAGAGGGGAGAGGAGGATCAGGTGCACACAGAGGGTCTGGAGCACCTGGCCCTCGCTGGAAAGGAACAGCTCTGAGTCACCCCAAAGTGCTTTGAGTCACCCCAAAGTGCTCTTCAGCACAGCAGGGCTGCCTCAAGCTGTCCCAAAACCCTTTGCCTGGAGCCCAGGGAGGAGGATTCAAGCTGGAAACAGGCATTAAACTGGATCTAAGGCTCTTGCAGCTCGCTGAGCCTTCCCACCTTGCGATGGCGTAAGTGCTCCGCCGTGAATTACCCGCACACGTGGGCCCCATCAAATAAAAAACACAGTAATAATGAATTATGGCAATAATAATAATAATAATAATAATGGGGTTGCAATTACTATTTCCACATGTACTATCCTGCACATACAGCAGGGCTTAACAGACACCTGGAGAGAAAAGCTTTATGTCAATGCCACGATATTCACCCTGTAATGTTTATATCCCACTGAAGGCTGGGAATTTTTGGAAGCTGTCAGCGTGACAGAAGGGAATTCAGCGTGGGATCAACTCCCAAACAGGCTCTGTCCTAAAGCTCAGCCATGGCAAATTCAAATGCAATCCCAAACCTCAGCACACCTGCATCACCCTCCACGAGGCCTTTGAGTTTATTAATTGAGGTGTGATCTGATAGGGTTTATCCTCAGCTTCGGCTTGGGGTGTAAATGGTTGTGCTGGAGTCAAAGTAGGGGTGGCAAGTCAAAACTTTAGGAGCAACCAAGCTGCACGCTGGACAGGGGAAAACAAACAGAACCACACGCAGCTCTTGTGGGCTCTCTGACGCAGCTCTTCCCTGGAATTTTTGCTTCCAAATAAACAAGGAAAAGAGAGAAGTCCCCCCCCTTGCTGTGCTGAACCTCAGATGATCACCTGTGCCACAGGAGCTGGGCAAGGGAGAGGAGAAGCAAAGCAGAGGTGGGAAGAGCACCTGCCCTGCCTGGCCACGCTCACCTGCTCAGGTGGAAGTGTCCTGGCCAGGGCTGCTCCCACATCCTGGGGGGCACAGAGCCTCTGAGTGCTCTCAGGGGCACAGAACTGCTGGAAAGACACTAAAAAAGCAACGTGCAGCACCTTCCCTCTTAGCAGCACTATTCAGGCACGGGGTACCTTCCCTATGGGCATCCCAAACTGGGAGCAGTCTAACAGGAGATGCCATTTCCTCGGTCAGAGTGGCCAGAACCTCCACTCAAAGCATTGGAAATGATTTTCCCACCATCCAGGCTGGGATTTCTGCCCTGTCTCCTTCCCAGGACTCCCTCAGCCCCAGCCTTGCCGTGGGTTGCAGCATTGCTCCCTGCACCTCTCTCTCTCTCTCTCTCTCCACATTTCACTTGCCCAACTCCCAAACCTCTCCAGAACTCCACCTCTGCTTACACCTCCGTGCTTATCTGCTCTGCTCCCACCCTGGGCTGCATCCCTGCCCCTTTCCTTATCACCCTGATTTCACACACACCACTCCATGGCTTCTCCCCTGCCCTCCTGCAAGCTCACACAGGTCCCCTGGAGCCCGAGCACGTTCCTCTTCCACTCCAAAGTTGCCTTATTGGGATTTTCTGGGCTGAGAATCTGCCCTGCATGAAAAATGTCCTTTTTGTTTGGTTGTTTTTTTTTTCCCCTATGCATCCCTCGCCTGTGGGGAGGAATCTCTGTTTGTTCAGGACTCCCTGTGCCTTCTGGCAGTGACAAATCCAAAACTTGGCACTGTGTGGGCATCCCTGCATTAGTCATTCATAGCGAGAGTGCTCACACAGCCCAGGTAGCCCTTGGTGGGGACACACTCCCCACCACATTTTAGGAGGAATTAAGGTAGAATCAGGCTGGGGCTGGCTCCATCCCAGCTCCACAGGCCTCTCCTGTTGGTCCCTGGCACTTTTGGCACGGGCTGCCACGCCCTGGGGAGCTGGGACGGGAGAAGAGCAGCTGGAGGGATTGCATTCAGCACAGCAAGCAGGGTGATTGAAAGAGAAAGGGAGAGTGAGGAAGATGATGGGACAGTGAAGAAGATGATGGGGGAGTGAGGAAGATGATGGGAGAGTGAGGAAGATGATGGGACAGTGAGGAAGATGGGAGAGAGAGGAAGGTGATGGGAGAGTGAGCAAGATGGGAGAGAGAGGAAGATGGGAGAGTGAGGAAGATGATGGGATAGGGAGGAAGATGATGGGAGAGAGAGGAAGATGATGGGAGAGAGAGGAAGATGATGGGAGAGCATCACACAGGGTTTCACTTTGGGTGGGGGGGATGAAGTCCAAGGGTTGGGGGAGCTCAGAGCCAGCTCTCTGCTCCCATCCCACGTGAATTCCACAGGCTGGGGAAGCAGCCAGGAGGGTCCCTGCTGGATAAACCCACAGGGAGCAGTTCTGGGCAGGGAAAAAAGGCCTTTTAAGGCCAAAATGAAACCCATCACCTTCCATTCCATGTGCAGGGACCTGCCCTGGTGCAGGACGGCTGCAGGGCCCCACCCTGGCTGGGTGTGCAGGTTTGGGGGGAATTCTTGGAGCTCAGCAGATGAAAGGCCTTCAAGGACTCCGAGTCCTCTCCTCATTAGTGGCGACTCCCTGAGAGTCACATCCAGCAGTTCGTGCCACTCAGCCCTCAAAAAAGCTGCTGGCCCACCTGGATTGTGGCTGGGCAGTGACAGCCGTGCCTTGGGCTGAGTTTCTGGTGTGGAGAACAAGTTTGGTGACCCTTCAGACAGATCCATGAAACTGGGGCTTGTCCCTGGTGAGCACAGAAAGCGTTTCCCGAAGGATGAGCAGGGAATTTGCACAAAGATCTCTGTCTCTCCCTCTCAGACAGATCTGGAGCAGATGTACCAGGTATTTTGCCAAGGAAACAGGTGTAGGAATCACGTTGTAAATGAAGTTTGCCCTTTAAAAGCAGGAGAGCAGGAGTTTGGGAACGGACTGCAGCTGGATGTTAAGGAACAGATAAAATGCAGCCAGCTCTGGGTTAATTTGTTGTCAACAAATTAATTCAGTGGTTTCGGTCCACCTCTTGAGAAAAACAATGAAAAAGGCCAAATCCTCGCTCCTAATTGCATCCCCCTTTCTCTCACAATTCCCCTGGCCTGTTCTGGAGTTCATTCCCAGCGAGCTCATCTGAGGTGCCAGAACAAACCCAGCCTGAAGAAGGGGTTCCTCTGCATATCTGTCCTAAGCAAAGCAGGGCCAGATTTAGGCACAGAGGACTTTCCCTGGAGCCAGGGCTTTCTCTGATGCTTTCCCAAAGGGCTGCATTTCAATGAGGAACCTGCACACAAACAAATTTATGCAATCAGCCTGTCCCTAGGACAGAGCAGGGAGACTTCAAAAGAGAAAGGCCAGGGCAGAGCTGAGCTTAGATCCAGTGTCAGGCGAGGCAGACGCAAGGCCAGCCCTGATTTCCAGCCAGGGGAGGCTCAAGAGATGAAAAGCAGATGCAAGATTTAGGCTGATGCCCTGGGGCAACGGGGAGAAGAGAGAGTGAAATCTGAATTGATCCCCAGAGGGGAGAAGGAAGCAGGATGTGAACCTCCCCTTGAGAGGAGGGCAAAACAGGACTGGGATGGAAATCTGGAGGGCAGACTGAAACCTGAGCTACCCACGGGGTGGGGAAAAGCCAAGCAGGAACAGCAATGACATCCAGGGAGCACATGAGATCGGGGGGGAGGAGGGAACACAGCATGAAAAACGATGAGAGAGATCCCCGGGGGGAGGGAAGCCCTGGTGGAGCGAAATTAAATGTGCAGGGAGTTTTGCATCCCAGATATTAATAACAAACTACCCGGCGAGTTAGGCCCTTCTGTGCACCTTCAAAAGGATGGAGGGGAGGAAGAACTTGTCTGTGGTTGAGCACAAGACGATGAATCAGAGGATGGGAGTCCATAACCCAGCTCTGCCAGGGAGCAGGCCCCTGGATTTCAATCCAGCCCAATGTCCACGGGCAACTGGCCCATGAAGCATCCCCTGATCCCAGCTGCAATCACAGGGCTCAGCATCTTTGGGAAAAGCCAGGCAGTCGGGGCTGTGTCTGCAAGACACCTCCCCACCTTGCAGAGGCACCAAGGGATGCTAAATCCATTAGCAAAGAGCCTTCAGACGTGTGGGTGGAAGGTACCAAACGAGGTCAGGCTGTTCATTAATGGCGCTGAAAAGGAGCCACCAGGGATTTCACATCTCAGGTGCAGTTTGCCCACTTTGAATTTCTCACATCGTGTGCCTGCAGGACATCAGCTGTGGAGCCCTGAGATAACTCACCCTGGTGCCTCAAAGCTGGAAGTCCCACACAAACCTCCAAAATTAAAGTTTCTTTGGGCAAGGGCTGTCAGATATGAACAGAGCAGGGAGAGGAGTTAGACAAGGAGGTGCTGAGGGGAGGGAACCTCTTCAGCACCTTCTGTCAGAGCAGTAACACACAGGATGCTTGAGCTGGTTTTAGGAAGGAGGAATTTTTCAACAGACCCAGCTGGAAAGGCTTTCTAGGAAGCCTGTTGGAAATCCATATCCTTATTACATCCCCAGATTGGGGTGAACCAAGGCAGCAAAGAACAGGAATAAAGAACCAGCACTAAAACTGAAGCTGGTCCCTGCTCAGGCACCTCAGAGCCTGCCTGTCTGTCCTAAACTTTGTCAAATCTCCCAGCCAGATCAGCTTCAGATCGATGTGACTGATGATAATGACAGGTGTGATAAACAAATGACAGCCTGTCCTGCAAGGTCAGCCTTTTGCTGGCATGAAGAGTGCCTGGCACATTTGGGTAGGGAGCAGAGGCAGATCCTGCCCAGCTCTGCTCACACAAAACCCTGTCAGCATCATTTCAAGGGGGACATTTCCCCTCCCAGCTCTGGAGAGCAGGCAGGGCTTGCAGAGGAGCTCTCATTCCCTCCTTGGAAGGAGGAGAGCTGATGCTGCATTCCTCCCTGGACCAACAAGGTCCTGCTGTCACCGTCATATTTTCCAGAAAAATCCCTTTGCCAGGATTTCTCTCCTGGGAAGCTGAGAAGCCTCAGAGAAAAAGGAAAACAATATTATCTCCTCTGCTTCTCCTGTGTTTTGCTGCTTTGAAATGTGGTTTGGCCATTGTTTCCCAAAAAGTATTGTTCCATTGGTTTCATGTGAATTGTTTTTTACTTATTGGCCAGTCAGGGTCCAAGCTGTGTTGGACTCTGGAGAAAATAATGAAAACTCATGACTCTATCTTTTAGCCTTCTGTCTGTATCCTTTCTCTATTCTTTAGTATAGTTTAGCATAGCATTCTTTAATATCATATGGATCATAAAATAATAAATTAACCTTCTGAGAACACGGAGCCAGATTCATCATTCCTCCCTTCGTCTGGGTCCTTGAAAACGCCCCTGCCATCAGTTCCCTGCTGCCTTCAGCAGCTGTGCATTCCCCTCCTGCAGCTGTGCATGGGTGCACAGCACCGTGAGCTGGGCTCAGCCCTCACACAAGCCCTGGCACCTCCCAAAACCATCAGCCCTCCATCCCTGTGTGTGCTGCAGCAGGCAGCATTATCCCAGGGCTCCGCTCCAGACACCTGGCTCTGCAGAGCAGCTACAAAAACAAACAATCCGGTATTTCCTAGAGGGGAATTCAACCCCAGCAGACCTGGGGAGACCGCAGCACCTGGGCAGGATCACCACACGGCAGCCAGGAGCAGCTCCCACTGCAGCACTCCCGGCCCTTGTCCCGCTCCCACTTGAGGCAGATTTTGCCAGAGTCACTCAGGTCTGTCCCTGGCCACCATCCCAACCCATCAGGAGGCAGATGGATGTCCCTGTGCAGGCTGCCAGCAGCGAAGGTGAAAGTTTATTGCTGTGCCTTTGCATTTCCCTCGCCATAAACAGGAAACAAGCAGCATTAGACTCACTAAATAAAAAAGCCAAACCAGATAGGCAAGGCTGAAGATGCTGCTTTTTTCCATCCACACCCTTTTCCCTCTCATTCACATACAAATTACTGTTGCATCCAGGTGGGAGGAGAGTTTGAAGAGGGGAGGGGAAGGGGGGGAGAGCAGAAATGTTTGCCAAATAGGCTGAGGGATCAGAGGCAGCTTTCTCATAAAGCGCAGGGCTGACCCACAAACTGCTAGAAAACCTCAAACTCCGCAAGAGTTTCCCTCCCTCCCCGTTTGCAGGGTGAGAGCAGCCCCAGCAGGGAATTGGGAGGCAGGGAAGGGGTCTAACCAGGTCACTCCACCCTTCCCATCCCGCCTGGAGCACAACACGGGAGGCAGGGAGGGAAGCAGACCTGAAATGTAGGCCATCTACAAAGGCTGGGGGAGAGGCTTAAACGATGTGAGATTTATGATCTTCAAAGTGATTAGAGCCCAGCACTCCAAATAAAGGCAAAGAGAGCTCCTGCAGTCAGTTTGGAGTTGGGTTTCAAACCATCCTGCCCTGGCTTCGGTTTGAAAACTTGAATTGCAAGCTAACGAAAAAAAAAAAAAAGACATCCAAAACCAACCTCAAACCCCAAACCAAATTAAAAAACCCACCAACCTCCACCCCTAATGAAAGAGCACAGCACCTGATTTTACATGAAAACACTTTGATATTTCCAGCTCTCCTCTCTTCCTTTTTTCTCGTCATTTGAAATCTATTTGCTGAATTGAGGGTGAATTCACCAACAGCTGAGGTCAACCCTAAATGTGAGTGTGGAGCCCGTGTGCGTTCGGGCTCCTGCTCATTTAAGAGAATAATTTAAAATAATAATTATTATTTTAAATAACAATACTTTCAAATAGTAATTATTATTTTAAATAATAACTATTTTAAATCACTTTACCCATGGCCTTGGGAGGGCCAAGAGAGGGAGACAAAGAGCTGCTTGCACAGACTTGTGTCCACTCCGGGACTGTTGCATCCCATCCTTGGCATCACTGCAAACCCCCCTGGTGGGCTCTGGGGAATCAGAGCAGAGCAGAAATAAAATAAAACAAGAAAACGAGCTCATTCAGAGTCATTTGCTTTTTAAACCTTGCTAAATGCCCAGCTGAGTTGGCTATTCAGTTACACGGACAAGCTGGAATAAATTAATAGGATTTTGTGGTGCTGTTTTGGTGGAAGGAGGAAAATAAAAGTGGAAACGCTGGGGGAAAAAAAAATAAAAAAGAAAACAAAGGTGAAGCCACAATTTCTTTTTAGGAGGAGGATATGTCTCCTGCCTGCAAGCCTGGCTGCCCCCACAACTTCCCCAGCATCCCTGAGAGGAGCACAGAGGATGGGTCAGATCAGTGGGTGTAAATCAGCACTGCTCCACCACCTCTCCTCCCTTAACCCCAGCCCAGCTTCCAGCCCCAGCACCTTTGTGGTGCTGCCATGGGAGAATGACCTCGTGCCCGTTTCTACCTGCAGGGAATTTCCTTTTATCAGCCCTGCAGAGCAGGTTGGATCCTTCCCCGGGTGGGTGCAGAGCGAGCCCGCGCTCTGGGCTGCACACACAGGGCTTTTTGTTTGCAGCTGGGGATTCCAGAATCCTGGAAGATGGCTGAGCGTGTTAGGACACCTTTGCTAGGAAAGGGAGACCCACCCAAAGCCGGAGCAGCCAAGGCAAACAAACAAACAGCGGCGTGGCCGACGTTTGTCACTGCGTGGTGACATTTGTCACCGCGCAGCCACCGAGGGAAGCTGGAGGCACAAAAAAGCCCCGTGGAGGAGGTGCAGCTGCCCAGTGCTGCTCACAGGGAGCCTCTGGGGAGGGCTGGAGCCCTGGGCTTTGGGGAATGCACATGGGAAGTGGCTGGGTGGCTGTGCCAACGCTGGCCTCAAGCCTGTGCGTGGAGTCCCAGCCCCTGGTGCATTCCTGGCTGCAGCTCCCATCCTGCAGCCCTGCAGCCCTGCAGCAGGGCAGGGTTTGGCTCTCCAGACTCCTCTTTGCCTTGCCAGGGCTCTGCTGGCCACAGGAGGCCTCAGCTCTGGGCTGAGAGAGCATTTTCCTGAAATCTCAGAGTGGTTTGGGCTGGAAGGAGCCTTAAAGCTCATCCCATGGCACCCCTGGAAGGAGCCTTAAAGCTCATCCCATGGCATCCCTGGAAGGAGCCTTAAAGCTCATCCCATGGCACCCCTGGAAGGAGCCTTAAAGCTCATCCCATGGCACCCCTGGAAGGAGCCTTAAAGATCATCCCATCCCACTCCTGCCGTGGCAGGGACACCTTCCAGTGTCCCAGGCTGCTCCCAGCCCTGTCCAGCCTGGCCTTGGGCATTTCCAGAGGTCCAGGGGCAGCCTCAGCTGCTCTGGGCACCCTGTGCCAGGGCCTGCCCACCCTGCCAGCAGAGCTCCTGTGTCTGCACAGCTCCAGGGGCTCCAGAGGGCTGTCACCTCCTGGTGTGACACTCAAGGATTTTCAGAGCCACACTGGAAGCTCTGCAGGCACTCACAGAGGCAGGGAATGCTTTCAGCTGGACAAAGCAGGGGGAGAGGAGCACCCCCAGCAGGGACACGGCCCCTCAGCTGCTCCTTTTGCAATTGGGGTTTGCTTGTCCCATATTTTTATCTGCTGCCTTGCAGACAGGAATTTGACCTGTGCTCTCCAAGACCTCAAACCAGCTCATTTTTAGGGCTGGCTGACACTCCTGAGTCAGCTCTGTGCCTTTGTCCCTGCCCACCAAGGTGCTGCCAGTGCCAGTGTCCCAGCACTGGGCTTTGGGAGGGATTTGTACCCTTGCCACCATCACTGAGGTGCTTTTTGTTTCTAAATGATGATCTAAAAAACTGTAAAAGCCAGAAAACCCCTCAAGCAAATGGTCAGTTAAAAGAACTCTGTAATTAGCTGAACTTCCATGAATTAGGGAGAGGGAAAGCAGAGGTGCAATCTGTCATTGTATCCCACAAGGGGAACTGGGAAGAAGTTCTGTGGTCTGCTTAATGGCAGCTTCTGACCTAACAGTTTTTATCTCTTTGCAGCATGAAGAGCAAATTAAAAACAGCCATTCCAGAAAGGAGGAGAATACCTGGGAAGCCAGGGAGCATCTTACCTGCCTGTTAAAGTCCAGCCCATTCTGTTCATTCCCTACAAGGAAACAAAGAGAAAAACATCTCAGTATTAATGACAGTCAGCACCGGTGGGAGCTTTCCAAAACTTGGGACACACATAACCAAAAAACTGGCCCTGGGAGAGCAATGAGAGGAGGAGGAAGGTGCAGACATGGAAGGATGAAGCCTCCTGCAGCATTTAGGTGGTGCCAGCCTTTTGCTGAGGGATAATGAAAGTGTTCCTGCCTGGGAGATACCTGGCCAAGGGTGGGGGAAAGCACGAGGGAGATTCCAGCAGGGGTGAGCTGGAGGACATCAGCAGTGCTCAGGGGAGTGCAGGGCTGGCTGTGGGGAAGGCCAGCAGCCAGGTGGCCAGGGCTGCTCACCCAGGCCCTTCAGGAGCCCGCGTGGCACCGGCTGCTTGCGGGTACCTGGAGGAACACAGGGTGCCGTGGGGTTGTGCTCAAGAGGCGTCTCCTTGATTCCAAAAGAGATTGGCAGGCACAGGGGGAAAAATCAGACAGGTTTCAGCCTGAAGGTACCGCACAGGCCCTCACTCATTCCCCTTTGATGATAAACATCCCCCCCCCTCCCCATCGCACCTGCCAAATTCATCAAGAACATCACAGAGCAAAGGTTGTGCTCTCCGCAGAGCTGAATGCTTTAAGGGATTCCACGAAGCTCTCGAGCTGCAGAGGCAACCCCAAGACACCCCTTCCCTCTGCAGCACATTCCCCAGCCCTTTCCCTGCCAGTCCAGCCCAGGTTGTGATCAAGAGCCTGGAATTGTTCACAGCCCACTGGCACAAGCCCCCAGGCCTCCTGCTCCTGCTGTTTTTTCCAGGATAACTTTCCCCGTGCCCTGTGATCTGATCAAGCTCCAACACATTTTCCAGCAGTTCAGGGCTCCTGCAAAGCGCTGGGGAGAGGCTGCGCAGGCAGGAGGGCAAATCCAGCTCTGCCATGGACTTTCCTCAGCTGAACAAGCCTCTATCCTTTCCCAGCACATATTTCTCCATGCACAGATTATTCCCAGGTGAATCAGCGTGGATCCTGAGGGGGAGTGTGCTTGGTACAATTATCCACGGATGGCAAAACACTGGGGAGTCAGGGATAACAGAGCTTCGTGGCTGCTCTCTGCTGTCTAGAAACAGCCCTGGAGATTTAATCTGTGACATTTGAGAAGCACTGACTGTGGAAACAGAGCTGTGGGACCGTGCTGTCGAGCAGGGCCACGGCAGAATGAGCTGCTGCCCCCTCAGTTTGACATCTGCTCACCCTCTGCACCCCAAGCAGCTCTGAGGTACCTCCTCAATGCTAAAATCTCCTCCATCTCCTCACCCCCTGCACCCCAACCCTCAATCTGAAATCTGCTCACCCTCTGCACCCCAACCAGCTCTGAGGTACCTCCAAATCTGAAATCTGCTCACCCTCTGCACCCCAAGCAGCTCTGAGCTTCCCCCCCAGTTTGAGACCTCCATCTCCTCACTCCCTGCACCCCAAGCAGCTCTGAGCTTCCCCCTCAATTTGAAACCTCCATCTGCACCCCAGCCAGCTCTGAGGTGCCTCCCCAGTGCTAAAATCTCCTCCATCTCCTCACCATGCACACCCCAGCCAGCTCTGAGCCCTCTCCCCCAGCCTGGCTGCATTTCTGCCCTGCTCTTCCTCCCATCCTGCTGTCTCCCAGCTTTTTCCCTCCCCAATCCCAGCCCTTTATCTCTTTTCCCCGAGTAATTCCCTCGCTCCAACCCCCTCTGCTCCCTGTCCAGCTCCCTCCAGCTGCTCCCTGCCCAGGAATGGGATTCATTCATTGCGTTCCAGCTCCGTTCCAGCCCCGAAAGCCAAGGAGGGCACATCCAGCGATGGGAATGCTGATAGCGTTAATGGGTGATCACAATCAGCATCCACACACCTGAGCAGGACCGAGGAGCATCTCCAAGGCCTGCAGTTTCTACCTTTGAAACCCCCACGAGCTGTGTGGGGGGGTGTTTGATGCGATCTGGAGGCAGCAGCTGAGGAGAAGCAAAGCCAGGAGGGAAGGAGGAAATAAAAGTTCCCAGCTGCTAAAATAGAACAGGAAGGAAAAGGTAACCTCCTGGTTTCTTGGAGACAGGAGTTTCACTCACGTTCAGTGGTGATGAGGCAAGATTCAAAGAGCTGCAGGGGAATCCCTGGTCCCGGTGACGGCGGCTGAGTCACCAGCACTCACCCCAAAACTTGGAACCCGAGAGGCACGGCTGGAACGGAGCTTCCCTGCACAGCCCCATCCTCCAGCTCAGCCTTCCTTCCCTGCACAGCCCCATCCTCCAGCTCAGCCCCATCCTCCAGCTCAGCCTTCCCTGCACAGCCTTTACCTGCACAGCCCCACATCCTCCAGCATAGCCCTACATCCTCCAGCACAGCCTATCTTCCTTGCACAGCCTTTCCTCCTATACCCTTCCCTGCACAGCCTTTCCCTGCACAGCCCCACATCCTCCAGCACAGCCTTTCCCTGCACAGCCTTCCCTGTACAGCCTTTCCTCCAGACCAGCCCCACATCCCCCAGTACAACCTTCCCTGCACAGCCCCACATCCTCCAGCACAGCCCCACATCCTCCAGCACAGCCTTTCCCTGCACAGCCTTCCCTGCACAGCCTTTCCCTGCACAGCCCTACATCCCCCAGCACAGCCTTTCCCTGCACAGCCTTTCCCTGCACAGCCTTTCCCTGCACAGTCCCACATCCCCCAGCACAGCCTTTCCCCCTTTCCCCATCTCCTGCTTTTCCCTCCCTCCACAGGCACGAGACACGCTCAGACCTTTTCTTTCCCCTACAAAGTCACCCACAGCATCCTCCAAGCCCCTGCAGAGCAGCATGGGGGGGATTTGGCAGCGCCCCAGCCAGGAATTCTGTGCCACTCCTGGGGCTGGCACTCACTGGGGTGCCTGAGCCTGAGGGAGCTGCCCAGGGCTGCCTGGGCAGACAGAAGGAGCAAGAGGCACCTCCAGAGGCCATTCCTGCCCTATCTGAGCCACCCATCTTCCTGGCATCAGTGGCCCTCTGGAGATGACAATTCCTCCTGGCTGGCTCCAAAAGGGCAACCAGGTCAGCCTCAGATGTCCAAGAGGGAGAGATTTAAAACTGGGAGGGGTGATTTCTGCTGCCAGTGGTTATGTAAATGGGAGCTGGATACACAAATCTCTGCAGGACCCACGAGTGTTTGGGTGCAGATTTATTTGCAAACAAATCTGGCCCCCTTTTTATTTTTTTTCCTGTTTCAGTAAATGTAAGAGTCAAGTGATTGCAGCTGCGAGCCAAGGTTTGGGTGTGATAGGGATAACAACTCTCCTCTTTCAGTTGAACTGTAACTTTCCTACAAATGCTTTACAAAAATAGCCTCAGCTTCCTCCCAGTTTCTGTCAACATCAGGACTCACACTGCAGTAGTCATTTCTCTCCTTAAAGGAACGGGCTGTTCAAACAATCTGCACTTAAGATTTAATCTTTTCTAGCTCCAGGAGATAAAAAGAAAGAAAAGTGTAAGTGGCAGCAGATTCTCTCTCCTGCTGCAAACTGCCAGAACCCCACTCATTTTAATGGAGCTTCAGCCCAGCCAACAACTTGATTTTTTTTGCTGCACGAGCCAGACACAATGGCATCCAGAACCTCCAGAATCTGCTAGATCAGTCCTCCCCTTGCTGCAATTCCACGAGCCTGGGGAAGCCCTGGGATTTCAATGGGGCAAGGCAGCTTGGAGCCCCTGCAATTCCCAGCAGCTCACCCATCACCAAGGCTTCACCCTGCTGCTCTGGGTGCTTGGAAAAGCAGAGATAAGCTCAGCTGGCTCCCCCAGCCCGGCAGCCCAGGGTTGTGCTGCTCTCCTTGGTTCACCTGGCAGCTGTTTTGCATAGCCCTGGCATCAGATCTGGTGCGAGTTTGCCTGGGGAGGTTTCTCTGGGGATGGGAGCAGCGCAGCAGTTCCGGGCAGTTCCCCCCACCCGCTGCCATTCCCTGGAAAAGCCAGGGAGAGGGATCCACGGGGAGCTGCAGAGCTGCAGAGCCAGTCCAGCCCTGCGGGATAAAAGCAGCCTGATGGGGGAAAAGGAAAATCAGGGCGACCTTCATCTTCACGTGGGCAGGTGTCACCTCCAGGGAGTGACACCAGCAGGGCTCATCCCTCCTCCCAGCTGCACCCTGAGCTCACCCCAGGCTCTGCAGGGACAGGGGCATGAGGAGGTGACCCCAGCCTTCAGCAGGTGTTGGGAATTCCTGCAGGGAACTTTTGGGAGGGAGATGGGGACAGCTGAAGGGCGCTGGGGGAGCAGAGCCAGGCAGAGACCAGGCAGGGGCTTCAGCCTGGGCTGAGTTCTGAACCTTTCAGGTGCCTCACTGGCAGCCAGGTGCTGTAGGCTCCCTTTGCAGCCCTGCAGAGGAAGCAGGAGCTTCCAGAGGGCAATTCCTCTCGCCCCCGAGTTAGATGGCACAGGGATGAATCACCCTCTGCACATCCCTGCTCCCAGCCTGGGGTGAGCAGGGCAGGCTGCAGCCTCAGAGCATCCAATATCTAAAATTAAGATTAATCTCACCTATCCTGGAGATTTTAGCACCCCGACTGAGGAAGCACAATGCCACGGGAGATTGGCAGAGCAGGCTGGGTGCAGGGGGCCTCTCAAGGGGCATTTCTGATAAATTCACTGATTCCAATCTCTCAGCCCAAACAAGGTGTGAAGTTAAGAGATTGCCCAAGTGCTGGTAGAGAGAAGAGTGGCAATTACTGTAACTATAACCAGTTCTTGTCCCACAGGCTGTAAACCAAGCCAAACGCTCAGCTGCACTGAAGGAATGAGCAAAACAAGATATTCAGCATGAAATTCTCCTCAGGATTTCCACTGATTTTGGAAATTCGGACAAAACCAAGGTAGTGCCTTCATGCTGCTGTTCCCAGCAGCCACACCAGTGATTTTCCCAGAAGCAACAGGAATCCCTGAACTCTGGGAGCTCCCTTAAGTCACCTTTTCCCCATGGAGTGGCCACCCCTGATTCCCTCCAGCAGCATTGGAGGGAGCAGGAACTGCAGCTGAGCAGGCACCAGGCAATTCCCCGGATTCCCACATGCCCTGCTGGGATGCTTGATGCTCCCAAGGCACTTTAAAAAAAGTGCTTTTTAAAGTGTGAGCAGGATGGGGAGTTCCCGAGGCAGCCAGCTAGGGCTGCAGTTTTAATCTGAACTCTTTGGTCCAGAGACACAAAAACCCCAAACCATCAGAGCATCTCCATGGGAAAGCCAAGGCTGGTGAGCAAAAGTGAATCTTGTGCTGACTCAGACAGCTCCAGACTCCGGGGGAAGCTTTCACTGAGCACTCAAGTGCTTCATTTGGCTGGAAACCCCTGGGTTATAAAAATGCCTTCCCTTTGTCAGCAGTGCCTGGGAGAAGCCCCAGCCCTGGGTCCCTGTGCAGCCCCCTGGTGTGGGGCAGGCACAGAGGGGGAGAGCAGGACAGCCAGTGTGGGAGACTTGGGCACCTTCCAGAAGGAAACCCGAGGGCAGCAGTTGTTCCCACGGAAAACATTTCACCTGCAGGTGCTGGGAGAGGGCAAGTCTCTTCTCCTAGACCAGAGGCAAGAGGCAGATCAGACCAGCTCTTCCTTTGCCCCTCTAATTCAAGTCAAACCAGCCTTTTGTTCCCCTTTCCCCTCCCCATCCTTTTTTATCCTCTTCCATAATGGGATGTTTAAGAAAAAAAAATAAAATAACCCAACCTCAAACCCTAATCACCTTCATTTGAATTTCAAATATCCCCCTCCTGGCCTCCCCCACGCCCCAACTGACTCGGAGCTGGGAATATGGAAATTTCTCCTGCTTGCCTTAAATGTGGCTGTGCTATGAAAATCATCAGCCTCATGCAAATCCCGAGCAGCCCCAATTGCCATAGCAACCAGCTGTTTCCAGCCCAACTGCTGCAGCTTTCATTTACCCGGGACTTGTCCTGGGGCTGTGCATGGCTGCAGGGGGAAGAGACCAGAGAAATCCTGCAGGCTTTGAGGAAAGTTTCACGAGGGAGAGCCAGCCTTGGGGAGCAAAGGCGTAGCCCAGGACTGAGCTCAGCGTGGGGCCGGGAGAGGCCAAGTTTCCTCAAAAGACTTTGGCCTGGCAAGCTGCTTCCAGCCCGAGCTGCGGAGGGAACTACAAAAGGCAGGAGGAGGAATAAAAGCTCCCAGAACAAAAAAAAAAAAAAAAAGAAGAAGAAGAAGAAAAAAGCCAACCAAGCTGGGAGGCAGCACGGGCTGAGCAGCACAATCTGCCATCCCTTACCTGTGCTGGAGCCTCTCACCTGACCTAGGGGTGACACAGAGGCCAGACCCTCCAAACCTCATCCCAGCATGATCCGTCCTTTGGAAGGAGCCATCCTCTGGAAGGATCCCTCCTTTGGAAGGATCCATCCTCTAGAAGAAGCCATCCTTTTGAAGGATCCATTCTATGAAAGGATCCATCCTTTGGAAGGATCCATTCTATGAAAGGATCCATCCTTTGGAAGGATCCATCCTCTGGAAGGAGCTAACCTTTGAAAGGATCCATTCTCTGGAAGGATCCATCCTTTGGAAGGATCCATCCTTTGGAAGAATCGCTCCTCTGGAAGGAGCCATACTTTGGAAGGAGGCATCCTTATAAGAATCCATCCTCTTGAAGGATCCATCCTTTGGAAGAATCCCTCCTCTGGAAGGATCCATCCTCTGGAAGGATCCATCCTCTGGAAGGATCCATCCTTTGGAAGGAGGCATCCTTTGGAAGGAGCCATCCTCTGGAAGGATCCATCCTTTGGAAGGAGCCATCCTTTGGAAGGATCCATCCTTTGGAAGGATCCATCCTTTGGAAGAATCGCTCCTCTGGAAGGAGCCATACTTTGGAAGGAGGCATCCTTATAAGAATCCATCCTCTTGAAGGATCCATCCTTTGGAAGAATCCCTCCTCTGGAAGGATCCCTCCTCTGGAAGGATCCATCCTCTGGAAGGATCCATCCTTTGGAAGGAGCCATCCTTTGGAAGGAGCCATCCTCTGGAAGGATCCATCCTCTGGAAGGATCCATCCTTTGGAAGGATCCATCCTTTGGAAGGATCCATCACCTTCCAAAGAGGCTGTACCCCATGGCAATGCCACGAGCAGCCTCCTCCTCCCCAGAGCCCAGCAGAGGCAGCACCTGCAGGCAGCTCACAGCCTGCAGAGAGGTGTGAGAATAGAGCAGGACTCTCACCTGGCAGCTGAGGGCTGAACTCAGTTTGTGGCAGAGGCAGACTGAGGCAAAGTCTCTGATTTTCCATCTGCCCTGGCACGGATTTAATGCAAAATGTGCTGGCACTGGGAGGGGATTTGCTGGGCTGGGAGCTCTGGTGTCCAGTTTCAGAGCTGCCCTCGCCCTGTCCCCACTGCCAGGGGACCCAGGGTGTCCTGTGGCTGCAGCAGAGGAAGGGCTGGTGCTGACAGCTTGCCAGGGATGAAGGTGGGGATGAAGAATGGCACCCACAGGGATGGATGGCACAGCGGGCTCTCCTCAGAAGGGACACTGAGGAGCAGATGCGTCACAGCCCCTCAGTGCTCGATTTTCTCGAGGTTTAAAGGGAAGGGTCTTTCATATTTCCTCAAAGATACCTGCATGAATGCTCTCTGCAGGGGAGGGCAGAACTCACAGTGCTCTGAGGGGCAGCTCCAACCTCTGCTCTCTGTGACCCAGGGCATGGCGGGAGCTGTGCCAGGGGAATTTGGGATGAATCTCAAGGAAAGGTTCTTCCCCCAGAGGGTGCTGGCACTGCCCAAGCTCCCCAGGGAATGGGCACAGAGCTGCCAGAGCTCCAGGAGCATTTGGACAGGGATTTTAGAGTGTCTGAGCAGGGCCAGGAGCTGGACTGGATGATCCTGTGGGTCCCTCCCAGCTCAGGACACTCTGTGATCCTAAAGCACTCAGAGAAGTTACCCAAGCTGCCACGGCCACCAAGAGCCCAGAGCTCCACCAACCGCCCCAGCGCCCTTCAGTCCCCATGCCCTTCCCCTCCAGCTCCCAGGCTAGCCACAGAATTCACAGAATTCACAGACTGACCAGGTTGGAAGAGACCTCCAAGATCATCGAGTCCAACCCAGCCCCAACAGCTCAACTCAACCCTGGCCCCCAGTGCCACATCCAGGCTTTGTTAAACACACCCAGGGATGGTGACTGCACCACCTCCCCGGGCAGAACATTCCAGAACTGTATCACCTTTTCTATGAAAAAAATTTTCCTGCTATCCAGCCTGTATTTCCCTTGGCACAGCCAATCCCCTCATCCCAGGTGATGCCTCAGGTTTGAGCTTTTCTATGTTTCAGGTTCTGTGCTGCTTCAGTGTGTGGGTCTGGGTTCACATCAGGGGATGGGGAGCTCTCTGCACAGAGCAGGGACACAAAACAATTCCTGCTCCAGCTGGGCACCAAGGACAAATGATCCAAATCTCAGCCCAGGAGCACAAACCCCGTGGGCTGGAGAGAGAAAAACAAGCAGGATGGGAGTGCAGGGGCTGAGCTGGAATTGGACACTGAACTGCAATGTGCACATGGAGCAGAGCTGATCCCAGGGAGAGACCCCGTGAGCGCTCGTGCATTTTGGGACCATTTTGGTTCATCTTGGGCTCTTTTTGTGACCATTTTCGTTCATCTTGGGCTCCTTTTGAGACCATTTTGGTTCATCCTGGGTTGATTTTGGGACCATTTTGGTTCATCTTGGGTTCTTTTTGTGACCATTTTGGTTCATCTTGGACTCCTTTTGAGACCATTTTGGTTCATCTTGGGTTCATTTTTTTACTATTTTGGTTCATCTTGGGTGCAGCCCTGGCTGGGCTCTTGTGCTGCCCAAGATGCATCCATTTAATAAATCCCTGCTTTATTCTGTAACTCTGTCCAGCCTCTGCTCTAGCTCACCCTTCCCAAGGCATCCCAGGAGCCCCCCAAACCCTCCCCACAGTTTGTCCCACGGGGCACCCCACATCCCCCCAGAGCTGGGGTGCCCAGCAGAGCCAGCCCTGCTGGCAGAGCCCAGCTCCCCGGGTTACAGGGTGGGGAGGGAAGGTGCTGGGGCTGCCTGCAGCTATTCCCTTCCCCGTGGTTGTGTTTGAAGCGCTTCCCTATCGCCCTTTTTGTAAAAGCTTTGGCTTCCCCCCCATAGCCTCAACAGATGAAATCAAAGGGAAGTAGCTCTGCTTGGTGTAACCTGTTTTGATGGAGGAGATAACCGGGGAACAAGTGTCTGACACAAACAAACAGACAGACAGGGGCAAGTCCCACCTCAGCGTTCTGTTGCATCAGATACCGAGGGCTTAGATAAACCACAAGAAGGGGGAGATCTCTGCCCCCGGGGCTGCAGGACCAGGGGCGACACTCGGCACTGCCAAGCCCCCACAGTTCCCATCAAAAAAATCAGCGCGGAGCTCGCTGGCATGGCTTTCATCAGTTTAAAAAAGATGAAAAGAGCTCCGAGCCAAGCAGAAAACTCGCTGCTCTTCGTTACCCCCCATGGAGGCTCAGCCCCGCTGCCAAGGCTTGGAGTCAGGTGGGGAAAGGGGAAAAGGACCCCAAAAGCAGAGGGGTAATCCCTGCTCAGCCTGCCCCACATCCCCGGGGTGATGGGGAAGGCAAACCAACCCTCTGGGGGCAACTGGTGCCTGTTCCCCCCTCGCACAATGGAAAAAATTCAGAGCTGAATATATTAATATTCACGGGGCTGGGCAGAGAGATCCCTTAGAAATTATATATTTCTTAATGATAGTTTGTAAAATAGCAAAATTTCACTATAACTGGTAGATTTAGGATCAAAAAACGACAAGATTCTGGAAAATATCGTTTTTTTAAAAGCCCTGAAACATTTTCTGTGGAATTGGTGTGGATGAAAAGAAAAAAAAAGAAAAGAGAAAAAGCACAGAACTCTCCAAACCTCCTACGAAAGGCGAACGATTTTTAACAATTTTCTCAAAAAAAGAAAACCCCCCAGAATTATTTCAAACACTTTCAAAGTAGAACAATGCCCCAAATTACCCCTTTTTTCCCTCCCCCCCCCCTTCTAAGCCTGGAATTGGCGGGGATATGAAAGGATGAGATTATGCCTCTGCTTCTGACACTTCCCATCAGATCTTTAGGCATCAGTTTTAGATCAAGGGCTTGGTTTACAAAAGCATTTTGGTACTTAATTCCCTCATTTTTCTTTTTAATTTTTTTTTTTTTTTCTTCCTTTTTTTTTTTTTTTTTTTTTTGGGAGCCAGCCTGCATCTTTTGGTGATGAAAAACCTTTGGATACCTGCACCTGGGAGGATTTCTAGGTGTAATATTGTTAATTTGGTAAGAGACCTCTCCTTTTGTGGGGGGGAACGAGCTGTGTGGATTGGCCTAATTGGGTAGGAAATGGGAAATTCAATTAATGAGTCATCAGAAAACACTCGGAGCCTTTTCCCACATGAAGCAGGGAACCCAAACACAGTAAATATTCCTCTAACAACGCCTGCAAAGGAGCACCAAAACTTCCCGGGAAGCTCGGCACAAAGAGAGCTTTGTTGTTTATAAACAGAGAGGGCTGAAAGGAGAGAGAAAACAACGCGGGGAAGGGTTTGGGGAAGAGAGGAGCTGCGCCTCGCACAGGTGAGGGACGGGCGGTGCCACCCCCCGAGGGTCCTGCCAGGTGTCCCCAAGGGTGGCACCTCGGCGGGGGCTGTGGTTGCTGCTGGGGACACCCCCAAGGACATCGCAGCACTCTGCAGCGTCTCATTTCTCAGAAGAATCTGAACAGAGCAAGAAATCACCGGGACAACCTCAGGAAAAAAATCAAAAAATAGAAAATTCATCGCTGGGACAGCCCGAAAAAAAAAAAAAATCAAAAAATAATAATAAAAAAAACCTAACAAAACAACAACAACAAAAAAAAACCCCACCAAAATATCAAAATATCTAAATACCAAGAACTCAAAATATAAAAAAATCAAAAAAATCAGCGGGACAACCTCAGGAAAAAAATAAAAAAAAAAAATATTGAAAAAGTTTAAAGATCACCAGGACAGACTCAGAAAAAAAAATCCAAAAATCATCACCGGGACAGCCTGAGAAAAAAAAATCAAAAAAAAAAAAAAAAAATCAAATAATCAAAAAATTTAAAAAATCAAAACATCAAAAACTCAAAATATAAAAAAATCAAAAAAAAAAAAACAAAAAATCCCCCCCGGGACAGCCTGAGAAAAAAAAATCAAAAAATCAAAAATAAAAATAAAAAAATCAAATAATCAAAAAATTTTAAAAATCAAAACATCAAAATATCAAAACATCAAAAACTCAAAATATAAAAAAATTTAAAAAAATCAGGGGGACAGCCTCAGGAAAAATGTAAAAAATAAAAAAATCACTGGGATAGCCTCAGGGAAAAAAAGCAGAAAATAAAAAAAAAATCACTGGGACAGGCGTAGGAAAAAAATTAAAAAGAATTGAAAAAATTTAAGAATCACCAGGACAGACTCAGAAAAAAAAATCAAAAAATCATCATCGGTACAGCCTCAGAGAAAAAATCAAAAGTCATCACTGGGACAGCCTCAGAAAACAAAATCAAAAAATCATCACCGGGACAGCCTCAGAAAAAAAATTTAAAAATCAAAAAATCATTGGGGCAGCCTCAGGAAAAAAAAAATCAAAAAATCATCACCGGGACAGCCTCAGAAAAAAAATTTAAAAATCAAAAAATCATTGGGGTAGCCTCAGGAAAAAAAAATCAAAAAATCATCACTGGGACAGCCTCAGAAAAAAAATTAAAAATCAAAAAATCATTGGGGCAGCCTCAGGAAAAAAAAATCAAGAAATCATCACCGGGACAGCCTCAGAAAAAAATTTAAAAATCAAAAAATCACCGGGACAGCCTCAGCAAAAAAAGCGATTTAAACAGGTTCTTTGTGCCGCTCTTTGCAAATGAAGGAGATTTACTCGTCCTGATTTCCCTGCTTGATTTGAAGGCTCCGAGCGCTGCCGCGAATATTTTTTGTTATTTTCAAACAAATTGACTTCACTGTTCTGCTTTCTTTTCTCAATTACCACTAAAAAGAGGCGCTGCAGCTCACGCTAATGGCTGTCTGGGATGCTGAAGCTGAAAAAAAAATCGTATTTTTATCCAACCAAATGTGCTGCCAGCTTCTGGTTTAGCATTTCTGACTCCAGAGCCTCCCACTACGTTTAATAACAGCCAATACCAGAATTAAATCCACATTTTCCTTCACCTTGATTAATCCTGCCACCCATCAATGAAAGCCAAATATTTCAGGGGGTTCCAGTTCCCACTTCAAGGCCCTGTAACGGCTCTCAGGGATTTTTGGAGGAGTTTGGGGTCTTGGGGATGTGTTTGGTGCTCGTTTATCCCAAATCCCAAATTTGGGGCGATTTGAGAGCCCCGAGGAGTTGCTGAGCCAGAGTCAATCCGAGTTCATGGATGTGAACAGAAGCAGATTTGATCTCTGTCTTAGATTATGTCAAATAACCCAATTAACCAAGGACACAGAGCATTTCTAAATCAAGGGGTGGGGTTAGTCCCTTTAAAACCTGGAGTTCTCTTGCTTACCCAAAATCTCTTTTTTTTTCCCCCTAAATTATCTCAAATTTTATAAGAGGAAAATCATTCCATGCAAAGTTTTCTCCCGCTCTTACACATCCCCTTGGCCCAAGCTTAGGGCTCTTCATTACCCAGGGAATATTTGATTCCTCTCATTTTCTCCACCAGTTTTTCTTTCGAAAGGTGTTGATTTCTAAGCCTATAGCACAGCTTTTAATAATCTTAATTTGCTGTACCTAGTGGGTGCTAAAATGATTTCTTGGTGTTGCTCATTTGCCTAAAAAGGGATGTGACCATGGCCCTTTGGGAAATTACAGGGCCTGCTAAATGTGATTCAAATCTCAGTGATTCAAATCTCACTTCAGGCAGCCCGAAAGCACAAACCTGATTTTTCAGGTGCCTGTTACACCTGGTGGTGGGCAAACCTGGCAGAAATCGGTGCTCACACCATCACTGGCACCTTCAAAGGATCATCCTGAGCCTCAGCTTTCCAGATCCAAGGAATTTGGGGGCTCCGTGGAGGAGCTGGAGCCTGCTCAGCGTCAGGTGAGGAACCCGATCGCGCCTTCCACCCGCCGCTGCTGGAACTCCCAAACTGGGTTTGATTATTCCCAAAGTCCCTCCCGTTTCTCCCCACATGCACAGATAGCCCAAAAAAGGCTGTTCTCCCTGTGGAAAAGCTCCTGGCACCCTGTGGATACAGAGCAGAGTGCACCAGGAGTGGTCCAAAGCCATTAGTGCTGCGGCAGAGGCGGGAGCGAATTTCAACCTCAGACCTGCTGGGGACACGGGGGAGGCACCCTGTGAGCTGGGGACACTGGGGAGACACTCTGTGAGCTGGGGACACGGGGGAGACACTCTGTGACTTGGGGACATTGGGGAGGCACCCTGTGAGCTGGGGACACTGGGGAGACACCCTGTGAGCCAATTTCCATGCCAATCTCACTGAGGACATTGGGGAGGCACTCTGTGAGTGAATTTCCACCTCAGACATGCTGGGGACATTGGGGAGGCATTCTGTGAGCAAATTTCCTTTTCAGACTCACTGAGGATATTGGGGAGGCACTCTGTGAGCTGGGGACATTGGGAAGGCTCTCTGTGAGCAAATTTCCATGTCAAACCCACTGAGGACATGGGGCAGGCACTCTGTGAGCCAATTTCTACCTCAGACCCATGGAGGATATTGGGGAGGCACTCTGTGAGTGAATTTCCACCTCAGACATGCTGGGGACATTGAGGAGGCACTCTGTGAGCAAATTTCCTTGTCAGACTTACTGAGGATATTGGGGAGGCACTCTGTGAGCAAATTTCCATGTCAGACCTACTGAGGACATGGGGCAGGCACTCTGTGAGCCAATTTCCACCTCAGACCCACCGAGCATATTGGGGAGGCACTCTGTGAGCGAATTTCCACCTCGGACCCACAGAGGACATGGGGGAGGCACCCTCTGAGCCAATTTCCGTGTCAGACCCGCTGAGGACATGCGGGAGGCGCTCCGGGATTCGCTGCTGTCACACAGGAGGGATCTTGCATCGCCCGATCAAGATACCAACGCAATCCTAGCCCTGAGCACATTCCTGATCAACTCCCAGGCTGCAAGAGCAGCAACAGGAGCCCAGAAAAAGCACTGGGGAGAAACTTCCAGCACCCACACTGCCCTTTTTCGTTTTATTTTTTCTTTTCTTTCCCCTCCCTCTCCGGCCCCTGCCGCCCCAGACCCTCCTTACCTGGCTCCACCTGGTCAGGTTCGTGCCTGGTGTCTGTGGAATCTGCTGCATCCCCGCTCATCTTGATCTCTGGAAAAGGAGGCACAACTGATTTTAATAACAGGTCACAGTCCCAGGCAACAGGCACATGTGGCTTCCACTAAACAGCACAAATGAATGTGTGTAATTATAATAAACCATCAGACTTTCAAATTTCTGATTCCTCAACATCCAGGCACTAGAATATTCATCAGCTCTGAGGATGCACTTTCCCTCCTGTTGCTCTTTGCAGCCCCCCTCACTCCTGTCCCCCCTCCCCAGTTTGCTGGGGGGGTTTCACCCCTCTCATCCCTTCTCACCCACGGGATCAAGGGATGGATTCAGCACTGGGAGCTCCCCAGCCCTGCTCAGGCTTCCCAAACCTGCTGTGGCTGTGACAGCACCCTCCCACACCTGCAGAGATGGGGATCCCTCCAGCTTTCTCCCAGATCCTTCCCTTGGCCTTCACGATGCCTCAAACCCAACTTGTTTTTCCCACTGCCTCTATCTGCAGTTTATTTCTCCTCTTTTCTGTCACTTGTAGGAGTCCACAACCCTCAAGAGCCGCCCAAGATCTGCCCCAAAGTGTTGTCCTTTGAATTTCCCCCTCATCTTCACCCAGACCAAGAAATTTGTCATTTACCCTTGAAGTGATGACTGCCACCACACCCGGGGCCACTTTCTCCTTCGGGGACAGCTGCAAGAGAAGGTGGCAATGGTCAACTTCACACCCTTAACAGAGGCCAAGGGCACAGAGGTGGGAGAAGGGTGGGTCCCTATTCAAATTCAGATGGACACCCCCTCAGCTTTTCCCTTTCCATGGGAATCTTAACTGTTTCCAGACTCGTTGTAGGGGAGCAAAAAAAAAAAAAAAAAAAAAAAAAAAAAAAAAAAAAAGGTAAAAAATGCGATAAATTTTTATTATTTGAGTGATTTGCATGTGCTTCCTGCAGCCAATCCCGGCCACAGACTCTCCCCATTTGCATCGGGGAATAACAACAGCAGGGAAGCTGGGCCGGTGTTTGCTGTGGTTTTGCCAGGGTAGGGAAGGCAGGTGGAAGCACCTAAAAGCATCATGCAAACCCTTTTCCTCTTCCCCATATCCACCTTTTGTTATTCCCAAAGGGATGAGAGCAGCCCCGTTGGATTTTTATCCCCATTTCCCTCTTTTGCTCCCACCATAACAGGCAGGGCTTTGTGTGTGTGCAGGTTTTCTTTGCCCATATTCAAAGCTGCCCTCGTGTGCAAACAGCAGATAATCTGCTTTTTTGGCCAAGATTTCATAGCTTTGATCAAGTTGAAAGTCTGTAACTTTCTCCAGCAAATGAATAAAGGTAGAAAAAAAAATCGGGATTTTATACCAGAGCACAGAAACTTTCACATACTTCAGAAACTTCCTTTCCTTAAATTATATTAAGGAGTGAGGGGGGGAAAAGGAGGGAGAAAGAGTTGTGGGATTTTTTTTTTTTCCCTTCAAATAAACCCTCTGCAATTAAGACATGAACGTTTAGTGGGGCTTCTAAGCATTTCTACTGCAGGAAGAGTAATTACCATCAGCTATAAACATCTTCTTGTCTTGTACCACTGCCAAGGGACCCTAACTTAGGCAATCTACAAAGCACAAAGTTTTGCTGGCTGCCAAAAAGTATTTAAAAAAAAAAAAAGGCAAGTTCTCATAAAATAGAGGAAGAAAAAAAAAAATCTAAAAGCCTGCAGAAATTTGGTGTTTCCTTTGGTGAGAAAGCTTGAAAGCTTGCAAAAAAAATAAAATTGGAAAGCAAATATCTAATTCCCAAGAGAGCGAGAGCTGGAGCAGTTCAGACAGAGCTGAGGAAGGACAGACAGAAAAGCAGAGCATGAAAAGCTCTGTCCCTGCTGCAGGAGTGACCCCCACACCCTTCTGCCATTAAAAACTGGGATGGGTGGGGAGGGAAGGAGGAATTGCTGCTGCAACTTGATTGCATATCACATGTTATCCACCAGGTAAATCCCCTCCTCCTGCAGCTGGGAGATAAGGAGATGCCCTGGGATTCCCATGCACAGGAATTTTCTTTTCAGCGAGATTCAAAAATCCCCTATAAATGTGCACAAGTTATTACAGTTTGAATATATTGGATTTTATTTTCAGCGAGATTCAAAAATCTCCTGTAAATGTGCACAAGTTATTACAGTTTGAATATATTGGATTTTATTTTCAGCGAGATTCAAAAATCCCCTATAAAGGTGCACAAGATTCAAATCCCCCCTATAAATGTGCACAAGTTGTTACAGTTTGAATACCTTGTCAGGAGAAATGAAATAAAAAAGGAAAAATAAGCAGGAAGAAAAGGAAAGCTGTGCCTGCTCATCTGAGAGGTTTAAGGTTTAGGACAGATTTTGTATCCTTGTGGATGACAGGGCAGCAGCAGCACCCTCCAAGGGATCCTTGGGAACAAGGAGCAGACACACAGAGCAATTATTTTCTAATCTAATTGCAGCCAACACCTTTTTATGGACACCCCAAACCCTTCCACTACAACCAGAGCCATGCAAACCCAGCTTTGACCCCTGCTCCATCCTAAAAAACACCTTCAGACAGGGCAGGCTGGCAGTCCAGCTCCTTCCACACAGCTTTGCCAGCTTAGCAATACGCACAGGATAATCAGGCTTGGAAAAAAAAATAATAAATAAAACCTCTCTGGGAAAAATAACCCAGCTTAGGACAGCCTAACTCTAAACCACAGCCCTATTAGGAGCCGCCACTGTGGCCTGGGCCATATTAAAAATGTGCTGCTCTGCCCCAGCTCCCAAGCAGAGCTGGGGCAGGGGCAGGCTGGGTGGTTCAGCCAGACCAAAGGAGCTCTGCCAGCGCAGACACTTCTCCAGGATATATCTGCATCTCTATTTTTGCCGAAACAAACGGTGTCAGCAAATAAAGCCTTTCCCAAGCCCTCGTTCCCCGTAGCTGTCGGGGCATGGGAGAAGGGTGAGCCAGCCTGGTGGCTTGAAAAGTGGAATCCCGTGGTGGAGGAGGGGGAGCTGGGCTTGGCTGGGAGCATCACCCCCAGGTTTCTGGGCTTTAGGTGCCTGAGCCCCTCTGGAGGCTGCAGGGAGGTGAAATATCCAAAATGCCCCGGGAGGGGGTGGTGGCAGCCAGCAGGGAAGTGTCTCAGCAGAGAGGAGGGTGTGAGGAGCATGGGCAGCCCCCCTGCGGGCTCTGTCTTCTCCTAAAATCATTAAAGCTGGGGAAAAAATCCGAGATAAAAACCGGGGTTAAAGCTGAGCACAGCTCTGCAAGCAGCTTGTTACAGAGGGGCCTCAAAGCTGCTCAGGGACCCCAAAACTGAACTGCTTTTGTAGAGGGCAGGGGGGAAACCCTCCTAAGTGTGCTGGGCTCCTTTCCCTGCAAAGAACTCCTCAAAACTGCAGCACGGGGGGATGATCCGGGGGAGGGGAAGCTCCAAATCCATCCTGGGGGCGATGCCACCGGCTCTGGCAGAGGGCACAGGATCGATGTGGGGAATGTCCCCGTGAGGAAAGAGTCACCCACGAGCCCAGGGGACGGCTGGATGGCTGGGTGGGTGCCGTGCTGGGCTCCTTTCCCTGCAAAGAACTCCTCAAAACTGCAGCACGGGGGGATGATCCGGGGGAGGGGAAGCTCCAAATCCATCCTGGGGGCGATGCCACCGGCTCTGGCAGAGGGCACAGGATCGATGTGGGGAATGTCCCCGTGAGGAAAGAGTCACCCACGAGCCCAGGGGACGGCTGGATGGCTGGGTGGGTGCCTGGATGGCTGGATGGGTGGGTGGGTGGATGTCTGGATGGGTGGATGGCTGGGTGGGTGCCTGGATGGGTGGGTGGGTGGGTTGGAGCCTGCAGGGGACGTGTCCCCCCGAGACACCAACGCAAGCACACCCAGAGCAGGTGCTCCGACCAGTCGGGCTCACACCCCGAGCCAAGACCACGAGCCTCCCTCCTTGGCAGCCTCTCCTCGTGGCCAGGGCTCCCCAGCCCACTCAGGCCGGCCACAGAGGCATCCCAGAGCCGTGCAGAGGTTGGGACACGGCCGTGGAGCAAGGGCTTTGGCCACCCCTGTCACACCACTGACACACCGCTGGCCCTGGCTGGGCTGGGGGCATTGCTGCACCTGCCCTGCAGGCCTGTCTGCTTGTGGAGGGGCTTCCAGCCCCCCAGGTGTCCCTGAGGAGCAGGATCCCCACAGGGGTACCCCAGGGAATGAGCCTGGCACAGAGTGATGGATGCCTCCTCCCCTCCACAGAGCGGTTTGTGCTGCACAAAGCCCAGGACAGAAGTCACTAAAGGGGCACATGGCTCCTGTGCCCCAAAATGCCACTGCCTGCCCAGCCAGGACGGGGCTCTCGGGGTCTGGCTGCCCCCCATGCTCCAGTTCCAGCGTCAGGCTCAGCTCCTGTGCCCAGGGATCCCCTCCTGCCCTGGGATCGAGCTCTGGCAGGGTGAGCAGGGCTCAGCACAGCTCCGGGGGATCGGGCAGGGATTGCTCTGGTTCCCAGCTCGCTGCAGGGCAGGGGCTGCTCAGAGGGGATGTGAGATCCCCTCTGGATCAGACCCCGGGAAGCAGCTCCTGAGTATGGCTGCTCATTCATTCCTGACTCAACCCAGCCTCCCTCAGCTCCCTCCTCATTCATTTCTCCCTCCTTTTCCCTCTTTGCCACGAACTTTTCTCCTTTCAGCCCGCGCCCCATCTCTCTCTCGCACACCTCCCTCCACCCCTGCTGCATCTCTCCCTGGGTTTATCTCTTCTCCCTCCTCCCAGCTCTGTCCCGGTGACAGGACACACAGATCAGGCACTAAACTCTCATTTTCCAGGCACCCAAGAGCCCTCTGCGCTGCTCCCTGACCCCGCTGGGGCTGGCAGCGGCAGCGCTGCTCCCACCTTGTGGGCATGGCTTGGCAGCCCCCTAAACAGATCAGGGCAGCATCCATCCCCCGCCAGGAATGTGGGCACTTCACCAGGCGCGCCAGCGGGAGAAAAGAGGAGGGAAAAGAGCGAGGAAAGGTCAGGGCAATCAGAGCGAGCCCGTTTCCTGCCCGAGCCCACGGCCCCGGCCGCTCCGCGCTGCGCTCCGTGCGCTTTTACCTGCGTGCACGGACTCCAGGTTCACCATCCTGCCGGCGGGGGGAAATCCGCGGTGTGCCCAGCCTCCTGCCGTCAGCCCCAGGTTGCCAGGGGCTGCCAGTTTGCCCTCCCTCCTCTGCCACCCGCTGCCTCTCGAAGCGGCCGTGGGTCCGCAGCCCAAGGGACCTAGAGCTCCATTGCCTGTTGCCATGCAGGGCCAGGTGAGCATGCGGCGCGGTGCCACGCCTCGCCCCACCTCCGGCTCCCTCGGGTGCCCTGACACCCAGCAGCCTGGCGTCAGGCCCATGCAAACGCTGCCATTTGCATATTAGTAACTCGGGAATGGATGAGTCCCTGCAGCGCTGCCAGGCTGCGGGGTGGGGTGGGAAGGAGGGCAGGAAGGAAAGCGCTGCGCTCGGGCAGCACCCGCAGCACCTGCCCCAAAGCCCTGCCGTGCCCCCTTTGGGCTCTGAGCACCCCGGGTGGGCTCGGGCAGCACCTGCCCCAAAGCTCTGCCGTGCCCCCTTTGGGCTCTGAGCACCCCGGGTGGGCTCGGGCAGCACCCACAGCACCTGCCCCAAAGCCCTGCCGTGCCCCCTTTGGGCTCTGAGCACCCCGGGTGGGCAGCGCCCCGAGGGCAGGTGTGTGATTTCACAGAATCACAGAATAATGAGGTTGGAAGAGATCCCTAAGATCATTGAGCCCAGCCCATGCCCTCAACCTTCAACCAGACCATAGCACCAAGTGCCATGTCCAGCCTTTTTTTAAACACATCCAGAGATGCTGATTCCACCACCTCCCCGGGAAGAGCATTCTTTATTTATTATTCTTTTGGTGAATTTTTTTTCTAATATCCAGCCTACACCTTCCCTGACGTAGCTGAGACTGTGTCCTCTGGTTCTGTCAGTGCTGCCCGGGGGGAGAGCCTGACCCCACCTGTCTGCAACCCCCCTTCAGGAATTGCAGAGAGCACTGGGGTCACCTCTGAGCCCCCTCTTCTCCAGGCTAAACAGCCCCAGTTCCTGGGGTCACTCTGCTAATCCTGTGGCATTGTGTCCTCTCAGGCTGGGCTGCACCTCGATGCTGAGTGAAGCAGCACGAAAAGGAAAGTGAAAAGCATCAAAGAAACCTGGAGATAAAGAGCAGGGTTAAAGAATAAATAATAAAGATAAAGGCTGGCACGTGGAGACCCCTGCTCTCCTGACGAGCTCCATCTCTGTCCCCTAAGGAGAGGACAGAAGTGGCAGCCAGCCTCTTCCTCCTCATCCCTGCTGCTCCAAGCCGCAGTGTTTACCAACTTCCAGGGAAGCCAGGCAAGAAAAAAATCCCCTAACGTTGGCTCCTTTTGCAGAAACCGGCCTGAGGCTGAGCTCCGTGCTGTGACAGGGACCCAGCGAGCCAGGCTTGCTGTCCCTGCCATGTGCCACCCTGGTGACCCCAGCACCCTGGGGACAGCCGTGTGACAGGGCCGGGCTGCAGCCGCCGGGAGCCCCGCTGAAAGCGTTAACGCTCAATTAGTAGCTGCCAGGTACAAGCTATCACACATTCATCTCTCCCCGGGTAATTCACGTTCCAGGGCTCTCGGCTTTCCCACATGCCGCTCTCCCTCCCTGGAAAGACAGGTTTCTCCCAGGGGATGGGTGGGCGGGCAGGATCTCCAGCCTCACCTCCAGCCCAGGGGCCGAGCTGCCCGCGGCATGGGCAGCCAGCACATCCCCGGGAGAGGGCGGAGGAGCCCAGCCAAACCCTAACAAGGAAAAAACAGAGGGAAGATGGGGGTTCCCGGCTCACAATGACATTTATTTCCAGGGCAGGGGAGATTTCAGCCTCCAGGAAGCAGCGAGGTGGCAGCAGCAGCGGGCGCTTGGCACGGGTCCTGGGCTCCTGCCACCCGTCCAGCCACTCAGGCCTGAGCCCTGGGGCGTTCCTGGGAAGCTGCCGCCCTCTTTTCGTGTGTTTTTCTCTGGGTTTTCCCCCATCCCGAAGCCTGACGTGATCGGGTGTCTTCACTGCGTCAAACAGGAATTTATTTGCTGGTGGCTCCCAGCCAGCTTGAAAGGCTGGCGACCACGGGAGCTCTCCTTCCCCCACATCAGAGCACCTTTTGTTCACCAGCCAGGAGTTTCTCGTCTCTCTCTGCTCTTCCTGGCGCTTTTCCCGTACTCCAGAGCCCACCAGGGGGGCGGCTCTGCCGGTGGCATCTCCTGCCGGACAGGAATCCCGGGCATCCTCCGGGCAGGGATGCTGTCCCGGCCACGAGCAGGTCACCAGTGCCCTCTCCTGGCCCCAGACGCGGCTGGGAATGACTTTTTCCGGCTGTTATTTTGTGCTTGATGAAACAGAGGGGAAAGTTAAATATTTAGATAGTTTTCTCCCCAAATAGCTGCGACAGCCAAGCCCATCCCCTTGGGTGCCCTGAGCTTTGGTGATGTGCGGGAGAGAACACACCCTCCTTCTGAAAATGAGGGGATGGATCACAGCATCACCCCTTCTTTCTGCCGGGGAAATGAGACTATCAGGCAAGGCAGGATTAGTTTTACCCTGATCACTGCTAAAATCACTCCCAGACACCACCAAACACGCTGCTATTTCTTTTCCGTGTGGTCATCAATGACCTATCCGCCCCCCTCCTCACTGCAGGCACCGTGTTCTTCCTCTCCTGCTGTTCCAGGTGTCTCTTGGAGGGAGATAAACTCTGCAGGTAGCACCCGATTTATGGGATACGGGCCCTGGAAGCACAAACTGCAGGGAGAGGCTACAAAAATCCCCAACGTTCTCTTCCGGCAGGGCTGGGGACACCCTGCGATTCTGCAGGTACCGGCTGGACCACGAGCATCCCTGTCCCGACATCCCGACATCCCGACATCCCGACATCCCGACATCCCGAACCCGGCCGGGCGCAGCGGCGCTCCGCCAGCACCCACTGCTGGAGGCCGGGGAACTGCACCGGCTACGGACATTCCAGAGCCTCGGAATTCCAAAATAAAGCCCACAGCGCTCGCTGGGATGGGTCCCGATCCTCCCAGAGCGAGCCCGTGTCCGTCCCGACATCCCTGTGCAGGCGGCAGCAGCGGGAAGGGACAGCAGTGCCTGGAATCCAACAGCACCCTGCTCACAGCCCGCCTGCCCCAGAGCTGAGTTTAACCCCAATACTCGTGAGAAAACCCCGCAGAGAGCAGAGAACAAAGCCCCGTTCCCCCTGCCCCCCAAAAAGGTGAATTGTTGGTGGCGAAGCGGAGAAACGCTGGAGGAGGTGCCGGTCCCATCCCTGCATTCCCCACACTAGAGGGAATCAGAGCTCCACTGTTCCAATTTCTCCCTCACGGCAGCTCCGGGCTGGCCCCAAAGTGCCGCCCTCATCAGCTGGAGCTGCGGAGGAACCCACCAGGAATTCACCAGGAATTCACCAGGAATATTCTCCACAGCCACCGAAGCCTCGTGGGACCAGGACCTGCTTCTGCTGATGGGTTTATCCAGCAGAACTCGAGCTCAAAGCTCCCAGAACTGCTCGGGATGAGCCAAACCTCTCCCTATGAGCCTCAAACCTGTCTCCCCCATGGAGGGTTTGAGGTGCAGCATCACCTTGCTGAGTCAAAAATTCCTGCATGCTCTCCCCCAGTCCATGGCTCTTCACCGGGTGCAGGTTTGAGACTTACCCATAAAGGAAAAATTCTGAACTCACACACAGAGAAACTTTTAGGCCAAGGATGCTTTAAAAAATCAGTTTATTTTACCTTACAAATGATAAATAATTTTTTGTTTGTTTAAAAAACCATTTCAAGTGTGTTTTACTTCATGTTCCAATATTAAAATACCTTTCCCTTCTCCCCCCACCCTCTTAAGTGATCGATACAAAAATAATTGTGACCAAATTATTTTTTTTTTCTTCTTTGCAAAAATTCCTGTGTTTTAGGCAAAAAGGCACATTGTGAAGGCTTTTCACCAGGAGGCACAGGGGTTCCTCAAGACCCCAAGAGCTTCTCTCCCCTCTGTGCTTGTCCTAATTTGAGTGGAAGAGGACACAGACCCAAGCAGCACTTCCAGTGCTTTTTGTCTGATCCCTCCAGGAATGTTCCAGGGCCAAGGACAACTTCAGTGTCACCCTTGTTTAACATATGGGGGAAACCAAGGCACAGCAAAGCAGTACAGTTATTTAAGAGCTTCTTGTGAACAGCTGGCAGAGCAGGACATAAAACTGGACGTGGATGTAGAATCTTCTTCAAAACCCACCTGGGATCCTCCTCTCCCCTTCCAACCACAGGGTTACGGTGGCAGTCACGAGTCTCTAGATGTTTCTTTCTTGGTGGAACAGCCACAAGACCAACACAAAAAGTTGAGCCTTCACTAGTCTAGATAGGGATTAATTAAAGCCCTAATTACCAGCCCTTTAGGGGTACAAGATGCTGGGCTATATCCCCCGGTGAATCTTCCATCCACAGGGGGATATAACAGCCAGTCAGGCACTAGGAAAAGCTACAGGCAGGCTCTTGCTTTGGGTGGGCTTCAAAGCCTCCTTGTTCAGGGGCTGTGGCCCCAGAAATCAGCTGTTTCCCCGTGGTTGTGTCACCAGGAGGTGGTGAAGGCAGCAAAGGGGTTTCTTCAGCGGCAGAGATGTTTGGCAACCCAGGTCAGCAAGATCCTTGCCCTGCCCGCTCAGCTCGAGGCTGGGAAGTGCCCCTATGAGCTCCAGAGCAGGGCAGCACATCCCTTTCCCTGTGCTTCACCCCAAAACCTGCATCTCCTGCCCCAGAGAGCCAGAGCATCACCACCCAGCGAGCTGAGCCTGCTTGTCACAGCACGTGGAGAGGGAGGCCAGGAGGCCACGAGGAAAGGCACAGAGCACAAGGCACCGCTGTGAACATCATTCCTTCTTCAGAGCAGCCAGCTCCTCGCTGGGGCAGACGAGCCACCCCTGGCAAGCCTGGCCTGGCTCTAAGTTTCCTCATCCCAGAGGCAGAGCTGCTTTTGAGGCACGTAGTAGTGGAAGGTGTAGCCCTTCTGGCAGCTGCGGATGCCGCACTTGTAGGAGGACACCCTGCCCGCGGCGTCGCGGCTCTTGCAGTACTTGAGCATGCAGGGGTACCACTCGATGCTCAGCGAGTAGCTGCACATGCACGGCTTCCAGCGGTCCTGGCACAGCCCGCAGCGCTGCAGCTCCGGCAGCTCCGAGCCCTGCGGCAGCACCTCGAACATGGAGCCGTCCACCCCTGCGGGAGCAAGCACACACAGGCTCAGAAGGGAGGGACAACAAAGCCATCCCCACACGACTTCCAGGCTGAGGAGGAGGTTGGAAAATGTTTCCACGGGCTGTTGGGACTTAAATCTGAATGGCAGCCATGGGAGAGGGAAAGACCCCAAGGAAAGCAAGGTTGGCAGTTCCAAGTTCTGCTGCACCTCGAACATGGAGCCGTCCACCCCTGCGGGAGCAAGCACACACAGGCTCAGAAGGGAGGGACAACAAAGCCATCCCCACACGACTTCCAGGCGGAGGAGGAGGTTGGAAAATGTTTCCAAGGGCTGTTGGGACTTAAATCTGAATGGCAGCCATGGGAGAGTGAAAGACCCCAAGGAAAGCAAGGTTGGCAGTTCCAAGTTCTGCTGCACCTCGAACATGGAGCCGTCCACCCCTGCGGGAGCAAGCACACACAGGGTCAAGATGGAGGGACACCAACGCACCAGGCTGAGGAGGAGGGTGGAAAATGTTTCCAAGGGCTGTTGGGCCTTAAATCTGAATGGCAGCCATGGGAGAGTGAAAGGCCCCAAGGAAAGCAAGGCTGGCAGTTCCAAGTTCTGCTGCACCTCGAATATGGAGCCGTCCACCCCTGCGGGAGCAAGCACACACAGGGTCAAGATGGAGGGACACCAACGCACCAGGCTGAGGAGGAGCTTGGACAGAGCATTTTCAGAAGCTGCTGGGACTTATATGTGAATGGGAAGCACAGGAGGAATAACAGACCCCAAGGAGAGCAAGGTCCGGCCAGGAGGAATAAAGAACCCCAAGGAAAACAAAGTTCGGCAGCTCCGAGCCCTGCGGCAGCACCTCGAACATGGAGCCGTCCACCCCTGTGGGAGCAAGCACACACAGTGCTCAGGATGGAGGGACACCAAAGTCATCCTCACATGGCTCCCAGGCTGAGGAGGAGCTTGGACAGAGCTTTTTCAGAAGCTGCTGGGACTTATATGTGAATGGGAAGCACAGGAGGAATAACAGACCCCAAGGAGAACAAGGTCCGAGCCCTGCAGCAGCACCTTGAACATGGAGCCATCCACCCCTGTAAAAGCAAGCTCACATAGGCTCCGAAGGGAAGGGGACACCAAAGCCATTCCCACACAGCCCCCGGGCTGAGGAGGAGGTTGGACAGAGTGTTTTCAGAAGCTGTTGGGACTTAAATCTGAATGGGAGCCACGGGAGAGTGAAAGACCCCAAGGAAAGCAAGGTCTGGCAGCACCTCAGACAGAGATCCCTCAGGGTGAACAGACATCCCTCAGGGTGCTGCCATCAGGTAAAGCCAAAGGAGACAGCCACCAAAGCCAGCTCTGGTATCTGCACAGTTCCCAGGTCAAGGAGGAGGTTGGAAAGAGCACCTCCAGGGATTAAATCTGCATAAGAACCAGAGGAGAACAGAAGACCCCGGGGACAGTAAGCCAAAATACACAAGACCAATGTGCTCCCTCTGGGTGGTGGAGCAGGTGAAAGGTTACTTTTAAAATCCCAAATTAGGTTCACTCAGGGAGCGCCAGCAGGAGGAGTGAGATCTGCTCACACACAGGCAGGGTGACACACGTGCCTCAGAGCCAAAACAATCAGTGCTGATCCCCAGAAACCTGGCAGGAGCCACCACGGCACCGTGCCAGCCCACTGACAGGAGAAAGCCACGGGAAATCACCTTTCTCCAGCCAGAACTTGACATCTTCCTCCCGGGTGTAAATGGCCTCGCTGGCCTCTGCGCAGACGTTGTGGATGTGGGAGCTCAGCTGGGCTGCCTTGCTGAAGTTCACAGCCACGTCCATGCTGAGGTGCTCCACACCTCGCACCTCCTCTGCCTGCCTCACTGTCCGGGGGTTTTTCTGCAGAGGAAATCGTCAGAACTTTAATCCTGGCTGCATCTTACTCCTTACAGATGTGCTGTCAACACCAGATGTGGGAACAGATGTGCGCCTGCATCCTAGCAGGGTGAGAGGCACTCTAAAATAACCTGTTGGTACTGAAACCACGATGTTTTACCATTGCCTGTGGTGGTTCTCCGTGTTTTGTCCTGATTAATGGTCCCAGATCAGTACTGGCTTCACTGGGGCAGGGATTTTCACATCCCTGACACAAATTAGGCTCAACTAAAACTTCACTAGAACAGGACCAATGCCACTTATAAACTCAGTTTAACACCAATCCCCTGAAGCAGGAGGGGTGCTCAGAGGTGGGTTGAAGAGCTGAGCAGCCAGGCAGCAGCCTGGGAAGGGCATCCAGGCAGGAAAACTCTGAGAATTGCTGTCTGGATGGGAGGAGGGAGCCCCGTACCTGCCGCAGCTTGGCCATGGACTCGCTGGGGATGATCTCGTTGCGGTGCAGCCGGGTCACAAAGCAGAGGGCCTGGAACTGGCTCTGGCCCCTCTCCAGCTCCCCGAGGATTAAGGCACGGAAAATCTTCACCTCCTGCCACAGAGAGAAATAACAAGAGTGAGAGCTGCAAATCTTTGGCATCGGTGAGGTGAACTGAGATGTCGGGGTCAAAGAGAAAGGCTCCAGCCCTAAAACAAAGCCAAAGGTCTCCTACTTGTGCTACCTGAGCACAGGGGTGTGGTCCCAGCTCCAATCCCACCCCAAAGCCTGCAGCAGAATCCCTGGTGTCTGTAGAGAATGAAGGGTTTTCACAATCCCACTGTGGCAAGGACAAATTGCTGCCAGGTCACATCCCACACCCAACAGCTGAGGGTTTCTGTGCTTTCCCAAGAAGGGAAGCAAAGCCCCAAGGAGCCTCCTTTGGTTTTGTTGAGCAAATATCACACAGCCATTATCTTCATGCCTTACTGAGTAAGCAGCCCCAGATTTCCTCTGCTGCCTTCCCTCACTTGCTTCTTGACAAGTGACATAGTGGAAAAAAAGTTACTCATCCCTGAACGTGTGGAACAGACGTGAAAATGAGATTATTAAAGGCAGAAGGAGCCATTATGATCAGCTGCAGCTGACTTCCTTTTCTGTCCAGGTCACTAATTTTGTCATTTTATATAACGTAGATTGCAGTCCTTTCCAGAACCAGCTTGCAAATCAGTCACAGTCACTTCATGTAGAGCCACAGAATTCCCTGGTCAACAGCAAAGCCTCCCTGTGTCCTGCTCTGGCACCAAACCCTGATTTCCTTGCAGGGATCAATCCCTCCCTCTGGCTTCAGGGGCATCGGTGCCCTCTGTGGGAATCTGCCACCCCTTGGTGCCAGCCCAGGCCACTCCAAGGGCCAAGCAGGACTGGAACAGGGAGAGCATCCCTGCCCTTGGCACCTCCTGCAGCCAAAGCCCTCCACAGAGAGCTGGGCAGGCACTGGAGGCTGGGGGGCAGAGCTGTGCCAGCTGCTCAGACCTTCTCCTCCTGAGCTCTTCCTGCTGCATGGCTCACTGCCTTACCTCTGCCAGCCTCCCTCTGCTCCAGAAAGGAGCATTTCTCTTTTCCAGCTGAGCTTTCCTAAGCTCACTGAGCCCACTGTTTATTCCTGCCCTCTCTCCCATGCCCAGAAGAGCAACGGGAATGCCATTCAGTGCACATCTGGACAGCTGCAAGAACAGCACTGCCGCCCCCAGGATGGGAGAAATCATCTGGCTGCTGCGATTGTTGACTGCAGGGCATGGAGGAGGCTTGAGAAGAAAGAGATTCCAAAAATTCTTGTGAAATTGCTGTGGAATTTTTACTTTTTTTCCGAGAGATTTAATGGGGAGACGTCCCACTGAGGCACTGGGACAAACCACATTCCCCATCCACACTTGGCCAGGCTGGGAGCTCCCACAGCACGCAGGGCCCATGGATGAGTGGACTAAAACCAGCAGCTGACTCTGGCATATTCCTCAGCTGCGGGTTTCATTCTAATTCCCTTTGAACAGTCTGGGAAAAGCAAGCAGGGATAGCCACGTTTTGCATTCAGGCCGAAAACCTCCACGGGCAGGAGATTAAAAACAGTGCAGCACTTCCCAGGTTGGAGGCAATTTTTGTAAAATGAGAACGTGCTGAGCAGCTGATTAATCCTCCTGATCCATCTATTTAAGAATTAGCCTTCAGCCAGCCGGCTCTTTCCTCCTCAGGGCTGATGCAGAGGAGGAATTCACAACTCCCTCTGCCCAAACTGCAGGTGCCAGGGATTTCCAGAGCATTTATTGCCACCAAGGGAGATGCACTGGGACAGGCTGGGCTGCCAGCACCGAAACAGCTTTAAAAAAAAGCCATTTTTTCAAGAATCTGGCTCCTGCAGCATGAATTATTCCAAGGGAAATCCCAGACCTTTGCAGTGACCACTCTGTCCTGAGCAAAACCAGTTTCTTCTCTTCCCTGCCCTGTCCCAAATCCTCACTTGGCTTTGATCCCTCTCCCTACAGCCCCAGGTGGAGCAAGAACCAAACCATGCTGCTTCAGAAAGATTCCACAGGGAAAGAGCTTTACTAAGCAGACAGGACTCAGTTTCTCCATGCACAAAAGCCCTTTCTTTAGTCACAAAGCTCATATTTATAGGAAATATCAGAAGGAGCTGTGTAAGACTTAATTGGCTAACAATACACTTATTTATTTGTGTATATTGGTCAGTAAATGGCCAGGCTGTATGTCTGTCAAATCTCTATATTTGGTTATAGAGAGATAGCTAGTTTCTATATTTTAAAGTTTAAAAGTTTCTATATTTTAAAGTTATAAAGTTTCTACATTTTAAAGTTATAAAGTTTCTATATTTTATATTTAAAGTTATTTCTATATCATTACTTCATATTTTATGAAAAATAAAAATTATATCTAATTTAGTAAAATATGTATAAAATAACCATAAATAATAACATAAAATATAAAATATTTTATATTATTTCTATCTCTACGTAGCAAAGAACCACCAAAGCTTTCCCCAAAGCTTGGAGAGCACCTTCCCCTCCCCAGCCTCCTTTTCCCAGCAGGAAAAGCAGTGAATCCGTGCCAAGGTGGGTACCCAGCCAAGGCAGCAAAGAGCCCCTTTAACTCCGGGCTCCTGCAGAATTTCCCAGCAGGGAACAAGTCCCAGCAGAGCAGAGCAGGGCAGGGCAGGGACTCTCCAGATAACTCAGGGTGGGGAATCCTCAGCCCTGAGTGGGGCAGTGACAGCTGGGCTTTGGCTTTGGGTGACAAACGCTGCTGGGGACAGCCAGCCCTGCAGCAAGGCCACAGCAGCTCCTCAAGGCAGCAGGGAAATCAGTGCTCCAAAATCCTACTGGTACAGCACAGAAATCAGTGCTCCCACTCCCAAAATCCTGCTGTTACACCATGGAAATCAGTGCTCCAAAATCCTACTGCTACAGCAGGGAAATCAGTGCTCCAAAAGCCTGCTGGTACAGCAGGGAAATCAGTGCTCCCACTCCCAAAATCTTGCTGCTACAGCAGGGAAATCAGTGCTCCAAAAGCCTGCTGGTACACCATGGAAATCAGTGCTCCAAAATCCTGCTGCTACAGCACGGAAATCAGTGATCCAAAATCCTACTGGTACAGCAGGGAAATCAGTGATCCAAAATCCTGCTGGTACAGCACAGAAATCAGTGCTCCAAAATCCTGCTGCTACAGCAGGGAAAACAGTGCTCCAAAATCCTGCTGCTACAGCAGGGAAATCAGTGATCCAAAATCCTACTGGTACAGCACAGAAATCAGTGCTCCAAAATCCTGCTGGTACACCATGGAAATCAGTGCTCCAAAATCCTGCTGCTACAGCACAGAAATCAGTGCTCCCACTCCCAAAATCCCACTGTTTCATCAGGGATATCAGTGCTCCCACTCCCAAAATCCCACTGCTGCCCGTCCCCACCCAAGGCACTTCCAAGGAGGAGCAGGGAAGTCATCCAGCTCCTCCCTCCCCAGCCAGGGGCTGTCATCTGGGGGGTGAGAGCAGCTCAGCCCCCCCTGCCTGGGGATTTTTTTCCAGCAGGGATTTACAAGCCTGTGTGGTCCAGCTCCCAGCCCAGCAACCATTCCACGTCGAGTGGAGCAAAGCAGTTCCCAGGGAAATAAATCATTTCAGTGCCTTCCTCCCTGCAGCCCGGGCAGCTCTGCTGCCAAATTTCTCTCCCCTAAGGACATCAGTGCTGCTGTGGGGACCCAGTTTTGTCTCTGCAGTGGCACAGGCAAGGGGGAATGTGCTGCTGGGGACAGGGGGTGACACCAGCACTGCTGGGCCCAATTCTGCACTGCTGTCAGCAGCCTTTGCCCCAGGGATCCAGCAGGGCTGGCCAGAATTCCAGGAGTTTGCACAGCACAGGGAATTTGGTGTTGCATCCACACCGGGGGTCCAGCCAGCTGAGCTACCCTGAAGGGGTGGGGATGATGGTTTTTAACCCCTCTGTCTCTGGAAGTGGCTGGAATGGAGAATTTGGGTGTGCTGCCTCTTATATTCAATATCTGAAAAGGCAAATCAAAGATGTGCCAGGAGAGGGGGAATAAAAAGCAAATTTTCTGAGCAATAAATACGATTCTATGGAGTAACAAACACCAGGGTGTTCTAATGAGCCCTCCCAAAAACTCGTGAATGTCCCTCATTTCCTACTTTTGGTATCTGTTCAGAGAAGAAGCTGCTTCCCAAACCACACAGATAAAATCTGTGGTCAGATGCTTTCCATGCCACCTGGTGATTTGTCACCCAACACGTGGCCCCCTGGCATGAGGAAATTCTGACACCACCACCCCAAAAACATCACACAACAGCTTCATCAACACGGAAAGGACTGGCAGTGCAAGGGTTAAAACACTACTCAGGCTTCCTCCCTTGTGTTTCCAAGCCCAACTTTTCCAGCAATGGGAAGAGAAGAGAAACTTCTCCCTATCTTTGTGCTGACCTTGAAATAAACCCACCCACTTTGTTCTCAGGCTGTGTTTAACAACTGGCAACATCACTCCACTCCAATCAGACGCAACACTCAGAGCTCCCTCTTTATTTTTTTGCAGTACAAAACTTTATTTTTTGCCATACATTTTATGCCCGACCACAGAAAAAGAAGCGCTTTCATTCCCTTCTTTCAAACTGCAAGAAAAGAAAGGGTCACCCCTGCTCTGCCCAGAAAACATCGAGTCCCAGTTTGAACTTGCGCTGCCCAGTTTGTGCTGCACCAAGGGGAAAATAACCTGGTGTGCTCTGAGGACACAGCCCCAGCAGGTCCAGCTCTGGAGGGCAGGCAGGGATGGAAGAGAAAAGAAAATCCCAGCCCTGTGGAAGCCCCAGGCACTGCTCAAGTCCCACCAGTGTCAGAGCAAAGCAATGAACAATGATCTCATTTCTTCTTCAGCCCCTGGTCTGGCAACCACAAATTGCCAGCAGAGGGGAAAAAAAAAAAAAAGTAAATAAACCCCTGACTTTGGACGAACCCCCTGCAGTTTAAGCCAGAGGAATGGAAAAATCATTTGTGGAAAAACCCCAGCATCCTGGCCACATCATCAGGCTCAAGGGCAGCAGACAACAACCCCAGCTGCTTTTGGGAACACTCGAAGCCCCACGACCTCCAGCGCAGGGAGAAGTTGTGTAATTTGGGCGAGAGGAGCAGCAGGGCAGAGCAGGAACTGTCTGGGTGCAGCTGCAGCAGGTCAGAGGGGGAAGCCCGGCCAGGCTGCTGCCTGCTCACACATTACTCACCTCACCACAAAGCCAGCTCCCTGCTCCTTTATGTTTCCCTGGCTTTTCCCAGCTATTTTCCAGCAAATCCACGGAGCAGACAGAGTCAGGCCCCAGCTGCCCTAAAACTGAGGATGAGGAATGCATTTCTGCAAGTCAGATGCTTGCAAAGCCCTCCAGGGACCAGCACTGCCAGCAGGGGCTGTGGAGCTCAGGATTTAACCTATGGACCCAAAACACCTCCAGAGAACTCCAACCCAGAAGAAACTCGGCTCTAATAAGGATGGGAGGGAGTGAAGATGTCCAACCCAGAAGGAACTCAGCTCTAATAAGGACGGGAGGGAGAGAAGATGTAACACACACTCAGTCGGGTTTGTGGTGAGCTCTGAACTCTCAGGAGGAGCTGAAGCAAGTGAAAAATGCTGGGAAAATCACCAGCTCAGCACAGGTCACGTCCCAGGTTCCCAAAGGACCTGCCTAGAGGATCTGAGTTTGGATTTCCCTCGCCTGGGAATGTGCAAGTTTGCAATCCATGGCTTCAGAGCCCTTCCTAACCTCCCTGCTGTGCCATGGCATGCAATTATTTCATATTTTCTTTAATAGGAGTCACAGGGCTGCTTCCCTGCACATGTGCTAGAGTATTTGAAACATGCCACCACTTCCAAAATCACCATGGCTTCTGCTGGCACCTCAGGGAGGAAAAGGGACAGCTGAGGGGCTTGCAGGGAGACTGAGATTCAACAGGGGAGAGGCAACAGAACAATCCCTGGCAAAAAGGCTCCAAGGTTCACAGCAGGCTGGGACACAGCACCTTCCTATCTCATGGGTCTGGGCTTCCTCCTGCTGCAAAGCAAAGTCCACTTGAGCAAACAGGGGCTGGAATGAAGATAACACAGCCATGCCACCAAGGGCAAACTGCTCTTCCCTGGGCACTGGGGGGTCCCTGCCTCCAGCCAGGCTTGGCATCTCCATGCCCATGAGATGTGTGGGATTTGGGGCTTCAGCTGAGCAGCATCACCTCCCTGACTCGGGGCTGGGAGCAGAGGGTGCTGCACAGCAGGGCTGTGCTCAGAACTGACAGCTGCCAGTCACACACAAGCCCCCAAAACCAGCAGGAACCCACTGGAGGAATTAACTGCACCCCATGGCATTGTGGAGAGAGATATCCCACACCAGAGCCAGGAACCTGAGATCTCCCCAGCCCTGACCCTGCTCCTGCCTGGCTGTGCTGAGCCTGCCACGCAAAACTGCGAGGAATTGTGCAAAATTGTGAGGAATTCTGCAAAACTGTGCTGCCCACAACTCAGCCAGGAGCACCAGAGCTGCTGGACCCAGCTGGGAAGCTGCTGCCCGTCCCCTGGGATATCGCAAAACTGCGAGGAATTGTGCAAAACTGCGAGGAATTGTGCAAAACCGTGCTGCCCAAAACTCAGCCAGGAGCACCAGAGCTGCTGGACCCAGCTGGGAAGCTGCTGCCCGTCCCCTGGGATATTTCACAAGCTGATTCCAGCGTGGAGGCAGCTCCGGGCACAGGTGTGACACCGGTGGGGACAGCGAGCCTGGCTCTGTCCTGGAGCTGTGCGGGAGAGCTCAAACAAAGCCCCCGACGGTGCGAGAGGATGGATGGACTTTTCCCTGTGCATTCCCAGGGTCCTTCTGGCTCCTGGACCCCCAGCCAAGATTCTCCAGCTTCCGAGTTGGGATGGACTCGGGTCTGGAAGGAGGACGGGAAGGATCGCCATCCCCAGCGCTCATCCCACAAAAGAAACACTCAGGGAGAGCACGAAAAGCCCTGACCAGACCCTGCCGCGAGGTGCCAGGGGCCAGCGTTCCCATCCCGCAGCCTTCACCCTCCTCCAGCCCGCCGGGAACCACCGCGGGACCCCGGGGATGCCCCAGCTCCGCTCTTATCCGAAACCCCCGGGGATGCTCTCTTCGCTCCATATCGGTCTGAACTTCCCGTGCATGGTCTCCCAGTTCCGTTCTTATCCGAAACGCCCGGGGATGATCTCCCCAGCTCGGTCCCCGCCCGAAACGCCCGGGGATGCTCTCCCAGTTCCGTTCCTATCCGAAACACCCGGGGATGCTCACCTCGCTCCGTTCCGATCTGAACCCCCCGGGGATGCTCTTCCCAGCTCGCTCCCTGCCCGAACCCCCAGGGGATGCTCTCCCCAGCTCGCTCCCTACCCGAACCCCCAGGGGATGCTCTCCCCAGCTCGCTCCCTACCCGAACCCCCCGGGGATGCTCTCCCCAGCTCGCTCCCTACCCGAACCCCCCGGGGATGCTCTCCCCAGCTCGCTCCCTACCCGAACCCCCCGGGGATGCTCTCCCCAGCTCGCTCCCTACCCGAACGCCCCGGGGATGCTCTCCCCCGCCCCGTACCTGTCTGAAATCCGCCGTGAGCGTGACGAGGGCGCCGTCGGCCGCCCTCAGCTCCAGGCTGACGCAGTCGGCCCCGCTGTCGGCCTGCAGGCTCTCCTCCGTCACCTGCCCGCCGGGCAGCCGCACCCGCACCCGCAGCTCTGCCCGCGCCGCGGGGCCGGCCCCGCCGCGCCCCCGGCCCCGCGGGGGTGGCTCGCCCGCCCGGCTCATTCAGCGCCCGCCCGCCCGCTCGCTCCGGCTGTCCGTCCGTCCGTCCTTCCCTCCCTCCCCGCGCGGGCTCTGCCCTCGCCCCCCGCCCGTCACTTCCCCCCCGGACCCGGGACGGCCCCGCCGAGCAGCGCCCGCCCCGTCGTTAAAGGAACAGCGCCGGGCCGGCGGGGGAGCGGGGAGCGGCGGGGGGGCACATGGATCCATCACTGAGAGCCCAGGGTGTGCACATGGATCCATCACTGAGAGCCCAGGGTGTGCACATGGATCCATCAAACACAGCCCAGGGTGTGCACATGGATCCATCACTGAGAGCCCAGGGTGTGCACATGGATCCATCACTGAGAGCCCAGGGTGTGCACATGGATCCATCTCCCAGAGCCCAGGGTGTGCACATGGATCCATCTCCCAGAGCCCAGGGTGTGCACATGGATCCATCAAACACAGCCCTGGGTGTGCACATGGATCCATCAAACACAGCCCTGGATGCACACATGGATCCATCAAACACAGCCCCGACCCCACGGATCCATCATCTGCAAACCCACAAATGTGGGTCCCCATCCAAAACCCACCCTGTGCACGTGGATCCATCACCCAGGACCCCACGCCGCACTCGCTGGTCCATCTCCCACAGCCCCGGCTGGAGGGAGGTTCTGTTCCTCCAGCCCCACGGCTCTCCTGCATTCCCGCTGTGATTTTCTCCCCGGGTCCCAACTGGCTGCAAAGTGCAGCTGGAAAGGAGAAGGGAGAGCAGCGTTTGGGCAAAGCCCAGCTCAAATCATGTTACCATGGAACATGGTATCTACAGGGGCTAAAGGGGCCTTAGAGATCACCTAAAGTTCCACCCCCATCTTAGGGACACCTTGCACTAGCCCAGGTTGCTCAGAGCTCTGTCCAAGCCAGCCTTGAACACCTTCAGGGGCAGCCACAGTGAAATACACTCGGAATTTTCTGAACTGCAAGTTAGTCGACATTGGTGTGATTCCTCAGGCTCCCAGTGCCTCAGGTCTGGTGTGAGCCACGCTGGAGGCATCTGTACCCCTGAGGATGTAACTAGGACACCTTCAGAGTCTCTCTCCCAGAAATGAGGGACCTGTGTTACTTCAGAGCCTGCAGCTCGCTCTCCAAACGCCCCCAGTCTGCCCTTCACCTTCCCGGGTCTGTGATCATTTCCAGATGGGCAGATGCTGCTGAAGGGCCCCTTTGATTTCAAAAGGTCTCTCTGCAAACACAAAGGTCACTGTGGCAGCAGGATCAGGGCCTCGGAGAAAGAGCTTTGTGAAGAGGAGCACAGAAATAAATGGAAACAACCATTTAAAGCCACGCTTCCAGGCAGGGAGATCACTCTTGTCCAAACAGTGCTTTTTGTGTGACCTCACACAAGCTTTAACTCTAAATTTTTACAGCTCCCCTCAAGCATAATTGGCTCCTTGAAACATTTTTCAGGACAATAGCAGTGCTAAAAATAAGAGAAGGGAAAGTTAAGAGGTGCAAAGGAGGGAGGAAAGCAATGGCTCAGCTCGGATACAAAAAGAGAGGGAGGGCCCACAAGGTAGGAAGGCGCAGAAAGATCCTCATGACAAAAGCTACAAAAGGAGAAGGCCCCACTCACACAGTGAATTTATTCAGAGGAGATTATGCAAAAAGCCAGGAGGATCCCAGCAGGGGCTGGAGGGAAGAGCGCCATGAGGTCAGTGGGCACAAACAACCCTTAGAGGACCTCCAGTCCAGAGCGCTCCTCTCATCCCAGATCTGGAATCCACATCCCTGTGGCACTGGAGCTAACTCAGGATTTACCTGAGCCCTGGATCCCGGGGTGTGAGAGGTGATTTGGGACCATCCTGCAGCCCAGCTGCCTGGGAGTACAGGGTGTTCTTTTCCTCCTGGTAGCTCCTAGAGCAGGGGAAATCAGCATTTTGGCTCAGGGAGCTCTTCCTGAGGCTCAGCAGCTTGCCAGGAATGCTGGAGTGCTCCTGCAGATTGCAGCTCTGACCTGGTTTGAGCCCAGTCCCAGAAATGAATGGACACACAGATAAGAAATACAGACAGGGGATTAAAAATGCTGGCAGGAAACAGAATTAAAGAGCAAGGAGCTGTTTGGGAGATAGCAGCAGAACAATCAGGGAGCACAGGAGGGACAGCTTTGATGAGGTTTGAAAGGGACTGGAAGGTGCCAAGGGACAGAGTGGTCGGCAGGAGACAGTGAGGAGAATTCCTGAAGAGCAAGTGCAGCTGCAAGACTTTGGGACAGGTCTGAGTGGCCAAACCAAGGCTTTACTGCCCTCCTGCCTTTGCTGTTTGCTGCTGTGGGGCAGCTGCGTGGATGGAATCTCCTCTGAAGCCCAGGCAAGGTGAAACATTCCCCACAGGATCAGCCTGACTGAATGTTAACGACCCGCGCCAAGATTTTCTGGTATGTGAGCACATTTTACGTGAGCAGCTTTTTACTGGGAGAAAACTGCCACGAAAATACCTCAGCCACGAGGTAAAGGGGGAAAAAACGTGCTGCTGAAATCCCAGCTGGGTGCGTGGGAGCAGGGAGGTGCAATCTGACCCAGGCCTTGCCTTGGTGCCTCTGTCATCCCCGGGGAAAACCACGGGGATTTGGCCGAGCTACAAATCCTCAGTGCTTCTTCCTCCCCTCAGAGCTGTTTGCAGAGCCTTGTGGCTCCGCAGAGCCCCTGACAGGAGGGGACAGCCGGGATCGGGCTGTGCTCCCAGGAACAGGGACAGGCCTAAGGCTGGGCCAGGGCAGGCTCAGGGTGGGCACCAGCAGGAATTTCCCCATGGAAAGGCTGCTCAGGAATTAGAGAGGTGTTGGAGTTCCCATCCCTGGAGGTGTCCAAGGAATGACTGGATGTGGCACTGAGTGCTCTGGGCTGGTGACACGGTGGGGATGAGGCACAGGTTGGTCTTTTCCAACCTAAATATCCTGGGATTCACTGATCTAGGAGGAAGCTGCAATACACTGATCCGATCCCCATCTGCGTTCCAAAGATGAGGTAAGAGCTGATTAAACAGCAATTCCAAACTCAGGTCCCAACAGAGCTGGCACCTTGGAAAACCACGAAGGGATCAAGACCGGGCTCAAAGCCTGGCTCAGAGCCCTGGCGAGGGAGGGAAAAGCAGAGCAGAGAGGGTGAGAGGTGCTGCAGCATCCACACAAAGCTCTGCTCGCAGGAGTTCCCCGCATGCAGATTTTCCAGGCAGACCAAAATGTTTGTAGCCACCTCCTCTTCACCACTTGCCACCCACTTGTTGTTGTGTGAATGCTGCCAGGGGTGGTGAAGAAATACCTGCAGGGTCTTCTCCCTTCACTTGCTGTGGGAATGCCTCTGAGCTGTGTGGTGTTGTACCTCTTCATGAAATAAAATAAAATAAATTTAAAAAAAAATTAAAATAATGAACATTTTAAAAATAAAATAAAATAAAAATAAAACAAAAAATAAAAGAAAATAAAAGAAAATAAATAAAATAAAATAAAATAAAATAAAATAAAATAAAATAAAATAAAATAAAATAAAATAAAATAAAATAAAATAAAATAAAATAACATAAAATAAAATAATAAATGTATAATCCCCAATGCATTACTCTGTCAATTAGCAGCTTGGTGGGTTTCTCAGAGGAAAGGAGCTTTAAGTTTGAGAAGACTTTGCCAGGTATGATATGTCTGAGATGTTTATGTGGGGAGCATTTAGCCTCTCAGCTGTCTCCCCAGTCCACGGGTACCTGCCATCAAACACACCTGAGACAGTCCTTTCCAGTCCATCACACACTCAACACCAAATAAAATTAATGAAAATAAATAATAATAATAATAATAAACTAATAAAAATAATAAAAATATAATAAATAATAAAAATAAAATAAATAATAAAAATAAAATAATAAAAATAATAAAAATAAAATAAAGTAAAATAAATCATCTTTTCCCCTCTTAATCCAAATCTCTTTTATGCAGTCAGGGTGCCCAACATCCTGAGCACAGGAGCTTTTAAGAGCAGAGAAAGTGAAGGGCCTTTCCCTGTGCTGTTTCACCCCGAAGTGAGTGATCAGCCTATACTGCAGAGGCCATTAACATCCAAAGCTTCCCCTCCCATGGAGCAGAGAACAATAATTACTGCCACTTTCTCATCAGCACTGTGCTCTGCAAACCCCACTCAGATGTGAAGTCTTCCAAATTAAAACCCACCAAGAACAAGCTTTTGCTGCCTGCTCAGTGCCCAAGTTTCTCGTTTTGTTTGCTCTGGTGTTAATCCCAACTCCAGTTGGTGGAACTGAGGGCAGGGGTCAGGCCCAAACCTTCTGCCTTGAGCTCTTTAATCTCCCATCCTTCGTTTTTTTCGTGCCAAACCACTTTTAAAGCAACACGAAAGAACCATCAGTGCTTTTTGAAGGATTCAATCAGGGCAAGTATTTTGGGGAGCTGAACACACAAAACCCAGCTATTTGCCATTGTCCCCAGCACTACAGAACTGAAAGAGCTCAGGGAGAGTTAATTGGATTTTTTTTTTTACTCTCCTGGTCCCTAAATTTGTAGGCTAAATCCCAGCTATTATCAGGAATATTACTCCCAAAGACCTGTGGCTTGATCTGAAGCCCTGGGAAAGGATTTGTGTTGTGGTGTTCAGTGGAGACCTTACTGTTGCAGAAAGGAATCAGGCTTCGAGTCATTTCTGATTAATTAAAAGCAATTCCACATCCTTTCCTAGTGTTCCCTGCTGCCCCTCCTGAACGCCCTCCTTTCCTTGGTAATTGCATAAACCGAGGTTCTGAATGGGGGTGAAAACCAGCTTTAGTGGCTTAGAACAATGCCCAGCATCTCCTGGCTCTGACCCTCTCACCACCCTATTCTCTGTCCTGGGCAATTAAGGGCTCGAGCAGTGCAGCAGCCTGGGTGTAATTAAATGAGCAGAGCACTGGGAAGTTGATTGAATGCTTTAAAGCTGCTGCAGATGCTTGTCCAGAGATGTTGTCCTGATTAGAGGCACGTTAATTGGGATGCCACGCTCTTTGATGCAGCTGCAGGGAGGGTGGGAAGGGCAGGAGGGGAAGGACAGCAGTGGGGGAGGTTTTTGGGGGGTGCAGGAGGGGCTCTGCCCCTTTTCTCCTGGATCAATTCACGAGAAGGGACTCAGGAGCACAAACCTGCTGTTTGGTGGAAGAGGGAAGTGCCACAAAAGAATCATTCTGAAGCCCCAGGTGAGGATCCCAAAACCCCGAGAGAGAAACCCTGAATTGTGGGAGCTGGTGGAGATCACCCAGCCAAAACTGGGCTGCCCTTTCTCAGGAAGGCCAAGGGAGCTGGAAGGGCCTGGTCCTCCAGGAGACCCTTCAGAGTTCCCACTGATGGTGTGGATTTGGGAAGTGCAGGGAGATTATTGGAAAAATCTCCCTCATGGTCATCACTCCTCCTTAGATGAGTGAAAACTCCTCTGTGGATGCCTCCTGTGGCACTGGAGATTTGGGCAGGCGCCCCTTTTGCTGCCCTGCCCTCTGCTGAGGGCAGAATTTGTACCTGAAGGGTCGAATTCCCATTCCCTTTGTGTTGAAGTCAGGCTTGGTGTTCCTGATTTCCCTGCTCCCACAGCCCTGCTCCTCCCCTCAACATCTGGATCCAACTACCCAGCAGCAGGATCTCTGCAGCACATTCCTGCCCTCCCTCCTGCCTCTGTCCTGCTCACAGAGGGAATAAACACAAAGAGGGGGAGGTCAGAGGGAGAAAAAGGAGAGCAGGGCATGATGAAGAGGCTGGGAGATGAAATAATGTTTTCTTTTCCTTTCCTGGATTCAGCTCTTGGCCTGTGTGGCTCCCAAATGCTGCAGGAATACAGGAATCCCATTAAACCCCACTGGAAAAAGTCTTCTGAAGCTGCCCCCATCCCTGGAAGCGTTCAAAGCCAGGGTTTGGAGCAGCCTGGTTTAGTAAAAATGGGACAAAATGAGTTTTAATGTCCCTTGCAACCCAAACTGTTCTGGAATCCTAGGAAAGCTGCCCTCAGTGGGCAGAGGGAAAAGCTGCCAGCCATTTGCAGGGGTGGAAAGGTTTGGGAAGGTTTTTGGAAAGGTGGAAGGCTCTGCAGGGGTCTCCCCTGGGGAGTGCAAAGCCCTGGGCACACAGGAAGCTCCGTGCTGGTTTTGGGAATGAAACAATCCAGGAAGTCAAAGTTAATTAAAGTCCATCAGTGTTGTTGGAGATGAAAACAGGCAAGGTCTGGGAGCAGCAACTGCTCTGAGCCCTGGATCACATGTTCCCATGAAAACAACCCAGTATCCTGCTGGGAACATCTGAAACAACAGCCCCCAGGGACAGCCTGCATGGGGGGAAGGAGCTTTCATGTCCCCTCCAACCCAAACCATGCCATCAATAAAAGTGGTGCCTCTCCAAGTGTCCTGAGGAATCCAGGCAGGAGATGCTCCCTCCCCACCACATCCCTGCTGCTGCTGGCGTGGGAGGGGTTAATTTAAACCAGCACAGTTTAGGCTGGAATGATTCCTGTGGAAATTAAAGTGGGGAAAAAAAAAACCAAAAAACCTCCAAGTGGTGAATTTTTAATTGGGAGGCTGACCAAAGAGCAGATAAAGCAATGCCAGTGTGGAGTTAATATCCTTTAAAACAAAAAGGATGTGAATTTTCCGTGCGAGGCAAGCCTGGTGTGAGAGATATTATAAATCTCAGTGAAGCCCTCAAATTCTAAAAGGATATAAATCTAATTAAAGTGATATAAATCTAACAGGAGAAATACACTGTAAATCCAGCCAAAATGATATCCATCTAAGGAAAGCAATGCAAATGCACCAGAAACACCATAAATAAAATCAAAGCTATGCAGAAGATGTAACGGAAGCAATCTGAACCCTAAATCAAGTGCTATAAATACAGCAGGATGATCTAAAACTAATTAAAGTGATTTATAAAATGGACATTTGGAGAAGAATCACGACCCACAGACGAGGAGAGGAGCTGGAGAGGGGGACCAGGAGAGGTTTATGAGCAATAAAAACACAAAGAATCAACCAAGGTTAATGAGGTGCTGTGCTCCAGCTGCAAAAAGGGTCAGGGAAGCTCCTCTTCCCCACAACTCTGAATCCCATCTTGAGCCACATATTATTTTTCCAATAATACAATGGAAATCATATTTATTATATTATTTTTTTCAGTAACATGCCATATTCTGAGCCACATCTCACAGGGCAAGGCAGCAAAATGGGGAAGGTTTTGGGGGGTAAATGGTGAAAATGATGCCAGGGGAAGCCAGAATCCTCCAGCCCAAGGTCCTGGGAGCTTTGGGGGATCCTCAGCCAAGCAGGGATTTGTGGGAGCTCAGGAGAACTCAGCCAGCACAACTCTGACATTTCCCCCCTACTCATTCCCAACCCAAATTTTCCTGTGTACAGTGAAAGAACCAAAAGAAAATGAAGGATTTGGGGATCTTGTCCACCCCCCTTTCCCTCCTGTGTTTAAAGGCAGAACTGTCCCAGATCTGCTGTCGGAGACAAGCACACACAGTGGGGACTGGTTTTGCCTTAAACTGGAAAAATCTCATTTGCAGTTTCCATTTTCCTCCACTTGCACATAAAATAAGTTCCTAAAGGTATTTTTTTTTCTCCCCCCACTGGAGTGATGCAATAATTGACCTAATCCAGCCACAATCCAAATAATCACAATCAATAATGCTGTTTGTCTTTGTGAAAAAAAAAAAAAAAAATCAATTCCAGAAAATAACCAGGTCTGCTTAAAATTCTGGCTGCTTTAGCAAAAAGAAAGTATTTTCATTCTGAATAATAAAACACCCTCAGTTCAGCTTTACAATTGTGCTTTTTCCTTCCAATCTTCCTCCAAAGTGCCATATGTTTTATTCTTGCAATTCCAACATTTTTTCGTGCTTGAAAGTCATTTGGCATTTGAGCATCTGCAGTGGCCTGAATTCCTTTTTTTTTTACAGAGCAAAAGAAAATATCTGTTTTGTGGAAACTCACTGGGAAGCAGCAACCCCCTCCCCAAACTCTCGACGCCAACAATTTATGTTCAAAAATCAGCCTGGAGGAAAATGCAAATATTTTTTTGGCAGATTTAACTGGAAATATTTCCTGTGCTTTCCTGAAATGTTAAGGCAGGATTCAGCAGCCACTGAGTCAAACAGCTTAAAAAAAACCAAAAAAAACCTCAAAAAACAAACCCAAGTTAACCAAAATGTCAATTTAGTTTATTTATGGACAGATGGACAGCATTTGTGTGAATGGGGTCTTAAAATTTATTGGAAATTGTTTTGTAAATCATATGTGTTATGTTAGAGTATAGTAGATATGATATGATATGATATGACATATTATATTTATTATATTAATTTTTATTATTATATTATATTAATTTCATTATTTTCTTCTCATCCAATCATTGAGATCAGCTTCAAACAAACAGCTGGAGATGACCAGGACACTTTTGCCATCCCATCTCTGATTTAAGTTTCCTCCAGCCAAACCTCCCAGAACCCATTTCCTGGCATGGAGCACGTGGGCAGAGCATCAGCATCCCCTAAATCCCAGCCTGATTCATGCTGGAAGGAATGAGATGGGACTCTTGGAATGAATGAGTGAGCTGGAAATTGGGAAATAAATAGCTGGGAACTGGGAAATAAATACCTGGGAATTGGGAAATAATAGCTGGAAATTGAGAAGTAGCTGGAAATTGAGAAGTAGCTGGAAATTGGGAGATAAATAGCTGGGAATTGGGAAATAAATAGCTGGGAATTGGGAAATAAATAGCTGGGAATTGGGAAATAAATAACTGGGAATTGGGCAGTGCCTGAGAACTGTTCCACAGCAGAGCCAGACTGGCAGGGTGGCTCAGCAGAGCCTCCTGCTTTTCCTGGGCTCTCAGTTGTGAGAACAGCAAAAAAGCCTCTGATTTAGTGGGGTGAAAAATGGGATTGTCCTTGTGGGCAGGTTTTACCCCAAAGGAGGGGTTTACCCCTGGGATCGGGCATGGGGGCAGTGTCCCGTGGCTTTGAGGTGGTGCAATAAAATCCCTCCTGTGCCCCGTTCCTGAAGGCCTGCTGCAGCTCCCAAACCCTGCTGTGATTCCCAAACCCTGCTGTGATTCCCAAACCCTGCTGTGATTCCCAAACCCTGCTGTGATTCCCAATTCCTGCTACAGTTCCCAAACCCTCCTGCACCTCACACACCCTGCTCCTTCTCCTAAACCCTGCTGTTCCCAAACCCTGTTCCTGTTCCCAAACCCTGCTCCTGTTCCCAAACCCTGTTCCTGTTCCCAAACCCTGCTCTTATTCCCAAACCTTTCTCCAGCTCCCAAACCCTTCTGCTGTTCCCAAACCTGCCTTAACTCCCAAACCGCTCTGTAGTTCCCAAACCCCTTCCCAGCTCCCAGACCCTGCTGTAATCCCAAACCCTTTTCCAGCTCCCAAACCCTCCTGCAGCTCCCAAACCCTTTCCTATCTCCCAAACCCTTTCCTATCTCCCAAACCCTTCCCCAGCTCCCAAACCCTTTCCAGCTCCCAAACCCTTTCCCAGCTCCCCGCTGACGTTATCCCGACGCGTGGCTCCTGGAATCAGCCCAGCCTCATCTCCCTGTCCCCAGCTCAAGGCTGATGTCCCCACAGGCAGGAGATGGAGGCAGGCCAGGGGACAATCTGTTCCTCATTGAGGTCATCCTGCAGCTTGCTGCTGATGTGGCGTTTGGGGGATGGAGCAGAGCACAATCAAATAAATAATCCTTTCCTCAGATAAAGCAGGAGAAGCACGAGGCCAGCCAAGGAAACCAAACTCTTCCAGGTGACCCTTTACCCTGCTCCCACACCACAGGGGGAAAACCACAGCAGCTCCAGCTGGGCACTGGATCAGACTTTACAGGAATATTTTTCATATCTCCAGTCAGTCTTTCCAGAGGATTGTTTTTCCTTTTTTAACTTTTTTTTTTTTTTTTGGTTTGGGTTTTTTTTTTGGGGGGGGGGGATTTTTTTGTTTGGTTTTGGTTATTTTTGTTTGTTTGGTTTTTTTCTTTCCTTTTTTTTTGTTTGGTTTTTTTTTTTTTTGGGGGGGGGGGTTTGGGGGTTTTTTTGGTTTTTTTATTTTGTTTTGTTTTTTTTTTGTTTTTTTTTTTTTTTTTTTTTTTATCTCTCCCCCAGTCCTTTCAGAGCAGGGGCTTCCCCCAGCCCTGCTCTCCAAGCTCTCCCTGCTCCCCTGCAGCCCAGCCGAGCTGCTGTGTCATTTTAATGACCCACCTCAAAGTGCAGCTGCCGAGCTCAGGCATTTTGTTGGGTTCTGGTGAAAAATCACAGCTGGCTGAGAGTTTCCTGTTCCCCTGACTCGCCCTCCCCCTTTCAGGAGTGGGGGAAGCAGGAATGCAAAAGCTGAGAAGCCTGCAGAGCTGGGAATGTTTTTCTTCCCTTTCTGTGGCAGGTGAGAAAAATCAGCAGCACCTTTTGAGCAGCCACCCCCAAAAAAAGGAGACTCAAATCCCAGAGCTCCCAACCCACCCTCATGAAACCCTGAAATTCAGATGCTCCAGAGGCTGGAGAGGTTTGGCTCGAGCTGACTCTGGAGTTTGGGATGTGTTTTTCTGCAGAGTAAAACCAGTGGGCTCCACAATCAGCTGGTGACTCAGGGAAGCAGGAAAAGCAGAAAAGGAGACAGCAAGGGGGCTCAAGAGCTGGAATCAGACCAAGCTGCCAGTGGGGAGCCTCCTCTGTCTGCCCAAAGCACCGTGGCAGGAGCTCAGGGATGGATTGAGGACAAGGCAGGAGCTCAGGGATGGATCGAGGACAGGGCAGGATGCTCCTGCTTGGGGCTGCCCTGCCAACCACTTCCAGGCCAGGCAGACTTAGAGCTGAAAATGCCAGGCTGGAGAGAACCCCTCCTGCTGCTGCTGGGTGAGGAATTTCCTCCAGGCTCTGAGGAATTCTGCAGCCCAGGATTAACTGAGGGGAGAAATCACATCAAATTCCCATCACAGCTCAGGGCCAGGAGTGCCAGAGAACACAAATTCCTGGCTGGGATGGAGCCAGAAGGGTCAGGGCACTCCTGTCAAGGAAAGAGGGACCTTTTGCTGGAGATAAGAGGCATTCAGCACAGCTGGGGCACTGGGCTTGGCTTGCTCAGAGGGAAAACAGGTTCATGGAAGAGAAATCTGCCCTTCCCTGCTTCCCACCACACTCCTGGATCTGCTTTTGGGACCATCTGGGCTTCCCTGGCCCTGCCCAAAAGCTGCTCTCCCCCAGGCCCAGCCCTGCCAGGAGGTGAGGAAGGAATGACCCCACTGTCTAGCTCCAGGAACCCCTGAGGAAGGAATGACCCCACTGTCCAGCTCCAAGAGCCCCTCAGGAAGGAATGACCCCATTGTCCAGCTCCAGGAACCCCTGAGGAAGGAATGACCCCACTGTCCAGCTCCAGGAACCCCTGAGGAAGGAATGACCCCATTGTCCAGCTCCAAGAGCCCCTCAGGAAGGAATGACCCCATTGTCCAGCTCCAGGAACCCCTGACCCCATTGGCCAGCTCCAAGAGCCCTTCAGGAAGGAATGACCCCATTGTCCAGCTCCAGGAGCCCCTCAGGAAGGAATGACCCCATTGTCCAGCTCCAAGAGCCCTTCAGGAAGGAATGACCCCATTGTCCAGCTCCAGGAACCCCTGAGGAAGGAATGACCCCACTGTCCAGCTCCAGGAGCCCCTCAGGAAGGAATGACCCCACTGTCCAGCTCCAGGATCCTCCCCAGCAGCCTGAGTCAGGATTTTGGCAGTGTGGGGGCTGCTCCGTGCCTGCTGTGCTCACCCCAGCCAGGATGGGGCTGGGGGAGCTGGGAAGGGGATGGATTCCCATTCCCTGGCTCCAGCCAGGCTCGGATTCCCCCAGCTCAGCCCTGGAACCACGTGCAGGACAGGAGCCACTCCATCCCTTGTCCCTTGAGCTCAGCCTGAGCCCTTCCCCAGCACCACGTGGGGAACGTGGCTCTGTTTCAAGGGACAAAGTGCAGGAGTTTCTCATTAACAGGGAATGAAAAGTGCAGAGGAGGGGGGAAGAAAGAGGTGGAAAAGGGAATCAGAGCAGCACAACTGCACTCAGAGCCCTGAGCCTCGCAGTGCTGGCCCTGCTCTGCTTTCCCCGTGCACCCACACTGAGCCCAGAGTGTCCTGCTCCCCAAATCTTTTGGGGGATCACAGCTGGAACGGCCTTGACCTCGGTGTGACCCCCAGGGAAAGCTCTCTGCACAGGAAACATCCAGCAGGCACCCAGAGCCAGCCCAGGATGGGGAGCAGCAAGGGCACAGCCTGCCCAGAGCAGAGAAAAGGATGAAGAGGAGCAGCCCTGCACTGTTTACATCACCTCCAAAGAGAAGAAGCTGAACTGTGATTCCCCTGAGGCAGCTCCCAAAGAATTTACCCGACATTCCAAGAAAAAAAACATTTTTTTTTCTTTTTTTTTTTTTTTCCCCCCCCTACAGAGCTGGCTGCAAAAGCAGCCTCTCACTGCACAAGAGGAAAAAAAAAAAAATCCCCATTTTGCTCTGGAGAGCCCAGTCCTGCCAAAATGCCCAGCCCACGTGGGCCAGGCTGGGAGCAGGAGTGGGACAGGGAGGGAATAAAGTGGCTCTTTATGTGGAGGCCGGGCTGGCCGGGGCTGGGGTGATGCACAGGCAGCAAAACTGGAAAGGTCAAGTTTCCAAAGAGCCCGAAGAGAGGGATCTTCCTTCTGGGGGAGTTAGAGGGGGAGTAAGGAGGAGAATCTGAGCAGCAGTCAGGCCCTGGGAGCACGGGAGAACCTCCTTGGGCAGCAGCACATTCCCAAGCCATGGAGGAAGCCACATTCCCTTGATGGAGGTGCAGGAGCAGAGATGGGGATGGCTGTGGGAGAGATGAGGGGAAAGAAGGGAAAAAACTGAGTTTGGATACAGCAGGACCTTTCCTTTCCTTTCCTTTCCTTTCCTTTCCTTTCCTTTCCTTTCCTTTCCTTTCTTCCTTTCCTTTCCTTCCCTTCCCTTCCCTTCCCTTCCCTTCCCTTCCCTTCCCTTCCCTTCCCTTTCCTCCAGAAACCACAGAAACCCATCCCCAGCACCCCCACTCGGTTTTGTTCATGGTGTGGGGATCTGCTTTGCTCCCACCCCAGCACACATCCCCAGCTCAGCCCCACAGGGCCCTGCCAGCCTCTCCTCCCCTCGGGAAGGGGCAGATCCTGCAGGTTCTCCAGCGGCAGAACCAGCCCTGCCTGCCCCGGGCCGTCCCAGCGGGGCTGGTGCTGCTGCCCGGGCTGCCCTGCCCATCCCTGCCCACCTCCCTGGAGCTCAGGGTGAAGGGCAGGTTGCAGAGAGACAAAGCCCTGATCCCATTGCCATGGAGATGTTCATTCAAGCCGAGTTCAAAGGAAATTGTTCCAGCTAAAGCTGACGAGGCTGGCAGGGGAGCCCTGCTGGCAGTTGAGAGGGGCCGGCTCCTCGTAAAAGGGGGAGAGGAGGAGGGCTCAGAAAGAGGGGCCCTGCTCCAAAGAGCAGCTCCAGAGAGCCCTGGAGTGTTCCCCTGGAGCAGAGGATGGCAGGCAGCGTTCCCAGCTCACTGCTGCAACGCTGCAGAGCAGGGCAGGACAGGGAATGCAGGACAGAGAATGCAGGATGGAGAGAAGGGCAGGACAGAGAATGCAGGACAGAGAATGCAGGACAGAGAATGCAGGACGGAGAATGCAGGACGGAGAATGCAGGACAGAGAATGCAGGATGGAGAATGCAGAACGGAGCATGCAGGATGGAGAATGCAGGACGGAGAATGCAGGATGGAGAATGCAGGATGGAGAAGGGCAGGACAGGGAAAAGGGCAGCACAGCCCTGCCCTGGCGCTGCAGCCAGCCGGGGTTCCATGGAAGGGTTGCACTTGGTGTAATGATTAATCCTGGCAGGGCAGGCTGCTCTCAAAGGCTGGGTTTTGTCTGCTGTGCTGTTTCGGGGCTGCTTTGTCTCTCGGACCCTGCCAGCCCCTCAGAGGATGGGTGGCACTGCCCTGGCGTTGCTGGAGGGTGGCAGGGTCCATGTGGAGCACCTGGAGGGAAGGCAGGGATGCTGTGCCCACAGAACCCCCAGGAGGGCAGAGCTGCCAGGCCAGAGAGCAGCTCTGAAAGGGACCATGAAGGAACAGCTGCCAGCCCCTTTCCCTGCCCTGCAGGAGCGCTTTGAACACCTCCCCTGAGCCAGAGCAGGAGCAGACCTGCTCAGTGCAGGATCTGGGGAGCTGTGAGCAGCACAGCTGAGTGCTGGAGACGGGAACTGGGGCTGTAAATAAAGAACAAAAATCCCCAGCTCAGGACAGGCTCTTCCACAGGCTCTTCCAACTGAGACAGGAGATCTTCCCATCTGCTGCTGCAGTGCCAGGAGGAGAATTGGGCTGGGGTGGAACAGGGCACTGAGAGGAGCTTTCATCTGCAGCAGGCAGAGCTGGAGGCAGCCCTGGCTGGCAAAGAGTGACCCCGAGGGAGTCCTGGGTGTCACAGACATTTTATGAAAAATCCATAATACAATAATATAATAAATCAGCCTTCTGAAACATGGAATCAAGATCCTCATCTCTTTCCTCATCCTGGGACCCTCAAACACAACCACACCTGGGCAGTCTCTGCCCACTGAGGTGCCTGTGGGCAGCACAGCTCCCCCTTTTCCTCCCTCCCATCCCATCCCATCCCATCCCATCCCATCCCATCCCATCCCATCCCATCCCATCCCTTCTCCCTGCAGCCCTGCCCGCTGTGCAGGCTCAGATGAGCAGCAGAAGGTGCTGACAGCCCGGGCACTCTGCAGCTCCCCCATCCCACATCCCGCTGCCTAAGCAGGGCTTGGACCCTCTCCCACCTCTTCCTTTGCTTTCATCCTCCCCAGCTTCCATGCTGTAGCTCGAGGCTGCAGCTGCTGCAGGAAAAAGAAAAAAAAAAAAAAAAAAAAAAAGAAAAAAAGGAGATTTTTGCTACTGCACGACGGGGAGATTTCTCAGAAATTGGAGGAAAAAATGTTTTCTCTGTCCTTAACTTTTTTCTCCCCTTCTTTCCCCTTTTCCTGCCTCCCCTCCCAGAGTCACTCCCTTGCCAGCTGGCTCCTCTCCCCCTGTGCCACTTCTGGGGCTCCCTCCTGGAGCAGCCCTGACTTTTGGCCTCCTCAGCGACGTGCCCGAGCAGGAGCAGAGGAAAGTAAGGAAAAGGGGAAGGGCAGGCTCGGGTTTCTCCTCTCTGCTGTGTGCAGGGAAGCAGAGCAGACCTGGATTTGCTGGTTGGGAATAACACCTGAGAAGCAGAGCAGACCTGGATCTGCTGGTTGGGAATACCAGCAGGACACTGGGACCTCTCTGGAATCTCAGAGCTCACTCACAGCCACATGGAAGGAGGACACAGCAGCAGGGCTCGGATCTGCTGGAGTAATCTCAGGATAAATCATATCACAGCTGCTTTCCTCAAAACAGAGAGGTTTTTCCTTCCCCCCCCCCCGCTCTATCTACAAGTTAAATTCTTTTAGAAAACAAAAGCAACCAGTCAGAAAAACAACCTAAGCAGCCACAGTTAAATTTGTTTTCCATTTATCTGTAATCTCAGCTCTTCTCCCCTGAAAAATTTGCTCTGACTGTGAGGGTGGGGAGGCCCTGGCACAGAGCAGCTGGGGCTGCCCTTGGATCCCTGGAAGTGTCCAAGGCCAGGGTGGATCACCCTGGGGCAGTGGAAGGTGTTCCTACCATGGCAGGGGGTGGAACGAGGTGGTTTTTAAGGTTCCTTCCACCCCAAACCACTCCAGGATTCTGTGACACCCTGCTGGGGAGTGAAGCAGCAGTTCTGTATAAATCTACAATCATTTCTCCCAGCTCCATCCCCTTTTTATTACAGATCCTGAATCAGGTGCTGACCCTGTGACATGCTGAGAGGAGCCGTGGTTCCCCCACTCTTCAGCAGCAGAGGGAAGGATTTTCCCCCAAATCCTCCTCCCCAGAGAGAGAGCTCTGAGCTTTGCCTCCACCAGGAACTTGGCAATTTCCCTTTGGGACCTCTGCCTGCACTTGCCCCGCACTCAGCCCTTTCCCAGCGATGGCTGAACCCTTCTGAGGCAGTGCTGAACCCATCCCTACCCCTTCCTGATTGCAAAACCTCCCATTCTCCCCTCCTGTTGCACTTTTTGTTCTGCACCAGAGGAACTCTGGGTTATTTCAGCACCTCTTTGGAGGTTGTTCAGCCTGGCTTTTGACAGCTGATCCCTCCACACTCCGGCCTCTGCTCTCCCTGCTGCTCTGGCCTGGTTCTCCATCCCTTGCAGGCATTCTGGTGACACTCAGCATCCTTTTGAGGTGCTTATTCATCCAGCTGGAACTGGAAAACTCCTTTGGAAGGTGTCCTCTCAAACGGTTTGAACTCTGCTTGGTTTTTTCTTCTCTCTTTTTTTTTTTTTTTTTTTGGTTTTTTTAAAAGAAAAGTTGCTCCTCTGAGCTCCTGAGTCCAATATTCATTCCTGTGGATTTCTCTCCACCGAGGATGACTGGCCTGTGTGAAATCGAGGATCTCGTTTGCAGGCTTTGTTTGCTTTTCCATTTCATTTTCATTGAATCAGCAGTTAATCTCTGAATCCCAGGCTGCTTTCTTAGCGTGCTGCCCTCGTTGCTGATCAAAGCCCAGGACAGGGCAATGCCTTTCCTCACTGGTTCAGTGAGCACTGCTGAGGAAATTCATCTCTATCCTGTGCCAGAATAGATTCCCTGCTGTGATTAATGCCATTGATTTCCAAGATAAGTAAGAGCCTCTCTTCCTAAGAACACATTTTCTGTTTCAGGTGAATAATTCTGCAGAATTCTCTTTCCACGTCCCAGTTTGACCCTGGGAATGCTCAGAACCCCCCCTGACAGTGCCAGGACCAGCCCAGCTTTCTTTCCCCACTGATCTTAAGCATTGTAGATTATTTTTACAGCATGCCAGGACTTGGAGGATTCTCACTCTAAAGCTCTGCATTGCCCCTTTTACTGTACATCCCTTCGGGGAATTGTAATTATTTCAGATCTGGCCTGAGTGCTCCTGCACCTCATCAGAGAGGTGTAACCCACCTCTGAGAGCAGGGCAGGCTCAGATGGAGAGGAGATGCAGTTCCCTGAAGCAGGGAGCTGCTGAAGCCAGGATTCAGCCCAGAATGGACAAGGCTTTACCTTTTCTCTCACTTCTAATCTCTCCAGCTTCAAAAAAACCCAGAGTTAAACCCCAAGACTGCAGTTAAATTTTCCTCTCAGTCACCACTCAGCAGCTGCTGGATAAATGCAGAGAGCTGGTGTGTGTTGAGTAAGAAAGTGTATGGGCTCTAAGAAGGTTGGTTTGCATAGTTGTTGTTTTAATAGGAAGGAATTATTTTATAGATAGTTTTGATAGATTTTACTTGATTGGTTAATTAATAAAAATATTTTTTTCATAAACAATCTTGTGGAAATTCTCTTGTGTTTAGTGAATGATTTATATGGGATGTTTTTGCATATTTTTAGGGTTGAGCCCCCAGGAGTGGGGGTAGTAGTTTAGGTTTTGTTGTTGTGGTTTGGTGATGTAGGAACAGCAATGTTGAGAGCTTTTTTTTGCTCTGAGAGGCTCTGCTAAAAGCGTGGACACAGGACAAAAGTGCAGAGCATCCTGAGCCCCAGCACCTGATTCTAATGTGTGCCAGGGTTTGTGCAGTGCTACAGAAATTACCTCCAGCACCACCATCCCTGCAAGAAACCAAAGCAACCGATGCACAACACCCAGGGGGATTTTCTCCTACATTACATTTGAGTTCCTGTCTAAAGCTCTTCCTTTTCTCCCTGAGCTGGAAGGGTTTTCCCCAGGCTGCTGTGTGCTGCTGCTGCCAGGAGCAGCCTGGCACACACGGTTTGGGGCCAAATGCAGTGTTATTTACAAGGAGAAAGGAAAGGGGAAAGGAAATGAAAGGAAAGGGGAAAGGGGAAAGGAAAGGGGAAAGGAAAGGGGAAAGGAAAGGGGAAAGGGAAGGGAAGGGAAGGGAAGGGAAGGGAAGGGAAGGGAAGGGAAAGGGAATCTTTGTGAAGTAGGAGCTGAACAGATTCCCCAGCCCACCGGAGGAGTCAGCGGGGCAGGAGGGGAGGGCTGCAGCACAGCCTGGTGCTGGAGCAGTTCCTGGACAGGCTCCTGGAATCGCTGCCACCAGCTGGGAGGCTAATTTAGTTTCTGTTCTCTGCCCCTTTCTCCCCATCCTCGCTCTTTCTGTGTCTCAGTAAGGGAGGAAGGCGGCCAAGGGCTCTGCTCCAGCCGGGCTGGGTCGTTCAGAGGAGGGGGAAACAGCAGGGAAAGCTGGAAGGGCTTCCCCAGGCTGAGCTGAGGATGAAGAGCACTTGGAATCCCTGCCAGGTCCTGGCTGGCTCCAGCATTACCTGGGCTGGGGTGGAGCAGCCCAGGGACTGCTCCAAATCCCACAGCAGGGCAGGGAATGAAGGGAAGAAGAAAGAAGCAGGGACTAAGGACGCCGAGTGTTCTGTCAGCTCCTCCTCTGCTCTCTGAATGGTGCCCAGCAGCAGCTCTGTCACCGCTGAGCAAGAAGTGGCACAGACTCAGCAGCAGGCTGGTTCGCACAGCAGCAGCTTTGATAGGAAAGTTCTCTTCTTTTATAACTAGGTTCGACACATTCTGCTTGATTGGCTCATTAACAGAAACGTCTTTCTCACGAACAGTCCTTGAGAGGAACAGGAAAACAGAGTAGGAAAACACCACCTGCAGGTCGTTTTTGATAGCAGGTTATCATCGCTTCTCCACATCTCCCTAAAAAGCCTCGCAAGTCCATTGTGAGAAAACGAATCCCGTTTTCTCGCTCTCTGACCAGGCTGCCACAACCACTCAGCTCCACAATTTTGTGATCCCAGCGTTAAAAACGAGAGCAAGCTCCTGGTAGTGAAGTGATTTCAGCATTTATTATAATAAAATAAAGACGGGCCGGGGTGTTCCCGTCGAGGATGCTGCAGCGCCGGCGCTGGGTCTCCTTGAGCAGCGATGTCCCCGATGGAGCAGCACAGATTCAGTGGGTCAGAAGCCCCTTTTTATCCTGTTTTCCGTCCCTTTGGATTGGTTTATGTTTGGATCCTTCATTTGCATGAAGGTTTAAGGCGCTCGATTGGCCCGTGACTGTTCTGTCCAGGCTGGATCGTGGTGCACCTTCCTGAGGTGTGTTCTGGTACATTGTTATTTGCTATAACGACCCTTTTAACCCCTTTTACAATACAATAACCAAACTAACAGCACACGCTCAACGCTCTCTCAACTATTTTCCAACAGTTCTTAACCTATTTTTAACACCAGCACAAGCAACCCCCTCCCCACTCAGCCCTGGCACTCCTGTGGGAGCTGCTGTGCCACTGGAGGTGCCATCCTCTGGAACAAGACATCAGCCCTGCTGCCTGACAGCCTGGAGTGTAAAAAACCCTCCCTTGGCAGCTCCTGCCCGCCTTATCTCCCTCCCTCAGCCAAATTCCAGGTCAGGAGCTGCACAAAGCAGCCCTGATGAGCTGCCAGGATTTTAATGAGCAGTTCCCACAGACACCTTCCTGTGATGAAACTCGGCCGAGCAGGTGCACGGAGAGCTCCCAGAAAAAGGAGCTCTGTTTGCTCCTGCCTTGTTCAAACAGCAGCAGGTACAGAAATCCTCCCTCTCAAGCATCACTCGAGCCGGGAAGTGCCTTTGTTTGGCGAGGAAATTGTCGTGGAGAGCGGTTTGCTGCGGGATGTTTACACGGTGCTTCTGAGGGGATAATGGGTGTGCTGATAAGATAAGGCAGCAGCCGGGGATTTCAGCCGGGAGGGAACACGGCGATGGGAACTGCCGGGTTGTGCCTGTAACTCTCTTCACAGAGAGCAGCAGGCACGAGGTTCCCAGGATTTCTCCTGGGGAAGGCAGTGAGAAAGCTCAGAGAAAGAGAAAAACCATTTTTATCTCTATTTACTACTCCTACACATGTAGAATGTGTTATAGACATTGTTTACCAAAAGGGATTTCTTAATTAGCCACTGGTAATGGTTCTTTTAGATTTTTTTGACCTCCCAATTAGGTCAAAGCTGTGTCGTGACTGTCTAAAAGGGTCACGGGTTTTTCTTTAGTAGAATATAGTTTAGTATAGTATGTAGTATAATATAATATAGCTTAATAAAATTGTTCAACCTCCAAATCATAAAGTCAATACACATTATTCCCCAACTAGAAATCACCTTAATGCAATGCGGGCTGTTTGGGAAATTCCCTCCTGCACCCAGCAGAGGCAGCGCCGCTCCCTCCCGACCCTTCCCCCCGGCCGTTTAGGGACTTTGCAGGACACAAAAACAGAACTGGGGGAGCTGGGATTCCCAGGGTTTCACCCCGGGATGGGATCTGGGGTTCACCTATTGTATTTGCTGGGAGTGTCCCGACAAAGGCAGGAATGATGAATCTGACTCCGTGTTCTCAGAAGGTTAATGTATTACTTTATAATACTATATTATATTAAAGAATATTCTACTATACTAAAGAATACAGAAAGGATACCTAATTAATGCTAAAAAGATAATAATGACAACTTGTGGCTCTTTTTAGAGTCTAGACACAGCTTGGCCCCGATTGGCCAGAGAGTCAAAACAACTCACACCAGAATCTAATGAAACAACCACCTTTGGGTTAAACAATCTTCAAATTGTTTCAATTGTAAACCCAATTGTTTCAATCGTAAACAATATCCCACATGTGAGCACAACATAGGAGAAGCAAATGAGATAAGAATTGTTTTCCTTTTCTCTGAGGCTTCTCAGCTTCCCAGGAGAAAAATCCTGGGCCAAGGGATTTTTCCAGAGAATGGGAATGCCACATTCACCCTGCTGTAAACCCAAGGGATCCTTCCCAGCATGCAGGGGGGAGAGAGGCCCTGGCACTCCTGTGGGAGCTGCTGTGCCACTGGAGGTGCCATCCTCTGGAACAAGACATCAGCCCTGCTGCCTGACAGCCTGGAGTGTAAAAAACCCTCCCTTGGCAGCTCCTGCCCGCCTTATCTCCCTCCCTCAGCCAAATTCCAGGTCAGGAGCTGCACAAAGCAGCCCTGATGAGCTGCCAGGATTTTAATGAGCAGTTCCCACAGACACCTTCCTGTGATGAAACTCGGCCGAGCAGGTGCACGGAGAGCTCCCAGAAAAAGGAGCTCTGTTTGCTCCTGCCTTGTTCAAACAGCAGCAGGTACAGAAATCCTCCCTCTCAAGCATCACTCGAGCCGGGAAGTGCCTTTGTTTGGCGAGGAAATTGTCGTGGAGAGCGGTTTGCTGCGGGATGTTTACACGGTGCTTCTGAGGGGATAATGGGTGTGCTGATAAGATAAGGCAGCAGCCGGGGATTTCAGCCGGGAGGGAACACGGCGATGGGAACTGCCGGGTTGTGCCTGTAACTCTCTTCACAGAGAGCAGCAGGCACGAGGTTCCCAGGATTTCTCCTGGGGAAGGCAGTGAGAAAGCTCAGAGAAAGAGAAAAACCATTTTTATCTCTATTTACTACTCCTACACATGTAGAATGTGTTATAGACATTGTTTACCAAAAGGGATTTCTTAATTAGCCACTGGTAATGGTTCTTTTAGATTTTTTTTTGACCTCCCAATTAGGTCAAAGCTGTGTCGTGACTGTCTAAAAGGGTCACGGGTTTTTCTTTAGTAGAATATAGTTTAGTATAGTATGTAGTATAATATAATATAGCTTAATAAAATTGTTCAACCTCCAAATCATAAAGTCAATACACATTATTCCCCAACTAGAAATCACCTTAATGCAATGTTTGGGAAATTCCCTCCTGCACCCAGCAGAGGCAGCGCCGCTCCCTCCCGACCCTTCCCCCCGGCCGTTTAGGGACTTTGCAGGACACAAAAACAGAACTGGGGGAGCTGGGATTCCCAGGGTTTCACCCCGGGATGGGATCTGGGGTTCACCTATTGTATTTGCTGGGAGTGTCCCGACAAAGGCAGGAATGATGAATCTGACTCCGTGTTCTCAGAAGGTTAATGTATTACTTTATAATACTATATTATATTAAAGAATATTCTACAATACTAAAGAATACAGAAAGGATACCTAATTAATGCTAAAAAGATAATAATGACAACTTGTGGCTCTTTTTAGAGTCTAGACACAGCTTGGCCCCGATTGGCCAGAGAGTCAAAACAACTCACACCAGAATCTAATGAAACAACCACCTTTGGGTTAAACAATCTTCAAATTGTTTCAATTGTAAACCAAATTATTTCAATCGTAAACAATATTCCACGTGTGAGCACAACATAGGAGAAGCAAATGAGATAAGAATTGTTTTCCTTTTCTCTGAGGCTTCTCAGCTTCCCAGGAGAAAAATCCTGGGCCAAGGGATTTTTCCAGAGAATGGGAATGCCACATTCACCCTGCTGTAAACCCAAGGGATCCTTCCCAGCATGCAGGGGGGAGAGAGGAAAGGGAATTATCAGGGGAGCCCTGGATGGGCACAGAGCAGCACATACACAGCCTGGTCCAGCCCAGGCTCCCCAGGCTGCACTGTCATCCCAGTGGATTTCCCCCTTTCCCAAAGCATGGAAAAGCCTGGAGGATTACACCCAGTGCAACACACCAGGGATGGAGCCATCCCTGCAGGTCTGGGCATCCACCTTCCCACCAAAACCGTGGAATTGTGGTCACACCCCTGCCCTGCTCGGCTCCGGGGTGCAGAGGGACTGACCCGCCGGGCTCCGCGGGGATTTTCCAGCACGCCCAGATGTTTGGGGCCACTGACACCCGTGTGTGGGCCACCGAGGACACCTAGTGGCTGCCACCCGTGCGGGGTGTCCTGCCCCACAGCACCTCCTCTGCTGGCACAGCTCCCCAGCCTCTCCCCTCGGCATCCTCATCTTCCTTCTCCATCTCCCCTTTCCATCCTCATCTTCCCACTCCGTGCCTTTCCTCCATCTCCATTTCCTCTCTCCATCCTCATCTCCCCTCTCCATCTCCATTTCTCCATCTCCTCCTCATCTCTCATCTCTCCATCCCACCATCTCCATTTTCCCTTTCCATCTCCCCTTTCCATCCTCATCTTCTCTCTCCATGTCCTTTCTCCATCTCCCCCCTCCGTGCCCTTCCTCTACCTCCATCTCCCCCTCCATCTCCAATCTTCCACCTCATCTCCATCATTTCACCATCTCCATTTCCCCTCTCCATCCTCATCTTGCATCTCCATCTCCCCTCTCCTTTCTCCATTTCCATCTCCTCCTCCATCTCCCCTCTCCATCTCCATCATTTCTCCATCTCCCCTCTCCCATCTCCATCATTTCTCCATCTCCCTTCTCCATCTCTATCATTTCTCCATCTCCATCTCCCCTCTCCCATCTCCATCATTTCTCCCTCTCCCCTCTCTTTTCTCCCTCTCCATCTCCACGTCCCCCCTCCATCCCCCATGCTCACACAGACCCCAGATCCCAGGATATCCACCAGGCAGGGATGAAGGCTGTCCTGTTCCATACCTGACCAGCACCTGTGGCACCCTCCCAGCCAAGGCCTGGCCCCAGCAGGACTTGTGGGGAGCCCCTGGAATGCTCTGTGGGGTGGGAACACGGATGCAGAAAGCCAGCAAGGAGGAGTGAGCACCTCCTGTGCTCCCAAGCACGGGGATGGGCAGGATGAGGGCAGCTGGGATGGGCCTGAAGAGGAGGTGGAGGGATTTGGGAGGTCAGCAGGGCTGCATGACCAGCCTGGGGGGCCTGGGTGGATGCTCAGAGGGTCCTCTCTAGAAAAAAAAACACTGGAAGTGCTCTGGGAGGGACATCTCCACTTGTGCTTCACTTTCCCTCTCTGCACGGGCAGGATGTGAGCACTGAGGGCAGGAGAATCCGAGCACCGAAGCCTCAGGAGAGAGAAGTGAGACCCAGTGTGTCCCCAGTGTGTCCTCAATGTGTCCCCAACGTGTCCCCTGCCAGGAGACTGCCCCAGGGATCCCTGGAATGTGGGGCCAGGCCATTCCCTGCTCCAGGAGGGAGCTGCAGCTTCCTCTCCCAACCTTCCTCCACCCCTTGGCTCCCCTCCCTGGGTGCCAGCCAGCCCCAGGACGCCACAGCAGGCTGAGCTGGGACTTGATGGAGCCTCCAAGCTGAGTGCAATTAATGTAATGAAGGCTGGGCAGCAGAGCAGGCCGGGCTCCCTGCCTTGCCCAAGCTCCAGGTGCTCCCTGCCCCTGCACAACCAGCAGCATCCATCCCTTCATCCCTGCCTGCTGGAACCCAGGGAATGTTTCTCTGCCTGTCCTGAGATGTCCTGACCCCCAGGAGCACGCTGCTTTTAACCTCTGTCCGTGGAGAAAACTTCCAAGACTTTGGGATGAATTGGCATCTACGAGTGTGTGAAATAGTAGTGTAGTTTATCACAGGGTGAAAAACTTAGAGTTTTGGGTGTTTAGTATGGAGGTGGAGAGGAGACAAGATGAATGATTTTGGGTGTTGTCTGAGCTCCTTCTTGTTCTTCATCTGCTCCATTTTTGCACTGTTGGTGGCACAGGGTGATTGGTTCAAAAGAGCTACAATACAGATGTTGTGTGGACAGAAAAATAATTAGTTATTGGTAGAAAGGTAGAAATAAAATATATTCTAATAATTAATTGGACAAAATAGCTCTAAAAGACCTCAAACCTGTGTGTCTTACAACTTTTGGTGCCTTCTCTTTGTACACTAAGTCCAAGATGTAGACATGCAGAACTTCTAATAAGAGAAAAATAAACAACAACCTAAAGACCAAAAAAACAAGAGTTCTGTCCATCTCTCATCATAACAAAAAACTTTTTAGGGGTGTCCCCATCAGGGGGAGCCAAGAGGGAGATTTCTATGCCTGGCCCATGATTTTCCCCTTTCACACCAGTCCCACCCACGAGGAGCTGGGATCCTGCTGGAGGAGCAGGCTCTGCACGCTGGGGAGGCAGCAGTGCAGCAGTTCCTGCGCCCTCTGGGCACCTCCCAAAGCTGCCATGCAGCTGCACGGGAGCTCTGCAGCCTCGGTGGCCACCCTGGTGACAGGGTGACAGTGGTGACAGGGTGACAGTGGTGACAGGTCTCGGGCTCTGCCCTCGCTGCTTCTGGGCACGTTATTTTGGGCTCTTCACTCCCCACACAGAGCTGCTGCAGTGACAGAGCTGCCACTGAGCCCAGGGAGAGCTGGAACACAGCAAATCCTGCCCTGGAGGGCTTGGGGAGGAATGGACAGGAGGGGTGGACAGGGATGGACATCAGGGATGGACAGACAGGAGTGGACAGGGATGGACATCAGGGATGGACAGCAGGGATGGACAGCAGGGTGGGACAGGGATGGACAGCAGGGATGGACATCAGGGATGGACAGCAGGGATGGACAGCAGGGATGGACAGCAGGGTGGGACAGGGATGGACATCAGGGATGGACAGCAGGGATGGACAGCAGGGATGGACAGCAGGGTGGGACAGGGATGGACAGCAGGGATGGACAGGGGTGGACATCAGGGATGGACAGGAAGGATGGACAGACAGGGATGGACAGACAGGGGTGGGCAGGGACAGCAGGGGTGCAGCAGGAGGTCACTGCTGTGCCACCCACAGCCTCATTGTCTGCCCTGACTTCGAGCCAGCTCCTGCCAGGGGTTCCTGGGGCTGGAGAACATTCAGGTTGGTTTGGCTGGGTGGGAAGAGCTTTGTCTGCCACCAGAGCAGGCAGGAGTGAGGCAAAGAGGCCTCAGAGTGCTGCCAGGATGGTGGAGGCGCTGAGGGGCCTTTGGGCTGCGGGGAGCTGTCCAGGATGGAGCCCTGGGGCAGGATGAGAGGTGCGGGCCCTGCCATCCCAGTGGGGCTGGAAGAGACACAAGCAGGTGCTGAAGGAACGCCCGTGAGCTCAGTGGCACTGACGTCAGGGCTGCTGGCCTCAGAGTGCTGCCAGGATGGTGGAGGCGCTGAGGGGCCTTTGGGCTGCGGGGAGCTGTCCAGGATGGAGCCCTGGGGCAGGATGAGAGGTGCGGGCCCTGCCATCCCAGTGGGGCTGGAAGAGACACAAGCAGGTGCTGAAGGAAGTCAGTGGCACTGACGTCAGGGCTGCCGTGCTCAGCTCCTTTCCAAGGCAAACATCAGACATTTTCCATCCAACGCTGCTTCCCAGAGGATGCCAAATTTCCCTCCCTTTCCTGCAAGCCAGGGCTGGTGTCCACATGCTCCTGCTGGATTGCAGATCCCTTCCCAAGCCTCCACCACCGAGCAGCCCTGGCAGGGCAGATAAGGGAGCTGGGAAGAGGAGCTGTGTCAAGCACTACCTGATCCCATTTCTTTCTCAGTTCCAGCCACCAAAACCCTCTCTGTGCTGCTGCCTGCAGGAAAGCAGCCTCGCTGGGCTGGCCTGCTGATCCTGCTGGATTTTGCTGGAAAAGGGGATGGCATCACACACTCAGAGTTGTTTCCCAGGCAGCTGCCACCACCCTAAAGCCAGAGGGTGGGATTGGGCTGCAGAGGGATAATGCTGACCCAGGAGTGCAAGCCCAGACAAGGCAGCTCGGTGCTGCTGCTGCTGAGTAAGAGTGGTGGATGCAAAACCCTCCCCCAGGTCTGCTCCTGACCCTCCACCTGCCTCGGCTCCTGTCACGTTATCCTCAATTTATTGCCACGAGTAAGGCAGCTTCAGGCCCCAAGTTCATGCTCTTATCTAGATGTTGTATTTATATTTGTATTTATCTCTGGGTTTTTTTCAATCATTTTCCCAGTGTTTTCCCTCTTCCTGCTCTCTCCCCCCTCTCCCCTGTCTCATATTTCTCTTGCTGTCCTATTTTTTCATTCTGTATTTACAGTGGGAAGGCAGAGGGGAGTAAATCAAGAGCCACACGTGCAGGCACACACATGGGCTGGATATTTGTCTTGCTCAGTCACAGGGTGAATAAGTGTCCTTGTTCCAACACGTTTTCCCATTTCACTTCCCAGGGCCTTTGCAGAGCCAGAATTCCTCTGCACAGCCACACAGCAGGGCTGAGCTCACTCTCCTTTGCTGGTGGCCTCACTCCTCAGGATTTTCCTCTCCTTTTCCTGATTTCCAGGCACCCAAAGCCCACCCAGAGCCTCCCTGTGGGGCAGCTGGAGCTGCCCAGGTGCTGAGCTGGCTCCAAAGCAGGGCAGGGCCACGGGAGCAGGGTTTTGTCTGCTGGGATAGCCCAGCCCTGCCTCCCACCCCTCTGAGCCTTCTCAGGAGTCAGATCCCACTGGAGGCTTTTCCAAGAGGTGAAGGGACACTTGGGGGACCCCACATGTGCTCTGAGCAGTGAAGACACTGGCCAAAACCCCAGAGCCAGTGGGGTTGTGGATTTTGACCCCAAAATCCACAACTTTGCCAACATCCAACATCCCCAGCTCCTCTCAGGTGTCTGCCCAGCACTAAAGGGACACTTGGGGGACCCCACATGTGCTCTGAGCAGTGAAGACACTGGCCAAAACCCCAGAGCTGACCCCAAAATCCCCAGCTCCTCTCAGGTGTCTGCTCAGCACTAAAACCAGCTCCAAATCTGGGCTCATCCTAATACTAAACTTTAGTATTAATAAACTCATCTAATCTGTTTGTGATAATCTCACCTTGTGGCTCTTGAATTGCCTTGTTTTCCAAGGAGCAATTCCTCTTGTCTCATGGCACTCACCAGGAAAAAAGATCCTTAGTGAAGATTCCAATCTGTCAAATTTCAGGAGAAGATTGCTTCTATCCTGATTAGGTCTTTCCCTGCCATTCTCTTTTCCATTTATGACCTTTCAAAGTTCCTTGCTCCCATTCTGGGCTGGCAAAGGAGCACTGGACATTTCTTACCATCTGCTTTGGCTTCTCTGGCCTGTGCTCACTGGCACTTTTCTGCCTCTGGGATTTCGTGGATTGCATGTCAAGTTCTCCCACTGGAATTTGGGAGCACGGGGAGGGGAGGAGGCACTGCCCCTCACTGCCCCTTCCTCATCCTCACCTGTCCTCTGTCCCTGCCCGTGGCAGGCTGCCCGGTGACCCTGGGGAGGGACAGAGCACAGTTTCTGTCCCCGGGGCAGGGAGTGCTCCCTGCACAGCTCTCTTGCTGGACACGGCCTGCAGGGATGCTTGGCTTGGGATTGCCAAACGCTGAGGGTTTCACAGGATTTCACAGGAGGCTCTGCTAACACCTGGCTGCCCTTTTCCCTCTCCCTGCCAGCCTGCTCTGCTGCCCTTTCTCCTGCTGCTTGTCCACTCTCTCTCCAGGCTGGGCTCCCCTGGCTGCACTCCCTGACCTCACCAGGAAGCTGGGCTTGGGATTTAAGGACTTGGGGAGCAGCAGAGATGCTTGGAGAGGCACACAGGGAACCATGAAGGGAAGGGAGAACCTTTACAGAATCACAGAATGACCAGGTTGGAAGAACCCTCCAAGATCATCGAGTCCAGCCCAGCCCCAACACCTCAACTCAACCCTGGCCCCCAGTGCCACATCCAGGCTTTGTTAAACACACCCAGGGATGGTGACTGCACCACCTCCCCGGGCAGAACATTCCAGAACTTTATCACCCTTTCTGTAAAAACTTTTTCCTGCTATCCAGCCTGTATTTCCCTTGGTGCAGCTTGGGGCTGTGTGCTCTGCCTCTGTCAGTGCCTGCAGACAGAGCCCAGCCCCAGCTGAGCACAGGCACCTTTCAGGAGCTGTGCAGAGTGAGGAGGGCACCCCTGAGTCTCCTTTTCTCCAGGTGAGCACCCCCAGCTCCCTCAGGGGTTCCTCTCAGGGTTTGTGTTCCCAGCCCCTCTCCAGCCTCGCTGTCCCTTTTGTTTAGAAAGAGATTAAGAGGAGCAGGTGCTGATGTTCCTCTAACACCCTCTTATCACCCAGAGCTTTTCCCAGCTCCGTCATCACCCAGCTTCTGGATATCTGGGCTTGTCACATTCCTCCCATCACCAAGTGGTGCCCTCAGCCCTTGCCCAGCCTGGGCTCCATCCCACAGCCCCTCTGTCCCAGTCTAGGACCCCAGCAGTACAAGCTGGAGCAGCACAGCCCCTCAGAGGGAGCAAAGCTGGCCCTGGGCCCTGGGAGCCTTTCCCTTCTGCTGACAGTGCTGCAGAGCTTCAGGGTATCTCACAGAGCAGGAAAAGAAGCTCTAGGGGGAAAAGCAAGGTTTTAACAGGGACAAAAAGGTCTCTGTTTGGGGATTTCCAGTCTCTGGATTTCTGGGAAGGCAGAGTTTCCCAGCTTTGGCAGGCTGCAGTTTCCTGAGGCACATAATGGAGATGGCATTCCTTGGCTTTGCAGCCCTGGACACAGAATTTCTTGCTGGGATGCAAATCCAGAGAGAGCTAAACTGACAGAGGGATTCCTGCTGCTGGGGGGCAACAGCAAATTATGCTGAAAATTATAATTTCAGGTTAAAAAAAGCATCCTCAGAGGAGATCCTGGGGGTCACAGACTCCTGATGGCAGCTACACCTCAGGACCAGACCTTTCTGTGGAAATAAAACCTCTTGCAGCCAGATCTCAATTAGTCAGTTCTGCCAGCTGCAGGACAAATAAAGGACAAATAAACAATAAAAAGAGCAGAATGTTTTGTAAGACTTCTACAGCCCCCTGAAAGCAGGAGATTCTATAAATGATAAATTTGACACAAATAATCTCTCTCTCTTGCAGCTTTCTTTGTTCCCAAAGATCCCAGAGCATTTCAGACAGGCTGGAGCAGAGCAGAGTCTCCATCTCCCAAGTTCCAGTGGGAGAAATGAAATCCATGAAATCCCAGCTCCAGAGTCAGAGCCTGAAAACTGCCAGTGACCACAGGCCCAAGAAACCAAAGCAGATGACATGAAATCCCCAGTGCTCCTTTTCCAGCCCAGCTGAGCCCAGATTTGGAGCTGGTTTTAGGGCTGAGCAGACACCTGAGAGCTGCAGCCAGCTCCAGCCAGCCTCCCCCTGTGCACCAGGCCAACCCCAGTGAAGAGGAGGTGGGAAAGAAAACAAAAACTCAAAACTCAATGACACAGAAACTAAATTAATCATCAAAGTGTGTGGGGGGGTCCTTCCTGGCCTCAGCAGACAGCCAGCAGAAGCCTTGAAAAGCAGCTTTAATTAATTAATTATAAACAATGTGAGCGTGGTGCAACAAGCCCTGCGAGCACGTGGAAGGCATGCAGGATCCCTGCACAGTTATGCAACGTGTTGATGGCTGCAGAATCCTGGGTTCTGGGGTCCCAGGCTGCTCCAAAGCCTGGCCTCTGCCCCTGTGGTGCTCCCTTAATTCCCAGGCTGTGTTTTTAATGAGTAAATTCACAATTTTTGATCTGGCGTTGGCCTTTAACTCAGACTCCCCTCTGTGTGTCCTCTCATTTAACGCTGAGCCGTGGTTTTGCCCTTTTCCAGACTCAGCAGAAGCCCTGGGAAGGGGTTGTCCCCCAGGCTGCAGAAATGCTCTGTGCTGTCACACCCCTGTCACTGCTGCCCTGCCTCGCCCAGTATCGCTCTTACACAACAGGGCACTCGTGTCCTGCTGCAACTTCTGCCAATAATTAACATTCCCCGTGGTCCTGCTCATAGCCTGCAGGCCTGGTTTGAGCCCTGCAAGGGTGTTTGACCTCTGTGGTACTCTGCAGGAGCTCCTTGGATGCTCACAGCACCCTAAAAGTCCAAATCTTGGTGCAGGAAGCCAAATCCTGAGTAGGACTTGACCAGAACTGAACCAAATTCATCCCCCAAATTACTGAATCCTGTTGGTTCTGCTTTCCTTCCCTTCATCCTCCAGTCTAAGACGTACAGCTGGTGGTCAAATCATCACAAACATCTGAGCTTCACTTTATGCCCTATAAATTGAGTCCATGTCATCTAAACTGAGTCTGTCTCATCTAAATTGAGTCCATCTCATCTAAGCTGAGTTTGTCTCATCTAAACTGAGTCCATCTCATCTAAGTCGAGTGCATCTCACACAAACTCTGCATGAAGGCTCCCGGGACACCTCCCTGTGGCTTTCCAGTGATAAGGGGGTTTATAAAAAGTGCAGAGAGGGACTTATTAGATGGGTAAATAACAACAGGATAGGGGTTTTACACTAAATAAAGGAGGGCAGGGCTGGAATAGATGTTTGGAAGAAATTCTTTACTCAAAGGGTGCAGAGGCCCTGGCACAGGGTGCCCAGAGCAGCTGTGGCTGCCCCTGGATCCCTGGAAGTGTCCAAGGCCAAGCTGGGATAGTGGAAGGTGTCCTGAACATGGCAGGGCTGGAATGAGATGGGATTTAATCTCCCCTCCACCCCAAGCCATGAAATCCCACCCAGAGTGTGTGCAGAGCTGCCCTCTCTCCCAGGAGAGCCCAGTGACCCAGCTGGATGCGCTGCTGCTGGATGTGATCCCCGTGAGAGCAGCAGGGAGCCCTGAACTCGTTCTGCCAGCTCTGCTGTCACCCTGGCAGCTGCTTTCCTGCCCTGCCATTGCCCAACGCTGCCCAGCTGGGAGCTGGGCTGATCTCGGAGCTCCCCAGCAGCAGGAACACCCCGGCTGCGCCTCGGCGTCACATCTCCTGGGATTTATTCCATGTAAAGGTGGAAGAAATGAGAAAGGGCTGGAAACATGCAGGATGTGCAAGGCTCTGTGGATTAGCAGGCAATTACCAGGCAGGTTCCCTGCTCCTGCCTGGCTCGCAGTTGTTGTGAGAAGCAGGGCCAGTGAATCATGGGCTGGTTGAGCTAATTCTCCCTGACTCCCCATGACTTCATCACTCGCTGCTGTTTGAAAACCTGCTCTGGAGCCTGTCTAAAGGAGCGCCCCGGGGTTGGCTTAACTGTTTCTGTTCTATTTAGTTTGAAGTGGACTCAGTTTCTTTCACTTTTTCATCCTGGGGAGATTGGTTTTCCAACGCCAACCGTGTGCAGCGATGTTGCAGAGTGGAAATGTTTTAATAAAACACCCGAAATTTCTGGTAACAACAAAATGAAGTTCTAAACGACCAACAGCAGCATCGTGAGGTATTAAGAAAAAAGAGCAAGGATTTAGAGGGGTCACAACCATGAAAAATAAGGGGATGCAAAAGATGAAAAATAAGAGGATGCAAAGGTGAAAAATAAGAGAAAGCCAAAAGGCTGCACAGAGATTTCAGGAGGGAAAAAAACATTCATTTTGCTGAAAAATTTGCCAGCTCCCCAGTGCATGCCTCAGTTTCCCTGATTGCTACGTGGGGTTCCCAGCCCAGACCTATTTTGCAAAGGTGTTGTCAGGTTTAATTTGCGAACCTTTGAAAAGCTCTGCCGAGTCCTGGAGATGAAAGGCCCTGCAGATGCCACTCGTGGGTGTGTGCTCTGAGTCACAGGCACAGCCAGGGACCTGCCAGGGGACACTTGTCCTGTGCAGGGACCAGAGCAAAAATCCCAAGGGATGCTCCTGCAAAAATGAACTCATGCTGGAGGCAGGAGGAGCCACCTCTGGGAGGGGCAGAGATAAGGAGATGTCCAGGCTGGGCCGTGTTTTGGCTCCTAAATTGCCTGGAAAATGTGTGTGTGCACAAATTGGCACCTGGAATATGAGGTCCCCGACACAAGGAGGACATGCAAGTGTTGGAGCAGGTCCAGAGTGAAGAATTTCTTCTAAATATCTGTTCCAGCCCTGTCCTGTTGTTATCTGCCCATCTAGAAAGTCCCCCTCTGCACTTTTTATAAACCCCCTTAATGCTGGGAAGCCACAGGGAGGTGTCCCTGGAGCCTCCACGCAGAGTTGGTGTGAGATGGTTGATAAAGGGGCTGGAGAGAGGCTGAGAGGTGGCAATGTTCAGGCTGGAGAAGAGAAGGTTGTGTGGAGACCTCAGAGCACCTCCCAGGATCTGCAGGGGAAGCTGGAGAGGGACTCTGGATCGGGAAGTGGAAAAGGGGAAATGGATTCAGACTGCAAGAGGGGAAATTTGGGAAGGAGTTGTTCCCTGGGAGGGTGGGCAGGCCCTGGCACAGGGTGCCCCTGGATGCCTGGAATGCCCAAGGCCAGGCCTGGGGCAGTGGAAGGTCCCTGCCCATGGCACTGGATGGGCTTCAAGGTCCCTTCCAACCCATCCCAGGATTCTGGGATTTATCTGCATTTACATCAGTAAAACCAAGCTCTAAAAACTCAATCCTTAACCTTTTATCTGCCTTACCCACCCCAAAATCTTATCAAAGCATCAATACAAACCAAGGCCACCTTTGTCCAAGCCAGAACTCTCTTCCTTGGGATGTTTTTTGCTCCTGAAGGATGAACCTTGGTTGGAACAGCTCTGCTGAGTCTCCTCAGTACACGTGAGAACAGGAGCCTCCACCCTGCAGAATTTTTAATTACTTGGAGACTTACAGGACTGTTGATGTTCTAAAAAACAGCTCAGCCCAGCAAGCCAGGGGGAAAGAAATGCATTGATGTCAGTCAAATTTTTCCTTTATGAAATCTGCTCTTAAAAAATGGCATTGCCCTTTCCTGTGCTGGGGAATGAATTCTGACTCATGAAAGGCTGTGGGCCTATTAATAAAAAATTATTAATGAAAGAAATGCCCTTTCCCAACAACTACTGCCCAGAAAAATGCAGAATGCTGAGGCATTTTTCATAAAGAGAGAGCTGTGAAGACATGCAGGCAGCGAGAGGGGCTGGATCTATGAGCCAGGGGCCCAGAAAAAGAATTTCACTTTCTTTTTCTCTCATTTTGCACAGACAAGACCTTTAAAAATTACATTTGTAAGGCAGGTTCTTTTCTTCTCCTATCAGATCCAGAATTTATGCTGTTCCTGCTTTGCCTCTGCTTCTTCCATATCTCAAAAAAAGCTGGAAAATGCAGAGCTGGATTTTCACTCAAATCCCTTCCATCAGGGGGTTCCTGGTGGATGTTTAAGGAGATTTTTTACAGGCAAAAATCACCGTCTCCAGCAGCGCCACCGGGGCGTTCTGAGAAAACTCAATTAAGCACAAATCTCTGGCGTGGTTAATTTGCATCCTGGGCATTCATCTCAGAGAAATCTCACTGAAATTCTGAGTATAATCTGAAGGGATGTGAAAGGAAGATCAGCCTCATCCTTTAGAAGTCACTGGAATCCACCAGTGCTCATAAAGAGCTTTTTTTCCTCCTGAAATAGTCTGTGATTCCAACAAGTGAACATTTCCCAGGAATTCAGCTGCTGGAGACAGACTGTTTTTCAAACTTTTTCACTTCTTTTCCCTGGCAAGGCATATTTTGACCATCTAAGCTGCACAATGGTTCCTTTTCCAGGTGTGTTCCAGTTCTGAAGGCATTTATGGGAAGAGCTATGTAGGATACACCTGAACCTTTATCTCAGAGCACACAATGGGGGATTTGTTTCACCACTCATCTTTTGGAGATTGCCTGGCCTGTGGGAAAAGCAGGGCCAGCCAATTTTTACCTGTTCTGATCCGTGGCTGGGTTATTTCCAGGTCTAGATGGACAGACCTTGCACAAACCCAAAATAAAATCAAAATAAAGATAATAGGGCCATTTAAACCCAGTATTAACCATGAATTTCTCCTCCATCCCGAACACAGCAAGCCCTGGGGGGAGCCTGCTTGAAGAATGCTTTATTCTAGGCGTTCATTTTAATTACAACTCTAATTATTTAGGTGCATGGCTATGACCCAGTTAACAAACCCACCTTGGGCATCTCGTGGTCTCCCCGACCCTGCCCATCTCTGCAAGGAGGGAACCTCAGCTGCTGGCCAAATTATTTTTGAAACAAGCAGTGGAACTGGTTGCCACATCTTAATGAAAATTATTTCTTTTTTCCTTTTCTTTTTTTCTTTTTTTTTTTTTTTAAGGAGACATTTCTATGTATATAAACAGCCCTTCCTCCCCAACCTGGTTAGACAAGAATGTTCCTGGGTGTGGACTGCCTTGTATAATTAAGTGCACAGCTGGAGCTTCTGATCCCTCCACGTCTGCTCCTTCCTTTCCTCCTTTCTTTCCCCCTGCATCCACCTGGGCGCGATCCGGGCGCGCTGCTCCTCCTCAGGAGCTCGGGGTGCGTCACTGGGGCAGGAAGGTTCCCTGCGTTCTGCATTCCAGAGCCATTCCTCGCTGAGACCAGCACCAGGCAGAGCCTGCCTGCCTTGGAGGGGGCTGAGAGAGCGAGCAGAGAAACCTCAGACCCTGTTTAGGCCATGGAAACGGGGAGCGCAGCCAGGACGAACGGCACCGCCAGCAAGCCCGAGGACGTGAAGAGCCCAACTGCTCCCAAAAAAGAAGAGGAAGCCAAGAAGGCCACGAGCCCTGGCGGAGGTGAGAAAGAAGCTATAAAAGGCACGGGCGGCGCTGCGTTGGAGACAGGGCAAATCAAGAGCTCCCTCTTCTCTGGGAGTGACTGGAAGAGGCCCATCATTCAGTTTGTGGAGTCATCCGACGAGAAGAGGTCAACCTACTTCAGCATGGACTCGGCAGACTCCAAGAAGATGCAGTTTGCCAGCGGCCAGATCGGAGACATGAGGAGACCAGCCCTGAACTTCCCGGAGAAGGGCGACCTCAGGAAGTCCCTCTTCTCCTTGGATTCCAAAAAGAGCTTCCTGCCCGCTGATGGGGAAGGGAGGAAGTCCCTGTTCTCTGCAGGGCAGATGGGGGACCTGAAGAAATCTTCCCTGCCTCTGGTGGAGACGGGGGACCTGAGAAGACCCTTCAACAAGGCCGACAGAGCCGCGGGCTCGCGGCCCCGCGTGAAGCTGGAGGACGTTCTCTGCGACTCCTGCATCGACAACAAGCAGAAGGCTGTGAAGTCCTGCCTGGTGTGCCAGGCTTCCTTCTGCGAGCTGCACCTCAAGCCCCACCTGGAGGGAGCAGCCTTCCGGGACCACCAGCTCCTGGACCCCATCAGGGACTTCGAAGCCAGAAAATGCCCTGTGCATGGCAAGACCATGGAGCTGTTCTGCCAGACAGACCAGATGTGCATCTGCTACCTCTGCATGTTCCAGGAGCACAAGAACCACAGCACGGTGACAGTGGAGATCGAGAAGGCGGGGAAAGAGGTAATTTTATTCTCCTTTTTTTTTTTCTCTTTTTAGTTCTCTTTTCATTCCTTATGTTCCCAGCAGCCTGCAGATGCCCATGTCACACCACAGCCTTTGCTTTCCAGCCTGCAATCCCTGCTCAGGTCACGCCTGGGGTGGAATCCTGGATGCAGTGGTGCTGGTGGGAAGTATTTAGTGGAGAGCTGACATTGCCTGGCTGCTGTTTCCATGGGATTGGTGTTCTCCTGATCCTGGCTGCAGCAGCACAGCGCTGGAGTTGGGCTGCAGGCTGCATTTAGGGATGGAGAACCTGACTGCCAGCACACCTGACTTCCAGCAGAAGCTGAATCAAAGCCCTAAATGATAAGTTTTTAAAATTTTTCTTGAGTTTTGACAGTGTTTGTGTGGTGTTGCCCACAGAAAGGGGGCACTGCTCAGGGTCAGCACCTCCAGAATACAAATTGTCAAATCAGTGGCTGCTGAAGTTACTCATGGGCACTAATAACTATTGAAAATTGTTATCTCAGCTCCCGAGAGTGAGATTAGGTTTGTTTTTTTCTTTTCTGTTGAGCCACACCTATGGAAAAAGTCTTTTGAAGTTTAGATGGAAAAAAAACCCCAAACCTGGGTGCAAGCACAAAACCTGATCGTTTCCCCTGAAGTGTTACTACACCAGGTCCAGAGGATGGACATCCAGGGAGATTTCACTGATGAAATGTCTTTCACCTTTGTTTGCTCAAAGCCTCCTGTTGTTTGCTTTCTGGGTGGACGAGGAGGATTTCACTTCTTCTAGCAAAAAAATCAGGGTCTCACCATGTTTGTTGCTGCACATTCCCGTGGTAAAAGCAAGAAACTTTCTAAGCAGACAGGACAGGAGAGATGCCAGTAAAGAGACCTGTAAAATAATAATTGCATAAAACAATGTGCCTGGAGTCACACAGTCAGAACCTGGAAGGGCACTAAGATCTCCTAAACCCCAAACCAGTGCTGTGATGTGGTGACCAGGCAGACACAGGTACCCGCTGTGAGAAATTCTTGAGTTCCCTTAATGGGAAGAACAATTTTACTCTTTCCAAGGAGCTGGGAAGATTTATCTCATCAGGCTGAAAGAGCATTTTGTGTAGAGCTTATCTCTGGCTTCTCTGGTCTTTTCTTGCCATGCCATCTCCAGCTTGCAGCCCTGCTGAAACCAGACAAAGCCTTTTCCACCTCTCAGACAGCCTTTCCCAAACTCCTGCAGGGCTTGCCAGCCTGCTGTTTGTTCCATAATTGCCCATCCTCGTGGTTTTGATGTCAGCCCTGAACGCTGCAGAGCTCTGACATAAAGCTGTGCCTGGTGTCTGCCAAGGTGTCCAATTCCTGCCTGCAACGAGGTGAGCAGCTGCTTCCTGAGGAAGCAAAGCTGCTCAGATCCTTCCTCCTGTGGCTGGAGACACCTCCAGCACCTGGATTTTAAAGGCACAGCCATGGATGAGCAGAGAATGGGATTTAAATGCTGCTTGATTCCTGTCTTGAGTCCTTGTGCCACCTTTAGCTCCTGCACTGGCTCTGCTGCTAGTCAGCCTAAAGGATTTAGGATTTATCACCATGAATCATGCCCATGTGTGAGTTTCTCCTGACAGAGTTTGATCATGTTGTAACTCGAGCGAGCATTCACTCAGACAAAAACAATTAGCAGCAAAGCTGTTGCCTACAAAAATTTGTTCCCACCCCTGATTTATTCACCAGAGGTGGAGCCTCAGCAGGAGCCACAGAGAGCACTGAATATTTCCAAGCCTCTGGTGTGTAACACCTCTCCTTATCAAATCAGCCCAGCTGGAATTTGTGACCACAAACTGGGAGGGTGGCTGGTGCTGCTGCCCTTTTGGAAGGGAGAAGCAACAACCTCACACCAGGTCATCCCCATCCCTGCCCTGTTCTCCCAGCTTGGCATCCCAGCAGCTCCAGAGGAGCTTTAAAACATCCAAATCCATCCTGTCACTGGAGTGGTGACCAGAGCAAAGCTGTGTCCTGACAGAGCCCTTCACACCCTGCTGGGTGTCCAGGATTTATCTGCAAGGATTTCCTCATCCCTGGCTGCTGACCTGGAGAGGGTTCCAGAACCGGGGTTTGTTTTGCTGCACTGCCAGCCTGGGAGCTCAGTGATTTGGTGGCACAAAAGTGTCACAGAATAAGCTTGGTGTAGGTGCATCTGCCCTTCAGGTCTGCAGAATTAATGCAGATTTCAGCCTGTCTTTGCTGTGGGCCTGCAGGGAGGAGAGGGGCTGTGAAAAGGAATTAGGAAACCCTGCTTGTCTCACGGGGCAGACAGAGAAGAGGAATGCAAACAAGCCAGAACACAGACACCTATAGTTAGGGCAGTGCAAAGCCTGATATCTCTGTCCCAGACAGAGAGCACAGCAGCATCTTCCACTTTTCAGGAGCCTGGGGTGAGAGTCACTCACCCCCTGTTCCTGCTGAGCAGACACAAGTGAAAGGCACAGGGACTCAGACAGAGACATTTGTCCTGACTTCCCACCCAGTGCTATTTGCCTATTTTACCCAGCAAACCTTTAATGCTCTCCCCAGATCCACTTTGCATTCATTTCCTGCTGCAGCTTTAAAGGAAAAGTAACAGTTTGCACCAGAACCAGTGCAAAAAAACAGCCAGGAAAAGGTCTGTGAGGCTGGGGAATAACAACTCACACTTGAAAAGTGAGAATGCTCCACAGCAGCTTGTACAGTCCAATAAAAACCTGATTTATCAGCAGAGCCCCCCCTTGGAGCCAGCATCCTTCATTCTGAAAGGGGATCCTTCATCCCAAACCTGTTTTACAGGGCTGCTCTCCAAAGGAGACTTCACCTCTGCCTGCCAGTCCCAGAGCTGGAAAGAACCTGGCATTACCTTCCAGCACCAGCCTTGGTGCTAAGCACGCCAGGTCAGCTCTGCTGAAAAACACTTTCATCTGAGGTTTTTGTTTTGGTTTTTTTTTTTGCTGTAATTCTTTATCTTTTTAAAGCGAAGTTCGCTGTGGGTACAGGAAGGGGAGCTGCATGTTCCTCCTTCCCACAGAGCTGCTTTGAAAAGGGGAGGTTTTAACAAAGGTTGAGCCAGGCTTTGAAGAAAACCATCCACAGAGATGGATCCAGAGGGATTCCCATCCCTGCATCACCTTCACTGAGCAAACAAAATTAAACCTTGGAAGGGCTTGGGGGCCTTTCTCACTGCTGCAGCATGGCTGTGAGATTTTACCTACACCAGCTGCAGCTTCTCTGTGGACACAGCTCAAAATAGATGTTCTTTCCCCAGAGTTTCCTGCAGGAAGGATGCTCTTCCCAGCTGGAAATTGGAGTAAATTTGTCTGTTTGCCCAAATTCTGCATTAATCCTCTACGCTGAGGACAGAATCCAGGGAAAATCCACTTGTTTGCAAGCAAGGAATTCTCTCCAAGCTGTGCAGACTCAGCTTTTCCAGTGGCATTTTAAGGGATGCTGGCAGAGTCTCCAGGGGTTTCAGCCCTCTGACACCCAGCCCTGCTTAAGAGAAACCGAGATGGGAAAATGCAGTTGTGCACCCAGCAGAAATCATGTCCCAAACACCTCCCTGACTTTTCAGCCACTGCACTGGGACAACGAGTTGGAACAGCACTTCTGCTTTCCCTTGGTTAATTAGCAGAGCTCTCCCAGGCTGGGGACACAGGGCTGTTCCCAGAGCGTTCAGGGCATGATGCTGCTTGTGCTGCTGCTGCCTCCTTGCACAAAGCACTTGCATCATCGTGCAGGGCTCGTAATCTCCCATCTGCAGCTCCTCCACAGCACCAGGGCTGGGTTCAGCTCTTTGGATGTACACTCTGAACTTTCACTGAAGACTCTTAACTGCCCTAATTAACTGAGGCTCTAATAGGGGATCCAATCTTAGCTTGAAGGTTCTCAGTGCCTTCATTTCTCAGCCCGCTGTGCTCAAAAAATTGTCTAAGTCTGGATTTCCTTGCTTTTCCCCTCACTGTTCCTGTTGTTTGTGCTCTGGAGGGACCCCACAATGGGGGTGTTGCTGTGTTATCTCTCATTAGGACCTTCTGAACCCCAAATCCTCCAATGGATTTGTTCTAGAGGGTCCATCAAGGATTTCTGACCCTGGAAACTCTGAGAAATCTGAAGACAGATAAGAGTTTTCTCTTAGGCAGTGAAGCTGAGGCACTGCCTGTCCCTAAGCCCTGTGGCCCCCACACTGTGACTGTGTTTCTGTCATATACATGGGCAGCCAAAGCAACCTTCCAGACAAAAAAAAAGCTCTTAAAACCATCAGGAAATCACCTCCTGAACCCTTGATGTTGAGCTCCACCTCCAGAGCACCCTTGCTGAACCCTTCTGCCCATGCCACCAGTTTTTCCACTATTCCAGGGTCTCCCTGCACCTCTCTTTAACATTTTTTCCTATGTTTAGGTTGGTTTTTTTGGTAGTATTTATTTAATTTCATGCAGTACCCCACAGTCACACCTCCCTTCACCTCCCCTGCCCCTGCTGTACTCTGTGCTGGCGTTTCCCCTTTGCCAAATCTGGCTGAGTGTGGGATTTGCATCCTGGCCATTGGGACCATCTCTGTAATTTCCATTTGCAAGTCATAAACCTGCTCCAAATTGTTGCGTGCCTCTGCTCTTAAATGGCTGTTACATCCCACACCACCTTTCTGGGGGATGTTTGAACTGCTGCGAGTCACGATCACTTTTACAAATAATAGTTCCTAAAATTCCTTGGAGACCCATCTTAATTAAAAAGGACCACAAAAGCACAATATTGTTATCACCACCTTCCAGCCATCACCTGATATTTTTTTCCTGTCATTTTCTCTGAATGTCTACATGGCTGTGAAAGTTCTGCTCTTCCCCAAAAATTCCTCCCAGTCCTTCTCTGTAGGATTTTTCTCCCATTCTTATAAGGATGTCCTGATTTTTGGGGGTGAGGAGGGAAATAAAGCTCTGGAGATGAGCTTTTTACTTCACAAGCAATCATTGCCAACTAGATGCATCTCTGTGGCTCAAAGAAACAACTGGAATTTGGGTGTAATTTCTCACATTGGTTAATGCAGTGGATAAATGGATCTAAAATATTTTCATCTCACTGCATTTCCCTGCTGTGCAGAGTCTCCATGCACAGGACATCTCCCGCGGCACGTGGGAATGGAAACCAGCAGGAATTCCTCCAAGCCACTGTCTTGAAAATGTGAAAATGATGGGATCAAACTCCTGTCTTTGTTCTTTTGATCAGTAGCAGAGCAGATTTTCTCATCTGGAAGCCAGTGTGGGTTCCCTGCTGTAGCTGTGCCACAAAATCCTTCCCTGTGTGCCCTGAACCCCTGGAGAGGGTGAGAATCAGCTCATGGCAGCGTTCAGGCCACTACTGAGGGTGTGTGGATAATATTTAGAACTCCTAAAAACAATGTGAGGATGCAGCTTTTGAGGCACTGAGACACCTCTGAGCATACTTCCCTTTTTTTCTGCCCACTTTTCCTGTGTTTTATAAAGCAACAAAACCACCATCCAACCATTGTCCCTCCATAAACAGAGATTTTCTGAGTTGGAACAGCTGGGGTTGTTGGCTCTCAGAGCAGCTGTGCTGGATTCCAGCTCCAGAGGCTGTTCAGACACTTGCCTGGCATCAGGACAAGAGCTCCTGTCTGGGCTGGTTCACAGCTTCTTTCCTGCTCTTCATTTCGAGTGGAGAACTGAAAACCTTCAAGCTCTGATCAATAAAGACCCAGATTTCCATGTTCCAGTACGTTCCTGGATGGACAGCTGGAAAGTGAGAGTGGATTTATCCATCCATGACTCTAATTGTTGGCCTGAATTTCAGTGGTTTGGGTTAATCTAATGATTTTGCAGAAGATCCCACACGAACAGCAGGTTCTCAGGACTCTCCTAACATGACAGAACACGGAATTTCTGCCAACTCTGAAATTCCTCAACAGCTCTGGGCTGGGTATCCCACAGCCAGATTGCCTCCAGCCATGGCTGAGACCAACCTGCACACACATGAAATGCAGAAATGCCCCAACAAAGTCTGGGGCAGGATCTGTGGGGCAGGGATGGAGGATTGGGATGACCCAGGGAGGCATTGCTGGAGTTAACGGCGCAAGTCTTTGCCAACATCAGGGCTGATCCAGGGAAAAAATGATCCAGGGAAGCAGCGCATGGTCTCCACTGCCACAAATTCCTGTGCAAGTCTCAGGTCTGAGCTTCTCTGGGAAGCCACTGCACAACGAAATGCAAATGAATCCCAGCGAAGTTGCTGATCTCAGCCGAGCAGGTTGACTACACCTCTTCCCTCCTCCTTTTGTGGCTTTTTTTTTTTTTCCTTTTCAATTTTTTTTTCCAAGCATTCCCCAGCTCCATCGCTACATGAAAGCTCTCAATTCAGAGCAAATTAATCCACAATCCTGTCTAAACAGAATTCCTGCCGGAGGCATCATCCTCTTGTTGCAACACTCGTCAAACGTCATTCCGTAATTGCATGAAAACTGTTATTGCTGCACAGGCACACCCTGGGCTGGGCCCTGCTCTGCACACACAGCTGAATTTTGAAACAGCTCCCTTCCCCTGAAGCTCATGACTCCCATGTGATTAAAAAGCAGCGCCCTGACAGCCTGGGAGGTGGGTGCTGCTGCTTTGCTGAGGGAGCTGAATCTGCTGGGACGGTGCCCGCTGGCAGCACGTGATGCCCAGCCTGGACCTCCCCGCTGCTCTGCTCAGCACAGCAGTGTGGATGCCGTGGCACAGAGAGAGAGGAACGGGAAGCGTTTCTCACACGGGCTTGTGAGAACTTTTAGGGAGTTGGAAGGATGTGGTAACTTGTTAAGCAGAAACAATCTGCAGGTGGTGTTGTTCTGCTTCATCTTTCTGTTCTTCTCAAGGAGCGTGAGGACAGTATTTTTGTTAAGTAGCCAGTCAGATAGAATGTATCATATCACTCTATATAAACCACGTGTTTCTCTTGAATAAAGCCTTCTTTTGCTCTTTCTACAAAACTGGAGAAGACCTGCAAGGCAGACCTGGCCTGTCCCTGTGTCATGCTTGGCGCAAGAGTGACACAGCAGGGCAGGCTCGGGGCTGGTGGAAGGGGCCACCCTCAGCCCAGCTCACCAGGCTCCCTCCCCTCTCCTCTCCTCCCCACAGACCGAGCTGTCGCTGCAGAAGGAGCAGCTGCAGCTGAAGATCATCGAGGTGGAAGATGAGGTGGACAAGTGGCAGAAGGAGAGGGACCGCATCAAGGTGCGTTTCAGGTGTCCAGTTCACCCCTCCCTCCTCTGAGCACCAATTCCTCCTCCCCTCCTCTCCCACATCCCTCTCCTTCCCTCCAGCTCTTCCTCACTGCATCCCTTCCCCGGCCTTTATCTCATCCCCAGCCCAAACTCCAAGCCAAATCTTGGAAACAACAACTCCCACTGAAGTCATCTTGCGACATTCCCTGCGGGGAGATCGAGCCCTGATACAGAACCAAGGCACCTCCCTGCTCTGGCTCCTTTTTTAGGTCCTTTATGGCCCTTCCATCACCAGTAGCCAGGCAGATTTAGAAACAAAATCCACAAATAACCTGCAGAAGGGCTCTGGGTTGCCCAAACTGAGATAAGACAGCAGCAGCATATGAATTTACCCCAACAAATATCTTATTTATGGTGGAACAACTTATTTCCATGCTGAGAGAGGGCTCCTTTGTAATTCTTGCACTGTGGTAAGGGTTGGAAGAGAGTCATGGTATTATTTTTTTCATTTATAGCCTAACTGAATAAAGCAGTGAAAGCACAAGTTGGAGACACCCCAGAAAATTTGCATAATATTAACAGGCAAAGCCATTCTTCTCCCTTTTATGTGGTGCTAGCACATTGGCTCACCAGCTATGCTTTTCATCTGCTTTATTATTACTATTATTATTATTATTATTATTATTATTATTGGAAACCTGACCTAGAAATTTTGTCTCTCAGTATAGTTACATCCCCAGTCCTTCTGAGGAATATTTCAGAGGCACCTCGAGGTCAGGCTTGTAAAAAGTGTTTCAGCACCTTTCATCCTTTGAAATGGTGGGAATTTGGTCCTCAAACAATCCAGGAGCCAGAGCCCTGATTTTAGGTTACAGAGTGTTTTTAAATGTCACCTGTGAGTGCATGAATTGAAATTGGAGATGTGCTCTTACCGCTGGGAAGGCAGTGGCCCTTTTGGATTGCATCCATGTGAATATTGCAGGAGCAGGTATTGCTTCTCTTGGCACAACTTTCCTGCAGCTGAGACTTGTCTAGCTGGAGTTTCCGTACTCTAAATGCTGAATCCTTGGATTTATCCCCCTCTGTGTCTCTCTGTTAGCAAAGAACTCAGTGAAATTTTAATATTGTCTTGCTCCTCTTTCCCGCTGCCTCCTCTCTCTGCCCCTTCCCCACCCAGAATTACACCACCAACGAGAAAGCCACGGTGGACCAGCACTTCAAGGAGCTGATCCGTGACCTGGAGAGGCAGAGGGATGAGGTGAAGGCTGCCCTGGATCAGAGGGAAAAGATCGCCTCGGAGAACGTGAAGGAGATCGTGGATGAGCTGGAGGAGAGGGCGAAGCTGCTGCGGGAGGACAAGGAGAACAGGGAGCAGATCCACCAGATCAGCGACTCCGTGCTCTTCCTGCAGGTGACAACACCTCATTGCCCTTTCCTTTGTCCCCGTGAGGACTTTGGGATTTGCCCCAAAGATAAGCCCAAAGAAGAGTGAGATGTGTGAAACTCTCGTGGTGAGATGGTGAGAGAGATGTGGAGACTGAGTGGTGATCAGAATCCAAATTTACTGTGGCCTACATGTGCTTATATACTATTCTTATACACCCTCATTTCCCTTCCCTTTGTCCTTGTGAGGGCAGGATTTGTCCCAAAGACAATCCCAAAGAAGTGTGAGATGTGTGAGCTATCAGCAATGGTGAGCGACTGAGTGGTGGTCAGAATCCAAATTTTTTGTGGACTATATATTCTTATATATTACTCTAGGAAGGCTAGTAATGTTTTACTACATTGGGTTCATCATCACATAAACAAACTTCTACACTCTGCAACATCTCTTGCTTGCAGAAGTTGATTCTTCTTTTCCTACCAGCCAGCCTTGAATCAACCTTCAGCTGGTCTTGATTCAATCCTCGAAGCTCTGCTTGTTCTTGCCAAGGCATGCTAATTATCAGATCTCTTATGCTAATCAGGTCCAAAGCACTCTGTGTCTTGTGTGCCCCAGTGTGAACCTTCCCCAGTTCCCCGCACATCCAGGGCAGGGATTCACAGGGACATTTGGAGCTGTCTCTGCTCTGGTGGGTGAGGAATGAACTTAGACATGCCTTTGGTTTGTATGGGTGTTTGCAAACCATGGACAGAACACCTCCCTGTCCATCTTCCCTGCTTTCCTTTCCCCTTCTGGATTCTAACATCAACCAGCTCCCTCTGATTCAGCCTCCACACTTTTATGCTCCTCATTAATGCAATCCCTTTCTTTGGCAGGAATTTGGGGCTCTGATGAGGAATTATGTGCCCCCTCCATCCCTCCCAACCTACAGCGTGCTGCTGGAGGGGGAGAGCATGAGCCCATCCATGGGGCTGCTCAGGGACGACCTCCTCAACGTCTGCATGAGGCACGTGGAGAAGATCTGCAAGGCAGACCTGGGCCGCAACTTCATCGAGAGGAACCACATGGAGAACGGTAAAACATCCCAAACATTCCCTTCCTGATTCCCTGGAGGGGGTGATGAGAATGGTGAGCACTCCTGGTGAGGGAGAAAGTAAGCAAAGACCTGAGGGGAAAGTGGGAGTAGTGAATCTGTAGCTGGAATTAATTCTGGAAGATGAGAGTTATTAGACTATGAATTCTGGAATATCAGAGTTATTTTACCTCTCCTATTGGGGATGGAATCAGTTGAACTGCCAGGGATTTAGGATATCTCATACAGGACACCAAACTGGCCCCACTTCCCTGATTTTTGGTTCATTTTAGGGTTTCATGTTTAGGATTTAATGGGTTCAGCCACCTCCTGTGTGGAGTGAAGAGCAGCCACCCTTCGCTCCTGCCCTGTGCCAGGCTCCAGCAAGCCCCTGGAAGTATATCAGGACATTTTCCAGGAGTGGAAACTCCACAGATCTGCTGAGGCAGCTCAGTGAAGGGTGAATTCACAAAGTGAATGTGGGATGGCAAGTTTGAAATCCTATTTGTACCACTCAGTTAGCACCTGTAGGGTGCTGGTGTGACATCAAATGTTACAAGTGCAGGGTTTCTGCACTGAAATACCCTGCAAGCACCTGTCAGTGAGAAGGAAATGTTTGAAAATCTAATTTTCCAAGTAAAAAATGGCTCAGTTTGGGTGTTTAGCTACAACTGGAGCTGGAATGGCTCTGATCATACTCCCTGTTCCACTCGGGACAGCTTTCCTGCCTGCCCTGACCCGGGGTGCTCCCCACACTTCAGTGATGTTTACGGTGATCTTTAAGGTGAACAGAGAGGTTACATCCACCACCACAGCAGCAAAATTAATCTTTTAAGTTTATAACCCACTTCCTTGCAATTAGCTGTGAATAAAGGACTTGTCTGGCATCAGGCTCACACCTGAGCTTAGGACAGGGCACCACAACGGGGCTGTGTTGTCTGCACTTCCCAGCTCTCCCTCAGGCTGCCTTTGCAACCCTGGGCATGTTGCCCAATCCCAGGGGATGACCTCTTGCAGCAGGGATGGCAATGAGTGCTTATCTCACCTGGATGTAATCTCTCAGCCATTGGGGAAGCCCAATACCAGGCCAGCAGTGGGTGATGTGAGGATAAGTGGCACCCTGCTCTTCCAAGAGGATGTGGGAGGTCAAAAGGTGCAGGAATAACCTCAAGGACAGCTCATGCAACGCAGGAGCTGAGAAACTCTGCTGCAGATCTGCAAAATCGCTGATAATTCACTCAAATTCACAGTATTTACTGGGCACCCCTCCTGTGTTAATAATTGCACTGTCCAGAGCCATCATCCTCCATCAGACATGAATTAAATGGACCAGATCCTTCTGGACCAACCTTTCATGAAGATCAGGGATCCCAGAGTGCTCAGGATGCACAACTAGATGCAGGTTTTAAAACTCTCCCTGCCTTTAAAGTAGCACCAGAAATTGAACATTACTTATCTTTCATCACTGCAACATTCCTGTTTAAATTCCCAACACTCCACATGCTCCAGAATTACCGAGAAATTTGACAATAACTCAATATCAATAGATGACAAACAAATGCAAAAATCACTTCTGTGCATTTTTCTTTCTTTGTTCACCTGAAGCTGTGCAGAATTTCCATCTGCTGGGCTGGATTTTGCCACTCCTGCAGCATTTTCCTTGGGCATTTTTAAAACCTAACAAGGTTCTGCAGCTACTCAGTCCTGGTAGCTCAGGATAAAGCCTGACTAGCTCTTGATTATTTTAATTGGGGTCTCCTCCATGTTACTGATGCCAGAAGCCCTTGTTTTTATTTGAAATCCATGGAATCCAAGTGCCGAAACCATTTTTAACTCCTGCCAGAAACCTGGGTGCTTCCAGAATTGCTTTACCAGGGACTCAGCTTGGATTCTGCCCTAATGAAAAGTTGGGAACAGGTGGGAAATGTTATTTATGGCGAGTCCCAGGAGCTTCAGAGCTCTCCCTTCTCCAAGCCATGGTTACAGATGAAAGAGGGCAGCACTCTGCATCCAGTGGCTGCCAGGGAATTAAATCCATTAAGGAACTGTGGAGTTATTAACTCAGACTCCCCCTGAGTCACTGCAACAAATTCATTTGCAGCTGGCTTGATCTTCCACTGTAAAAAACTTCCCAGGAAGAAATATTATATTAATGGAATGAAAACTGCTTAATAGCAGACTCCAAAGGGAATCCATGTCCTTTTAGTTGTCATAACAGGTACCTATGTGGTGAGGAGACAAATAATCAGGGAGCTTAAATAGCACTGAAATAAATGGGAGAAGTGAAAGAAAAGTTTGTTCAGTGACTTGAGAATCAAAGAATGGAGCTATTTAAACATGAAAACCGAATTTACTTCCTTGCAGAGAACAGCAGGTTTATAGAGGCTTCCAAAGAATGTTTTTTATGAGCAAGTGTAGTGATAAAGCCTCATTTCCTGTGAATCAGTGTCAGAAACACAAACCCAGGCTGTGTCGGAGTAAGTTTGATCCATTAAACCTGAAACATGTTTTTGCTGAAACAACCCTTGTCCAAGAGTTTACAGCTGTTTGCAGCTCAGCTTTAGCACCTCTCTCCAAAAACTGGAGAAGGCAACCCCTTGAACCCTCCCAGAAGTGATTTCTGGAGCTTTAAAGAGTGGCAGTTCTCCATCAGCCAGCCCTGTGCTCAGGCTGAACACACAAAAGGAGCCAAACTCAAACTTTTGGAGTCATTTTAAGCCACACAACATCATTTTGGTAAGAAAATGCCTCAACCCTCAGGTCTCCCTATGGATTTTAGAAGAACCTGTGTCTGCTGCGAGGTTGAATGCTTCAGCTGGGCTCTGCCTCTGAAGGAATCTTTTATTTTAGACTCTGGCCAGCTCCAGAACTGCTTTATCTCCCCGGCAAAGATCACCCAGGGGGATTAAAGACCCCCAAAGTACATCCCCGAGCTCATGCCCTGCTCTGCCTCTGCAGGGGACCACCGGTTCATGATGAACAACTACGAGTGGAACCAGCCCGACAACCTGAAGAGATTCTCCATGTTCCTGTCTCCCAAAGGTGAGGATGGCATCCCACAGCTGGGCAGCCTCCCTTCCAGCTCAGGAAAGGAGCTGCACTGATGATCCAGCCCAAAATTTGCTCTCCTCCACATCTCAGATCCATCCCTCTGCACATTTTCTCTCCAGCTCACAGAGCTTTGACATGGTTTTGCCTCAAAACAGGCAGAAGAGGTTTTCAGTTTTATGGGGAAGAGCTGGAGTGGCTGAACTTTATCCAAGAGTGAATATAGGGGAGTTTTAACATGGGTTTCTGGGATAAAGTCAGTGTTTTTCTCCACCCAAAGCTTATCTCTCTGTGCTACCAAGTGAAAGCTGCATTAAGCATCAAAGATTTTACTTTCACCACCAAACACAATTTTTCCTTAAAGGGAAAGGACAGAAGAAGTGAGAAATGTGTCCTAAAAAAATCACAAAACAAATCAGGAGTCTGGAGCTCTTCTGTGAGCTCTGACAAGAGCCCTGGTTATTTGTTTATATCCCGCATGTTGTGTGGCCACTTCAGGATGAATTTTTGGAGTGAACCAATGTTTTCAACACATCCAGCTCTAAAATCACAGTTGGCATTCCTAAACTGGCGTCCAGAGCAATGAGCTGATGGTGCTGAAAGCCCAGGCAGGGCGAGGAACAAAAGAACAGGAAGGGTGGCACGAAACAAGTAACCAAATTTCAGCCCTGCCCCCGTTTGCCAGGTGTTTCCAGCTGCTGCTCTGCAGCAGAGGGTGGGCAGGGACAGGGACATGGCAGCAGGGAGCAGGGACACTCCCTGAGGGCACATTCCTGCCCTGTGCTGGTGTTTCCTGAGGATAACCCAGACCCAGATCCCTTTGTCTGGATTGTCACTTTGCCCTTCTGTGCCCTCAGCCCACCCTGGCAGCTCCCTGAGGATGTTTGGAGCAGGGCTGGCATTCTCATTTCAGTGCCAGCAGGGCTCTTCCCAAGTTCAGGGGCAGAGTGGCATTTTTTAGAGTAGGGTTTGATTTTCTGCTCTCCTTCCTCAGGGTTTGCAAGCCCTGTGCTGTCAAGGAAGTTCTGCTGAGACCTCAGACTCAGCCCTGCACCCAAAACTTTCCAACCCTGAGGGAAGTTTGAAAATCAGCACAAGCTGAGCTTATCTCTACCCAAAATGTGGAGCTTTCAGGTGGAAACAGCCCCAGAGGCATTAAAGGGTGTGGCAGGGAGGAACACCAGGCAATGTCATACCCTGGGATGGGAACACTGGCAAAAAGAAAGGGAAAAAGAAGGAAAATGCCATTTTGGCAGTGGCACAGCATGAGTGCCTGAGCTTCCCACACCTGGGAGAAGAGCCTCCAGCTGGGATCCAGCATTCCAGCTTGCTGAAGATCCAGGAGGGATCCCCAGGCCCTGCCAGATTCATGGTGATTTATGTCCAGAGCAGAGTGAGGGCTGCACAGCCATCCCCTCCTCCTGCAATGGACTGCTGCCTGCCCAAAACTGGGGGATGATTTATCCCACCTCCACATCCATGTTTTCCTGGAAACACTGACAATGTTGCCTTCCCAATTACTCACTCTGTGTTTTCTACCAACAAAGTGACTCTGGCCAAAACAAGCCAGGCCATGATTGCACAGAGAGCTGTGCTGGATGGGGATTGAGCAGGGCCCAGCAGGGCCAGGGAGGATCCATGACTGCACACAGAGCCTGTGCTGGAGGGGGATTGAGCAGGGCCAGGGCTCAGGAAGGATCCATGATTGCACACAGAGCTTTGCTGAGCAGGGATTGAGCAGGGCCCAGCAGGGCCAGGGAGGATCGAGTTGATCCATGATTGCACACAGAGCTTGTACTGGACAGGGATTGAGCAGGGCCAGGGCTCAGGAGGATCCATGATTGCACACAGAGCCTCTGTTGAGCAGGGACTGAGCAGGACCAAGGCTCAGGAAGATCCATGATTGCACACAGAGCCTGTGCTGGACGGGATTGAGCAGGGCCAAGGTTCAGGGACGATCCATGACTGCACACGGAGCCTGTGCTGGATGGGGATTGAGCAGGGCCCAGCAGGGCCAGGGAGGATCCAGCTGATCCAAGATTGCACACAGAGCCTGTGCTGAACAGGGATTGAGCAGGGCCCAGCAGGGCCAGGGCTCCGGAAGAATCCATGACTGCACACAAAGCCTCTGGTGAGCAGGGACTGAGCAGGGCCCAGCAGGACCAGGGATGATCCAGCTGATCCATGATTGCACACAGAGCCTGTGCTGAGCAGGGATTGAGCAGAGCCAGGGCTCAGGAGGATCCATGATTGCACACAGTGCCTGTGCTGAGCAGGGATTGAGAGAGCCCAGCAGGGCCAGGGAGGATCCAGCTGATCCATGACTGCACACAGAGCCTGTGCTGAGCAGGGATTGAGCAGACCCAGGGCTCAGGGAGGATCCAGCTGCTGGAACCACACTGGGGGACATGTGGGGAGCCGGATGAATCAGTAGGCAAAGCAGGAGACGTGACCCACTTGGCTTGCAGGCTGGCTAGCCAAGGATCACCCCATGAATAATGCACCATCCCCATCATCATTTAACTCTCCTGAGCTCTCTGTGCCCTGTGCTGTGGCATCAAAGTCCAGCAGTGCAGCTGATTGCGTCTTTGTTCAAGAATCCCAAAAACAGGAGGGAAAAAAAGAGGACCACCCTCTGCATTGTGTAACACCCTTGGAATCCTTCAATATCTCATGGCAGCTTTGCTACACACCCTGTTTTCAGGCTGGGTCACTGCAGATTCTCCCCCAGGCCACAGTGGAAAGTCTGTTTGCTGGATTGAGGAATGCTCTGTGCTAATTACAGCAGCCCAGACTGGGGAACTGCTTGGATTCCAGCTGAACCTATTGGGTTTAAGCCCTGCTTAAATTCAAGACTTCCACTGCTCTTGAGTTTCATAATAAATGGCTTCAAACTGAAAGAGAGGAGGTTTAGATGGGATATTAGGAAGAAATTCTTCCTGTGAGGGTGGTGAGGCCCTGGCACAGGGCAGCGTGGCTGTCCCTGGATCCCTGGAAGTGTCCAAGGCCAGGTTGGATGGGGCTTGGAGCAGCCTGGGCTAGTGGAAGGTGTCCCTGCCCACGGCAGGGGCTGGAATGAGATGATTTTTAAGGCCCCTTCCAACCCAAACCGTTCTATGATCCAATATTTGCTTGCAGTGATGACAGGACGAGGCAGAGGGGCATAAAACATTTCAAACACTGCCTCAAAGACAGAGGAACAATCTGTCCAACTGCTCCATGCTCCTTTCTGTCCTCTCCCACTAAGCTTTCTTCTCCTGATGTGTCAAACAGTTTGGCCAACGCCAGGAGGAGGTTGGAAAAATCATCTTGAAAGTCTATGAATGATGAGTAGAAGGGACTCAGGCACACAGAGAGAGAATTGTGTACACAAAAACACTTCTTAAACAGAGAAGCAGCCCACAGGATGGCAGCAGAGCAGCTCCAAGGATCCATCTTTTTGCTTTCCTGGGAGCCCAGTGCCCCCCCAGTGAGCTGCAGCAGCACCAGTCTGTGTCCTGGTGGGAGCTTGGGGCACTCACCTGGCACAGGGCTGGGAAATGTTCCTTCACTGGTATCTGTGGAGCTCTGAACCCAAAGCTCTGCCTGCAGAGCTCTCATGTTGAGTACCCAAACCTGAGCTGGCAGTTTCCTGCAGCTCTGTGGCACTGTTCTGCTCACTGCAGGAGAAGCCTGTTCCCCATTCCCCAACACCCAGAGATAAAACCCAGCTTCTCCTCTGCTGCCTGGGCCCAGATTTCTGTTCTGGGGCTGCTCCCAGCTCGGTGGGGACCTTTTCCTAGAGCAGTGCCAGGCACAGGCCTCGTCATGAGCCGACTGCTGAACTGGATGCTCTTGTTTTACAGCCAATTTCAACCCACGGTCATGGGAATTTTCCTCCTTCCAAGCGACCGAGGAAACACTTGGTACGGGTAATTCTGCCTTCAGTTTGAGAGGATCTAACCCCCCGTGCCACAGCTTTCTGCCTGACTAACCCACCTCTCCTGCTGCCCCTCTCAGCTGCCCTGGCACCTGAAAATCCCAGAGCCAGCCCCTGCTGGGCTGTCAGCACTGTCTGCACACAGCCCAGCCCGGGCTCTCTGCTCAGAGCAGGGAAAGACACCCCTGGTTCTGCTTGAGCACAGAGAAAGGAGGTGCAAAACACAGGAGGCAGTTTGCAAAGATCCCCAGACACTGAACATTCAGAGCACCCTGAGCAGGTTGTGGCAGAAGCAGGAGGAGACTCCAAGTACTCCCAGCCAGTCTCAGAAGCACAAGGTGCTTCTTTCTATCACACCTTTTGTTATGAAGTTCTCAAAGACACAGCCTGGCCCACGTTCATGCCTTTTCTTCCCAGATCCCCATCTTCCTCTCCCAACATTTTCCTCCTCTGCTTCGTTCCTACAAGGTCCAGCCTTTCCCTTGGTGCTGGAAGCAGCCAGGGCCACCCTGCCTGGGGAGCTCTGGTGACTCAGAGCCACACCTCAGCCCCTCCTGCCTTCCACAGGCAGGGCTGTGTCCCTCTCATCTCCCTGCTCTCACATTCCTTCTGGCAGCCAGGGCCTGACCCCGAGGAGGCCAGGAGGGGAAGCTTTAATGGTTTGAGTGAAGCCTGGGAGGAAGGGCAGTGCTGGAGTCATCCCTCCTGCCTCGGGAGGTGCAGGGAGCCGCTCCACACCCGCACTCTGGGGCTCTCAGGAGAAAGGCTGGTCCCTGCCTGGAGCTCTGGCATCACCTCACACCCACACACAGCTGCCTCTTGTCCCTGAGAGAAAAGGGACAAAAGGGACAAGGGACTGGTGCCCCCCGAGCCAGGCGAAGGCAGCGTCACAGAGGGGTTTGGAACTGCCCCCCTGCAGCCCTGTGGAATAACACAACCTCTTTATCTTCCAGTAGGCAATGGCACTAAGCTGCCTTTTCAGTTCTCCTCGGTGGGACAGAATCCGCCCGGTGACTTCAGCAAACAGTCTGATGGGAGCCTCTTCACTAAGACCGGTACTAGGAACTGACTATTCCCCTTCCTGCCCCACCTCTGAGGTGCCAAACCCCCTAATCCTGCTCTGCCTTCCTGCCCCCTTTGAGGTGCCAAACCCCCAATTCCTGCTCTGCCTCCTGGAGCAGTCCTACACCTTGGCCTGACTGCCAATCTCTGAGGCACCTGCACAGGAGTCACTCTGCTGAAGCAGGGCAACAAGGATTGTTCAAAAATATTAAAGTTCTATCTAGCAAACAGATGGAGGGATTTTAAATTTTGTTTGTAATGGGTAGGGATAAATTTTAGATGATTCTTGAGGAAGACACCGTTTGCCTCTGCAGTTTCATCCCTGAAAAATAACACAAACAGCACAACCTTAAAAAAAAAAACATGCAGGAGCTGCCTGTCCTCCTTCACCAGAACCAAACCCTCATTCACCATCTCATCACCCTGCTGTCACTTCCCACCTCTGGTGGGATCCAGAACCTGCCAAGCAGAGTCAGGTGTGATTAATTAGAGATGCAGGGCCATCGTGACATTGTCTGTGACACTGCAGGGCTGCTGCAGCCCTGGGGCACAGCAGGCCTGGGGGGCTGGAAGGGGGTCAGGGCTTATCAAGCTGCCAGAGGAACTGCAGGAACCCCAGGCTCAGCTCTTTGCACTAATTAAACAGCCTGCAGTGCTCTCTGCAAGAGCCAGAATGCTGACTTTGGGACTCTGGCCTGAATTTAATTGGTCTGATTGCATTCCACCTCTCTGCATTCCTCAGACATTTTAATTAGCCAGACCTTCTTTCCTGCCTTTTCCTGCCTGATTGGGTGGTGGCAGAGGCATCTGTCTGCCGGCTGTCTGTGTGTCCCACCCCGGGGATGGCTGCATTTCCATGCTGAGCAATGCAATACTAATGAGGTGGCACTTCCAGTCCTGCTGCTGCTCCTGGGGACACCGGGGTGACAGTGGCAGGGGCTGGTGTGTGACTGGCTGTGTTTTGTGTTGTCACAGCCTACCCTTCCATAGTGAGGCACCAGTCTGCAAAGGTGACGCCACAGACATGGAAATCCTCCTCCAAGCAGTCTGTATTGGTAAGAAAAAGAACATTTTTTTTCTTGGGAGAGCTTCAGTTTGTTCCAGGGGGGCTTCAGGAATAAGGATGGGATCATGGGAGCATGGAAATAAAAGCTTCAACCCTACTGCTCCTGTTCAGGATGCAGATTAACCCCCCCAGCTTCCACAGCTCTGATCAATGCTGCAAAAATGATGTTTTGATCTAAAATATGATGCAGAAGATAGGGACTGTGCAAATCCTGTAAAATGATACAGATAGCACTTTTCGTTGTCACCCACTCTGAGTCACTCTGTGCCATCCACAGTGTGTCAGTGACACCAGAAACCACATCCAAGCACCCTGCTGGTCCTGTCCTGCAGTGGGGAAATGCAGGATCCCACATGAAGGGTCAGGCTGTGACCAGGAATCACCACAGCATCTCCAGGCCCCTGGTTTCACGCTGATGGTGATAAGAGGCACAGGGCAGAGATCTTTTAGTGTTTGTAATCTCAAATACACAACCAGTCAGTGCACTGCCTCAGGAGCACCCAGTTAATCTGGTTTTATTCACACTGTGCTGCATTAAGGCCTTGCATGATCTGAATTAAGATTGTCGAGCTTTTGCCACCACAAATGAAACATTGTGTTTATTTTTTTTTCTTCTTTTGTAATTTCTGATTGCACATTTGTGAGAGATGATTTAGTGTCTGGTGGAAGTGAGACCTGTAAGGAGCAGAGAGCATTCCCACAGTGAGGGAAACACACAGCAGGTAGAAATTGGCTGCCTGAGGACTGCAGCTGGATCTGCTCCATTTTCAAGGCTCCCCAGGAGGTGAATTCCTGTGGAAGGGATGTTCCTTGGCAGATTCTTCCAGGAAATCCAGCCTCGAGCCTTTGAAGGTGCTGCAGCAAACCAGCAAAACTCTGCCATCCTTTCTGCCTTGGGTTTGACCTCTAAAACATCATCACCCACATCCGTTGTGTTCCCAGGGATTTTTCTTTAATCCCCACAGAGAAAATCTGGGTAACTTCTGCCACCGTCCCTTCCCTGTGTCCCTTCCTCTTCCACACACACATCTGTAATGACCATTTCCTTTTTACAGCCAATATTCACCACACAGCCCTGAGCCCAACAACTGAGCTGATAAATATAAGCATTTAAAAGTACCAAAATAGAAATACATACTGCAGGCTGCAGTATCTCTGCAGGAGCTTTTATGGTCTATTGGGCCAATAATCTGGCTTTTAAACCAGACTTAAATGTGTATTTAAGTAATATACATTGTAAAAGGTCTGTAAATATGAATTTTCACAAAGCACTGTGCTGTTTAAGGAGGAAGGTCTTTTTCACACCCTGGGAGCCCTTTTAAATGAAGCCCCCCTCTTTCACATCTTAATTCTGTTGGAAATTAAAGTCATAAAATGAAAAGAATCTCGACAAAAGGGGAACATTGAGCAGGGAGATGGGCTGGGCTTGCTCTGCTCTTGTTTCCTGCTGTTCCTGCTGTTAAATAGGGCTGCACCAAAAGGGGCTGTGGGGTTCCTCCCACCTTCTGCACGTGAGAACAAACCCAAGGCAGACTGGGCTTTAAAACCCCCTTTTTTCCTGAATTCTGTGGTTATTCCTCCAGCAGTGGGAGGATATTCCCAACTAGACATTAAACCCCATTTTTTTTTCCTGAATTCCATGGTTATTCCTTCAGTGGTGGGAGGATATTCCTAACTGGGCTTTAAAACCCCATTTTTTTCCTGAATTCTGTGGTTATTCCTCCAGTGGTGGGAGGGGATATTCCCGACTGGACATCCAAACCCCACATTTTTTCATTAATTCCACGGTTTTTCCTCCAGTGGTGGGAGGATATTCCCAGCCAGGCTGGAGATTGTGCAGCCAGGGATCCCAGCAGAGAAATTGGCTGCTGCTCCTGCAAAGGGAGGCTGCACAACACAATTTTGCCACGTGTTTCTGCTTGGATTGAAAACTATTTATATATTATAACATAATTAAAAAGTATAGTAAAATATAAATATATTTTAAATATTTTAAATTAAGTTAAAATATAAATATATTATTAATAGTATTTTATTAATTAAGAAATATTTTTCAAGCGTGATAATTAAAAGTGTATAATTAATATATATATAACTTTTTTTTTTTTTACTTATATAAAGAAAAGTAAACCACATCATCAAAACCCCAAACCAAATCATCAAAACCAATTAAAAAATCCAATTTCTCGCGGTGCTGAGCCCGGGATTGGTGAGATGAGGGTGGATGGGAGGCTGGAGGTCAGGGAAGGAGGGATGAGACTGACGTGCCCCAAATTCTGCCTTGCAGTCCCATTACCGCCCCTTCTACGTCAGCAAAGGCAACGGAGCCACCTCCAACGAGGCGCCCTGAGCTGCTGAGGACGAGAGGAGAGCCGAGCTCAGCTGAGGATTGTCACACGTGTCCCTGCTCCCCCCGCCCCTCCTGCTCCAGGGCAGGGGTGGCCCTGCCCTCAGCACACCGGGACTTTTCCCTCTGCTGTCCCCTCCTTGTCCCCTCCCTGTCCCCCCAGCTGCTCTGCCCTTCCTGGGAATTGTGGATGCTTGGGTGGCACCCCCTGCTAGGCAGCTGTCCCCTTGTCCCCAGAGCTGTCAAACCCTGCTGGATGCCCCAGAGCTCATCCCAAGCTCCAGCTTTTCCTCTCTGCCCTGGGGTCACATCCCCTGGTGGCATCCCATGTGCCCAGGGTCCTCCATCAGCTCAGCTCTGCTCCTCACCTCTCCAAGAAACCCAGCAGGGTTTTCCCAGAGCTGGGAATTGTGGCACCCCCTGCTAGGCAGCTGTCCCCTTGTCCCCAGAGCTGTCAAACCCTGCTGGATGTTCCAAAGCTCATCCCAGGCTCCAGCTTTTCCTCTCCCCCCTGGGGACACCCAGCTCCCACAGGGGTCACATCCCCTGGTGGTGTCACACATCCCCCGGTGGCATCCCATGTCCCCATCAGCTCAGCTCTGCTCCTCACCTGCCCAAACCCCCAGCAGGGTTTTCCCAGAGCTGGGAATTGTGGCACCCCCTGCTAGGCAGCTGTCCCCTTGTCCCCAGAGCTGTCAAACCCTGCTGGATGCTCTAGAGCTCATCCCAAGCTCCAGCTTTTCCTCTCTGCCCTGGGGTCACATCCCCTGGTGGCATCCCATGTGCCCAGGGTCCTCCATCAGCTCAGCTCTGCCCAAAAACCCCAGCAGGATTTTCCCAGAGCTGCTGGAGGACAGGGAGGCTTTTTTAGCCTGTTCAAGTGCCCCTCCAGCCACCTTTTTGAATTAAGAAATAAAAAGCAAATCCATCCTAGTAATACAAGATTGATTAGATGCCATAGGTGCCGGGTGCTTTTCTAGTTTGTGGTGGTTTTTCTTAATTCCCTTAAACCAAAATTGATTTATATGCTGTAGTTCATGTATTTTATATTTTTTTCCCCTGCAGTGGGCAATGAGAATTACTGCCACAGCTTTTTTTTTTTCTCAGGATAATATTTTTGTATTTGTCTCCTGGACAGATGAATCACATCCAGGGCTGGAGAACCATCCCATGATCTCCCTGAGGTGATTTTCCCTCTCCATGGACAAGCTGAGGGGTTCAGTCCATGCCATGCAGGGGGAGAAATGGGAATAAGAGCCCTCAAATGCTGAAAACCAAGACCTAACAGCTCCTTTTCATGGTTTGCTCTATTCAAGCAGTTTTGGAATGGCTTCCCCCCTCTTTTTCCTGCTTGCAGCACCTTGCTGAGGGAGCTCCCACCTGAAAATTCCTTCCTGGCTCATCCCCTTGAAAGATACAGCTTTTTAACCCAACACCTCACCCAAAACTCCTGGGGCTGAACGTTGGTCACTCCAGAGCACTTGAAATGTCACTTTATGATGATTTTTAATTTTTTTTTTCCCCCATAAAGACCAGAGGGGGAAGGGGCTGGCGTGGTAGGGCAGGATGTGACAAAAGGGATGTGAAAAAAAGGGATGGAATTGCTGGGAAAAGCACTGAGGGGTTTGAGGATGTGTGTGAAAGGACAAAATCAGCCCCCTCCAGGTCTCACTGTTTTGCCCTTGAGCAGGTCCAGTAAAACCTTGCACCACCTCCTTTTTATGCTCCAAAACATGTAAATGTTTTTCCTTTTCCTCCTCCTCCTCTTCAGCATGTTAACCCCCCTCCCAATCCCTGATCAAGGCTGTGTGGTGCCAGCTGGACCCTGCCTGAGGCCACCACTGTCCCCTTCCTCCCGCTGTCCCCTCCGTGCCCCCACAGCCTCTTGCTCCCCTTGCCCTCCCCAAGGGCCTCCCCAGCCCTGCACACCCAAATTCCCACAAGGAATGGAGCTGCTCCCTCTTTGCCTCAGCCCTGGGGACGCCAGGACCCCGCTGGGGTCCCCCTTTTTCCCCTGGGATGGGGCACAGGGGGTTCTGGAACCCCCCCTGTGCTTCCTGGGGGGGGGTTCCAGCCAGGCTTTGGGGTGTGCAGGAACTGTTTGGACCGTGTCTTGGTCAGCAAAGCCTGAGGGATGATGATGATGATGATGATGATGATGATGATGATGATGATTCCTCCTCAGACAGGACAGGGGGCTCTGCTGGTGATGTAAACGAGGCCCCTCACGTGTGCACCACACTGCAGAAATAAAGGAGAAAGCTCCATGTCTGACCAAAACCAGCGGGCTTTGCTCTGTCTTTGGTGTTTCTGTGCTCTCACTGAGGCAGAGTCTCTCCGAATTATCCTCGATGTGGGGCAGCAGGCCTGCAGGAGCCATTTTGCCAGCTCTTTGAGGCTGTTTGGCTGCTTTTTGGATATTTAAGGTCACAGGAAATTCCCACATCCTTGAGAGTCAAAAGCTGATGTACATTTCTAGTCCCACACCCCAAAAATACCCAGTTAGGTGAGCTGCCAAGCCCTGGTGCCACAAAAGTCCTTCCCTGCAAGGGCATTTCTGAAAAACCCCTCAGCCTGGGCCAGAGTTCAACCTCCCCAGCTCCCTCTGGAGGGAAATGCTCGTTCCTTTATTTATTGGCCAAAATAAGGTTATTTTGGCCCAGCCTGGACCTGGATCTCCCCAGGAGGCTGATTCTGGGACCCTCCACCCTCTTGAGCCCTTCTGAGGACCTCTGGTTCTGCTCAGCTCAAAGCTCTTGTGTCCATCACAGCTTCTCCTTCCCCTGAGGGAGAGATAAAATCCCTGTGGGATGCTGAAGATGCAGATTCAAGGCCAAAACCAAGTAGATGTAGCACTCAGAGCTACTTAAAGAGGCAATTGTACATCCCTCTGTGTGGACAAGGGTTTTTATACAGATTTCCAGAGGATTCCTGGCATATTTCTACTCCCAGGCATTAAATACCAGCTATTTTTCCCTAGCCATCACCACCACTCATCCTGAAGAGCGAGGATCCCACCAATTCACTGGAGGAGCTGGCAAATCCTTTTTGTTTACCCCACAAGGGAGCCAGCAGAGGGGAGAGCTCAGCTCTTTCCCATCAATTCCACTCATTGCCTCCGTTACTGTTATTACTGTGATTAAAAAGCAATCAAAGAGAAATCTTCTTCCTGTCCTGGAACTGCTGCAGAACGTCTCAGTTCCACCACTGGAGCAGGAGAAGGGAAAATTTCCAGCACCCCCTGAGCTCCTGGGCTCGGTGACAGCAGGAAATGATGATGGAACTCCTGGCCTGAGCAGGGAGCAGGGCTGGAATGGAGTAATGAATATTTTTAATGCAGAGGGATTGGATTAAATGAGCTTTTTTTGGGTCCCTTCTCACCCAAATTATTCCATGATCCCCTAAGGAATAGGGGTGATGGGTTTCCCTGGCCCAGCCAGCAGGTGGGGGGGTGCAGGGGACACTGGGACACCCGAAGGGGCTGTCAGAGCAAGGCTCAGTGACACCCACAGGGTGACTTGGGGTGAAACCAGCAGCTGTGACAGCCCTTTGGGGACCTGGGTCATGGAATCACAGCATGGTTTGGGCTCAATGGACCTTAAAGGTCACCCCGTTCCAAGCCCTGGGGACAGGAGGTGGCTCTGAGGCTGGTCTTGGGCAGGAGGTGGCTCCAGGATTGGTCCTGGGGCAGGAGGTGGCTCTGTGGACAGTTCCAGGGTGGATCCCAGGGGCAGGTGGCAGCTCTGGGGTCATTCCTGGGTCCAGTCCAGAGGAGGAGGTGGCTCCATGGACAGTCCCAGATTAATCCTAGGGACAGGAGGTGGCTCAGGGATGGTCCATGGGTCAGTTCTGGGGACAGGAGGTGGCTCAGATGGGTCAGTGCTGGGGACAGGAGATGGCTCAGGTCCATGGGTCAGTGCTGGGGACAGGAGGGTCTCGCGTTGATCCCAGGCTTGATCCCGGGGCAGGAGCCGGCTCGGCACCGCTGGCAGGGACAATCCCGGGGGGATGTGCTGGGTCCCTGGCCAATCCCAGGGACAACCCCGGGGACAGGAGGTGGCCCTGCCGGTCCCAGGTCGCTGCTGCCGGCAGGTGTCAGCGCTCCGCCGCGCTGCACCAGGAACCCCGGCCGCTCGCAGCGCTTCCATCGCTTTTCACCTCAAAACCAAACCCCGGCTGTGACACCCATCACTGCGAGCCCGTGCTCCATCCTGCTCCCGTGTCCATCGCCCCACGCTTCCTCATGGGGACGATGCCAAGGAAAATGTCACTAACCGGTCACGGACCCTCTGCTCGGGGTAAATTCCCTGGAATATCCAGCTGAGGATCAAGGCAGCCACTTCCGAAGCATTTTTCTCTCCTAATCCATTCAGCTCACTCAACCACTTGACTTCAGTCACCAGAGCAACGCAGGCCACTGTTTTATCTTTGTACATATTAACTATAAAGTTTTAAAATGAACAATCCTTCTGAGGCGTAAACAAGAATTACAAAATCTAATTGCCTGTGAACCTTTAAATTCTCACAATATTTTATAATGCCATAAATTTGCCACTCTCTTGCACAAAGATAACACAGAGATAAAGTGTTTGAATTTGCTAATTAGCAAACATAAAATGCAGGGACGAGGTCTTAATGAAACTATTGGGATGTTCAATCAAAGGCTATGATAGCTCCTGAATTTTCATTGCCAGGACTCAGATCTTTGGGCTTTCAGCTCTTCAGGCTACAGACCTGGATGGAGCTTCCTACAGGTTAATATTTCCCTTAACCTGGAAAAAACAGCCCAGCATTTAAGCCAGCTAAAGCACGCATGGATAGTTATGGTAATTAATTTGCACATTTTAGTGCTTTTAAACGAATAATCTTACACCCTGCCTTCAGCCACCTATCTAGACCTGGAGTAGTAAAGCTTCTTATATATGAGAGCAATGAAGGATGAATATTTTGTCCTTTCTGTTTGTTATTACCAGGTCTTCAGTATTTTGTAAATAAGAGTTTTAATGCTGTTGTGAATGGGAGCTTTCAATGCCTTCCCCCTGAGAAGCCAGGCAGCATCAGGACACAGATGGACCCACAGGAGCAGCTCCCCTGGCACTGCTGATCCTGAACCCCGTGCTCTGGGATGTGTTTTGGGGAGGATTTACAGCAAATTCTGTCAAACTCTGCCTCAGAGTGTTTGTTTACCCTGACAGGACCTGATCCTATCAGTCTTCCCATGGCTGGCACCCCAAACCTGGTTCAGGCTGGCTTTGATGAGCTCCAGGAAGAGCTTGACAAGTCCTAGATGCCCCCAAATCCTGCTGAAGCTGGGCTCAATGGGCCAACACATCCCAAGGCTTGCTTGGGCTGGCTTTGCTGCCATCAGGAGCTGCTCTGTATCAGCTCAGCATCAACTCAGGGGGGTTTTATGCAATACCTCAGGGCCAGGGTTGGTTGTAGGGTCTCTGCAACTCAGGCACCGCAGCACAGCTGGCTGGATTTGCAGGGACACTCCCAGAAGGGGTTTTTGTGGGATCCTTGGCCCCAAACCCCAGCAGGAGCTCCAGCACTGCAGACCCAGCCCTGCCTCTCCTTGCTCCAGCAGTCTGACCAATCCCATCACCTTTTCCCTGCCTTTGGCTGTCACCGTCGTATTTTCTGAAAAATCAATTTTCCAGGATTCTTCTGGGAAGCTGAGAAAACTCAGAGAAAAAAAGAAAACATTAATTATCTCATTGCTTCTCCTGTGTTTTGCTGCTTTGGAATGTGGTTGGAGATTGTTTATCCACAGGTGGTTGTTTCATTGGTTTCATGTGAATTATTTTACTTATTGGCCAATCAGTGCCAAGCTGTGGCAGGACTCTGGAGAAAGAGTCACGAGTTTCATTATTATATTTTTAGCCTTCTGTCTGTATCCTTTCTGTATTCTTTAGTATGATTTTAGTATAGCAGTCTTTAATATAATATAGCATCATAAAATAATGAATTGGCCTTCTAAGAACAGAGAGTCAGATTCATCATTCCTTCCATCATCTGGGAACCCTGCAAATACAAGATCTGGCTCCTGTCAGGAGCAGAAAATCTCCTTAACAGGGGCACCTTTAAAGGCCACAGCCTGCCCATGTGTGCTCTTTACGTGGAGCTTCCTACAAAGGCAAGATTTACTTCTCATCTTCTCCTCCTGCTCGGGTCCTCCAGGGGACGACAGTTCCACAGCCCTGCTCTGCCTCCTGCTTATGGATTCTGTGAGTACTTTGCCATTGCAAATCCTGCAGGATTTAATATCCACTCTGTAATCTACTGGCACCACCAGGCATTATCTAACTAAACCTTAAATTGAAAATGTTCATCTGCTCATTCTCCCCAAGCCACACTGAGCAGGATGGGCTCGCCGAGTCCCCTGGCATTGAGTCTCACTCTAATTAAATTCCAGCAGCTCTGCCCGCTGTGACACTCAGCTGGCTGGTGCCACGAGTGTCACAGGCGTGTCAGGACCCGTGTGGAGCTGGGACAGCAGTGCCAGCCTCCAGCCTGACCTGCCCCTGTCCCACCTGCCATGCAGCATCTGCTGAATTCTGGTCTTCATTTTCCTCTGCTCAGCCAGTTTTGGTTCTGTTTGGGCCAGTTTGTCACTGAGAGTCCAACTCCTTGTCCCAAGCCATTGCCAGAATTTAGTGATCAGGGCCATTCTGCTTGGGCCAGTTTGTCACTGAGAGTCCAACTCCTTGTCCCAAGCCATTACCAGAATTTATTGATCAGGGTGATTCCGTTTGGGCCAGTTTGTCACTGAGAGTCCAACTCCTTGTCCCAAGCCATTACCAGAATTTAGTGATCAGGGCCATTCTGTTCTGGCCAGTTTCTCACTGAGGGTGTCCAACTCCTTGTCCCAAGCCATTACCAGACTTTAGGGATCAGCAAGGAAATTTTTCAGAGTCTGGCCCTTGGAAGACAAGAAACTACAGAGGGCAATTTGGGCTAAGAACTGCTCTGACCCTCTTAAATCAGTTCTGCAGAGCCTCCCCTGAGGGCCCACAGCAATTTCCTTCAGCTTTGCTCAAAGGCCACGCTCTCCTCCAGGCTTTTCCAGGTTGTTCTGCAGATCTGAGATGGCAATTGCATTTCCAGCAAGCCCAGTTCCTTTCTTTCTGCCACATCACAAGCTCTGTTTCCTGCCACAGAACTCCAGTTCCTGGCTGTGGTTTCAGCAGCTCTCAAAGCCCTGAGTCCCACACGAACCTGATGCAGTGTCCAGATCCCCACACATTTACCCCTTGCTCCATTTCCTGCAGGCAGCACTCACTGAACTCTCCTTGCCAGGCATTTCTAGTTCTACTTATTAAAAAAAAAAAAAAAACAACACCAAAAAAGTGCAGCTTCTCCCACTGCTTGATTCCTTCAGCGTGGATTCTTGGTGGATCTAGCCACATTTCACACCTCTCAGACCTTTCCCAGTCACTCCATGCTGATATCCAGGTGCTCAGAGCATCTCTGACACCTTTTTGTCATTCTCCCCTCACATTCCTCTTAATTGAGTGATGCTCACCTGCCCTCCCCCTTTGCATCACATTTGAAATACAAATCCACTGCTTTGATTTGCTTGGCATTTTTTTCCCCCTTTCCTAAGAGATGAAGGAGATAAACCTCCCAGTCCCTGCAGCAAATTCAGAAATCCTGCAGTACAAATAACTGAAAATATTTTTTTACAATAGTCATCCTGGTATTTACATATTTGCTCCCAGTCTCCCCATCTAATTAGGCTCTGAATCCCATATTCACTTTTGCTGGCAGAGAGCTCCATTGTTTCCCTGGTTTGGGGCTGTGGCTGACTGGAAGGCTGTGGAATAATCCCATTTATGCCTTTGGTGGAGGATGAGGCAAAAAACTGAATGATCCAGTGATATTTTTGTAAAAACAGAGGATACTTTTAATTATCCCAGGTGATTTTAATTCAGTTTATACCACAGAGCATCCATGGGTTCAAACAAGGGCAAAGACCAAGCTCCTGGGTGAAATAATTTTTGAATTTGAGATTTAAGATCTTTGTTTGAAAATCTTTTGCAAAAGAGCCAGGAAATTACAATGGTACACCCAGAGAAATTCTTGGGCGCTGAAATCAAACCCACCACTGGCAAAAACCTGGGGATGGAAGGGGAAAACACCAGAAAAATGACAACAACAGAGGCAGGAGGAGCATTTCCAGCAGGTTCTGCAGGGACCTGGATTATCCCCGGTGAGAGCTGGAGTTTGCTGCTCTCCACGTGTGGGACAGAGCCGAGGGCAGGAGGCTCAGCCCCTCCAGATCTCTCCTGAATTTGTGCAGCTTTTGGTGGCTGGGAGAAAGGATGGGCTGGCACAGGAGCCAGACCTGCCCAGGAGGAGCAGCCTTGGAATGTCCATCCCAGAATTGCTGCCAGGCTCAGTGCTGTGGCACCTTGTCAGGTAAATGAATTCAAACCCTGTTTTTTTCATTTAAATTATTTGGGTTTGACTAAGGGCAAAGGGGAAGGGGAGGGCAGAAGCTGTGAGAAGACAGCAGGAAAGGAAAACCCTCTGAAAGGATGGAATTGGGACTTTTATCCTCATTTCCTCTATTTCCCTGGCACGTGGAAGGAGGATAACATCTGGTTCAGCAGGGTGTGCAAAATCCCTCTGCCAGTGTGGGATTAACTGAGCCTTTATCAGCTACTCTGCCACCTTCTGAAGTTCTCTTTTTACCCACAGCAGGGTGAAGAGCCACCAGTGGGGCTGAGATTTGTGCTGCTGGCACAGAGATCCCATCCTGGCATTTTGCTGTTCCAGAAATAAACTTCAGCTTAGGCTTTATCTGCTCTTGGTTAATGCCTCAGGAAAGCAGCCAAGAAAGAGCCCTGACGTGCTGTGGACTGGCCCAAGGGGAGCTGGTAGCTAAAGATCCATCACATTTCTCCTCCTCCAGAGAAATATGTAAAACAATAATTTATTTACAGAAATGTGTGTGAGAAAGTTTGTTACAAGAATGTAAACTTCAGAAGGCTTAGAAGAACTTAAAAAGAAAAACAAAACACCATAAATTCTCTCTGGTCCTCTTTTTTCTACTGAGAATTCCCAGCTCCTCTCCCAAAGTCCCTGCTCCATGAAACTCCTGCAGGAGGAGCCTGAGATGGGTCTCAGAGGGCAGAGGAGCCCTGGGAGCAGGAGTGACAGCCTGGAGAAGGTACAAAAATGGCCTCAAAATCCCAGGTTTGTCAGCAGGGGAATCGTTTGGAAATCCACTCACTGGGATTTCTGGTGTTTCCCCACCTCCCTGGGTTTGGGCTCTGCTGTTTGCTGGGGACAGACAGGGAGAAACTGATTTTGGGAGGGACTGAGCTGATTTTTGGATCTCCAGACTAAAAGGGAAAAGCCCAAACGAAGAGCTGCTGCTGTTCCTGGCTGTGCCATCACTGTTATAAATCCCATACCCAAACATTTATCCTGTCCTGAACTCCCTCCTCCCAATGGGCCTGTTTAAAATAACATTTTGCTGCTCTGATGCTGCTGGTGGCAATGCAAATCCAGAATATTTAGAGGAGAAAAGTGCACTGCCTTAATTTCCAACACTCAACCTTTGAACCTTCCACTTCTCCCTATTTTTAGGGGATTTGTGATGAAAGAATCCAGATTTATTTTTTAAATCCAGCATTTTTTTGCTGATTGTGACTCCCTATCACAACTTGGGTTCAACTTTCCCCAAATCCTGCTCATTAACATAATTTGGTGGATTTCATCTGATTATTAATGGGATCACAACAACAAAAAAATGCCTCTCCCTTTGCCAATAATTCCTGATGCAGGTGAGTTTGAGGGTGCAAATAAATGCAAGTAGGTCACAAAACATCCTGACTGTGGGATAAACTGAATTAAAATTACCTGGGCCATCCTCTGCTTTTGTGCTCTTCCATCAGCTGTAACAAAATTCCAGGACTTGCAGAGACTCGCTGCAAGTCCTTTATCTTTAATCTGTTTTCTTTCTGCTGATTAGAGCTTTCCTAATATTGGGGGTGTTAATTGATGCAGATTTATGCAGCCTGGCATAAATCAGGAGTGCACATCAGGAATAAGAGGGGAAATTGTCAGAGATGTCCATAGTGAGGGAAGCATTTGGAGGGGCTCTGCATCCAAGCTAAATTCCCTAATTCTGGACATGAGGAACCATCTTAACCTCAGCAGGGAGAAAATCAGGGAAACCTTGAATTGTGATAATATTCCAAGAGGTTTTTGCTGCTCAAATTCCACGTCAAAGGGAGAGGCAGCTCCTCCTCGGAGCTCAGCACACCCCAAAATCCCAAATTCCCCCAGGATTTGGGGATGGTTGTCCCAGCAGTAACAGGGCCTGCAGAGCCTTTCCTGATCCCAAACTTTGATTTCTCCATGGAAACTCACTCTGTGTCCTCAGCAGCTCCTGGATTTTTTTTCTCCTTTGGGAAAAATAAGGATTCACATCTTGTTTGTCACTGTTGTCTCATTCCTGCCGCTGACCCGGGGATAAGGATCTGGCACAGAACATTTTATCAGCTGTAGGAAATGTTCTTTCTTTATTAATTCCATCTGGGATCAATAATTAATGCTGCTGTCTCCTCTGCAATCCCCCTCAGTGGGAGAGGAGGTCGGGATTTCATTGCTTTGTGTTCCTTGAAGCCCTCAAAATCCCAAAATACACAAGGATTCCTATATTATGAAACTTTTTCCCCTTGTTTAGGAGTCAGCAAGGTCCCAATTTATGGGGACAAGGTGGATAATTGGGACTAGAATTCCCAGCACAGAGAAAAGGTAGCAAAGACTGAGCAAGGATCATCCCATCCCTCCCTGGTCAGGGAGAATAATAATTCAGAGAGACTTTTGGGGCAGAAAGTGAACTTTAGATTGGTAGGAAAAGCAGGAAGAGAGAGGACTTCTCTGCCCACCACAATCTCGCCAGTGCTGAGAGTTTTCTGAGCAATTCTTTTGGCCGAGATCCCCAAATTCCAGGTCTGGGTCAGTGCAGCCCAAACTTCACGTGACTCCAAGGTGGAAATGCTTTGTGGGCTCTTGAGCCAATGCACATCCCTGGAGCGTCTCTGAGCTGAAAAATCCAAGTGATTTGGGTTCCAAATTTCACAGAACAAATAGGGCAGGGCTCAGGAGCCAGAATTTCTCTGGCTTTTAGCTGGAAATTCTCAGTGTTCCACAGCACTCAAGGAAAACATTCCCTTCCTCCAATCCTTCACGGGGATCCCGTGCCAGCTCCCAACTTTCTGAATCCCTCCAGATAATTCCAGACTGTCCCATTTATTCCTGATCCCAGCCCATCAAATCTCCCAAAAACCACCCACCCTACCTGTCCTTACTTCACTTTTCTTCTGGAGCTGCTCTTCCCTCCCTTCTCCAGCACAGAAACCATGGAGAGCACCACTGGAGGGCCCACAAGTTGTTTGAAGGAGTCTATCCTATATTTGCCACCCCCTGGAGTTAAACTATAATGAGCTCTATAAATAATAAATAAATCAGCAATTCTTTTTCATGTCTTTGGAAAGGCTATTCTCTAAGGCTACACGGCTTTTAGAATTTTTAATGGCACTGCAAGGCTGGGGGAGCCAGAGAGGTTTTCTTTTTGATTTTAAAGATAAACACATGATTCATGGAGGTGAAGTTTTAAGAAAATCCCCCAAAAAAATCAAGGAAATCTGATGAAATCATCTTTTTTCAGTTCAGTGTAAAGACAGTGGGGAAAAGTGGACTAAGTTTTACTTGGAACCTCCTAAGAGAAAACATTTCCTCCCACCAGACAAACAGATCAAGCTTTTTTAATGCATCTACACATGGTATTTTGAACAACTCCTCTACATGAACACAGTGCTTGAAAGGATGAGCTCAGTGTCTGACACATCCCCAAAAAGGGAGACACTAAATGGGGAAGAGGAGATTGAGCTGTGCTTACTTATTTTGGATTTTTTTGTTGGTGTAGGGACAAGAGTTCAGATTGTCTTTAGGGTGTTAATAATAGAAATTTCCCAGATTTGGGGGATTTCTATTATTAATACTCTAAACTATCATAATACCCTAATATCCTATATCATCTTATCCATAATACCCTAAATATCATATATTAGGAAAATTCAACCCAAACATCCTTGGTGAAAACTACCACAGCTGAGTTGAGGAAGAGAAAAAAAAAAATCCAAGAAAGCCTTCCCCACTTGCTTCCTTCCTAATGAGGCATTTTCCAGCACTGAGAAGAGAATTCCCTGTGGAATGGGAGCACCAGGATGAGGATGTGCTGGAATTTACACCAGCAGGGCTGCAGGAAAGGGGAAAAAGGGATGGGAATCAAAATGACTCACACAGACCTTGATATTTCCACTGCCTCTGCTTCCATCTCTGCCCCAGAGAAAATCCCAAACCCAAAACCTGGGGGTTTTGTGGTGGAAAACATTCCCAAACTCCTCAGCTAGCCCTGGTCCAACAGGGTTTTGTTTTGCTTTTGTTTTCCCAAGAATCAGAGCAAACCCTCCAGAGCAATATCAATGTAATCAATGTGAACAAACACCCACGGGAGGATGGCAGCACGGCCAAAGGGAGCCAGGGACGGAACAAAAGCAAGGGCAGGGGGTTATTTTGGGATTTGTTTTGTTCTTCTGTCATTCCCCATCCATTTCCCCCCAAGGAAAATAGAAGTGGAACAGAATTCTTGGGCATTGCCAAGGAAAAACAGGTTTTAGTTGAGCCTAAAATACCCTGGGTAAAATCTCTTTCCTTGAGGCAGTGGGAAACACATCCCAAAGTTACGACCCCAGGAAGGGGTGCCCAAATTTCCTGTCAGTCAGAGTTTGGCTGCTTAATTACCTGTCTAATTACCTGCCTAATTACCTGGACATTGCCTGTCTAATTAGCTGTACCGCTCTGGCAAGAGAGCTGCTGCTGGGCTGGATGTGTGTGCAGCAATTTTGTTGTCCCAGGAAAAGCCTTTCCAGGTGGGAATCACAGAGCAGAGGCTTCACCTGCGTCTCTTTGCACCTGAGGAGGCTCAAAACCACCACAGGACAAGCAGAGCACCTGAGACCTCCAAAACACTTCCCACAAAACCCTAATTAAGGGAGGTTTTTTGTTTTTTTTTAGTGCTTTCTCATACCTGACTGAGAAGTTGAATATTTCCCAGTCTGTATTTGTGGGATGAGTCATTTGCTGCCAATTTGGGAAAACCTGGGGTTTGCTTTGAAGGCGGGGAGGTTTTGTTTCTGCAGAGTTGGGAGATGGCGGGGGGGGATTTGTCTCTCAAATCGAGCTGTGTCTGCATTTTGGGTTGCCAGGCAGGTTCTCCCAGAGTGAGCACAGCTGCAGAGCTGAGCAAACTTGGGGGAAAAAAATCCCCTTTTTTGGGGGCCAGCATCTCCTACTCTGCACCAGCAGCCCCTTGTCTCACTTTAAATCTCCCATTATTGTTCTAAAAGTTCCGAGATGGTCCCCAGAGGCCAGATGAGAAAACAGGAATTGAGGGAAGGTTAAAATGCTGATCTGGAGCTGCTAATGCCCCTCAGGAATTACACAAACATCCACTTGGAGCGAGACCCATCTGGATAGCAGCAAGAACGGCTCAGGAGCAAACCCTGGAGGTCAGTGAGCACACCAGCCTCCTCTAGATCTCGGATTTTCTTTACTTTCACCCATTCCCTGCCCTGGAGACCACTTCAGGTGTCTGGCAGTGGTCACAGGGCTTCAGGCAGGTGAGGGGAACCCTGGATTTGGGATTTTATGAGCCAGGGATGGGGTGGGAGAGCTCTGGATGCTCTTGGTGCAGTCCCTCACCTCCCTGAACCTGTCAGTGAAGGATGAAGGGATGAATTCAGGGCCATTTTTAGGAAGGGTTGGACCAAAACCGTGCAGAAACAGGCAGAGCTCATTGGGAGAACTGGAGAATTTGGCTTTCACCTTAAAAAGCACCAAAAATGAAGGACGAGGTTGAGCTGGGATTTATTTATCCTGGCTGGGCCGTGCTCCCCAGCCCCTCGCTGGCACTGCACTCTTTGTTTCTGTTTTTTCAGCCTCCCTTTCAAGGAAGGGGGGGCTGGGAACTGAAGAAAGCCTCGGATGCCTTGGCAACCTGTTTTATCTCCCCTTTGATCCCTCCCCGGCCTGTTGAAGCATCAATACCCACTTTGATCTCAGCATTTCTCGCCTCTGCCCATTATCTGTCCTTCCCTCTGCAGAAACACTGATTTCCCACTAATTCCACCTCCCCACATCCTCCTGAATTTCCCCTTCTCTCCTTGGCCTGCCTCAGTGCCCACAGCACTTCTTTTCTGTATTCCTGCATCAATCTTGGGTAGCCTCAGCCACGGGGACACACAATCCTCAGCCTCCAAAATTTGGGTTTACACACAGCCTTGAGTTTAATCCAGAGAAGTTCTGGATCCTTAACAAATCTTCTCAGCTGTCCATTACTGCCAAGAGCATCACCAACACTCCCAGCACCAGCAGTAGGTGTTGAAGGCTAAAAGTGGTATTTTATTCTGGGAAGACAGGACCAGGAGGGGAGATTTCCTAGGAGGAATCTTTTTTATTTTTCCTCTGAAGTGCCAACCCCAGTGAAATACTGAAATAGTTCCCTTTTCTTCCCCCCTTCGTGAGTGCAAATCCCAGTGAAATACTGAAATATTTCCCTTTTCTTGCCCTGTTCTCCACGCTGAGAGCTCAGCTGGGTGCACAGGGAGCTGACTGATGCAATCAGCTGGTGTGTAATTAGTGCCCAAAGCGGCTGCTGCTGGTCCCTGGGATCTATTAACCACCCATGGATCAAATCCAGAATTTTCCCACCCCGTATTTATGGTCAAGAGCCACCACTGATCCTCCAAGCTCAGTTTTGCTGCTCTCTGAGGCCTTTTGAGGGCACGCCAAGAGCTGATTGCTCTCTGCCCTGCTTGGGTCACAAAGGCCACACAAAAATGGAGCAACCGTTCCTTAAATCCACCCTGCAATTCCCACTCTTTTCATTTATCCCATTTGGCTTTATTTTTTTTTCACGATGTGGACAAGAGTTTCATTTGCTGGTGCCATGGGAATCGATACATAATGATAAATTCTCTGTGGCTCAGCAGCTGATTCCCAATCTTTTATCTGAATTACTGCATTGATCCTTGGGAAAAAAAAAAATTGCAAATAAAAATACAAGACAATTAAATGCTGGGCAATTAGCACTAAGCCTCAAGGTAAAAATGACTTAAATATAAAGGGGAGAGCTCAGTAATCTGCCTTTATTCCTATTTTTTTTTTTTGGGAGGATATCAGTCCTGATGTTAGGGAGAATAAAGAGACTCCTGCCTTGCAGAGAGAAGCTCAGGAAAGTTGCCCTGAAGACTCATTTTCATTCCAGAGAGACTTTTCCCTGTCCACAGCAGCATTTTTTTATGCAAGGGAATGACCTGGAATAATTTGACAGCCTCAAACTGCAGCCCTGGGTTGTGGCACCCATCAGTGGCAATGTGGTGACAGAGGGAAAAATGTCCTCAACTCTGCTCTGGAATGAAAAGATCCAGCCTTACAGCTTAGAGAACACCTGCCAGAAGAAAAAAAAAAAATATTTATAACCATTAAAGACAATTTAAAGCATTTTTAGCTTCTTCAAGCTGAGAAGCAGCAAGAGCCAGCCTCAGACTGGGGTATCAGGTGAGCCTTCCCCAACACATCCCCTACAAAAATGGTCAATTTTATTTCATAAAGTCCCAGAATGGTTTGAGGTGGGAGAAACCTTAAAGTTCATCCAGTTCCAACCTTTCCACTACCCCAGGCTGCTCCAACCTGGCCTTGGACATTTCCAGGGGTGGAGCAGCCACAGCTTCTCTGGGCACCCTGTGCCAGTCCCACCCCACTCTTATATTGAAATATTTCTTCCCAGTGTCCCACCTAAATCTAATTTCTTCAGTGCTATTTATTAGCAGAACAGGCTCCTTTTATGCTGGAAATTGTGTGTTCACATGGGGAGATAAATGCTGCTGAAAAGCCTCTGTGATCTCGACCAGAATTAAGCACGATTGGGATAAGTAACAAACAAATGGAGGCAATGAAAGAAAATGGATGAAAGCTCTCGAGATAAGAAGTGTCCAGAGGCTCTTCATGTTGGTTTGGGTTTCTTTGTAAAGAATCAAAGTAAATTGATTGCTTAAAAAAAAAGTGTCTTTGACACTGTTTTAAGCAGAAAACCAAATCTGAGCTCGATAATCACAAAAGTTTACAGGGGAAATGATTTATGCTCATCCAATCAGGGATTTAAAACATGCCACAGACAAGAATCAAAGCTGCTCCAAATACTCTTCCCAGACACCCAGAAGTGACAAGCTTTAGGCCAAGATTTATCAGGAGAAACTCTTTTTTGGAATCTGTTGTTGCCAACACACACACGTCTGAGAAAGTTGCAATCACAGAGTATTCACAGAAAGCAAAGTGTGTGAAACTGCCACTAAAAAATTCATTTCCAATCAAATGAATGAGCAGCTGAATGGGGCCTGTTTTCCATTTGAAAATGTCATTCATCCCCAAGCAAATTATGTTGTGAAATTGTGCTAATTTTGACCAGAGGGGGATAAAAGAATATTGACAATGATGAGGTGTTCTGCTTTGGCAGTTTTGGAATAATTTCCCTGCTGTGGCTTTGGGAGATGATTTAAATTGTAATTTATCATTTGAGAAGTTACAAACACCAACACTGAAGCAAACCTGTTCCCTTTTGAAAGCTGACCAAGTTTCACCTAAAAACAGTCAAGGGTTTGTTGTTTTTTCTTTCTTTTTTTTTTTTTTTTTTTTTTTTTTAATCTGCTCCTGTTAAATCACTGCTTATAAAAACCTCCTCGTGTCTGAGCTAAATGTATGCATGAACCCATCTGCTGGGTCCTTTTTTAGCTGGAAGGAGCTGACATGGGCTGGGACCTGCAAAAAGTCATCTGCAGGATGAGCAGCACCTCAGCAGAGCTGTCTGCAGGGGGGAAATCCATCCTGGGAGAGGTTCTCAAAGGGAATTTGCTTCGAAAATCCAAATATTTTGGGACACATCTCCCTTCTTCCACTTTGAGACAGTGAGATGAAATTCAAGGGATGCTTTGTGTCTTTGCTTTGCTTGTGCTGGGCTGTTCCTCCTTTTCACAGCCTTTAACCTACAAAATGTGATATTTACACTAAAAAACACGCTATTTTTCCTGACCTAAATAGCCAGTGTGGTCAAATGCTTCAGTCAAATGGGAAGGAACTGACTTGGCTCAGTCTTTAGTATTAAATAACTGTGGTTTGGGAATCCCACTTTCCCATTTTTCCCTTTTCCCCCCCTTATTTCTGAGCTTCTCCTTCCCCTCCTCCTGCCCTGAGGATCCTCAGCCCCTTCAAAGGAACAGAGGGAGGTTTTGACAGAGGAAAAAAATAAAAAAACCTTGAAAAGTGCCAAAAATGCTGAGCTAAATGGGATGTGAAAAGGGCAGAGCTGGGGCAGAAGCAGCTCAGAAGAAATTCCCCCAGCAGAGCTTGGGGCTGGATTCATCCCCTGGGGCAGGGAGAAGGGAAAAGTCCCTGCCTGGTGACATTTCCTGTCTCTGATGCTGTCTGTGGCCTCCCAAAATTCGTGTTGCCTGTCTGGGAAGTGTCACAGTGCTAGGAAATATTCCCAGGGGGGTTTGCCAAGCCATAAACTCCCAAAGGAAAAGCTCTGCTGCCATGAACATCCAAATGAAAAGGTGGAGGTGTGCAGAGATGTGTCCTGGATGTCCCTCCCTGTGTGACAACAACTTCAACCTTGCAGGGATCAGGGAACGGGATCATTTTTGGGAAATGCAGGAGAAAATGTCTGTCCTGCAGCACGGTGGGACTGGGAGAACAAGGAAACGTAAAAATGGAGCTGGGTTTTCTAGAAGTAAGGCAAAACTTTGGCATTTATTGAGCAAATTGTGTGCTGGGAAGGTGTTGAGTGCCTGGATGTCTGTGAGGGATCCTGGAGAGGGATTGGGAGGGTTGGGATGCTCCAAGGCACAGCAAAGGGACAGCAGGAAGGAGCCCCACAAAGGTGTGAATTCAGCCCACACAGCCCCGCCAGTCCTGCTCATTCCCTCCCAAAATAGGCTCTAAACGCTGTGAATCACCCAATTCCCAATTTAATTCACAAAGTTATTCAAGGGAGGGAGAACAACAGAGGAACGTCTGTGCTGGTGAGATACAGCAGGCCCCAGATATTGAACACGGGTTTTGAGCAAATTAAACTTTTTTTCCCTTTCCTCACTGACAAGGATCTCCAAACAGCAGAGTGGCAGGAAATAAAAGCATTTAGCAACACCTCAGTGGTTGTTTTTTCCCAGCCAGCTGCTCGAGCAGGGTTTTGATCTGCCCAGAAGTTACAGCTGACTGGTTGTGCTAATGTCATCTCAAAAAAAAACAAAAAAAAACAACCAAAAACCATCAAAGCAGCTCTTCTGGAAAACACAAACATCCATTTATCCCCCTCCTGGTGTCAGGAATGGCCTGGCTTGGAAAAGACTTTAGAGATTTCCTTGTAGAAGGGACACCTTCCACTACCCCAGGCTGCTCCAAACCCCGTCCAACCTGGCCTTGGGCACTTCCAGGGATGGGGGAAATCCATTCTGGGGCCTCCCCAGCCTCACAGGGAAGGATTCCTCCCCACTATCCCACCTAAAAACCTCCAGTTTGGACCCTGGGGAACAGAGGATGGGTGAGGGAAGGCTGGCTGCAGCTTTAGGATCCTCCTGGATCCCAATCCCACCCTGGCAGCTCCTCAGGACTGGGACAAGGCCCTGCCTCGCTGCCAGCGCAGCACAGGAGGATCTCTGTGCTAAAAAATGCCTTTGTGGCAACCATGCCTTGACAAACTCGCTGCCAAAAGCCAGGGATTCCCACCCAGCAGCTGGATTTCCACAGGATTTCCCGGGATTTGACTCAAAGTGCTGGGGAGGCCACATGGACTTGCTGCTCCTCTGCACGGGCTCATTAATTAAGGGCTCATCTGAAAGCATCCCACGGCTCTCTCCCGTGGTGCCTGGGCTGTTCAGAGCTGCTGCTGCTCCTCAGGGCTCTTCCTGATGTGAAAAACACCAATCACTCGTTTTTAAATTTTAAAAGTTTAATAGTAGTAATATAAGCAGAATAATAAAGTTTGAACAATTGAGGTTAGGACAATATGAGACAATAAAAACAAAGAGCTACGGAAATCCGGGTACCTTTTTCTGGGCATCACGAGCGCGAAAAAGGACCCCGGTTAACAGAGGATTAACCCTTAAAAACAATTGCCTGTTGCATATTCATACACCTCATACATGATGCATAAATTCCATTCAAACACAGGATTCTGTCTGGTCACTGTCAACTTCTTCCTCTTCATCCTCATGTCGTCTTCCTGTCTGAGCGAGGTGGGAAGAAGTTAGTTTTCTGCTGATAAGGGAGCAATAAATTCCCTTTCTCTGAAAGATTTAGGTGTCCTGTGGCGTCTATCTGGTGCAAGTCCTTTCTTAACCAAATATCTTACATAGCATAGTTTCTATTTTAACATTATGTTATAACCTAAACCAGTATTTAATAGTTAATTTAATACTTAAGAAAATTAATACAGCATAACTTTCTAACATAACACATACAATATTCATTTTAATACTTGCGAAAAGCCAATGATAAAACACACATTTTTCACACTGAGCTCCCAGAGCCAGGAGCAGCTGCTCCAAACGGAGCTGGGATGTGGGAGAGCAGCTCCAGCACACCCCAGCTCGCGGTGCTGCAGCAAATCCGCTTTTTCCGCTGCCATCGCTCCCCTCGGATTGATCAAACAGCAGCAGCTCTGGGCACTGCGGGGGTTTTTTTTGGGAATGTTTGGTTCATTCAGCAGCTGAGTCACGCTAAGGGAGAGGCAGCTCTGCTACTGGGGAGGAAGGAGGTGGGGAGGAATAAGGGGGAGGCAGAAATATCTCCTTAAAAAGAGCATTTCAGGCCAAAAAAAGGTAATTTTCCTTGATCGTGTTCCATTTAGGATTATATACTGAGGTAAAAATAAGTCCCTAAATACCAGGCTGGGGCATTTACAGCCTGGGTTTGGAGCTATAGATCCCCAGAGCAAGGCAAATCTTCATCTGCCACAATTCCAAGGACAAAATCTGCACGCTCCTAGATTTTCCTCTCAGCTGCTCTTTTTTTCCAAGCCCTCTCACAAAAATCTGACTTTTGGATGCAATTTTGGGGTAGTCAGGGATCTGTCCCTTCCCTCCTACAGCAGGGATGCAATTTTTTTTTGCTGCTTTCCTCCCCTTTCCTGCAGTAAAATTAGCTGCAAACCCAAAAACAGCCATGATGTCACCTGGGTGGGATTTTCAGGCATCAGGGGCTTGGACATTCCTGCTCTCAACTTCCTTCCCTCCTGTCCTTAGCAAGAAATTTCCACTTTTCCAGCATTTCCCACCTCTCTCCCCTCCAAACCTATCAGACAGATGCTGCTGGGAGTGAATTCCTAAAAAAAAAACCCAACCCAGCTCCTTCATTTTCTGAAGCTTTGAGCTTAATTAGGCTCGTTCTGCACCTGTCTTGATAACACGTGAAGGAAATTAATGGGACCAGCAGCCATTCCAGACTTCCTGTGGCCTGTGGGAGCTTCCAATTACTTCCAGGATTGGGCTATGTCAGGGAGAAGAAGAAAGGACTTTAATTATTGACCCTGCTGTGCTGGGGGATGGCAGGGAAATGGAGATTTGGCTGCGTGACCTGATCAGCACTTGGAGAGGGACACGGCGAAGGCTGTCAGGAGCAGAAAAATTCCGAGCGTGGAGCCTTCCAAAAAAATCACAGCTGGAAAATGAACCAAAGCAGAAGTTCAGGGCAGAGCAGGTGATGCAAAACACAGCCCTAAAATAGAGCAGCCACAGCCACACCTGTCCAGGTAAAACTCCTGAATTCCCTTCCCTTGGCTTTCATCCCACACTACTGCACTGACTGTGGTGGATGCCCAACCTTGAGGGTGAGAGAGGAGAGGGATGATGGGCAAGAAAGAGCACAGAAGTCAATATTTTTTTCATCAAAGATGCTTTCCTCCAGTAAAACCCTTTTTCGTCAACACAAGAAAAGAATGAGATGAAAAATAAAAGCAAGAGGTCTGTTACTCTGGATTTTTATGGGTGTCTGGGGAAGTTTGATGGGAAGTGTTTGGCTGCTGATGCAGCAAGGCCAGAGAAGAGGGGATTAGTCAGATCTCGGTGCTGGCAGGTCTGTGTTCCCAGCACACGGGTCCCTGGAGCTGCTCCCCTGCAGGGCAGGGCTCGGGGAGGGGGCCCTGGCTCTCCCTGCCTCTCCGTCGTGCCTCACATCCCCGGGGCTGTCACAGCTCCCAGCCAGGCTGCGTGGGCTGGGCCATATGGAGCCATCCAGGGAGGCACAAACAAACTGGGGGCTGCACTGAGCAGGACTCAGCCTTTTCCTTCCCCAGCTATTCCCCTGGGTCACCTCGTGGTGTCGTATTGTGTTTGCGGGGTGCCCAGATGAAGGAAGGAATGATGATCTGACTCCATGTTCTCGGAAGGCTAATTGATTATTTTATGATCTATATTAAAGAATACTATGCTAAAGAATACATAAAGGATACAGACAGAAGGCTAAAAGATATTAAAGAAAAACTTGTGACTCTTTCTAGAGCCTCTGTTCATGGAAGAGAGAGGCAGTCTTGTATTTCCAGGGCTCCCAGATGAAGGAAGGAATGATGAATCTGACTCCACGTTCTCAGAAGGCTAATTTATTATGTTATTATACTATATTATATTAAAGAATGCTATGCTAAAATTACACTAAAGATACTTACAGAAGGCTAAAAAGATAATAATGAAAACTTTTAACTCTCTCCAGAGCCTCAACACAGCTTGACCCTGATTGGCCAATAAGTCAAAACAATTCACATGAAACCAATGAAACAAAAGAAAAACTTGTGACTCTTTCTAGAGCCTCTGTTCATGGAAGAGAGAGGCAGTCTTGTATTTCCAGGGTTCCCAGATGAAGGAAGGAATGATGAATCTGACTCCACGTTCTCAGAAGGCTAATTTATTATGTTATTATACTATATTATATTAAAGAATGCTATACTAAAATTACACTAAAGAATACAGAAGGCTAAAAAGATAATAATGAAAACTTTTAACTCTCTCCAGAGCCTCAACACAGCTTGACCCTGATTGGCCAATAAGTCAAAACAATTCACATGAAACCAATGAAACAATCTCCAAACACATTCCACATGCGAGCACAACACAGGAGAAGCAAATGAGATAAGAATTTGTTTTCCTTTTCCTCTTAGGCTTCTCAGCTTCCCAGGAGAGAATCCTGGGTGAAGGGATTTTTCAGAAAATATGACTGTGACAGTGTCCCAGCCAGCTTTCCCCACTCTCTTGGAGCACTGGAGAGTTAAAACCAAGACCAAGACTAAAGCTCTGTGGTCATGAGCATCACCTGCACCAGGAAGGCAACTTCATCCTGCACACCCAAAGCTCCACATGCCCAAGCTTTGTACCTTCAATTAATTATTGTTATTATCTCCAAACGTGGCCACCACCTTCTCTCAAAGCTCTGAAGGAAGGTGGACATGAGACCATTTCCCATTTTCCCAAATCCCAGAATGGTTTGGCTTGGAGGGAGCCTGGAAGTTCATCTCATTCCAAACCCCCTGCCATGGTCAGGGACACCTAAACCAGGATTCTCCACACCCTGTCCATGAACACTTCCAGGGATGGGGCAGATTCCTCACTGCAATAATAGATCCCATTCTGCATACCTCAGCTCCCAGGTTCCCTCCTGGAACAGACAGAAAATATCTCCATTTTTCATGCTGGTTTTGGCTGGAATGGAGCTGATTTTCTCTCAGCACATGGAGCTGGAGGGAGAAGAAGGAGAAGGAAAAGGAGGAGATGAAGAAGAATGAGAAGAAGACAAAGAAGAAGAAGAAGACACAGGGGATGTTCAGAGCCCATCCTGGGGATGGCTGAACACCTGACGATGGAACGTGCAAAATTAATTCCTTGTTTTCCTTTGCTTTCCTGGCTTTTGCTTTACCTATGACACCATCTCTAACTCATCCCACGAGTTTTCTCACCTCTCCTCCTCCACCTCATCCCACCCTGGGGGCCGAGCTGAGTTTCTGCCTGGGGTTAAGCCACGACATGTTTTTGGAGCCACACAAAAACAATGAAGGCTGGGGGGGTTTGTAGGTGGATGTGACGTGTGAAGGACAATTTCACTCAATCCTCCAGCTGAATGATGGCTCTTTGGGTAATTAGCAGCAGATATTTTTAAACAGATTGGTCCCTCTGGCTGAGGGCAACTCTGAGGTTGAAATCAATCCTGTACAAGCATTATATTAATTTGAGAGATCTTTGTCTCTGTGGACAAAAGCTCCACTGTCTTCCTGTGAGCGTTGTGATGATGAGACCATTAATATTAGATAATTATGGCTTTGAAAGATTAAATGAAAAACGGTGGTGAGGAGGAAAAGGCATCATGTTAAATAAAACTGCTGCCCGTGTAGGCTGCTAACACTCCTCTGTTGACAGATTCACAGTGAAACAATCAAAGCAAGGCAAAGGGAGAGGTGGCTTCTGTGTCTGTCCAAAGAGACAGAGGTGCAGCTCTGAGGCAGGGAAAACAGAGTTAATCACACAGAAAAGGCATTTCACTGCAGCCCAGCAGAAATTCAGCCCCTTTTTCCACTGCTGCTCATCCTCAGAGCCTTTTGTCTTGGCAGGGCGTGCTCAGGGTTTTGATTTGCACAGAACCTTCCTCTGAAGGATCTCGGGGGGAACATCTGTGATAGGGAATATCCCAGATACTCCATCTCCCTGAGATGGGAGGGACCCCCAGGGATCATAAATCCAGCTCCTGCTGGACACCCCAAAATCCCACCCTGTGCCTGGGAGTGGTGTCCAAACCCTCCTGGAGCTCTGGCAGCCTTGGGTTGTAATTCCCTGGGGAAAGAAACTTTTCCTGATGTCCAACCTAATGGCTCCATTCTCCCTCCAGCCCTGTCCCTGGGCCAGCCTTGGAAGCAGAGCCCAACACTGAATTTGAGACAAAGCACCTGGAACTCCAAACAAGAGCCAGACCAATCCCCAGAGCCGTGGGGATGAAGGAAGGATGGCGGAGGGGAGGATGAGGAGGTGGCACTGGATGGGGCAGGAAGGAGAATTTTCACAGCAAGGAGCAGGAGCACAGCCCTGCCCACAGCTCCTCTCCACACCCAGAGCCTGGCAAAGGGAGTGCAGAGCTTAAAAAATAAATAAAAAACCCCAGGAAGTTAATCCCAGATCATTCCAGGGGTGTCCCCCTTGCTTTAAGTGTCCTACACCCCCTTTCTCTCCTGGCCAAACTGGCACTGCTCCTTGGATGGCTCCAAACCCACAGTGAGGCCCCAGAACCCCAAATATCCCTGACATGGCCATGTTCCTTCCCTGCAATTCCAGATTTGCTCAGGATTGTTGCCTGGCTCCCCCTGGATATGCCCAAACTCAGCAGAAACATCACTTCAAAGAGGCCCAGGCCAACCTGTCCACACCTGTGTCTTTTGCCAGCACAGGGCAGGATTTTAATTGCCAGCCCAGCCCCATTCCAGAGGCAGGTTTTCCTTTCTCCTCCCTCTTTTTTTTTTGGCTCTCTCTGACGGAATTTTATGAATATAAAAACCTTACCAGTGTGTAATAAGCAGAATCCTCTTAGAGCAAATCTGACAGGCACTGAAGGTGTCTTAATGGATGTTTTATTTCAAATGCTGCCTTCTGTTTGAGGGCTGGCAAGCAGAGGGAAGCATAATTACAGGGTGCTGGGGACATTGTGCAGCTGCCCTTCCTTCCCATCTCTCCTATCCAGGTTATTTCCCCTCTGTGACCTTTATAATCTTGCTCTGATCTGGATCTGAGCGAAAATTTGTGACTCTTTGATGAGCAATAGGTAAAAGAGTTTGTGCGTGCTAAATTCATTTTCTTCTCCTTTAAAAAAAAAAAAAGTTCTTAAATAAGGCTCAACCAAATCCTTTAAGCCAGTTGCTTTTATCTATTTTTATATGGAATTTAAGGATTTGTGTCTTTTTTTTCCCCACCTCCCTGTCGGTTCCTTTTTGATTGAATTACATCAGGAGCTGGGAGTTGCAGCATTCACTGGAGCTGGAGTAAAACTCCAAAATCACAGAAGCTGCAACAATTCCAGTGGGTGAGGATGCAAAATCCTCCTTCACCCTCTTCATCATTAAAATTTCAGTGCACATTTGGCTTCCAGGCTGCTGAGAGGCTGCATTTTGCCAGCCAGGAATGCCCAGCCTACCCATGGTCAATCATTCCTTCACCCCTGGATGGAGAAAATTCTGTTTGAAACGGATTTTGGAGCTTCATGAATTGGGCAAAGCTCCTCCCTTGAGGAACATTATGTCAACAGATTCTCATCAAGCTCCTAATTATAATAATTAGAGCAGGATGATCTGGAGTTAACAAGCATAGAGAAGCCACTTCCTTCTCCTCATCCCCCTCACCCTGCTCCAGCCTCAGCAGATCCTTCTCCTCTCCTCAAGAAGAAAAAAAAAAAAAGGAAAAATCTCAAAGTTAAAAAAAAAAAAAGTACCTTTTCTCCATTAAGCTTATTGATGGCCTCAGACCAGAGCAAGATCAAAGAGAGAGAGGAAAAAGCTTCAGCTAATTAAAGAAATGACCGAAGATGAGACAAAAATCAGGAGAGAAGATGAAGCCTGACAGAGATGGGGACAAAGCCAAGCCCAGATCACAGAGGGCAAATCTTCAGCATCCAGGAGGCTGCAGGGAGCAAACACCGGGGTGGGAACAAAATCTCAGCCTAAACCCTGTCCTAGGGTCAAGCTAAGCCCTAGATCCTGAATCCTGCACCAGGAAAATCGTGGATCTAGCAGGGAATGTGACAATTCCAGATCCAAGGCTGCTCCAGTGCTCACCAATAATCACAGGTTCAGCCTCCCCTGCCCTCAGAGCTGCTTTGTCCATCCCTGCTTTGGGGTCACACATTTCCAGGGAGGGTTGGGATGTGCCAGGAGAACGCCACTGTCACTGTCATATCTTCTGGAAAAATCCCTTCGCCAGGATTTCTCTCCTGGGAAGAAGAGAAGCCTCAGAGAAAAAGGAAAACCATAATTATCTCATTTGCTTCTCCTGTGTTTTGCTGCTTTGGAGTGTGGTTGGACATTGTTTACCAACAGGTGATCCTTTCATGTGAATTGTTTTGACTTAATGACCAATCATTAATTCATTAATGACCAATCATTAATGACAATCCTGTGTCAGGACTCTAGAGGAGAGACTCAGGGGTTTTTAATTTATTATCTTTTAGCCTTCTGTCTGTATCTTTTCTCTATTCTTCAGTATAGTTTAGTATAGTTTTAGTATGATATTCTATAATATAATACAATACAACATATATAATATAATATAATATAATAATATGTAATAATATATAGTTATTTAGTATAGTTTTAATATGGTATTCTATATATAATACAACATAATATAACAATATATAATATAATATAATATAATATAATATAATATAATATAATATAATAATAAATTAGCCTTCTAAGGACATGGAGTCAGATTCATGATTTTCCTCACCCTCCTCATGGGACCCTGCAAATACCACACGCCACTGCAAAGGGAATTGTGCTTTTAAGGCCATTTGTTTAAGGTTTGATTCTTTCAGAGGTGCCAAACAGCTCCAGAAAAAAAAGCAGGACAAGGAACATTGTGTCCCTGCAGTGCTCTGGGGGCTGTCTGAGGATCACCAGAACAAGATGAGGATGAGGGCACGGCTGTTGCAAGGTGTTTGTGACTCCTGGCTATTGGCAAACACTGGCACATCCCTCTTGAAATAAATCCATCTCCCACGCAGCTGCTCTCACACATGGATAAACCTGCACAAATGCTCAGATAAATTCAAATTAGGGGAAAGGCTTTATTGACATGACAGGCACTACAAGCGGTGCCAAAACACGAGAAGAGAAACCTGTCAGGGGGAGATAGGATTCAGCAGCCAGGCTGAACGTGCAGCCCTTCACCTGCCTTGGGAATGGGGGGGAAAATGGCAGAAAAAATGGGAAAGATGGCAGAAAAGAGGGGAAAATGGCAGAAAATGTGGGAAAAATGGCAGAAAAAATGGGAAAAAATGGCAGAAAAAGTGGGAAAAATGGCAGAAAGGGGGGGAAAATGGCAGAAAAAGGAAGAAAAATGGCAGAAAAGGAGGGAAAATGGCAGAAAAAATGGGAAAAGCAGCCCTGAGTCACCCGCTGTGTCAGGGTGAGCTGGGGCAGAGCCCTGCTCTCCTCATCCCTGGCACCCACCGGGTATCCCATGCCAAAAATCACCTTTCCTTGTTCTGGAATGCCCTTTCATGCCTCCAGCACATCCCTCCCTCCCCTGAGGTGTGTTTGCTCCTCAGATATCACACATTCCGGTCTCCTCCTGCTGCTTCTACGGCCAGAGCCTCCCCAAACCTTGGGCAGAACCTCCCCAAACCTTGGCCAGAGCTGCAGCAAAAGGGGCACCGATGGGTTCTGCTCTCTCTGCAGGGTCTGCACCCAGCTGAGAACAATATTTTTGGAAGATTGAGGTGCTCCAGGCTGTGGGAGGTGTGGGTGGGAAGAGCTGGGAAGGGTCCAGCAGCTCAGGAGTGAATCACCCAGGAATGGGATGGAATTTGTCCCCGGGCTCGGAGGGTGCAGCTGAAGGAATCCTCCCCAAGGGACCTTGGCAAGGGAAAGGAGGACAAAGCCAGGAATTCAGGGAATGCGCTGCTGCTCACCTTCATGGAAATATTCCTCCAGAACAGTCCTCAGTCCCTTCCAACACCAGGGAAGCCTGTGCTGCCTCGTGGCCTCCTGAGCTCCAGGAGATCCTGAGGGTGCCTTTGCTGACTCCTCCAGCTCCGCATCAACATGAAAATTCCTGGATTGAGTCAGGCTGTGAGCCCTCTGAGCCATTTTTTTTGCATCCCAAAATGCCATCAAGCACCGTGGAAGTCAATATGTAAACAATTATTCCATGGGTTGTGGAGAGCAGGGAGCAAAACGACGCCAAGAGATTTCATTTTGTGCATCCCCAGCTAAAAACCAAAGTGTAGGAGATCAAAGTGCACCTTGCTGCCTGTGCACACACTGACCTGCTGTTCTGCACCACCAGGATCTTGGTGCTTACGGGGAAATGCAAGTTGATGAAAAAAAAAATCTTTTAAAAAGCATTAGATAAAGTATTAAAATCACTTTCCATCCCGAAGGTCCCCAGGAGCTGCCTCCACAGGTGACTGCCAAGGAGACAAGGCTTGGTTTGCATAAAACCACCAGCTCTGCAAATAAACCTGGGGATTTATGAGTTAGATTTCCCCTCCTCCTCGAATTTGCTGTGAATGTCCCTCAGTTCTGAAGTCAGTGGTGACTCCAGGCTCATCCAGGGTTGGAAATGTCCCTCCCAGGGCTTCCTGCTCCTCTTGTCCCCGGGCACTGGGTGAGTTTGTGACAGGCAGGTCACACCAGAAACAGAAACATCCCAGAGAGCCGAGGTGGGCAGAGGGATGGCTGTGGGGCTGGCAGAACTGCAGGGACCCCACTCCTGCAGGGAAACCTGGCTGGGGAATGTTGTGGGATGTCCCAGCAGGAGAGAACCCCGTGCTATTGTTGTGTTTGAGGGTGCCAGGATGAGGGAAGAGATGAGAATCCTGACTCCGTGTTTCAGAAGGCTGATTTATTATATCATGATATTATATTATATTAAAATGCTATACTAAAAAGAATAGAGAGAAAAAGATCCTTCAGAAGCTGGAAAGGACAGGAGAGGAATGAATAACAAAAGTTTGTGACTCTCAGAGTCTACACCGGAGAGGAATGAATAACAAAAGTTTGTGACTCTCAGAGTCCACACTGCTGCATCTTGGATTGGTTATTAAATAGAAACATCTCACATGGACCAATCCAAGATGCACCTGTTGGTAAACAATGTCCAGACCACACTCCACAGCCAGCAGACAGTTCATCGTTTACATTTCTTTTCTGAGGCTTCTCAGCTAGAGAAAAATCCTAGCAGAGGATTTTTCATAAAAATATCATGGCGACACCGTGCTTCCACAGAAACCATCCCAGTTTCAGCATCCAGCCTCCCAAACCCCTCTCCAGCTGCTGCCCAGGGCAGTGAGGGTGTTCCCCAGCTCCCCCTGCTCTCCCCAGGTGTTGTTAGGCACTCACCTCGCTCCATTCCCCCTGCACCTCCCGGGTGGAGCGTGGCAGACACCGGGACAGCAGCCAGGGACAGACAGGAGCCAGGCTGGGGGGAAGGAGGGCACAGCGTCCACCTGGAAGCACTGAGAGGTGTTAATGAGGTGCAGAGATGCAATTACTCATGCTGGAGCTCTGCCAGCCAATATCCCAGCGGAAGGGCTCGGGTCTGGGCGCACAAAAGCGTTGGGGACCTTTGGTTCAGTCGTGAGGATGCTCAGCTGTCCTGGGCAAGGACAAAGGGACACCTGCAGGGTGGGCAGGAGACAGCCAGCCTGCAGGACAGCACCAGCACAAAGGAAGGGCAGCACAGGAATGCCCTGGCTTGTGTCCAGCACGGTGGGGAGAATCAAAGGAGAGGGTGCGAAGCTCATTCCCTCCCCAAGCACAAAATGCTGAAGTGTTTTGGGTTAAATTTGGTTGGACTTTTAACGTGCTGATATACTGATTCTCCAAAAAAAAAAAAATCTTCCAGCTGCCTCTGCTCCCTGACTCCCTGCAGGTGCCTGTCAGCTCTTCACACTTCTGCAGAGCAGCAGAATTTTGGTACAGAGAGGACTCGGCTCGGGTCTGGGCGCACAAAAGCGTTGGGGACCTTTGGTTCAGTCGTGAGGATGCTCAGCTGTCCTGGGCAAGGACAAAGGGACACCTGCAGGGTGGGCAGGAGACAGCCAGCCTGCAGGACAGCACCAGCACAAAGGAAGGGCAGCACAGGAATGCCCTGGCTTGTGTCCAGCACGGTGGGGAGAATCAAAGGAGAGGGTGCGAAGCTCATTCCCTCCCCAAGCACAAAATGCTGAAGTGTTTTGGGTTAAATTTGGTTGGACTTTTAACGTGCTGATATACTTATTCTCCAAAAAAAAAAATCTTCCAGCTGCCTCTGCTCCCTGACTCCCTGCAGGTGCCTGTCAGCTCTTCACACTTCTGCAGAGCAGCAGAATTTTGGAAAAGCTTTTCTTAATCCAACAGAGAGGACTCCACACCCCTGGACATGTCCAAGGCCAGGCTGGGCAGGGCTTGGAGCAGTCTGGACTAGTGGAAAGTGTCCCTGCCATGGTCCCTTCCAACCCCAGCCAGTCTGGGATTGCGATTCTACCCCAATTCCAGCTCAGCACGGCAGCACAAGGTGAGCATTTGATGTTGCAAGGAACAACATCCACTCCTGCCTGCTCGGTTACAGTAGAATTGAAATGAAATGCTGGATAAAAAGCGCAGGACCCAGCCAGGCAGCCCACCTCCATTCCCATGGGAAGGGTTGAGTTAGAGGAGCTTGTGTTGCCTTGGCTGATTGCAATTACACCATGTGCTGGCTGGCTGGAAATAAAATGAAATTGCAACAGAGTTCCAGCTTTAATTGAAATTTCCTGGGATCTGTTATTACACGGCAGTGATTGTTCTGTGGCACTAATGAGCCTTTGCTCAGATGATTATCCAAGTGTCTCTCCAGTCGCTATTTCATTATTGTATTATTAATGATCAGATAGGATTGTCACAGCTGAGACGAAACCTGAAGATCAGACAGCAGCCAGAGCACACAGACACTGCCTCGACATCCCCTGCTCTGCTGCTGCACCAGCACAACATGAATACCAATTTTTTTGGGGGGTGGGAGAAGGATTGGATGTTTATTGGCACTTTGATGTGTAATTCCATAGGAATTCTGCCAGCCTGGTGATATTTTGGGTCCAGTTGGGAAGATTGGTGCTTTCCAGATTTTGTCTTTCAAGTCTTTGGTTATTTCTTGGTTTGGTCATTGAAGGCTGAAGATTTTTATTTGGGAACAAAGGCTGTCACCTTCCCATTTCCTTATGGATATCAAAAACCTCCAGGATCCTCCCTGATTGTCCGAGTTTCCTGGATTAACCACTGAAAGAACTTTAATATTTAGGAGCTGTTCCCCAGCCCACACTCTGCTGCTTGGCAGGAATTCAGCCCCCTCTCTCCTTCCCCAGGCTGCCCTGTGTGGGATCAGGCAGGATCCTGGGAGCTCCGGCTCGGAACGGGGCTGGAGCTGCTCATTTTGGGGAGATTCCCAGGATTTGGCAGGGCAGAGAAAACCCTGGCTCGGTGCAGCCCCAGATGCTTTGGGAAGCAGCTTTCCCCTGCCTCCAGGAGTGGATTTTGGAGGGAGAGCTGCTGCTGGAAGGACACAGAGACATCTGGGCTGTGCCACCACTTTGAGCTGCATCCAGCTCCCCCTTCTCCCGCTGCTGGACCCAGAGCAAAGCAGCGACCCCTGTGCTCTGTGGGGTCTCCCAGTCCCAAAACGCCACAAAACAAAAAGCCAGCATTCCCAGAAAAACCCTTTAACAGGGCAAGAGAAACCCTGGAAACGTCCAAGGCCAGGCTGGACAGGGCTTGGAGCAGCCTGGGGTAGGGGGAGCTGTCCCTGCCCTTGGATGAGCTTTAAGGTCCCTTCCCACCCCAACCATCCCATGACTCCGTGCTAACCTGACAAAGGCACCAAAAAAGGGATATTTTGGATATTTCCCTATGCCTGAAATGCCTGTTTCACTTTCCCAGAGGGATAAACCCCATCCAGCCCTGGCTGCTCCTCATCTTTCACCGAGCAGCCGGGACATCTCCAAGAGGAGGCACCTCCAAACCACCCCACCAACCCTGCCCGTGTCCCTGGCTGCTGCAAATCCCTAAAACACTCGATTATTTCCACTTTGGGCCACAATCCAAGAGTTCTGCTTTTGCTGGGTTGTGTTGTTTTGGAATTTTTTTCCTCCCTAATTTCACAGGCTGCTTTTTGCTGGCTGAAATCGCTTCTCTATTCCAGTGACTTCAGACACGAAAAGGGAGCAAAAGTTCAATGCTGGAGCTGGGTGACATTTCAGTTTCCTTGTGAAATGTATCCAGGACCAGAAAAGGAACAGTTTTAAACCAGCAGGAAGCAGCTACAAAAGTCAGGGTGAGTTGAGGGAAGGTTTGCACTCAGCAGAAGAATCTGTAAAAAATTCAGAACCGCCAAACCTTTATTTATTTTTGTCACTGCAATCACTTTTAATTTCTTTTCTTAATTTTTTTTTTTATTCTGCTGCTCCTACTTAAGCCAAATGTGGTGTTAACCCATGAGTGAAAGATAACAGCTCTCTTGGGGCTGCCTGAGTGCTTCAGCCTCTATTAATTTTTTACTGGGGCTTTGCTGCCCGAGATCCTGAGCGTGCGTTAGTAATTAGACAAAAAAAAAAAAAAAAAAGCTGATTTCCATAATATTTGGATTTATTTGAAATAAATATTCCAATATTTGGATAACCTTCTCCACCCAGCATTGCAGGAAGTCTTGCTGTCTTTATGGAGGAAAATCCACTGGGTAAGTGCTTGCCATTGTTCTTAGTGTTGGGAAAAGACAATCGAAATGTCCAGGAATCATTTCCATAAAATGCTTGCAGAGACTCCTGCTCTTCTTCCCTTCTTTTCTCACAATCACACCACACACCATTAGATCATTACAGTCTATCAATTTGTCAGATTTCAGCAATTTCTTCCTTTAAGGCTCTGGGATGAGAAGCCACTAAAGAGGCCTAAAACTGGAGAAAAATCATTTCGCAAAAACAATTGCTCCATTTGGATGTCAAAACACACAATATTCTCCTGCTTGGAAAGAACATTTTCTAAAAAATCACATCCCCCCTCAGCAGCAATCATTCCCCCCTGTGATTCTGGCACTTTGTGGTCATGGATCTCTTTCCTGGGAGTGATAACAGAGCTTTAGTTTCTGTTGTTTGATTTTTTTGAGAGGCTCCACCTTAAATCCTCACCCGTTTCAGAACATTCCTGTAAATTTATTTAATCTGCATATATTATTATAACTTTTAAATTTTTAACTTATTTTATACTATTATATTACTATACTAGAATTTTTATTATTTTATTTATATAGTTTTTATTTATTTAATATATTAATGTTGATATTTTATTTAATGTAGACACAGACGTTGCTGGGAGCTGGCTGAGATTGGACAGGGAGATTCCAGCAGCTCCTGCTTTCCCACAAAATCCACATCCTGGGATGCCTCAGAAGAAGAGTGACCAAAAAAGAGGGTGATTGTCCCCATTTTCCCTGCTCCTGTGGGACCCTCCTGTGTCCAATAATGACATGGCTCTGTTGGGATGAGTCCAGAGGATGCCACGAGGTCCATCACAAAGCTGGAGCAACTTTCTCATGAATGCTCCAAGGAGAGCTCAGAGCCCCTTCCAGAGCCTGAAGGGGCTCCAAGAGAGCTGGACAGGGACTGGGGACAAGGGATGGAGGGACAGGACACAGGGACTGGCCCTAAAATGAAGGAAAAATTATGTAGATTATAAATTAGGAAGAAATTCCTTGAGGGTGGAAATTCTTGGAGGTGGCACAGGATGCCCAGAGCAGCTGGGGCTGCCCCTGGATCCCTGGAAGTGCCCAAGGCCAGGCTGGAGCACCCTGGGATGGTGGAAGGGGTCCCTGGCCATGGGACTGGATGAGTTTTGAGATCCCTTCCACCCCAAACCACCCTGGGATGGTGGGAGGTGTCCCTGGCCATGGGAATGGATGAGTTTTGAGGTCCCTTCCACCCCAAACCCCCCTGGGATGGTGGGAGATGTCCCTGGCCATGGGACTGGATGGGTTTTGAGGTCCCTTCCACCCTGGGACTGAGGGATTCCAAAGCTGGGTGCTGCCAGCAGCCCCTGAGCTGTCCCCAAGGCTGGATTTGGGCTCCCAAACTTCTCCTCTGAGCTGCAGGGCAGTGCTCCAGGGCTCTGGGATTCGTTCAGTACCAAATGAAGACGTGATGAGGAGACAGCACTGAATTAAATCCTGGCCCAGGCTGACTCCCAGGGGAGGAGAGCAGCCCTGATCCATGACTGGAGCTAAATGTGCTTTCTCCAGCTCTCCAGGCTATTCCCTGCATCCCCAGGCCATTAGCAAGCCAGGCTGGCAGGTCAGGGAAGACAAAAAGGTCCCTGTAGCTCCCATCTGCCCCAGCAGAAAGGATGAGCTGATTATGTTCTACATTCAATCACCAGGAAGAATCAATCTGTAATTAAGAGACTCCTCTCCCACCCCTCTGTCAGGTTTTTGCCTCTTCTCCCCTTCCACCCCCAGCAAACCTTCCAGCACGGAGTCAATTTAATGAGATTTCTCAGTAACAAATGACCAGTTTGTAATAATTATATTTTCTTCTGCAATTGCTGTAGAAATGATTTAAAGCAGAGAAGGCTCCAATTTATTAAGCATCAAATTTTCTGCAGTGAACTTTTAACTACGAGAAGAGCCTGGAGACTGAGGGAGCTCTCCTCCCCCACTCTGGGCTTTTGCCCTGAAATATTGATGGTTTGGAGATCAAGATTTGATTCCTTGATGAAAATAAATGAATCCTGTGTCAGGCAGAGCCCAGCTGTGTTTTTTACCCTTTCATCAAGGCTTGTGGCGAGGGGAGTGGGGCAAGAAGTGGTGCAGGAACAACAAGCCCACCCTTAGGCTGCTCCATCTTTTCCTGGCTCATATCTGCAGGTGAAAGTTCCATTCCTGCTCCCCTCACGGGCTGTCAGGGAAATCCAGAGCCAAAGGAGCTCAGCTGGGGAGGTCCTGGGCTGACAGGGATGCACAGAACACAACATTCATCCTGAAAGACATCAAATCGTGGCTCCTAAACCTTGGAAAACCAAAATCCTGCTTCAGCTGTGCTCCCGGGTGTTTGCAGCTCATCGTTTGACTGAATTTGGGGAGGAAGAGGAGGATTTATTTCTCCCAGGACACAGCACTGCCCTGCAGGGACCTCCACACTGACAACAGTCCCTCTCCACTGGTAGTTCACAATCTTGGCTTTCCACCCTGCCATTCCAATTAAACTAAATTAAATTAATTAAATTAAACATTCCAATTAAGTGCCCGGGCAGAAAGGGACCTCTGAGAGGTCCAAAATCTCCTCAATTTCTTTTTTCTTTTCACCAACCTGCCACCTGGACTTGAGGGAGAACATCTGGGGGAGGCTCAGAACAACATCCCAGCTTCAATCCTTCATTGAAAACTCTCTTTATTTGCTTTGATAAAACACAGCTCTCAAGTCCTGCAATCATTTCTGCTCCAGAAAGGCACCACAGATAAATGAGTGATTTAAATCTCAGGAAGAAGTGAGAGTTCAAAACTTTTTTCAACTATTGCACTGCCTCAGCAGCTCCCTAATTAGTGTAAGTTTCATCCCATTTTGTACCTGGAGAGCAGCAAGAACAGAGCAGAAAGGATCTTGCCTGGATTTTTTTTCTGGTTAGACAGGAAAGTCCCCAGGGCCAGGTTTTATCTGGAGTTCCTCCAAATTTCCTGTGCAGTCAGAGCCCTCCTGGGACTGCTGCAATCCATAATTAATAAAGGAAGAAGAGCTGAACTTTGGGATCCTTGTGGGGAAGATGCAAGGCAGCATGAAAACAGGAAGGTGATGATGGAGAGAAACGAAACCAGAACCTGAGGATGAAATCTGAAGAGGTGCACCTTTCTCCTTGATTCAAAATGCAATGATTGGATGGGTAAGAAACATCTAAAAAAAATCCCAAAACCAATCCCCTCCAAAGAAAAAACCCAAATCCAAAGGCTGCAGCATCCCCAACCCAGACTGCAAAGCTGACAGGATCCCAGAGTGGGTGGGAAGGGACCATAAAGAGAATTTAGTTCAAATCTGATTCTGGTACAATTTGGGGTCAGTTTGGGAACAGCCCCAAGCTGTTCCAGGGGAGGTTCAGGCTGGAAATCAGCAGGAATTTCTCCATGGAAAAGGGTGTCCAGCTGTGGAATGCCATGGAAATCCGTGGGGCAATTCCAGCCCAACGGGGCCAGCTTTGCTAAAAATGGGGATTTTCCAAGAGTTTGGTTTCCTTTTTTTGAGCTATCCATGGGGACTGATTCCTTTCCCTGTGTCCCAGAGTGAGGGGATGATGCAAACACTGGAATTGTTCCTCCATCCCAAACTGAGGAGACACAGCAAGCCCTGCTCAGGGGGAAGGGATGGTTTTCATGACATTTAATTCCATTCAATTAAAAATTATGGAAAAATCATCATGCGAAGCTGCTGACAGTGAGGGGCTGCAAAATTTGGCTTGTGGGGACCATGGAAAAACAGCTTTTCCACACCTCCAGAGACAGAGCAGATATAAAACACAAAAACACAGATGGAAAGAGCTGGGAAAATTGGCACTGTGGATTTTTTGCCTTTTTTTGTTTCGTTTTGTTAAGGTTGGGATTAAATGTGTGAGATGGTTTTTTTTTTGTTTGGGCTTAGGTGTTTATTAGTTCTTATCTATATTAGAGTTTCACAAACTGTGAGTTTTACAGCACTTTATTTTAGTAAGTCAACAATAGAGCTGCATTTTTTTATTTCTTTATAAGGTTTTTTGAGGATAAATGGTTTAATTAAGAAATTATACTTCAATAATTTTTAATTTAATAACTAATTACTCATGTTTTGTAATGTGGACTTTTTATTTAATTACATAATAGTACTTAAACTTATGAAGAAGAAGGATTCATTTCTGTTTTAAAACTTTTACCTTTTTTAGATATTATCTAGATATTATTATATCTAGATAGTTATAGTTTCTGATTTTAGTTTCTAGTTTTTAGGTTATTTTATAGATATTATTATTTACGTTTTTTATATAGATATCATTATTTTCCACTGGAAAATGTCCTCTGTTCTAAAACTTTCAGCTTGAAGGGTTTTTTTACTATGTGATACGACATATTTTTATTTCAACTACACACTTATAATCTTAGTTTTAGTACTCAGTTTTGGAAGTTTTTCTCTATGGCTTCAAGTTAAATGCAGTGATTTTTCTGGGGTTAGTGTTTTGGTTTTTTTTTAGTATAGAAAATTTAAAATTCTCTGTAACCAGGGATCCAACAAGCACGATTTGATTTTTTTTTTTCTCTGATTAATACCAGTGAAAGACACAGGCAGGAGTTTTAACCAGCACGTTGTTTACCCAGGGCTGTGGAAACCCCGCTCTCCTTTCAAAGCACACTTGTTACACCAGCCTGAAAAGCCTGTTAATTTAATTAATTATCCTTGCTAAATGGGCCCCTGAGGGCTCCCAGAGGTAAAATTCATCTTGGCAAGGAAACAACAGAAGTGACGGGAGCATCTGGCAGGCAGAGAATTCCAGTGCCCACCTCGAGGTGCTCCATGGAGCAGCAGCCAGGTGTCCCTGCTCCTCCCCGTGGCAAAAATATTAAAAATTCCACTTTCAGGCAGCTTTTTGTGCGGTCACATCCACGGTTTGCCAGCTCTGTGAACATTCGCAGCCTCAAAAATCAGAGTTTTTGTGTGTGTCTGGCTGGAGAATTTCTGCACAAAATCACGTCCTGCTCGGGCAGGTTTGGGCTAAGACAATTAATTTTTGCTTTTTAACGAGATAAACTCAGTCCCTTCCAGGGAAAGGGACTTAGGGTTCATCCAGCAGTTGTCAGGAGCTGAGGGATAAAAGTGATTCCTGTTTTAGCAAGCTGGGGGAATCACCAGGGAGAGAGAGGAGAAAACCAGGCGAATCCCAGCTCCTTCAGGGAAGCTTTGCCAATATTTGGAAAAGGAGGAGCCAGCTCAGAGCCCTTGGCAAGGTCAATTTCCACATTATCTGCAAAGATCTTTACCTGGAAAAAGGTGCCACAGCTCCTATTTAATTTAATTTAATTTAATAATAATAATAAGCAGAGTGGGAATGGAGTGCGAGGAAAAGCAATAAAATAGGGCCTTTTTTATTGCTTTTCCTCACCTTCCATCCCCACTCTGCTTATTCGAATTTAATTTAATTAATATTTTTAAAATTTGTTTTTATTTATTTATGTAACATTTTAAATTTTATTTAATTTTTTTTAACCTTTGACAAAATAGGACACAAAATTCTCCAGCAATGCAAACATTTTAACAACTCCTGGCTCCCTGTTATCATATAAAGCCCTAAAAAACTTCCTCTGACCTCATAATGAGATTTCCTCATTAATAATTTCATATTTTAACACCAACACCTCCGTGGTTCTGGTGGAACTTCCACTTTAGCAGCCCAGCTGCAAATGACTGATTATCCCAGCTTAACGAGCAAGAGGACAAACAATGGAAGAGCAAGGATAATGCATCATGAAATGTACTTTGTTCATTTATTTGACAACTGCAGTTTAGCTGTAATTAATTATGATAATACTCCGTGGCACACCAGTTCATGTTCTGGAGGGTAATTTGTTCGAGTCTCGGGAACACCAGGCCTGCCCTCCAGCTGAATTTTGGCTGTGCAGGGGAAAAAAAAAATTAAAAAATCTGATATTTTGGGAGTGAGCACAGAGGGCACCGTGGAAGGAGGATAAAAATTAAAAATCTGCCAGGGTTCCAAGGACAGACCGTGGATTAGACAGAAATCCTCTCCTCACAAAGCTCTGGGAGAGCCAGGACAGCTCCACAGGACCTACAAAAATCCACCCAAACCACTCTGTGCTGCCTGGAAAGAAACACCAGCTGGAATTTTTAGGATTTCTGCAGGAAGCAGGGCCCTGCCTCAGACTCTGCTGGAATTTTGGAGTGACCTTGATGAGCCCCTGATTTTCCTTCCCCCCTCAGCACAATTCCTTTGCTTGCCCAAATTTTCTGAAGCTCCTTTATGGCGGATCTGGGGAACCTTGAGCTGTTCCCAAAGCACAATTAATAATAAAAAGACTCAGATTTTGGCAGAGCAGAACGATCAGGCTTCAGTAGGGATAACAATATCCAAATTATCAGGTGAAAGCCTTCTGGAAAAGCAATTAGATAATAACAAACCTGAGCCAGAGCCATCAAAGACTTTTCATGCTGGGCTAGAAAATCAGGACCCAAGAATGAATGGGATTGGATTGGATTCAATAAATGTTCTCCTCCTCACCAGCTCCTACGTGGGACTGGAGCTTTACAGAGCTTTGGAAAAGCAATCACAGCGTTTTGTTTCGAAATTTCCTTCATTCCTCCCAGATTTTGGAATAAAAGCATGAAGTAGAAGTCACCTCAGTCCACCTTCTACCCCCCCAAGACTTTCTGCTTTGCTGCATTTTCCAGGAATTTATCTGGAGAAAGATCAGAAAGGTAGAAGAGGCCACCAGAGGATTTTCCTGTTAAAAAGCACTGGGAAATTCTAAGAAAAAACATGGAAAAATGTCACTCAGAAGTTGTGCAGGCTGGGGATACAGATGAGAGAGCAGGAGATAAATCCTGCAAGGGCTGGAAGGCAAAGACAAATCCACCAACACTCAGTGCCTGCCCAGAGCTCCCAAAATACTGCAAATGTTTAAAGGAAAAGCAGAAAAATAGAGACAAAAACACTCCCAGCCCTTCCTGTGCCACCTGGAGATGTTTTGGTTCCTCCTCTGACTCTCTCTCCTCGCAGCAGCTGAGCCTGAGGATTGATTTGGGGTAAAAACTGAGGGTTTGGGGAAAGAGAGGAGCCAGAGGATTGATTTGGGGTTAAAAACGGAGGTTTTGGGTGCTTTGAGGAAAGGGAGGAGCCTGAGGATTGATCTGGGGCTAAAAATCAAGGTTTTGGGTGCTCTGGGGAAAGGGAGGAGCCTGAGGATTGATTTGGGGTTAAAAATGGAGGTTTTGGGTGCTCTGGGGAAAGGGAGGAGCCTGAGGATTGATTTGGGGTAAAAACTGAGGGTTTGGGTGCTCTGGGGAAAGGGAGGAGCCTGAGGATTGATTTGGGGTTAAAAATGGAGGGTTTGGGTGCTCTGGGGAAAGGGAGGAGCTGGGTTGGTCTGTAAGGAATCCTGCTCAGACTGGGAGCAGAGTTAATCCTCCCTGATGGATCCAGGAGGAGATTCCAGGACAGAGGAGGCTCCTGGAGGGCAGAACCAGCCAAAACGGGATTTTTTACATCTTAACTGGTGCAGAACTTTGAATTTCTAACAGGGCAAAATCCCAAGATTTTGATTCATCCAGAAAGAACCGAATCACTGTGGCTGTCCCCATTTCCAGTGCAGCCTAAAGAAAACCCAAATAATCACAGCAAGGCATCCCAAAATCTTCCAGCAGTGGGAAGCAGGTTAAGAATGAAATGAGGATCACGAGCAGGGCAGTGCTGGAGCTCAGACCCAACCACCCAAGCCAAGCCCAAAACGTGAGCTCAGCTTAATTTTTCATTTGGCTCCGCCGCCGCCTCTCTTTTGATTTCCCAAGCAGCTGTGGTGATTAATATCAAAGTTATTGTGCTGCTGACATTCAAACCAAGCAATTTCAGTGGCTGGAATAAACCTGGATGAAAAAAGCAAGGTGGTGGGGTCAGCCCTGTGCCAGTCCAGGCTCTTTTGCTGTTTGCACTCACCCAGAGCAGAGCTGAACGTGCAGAGAACACACAGGAAATATCAGCTCTGCTCACAGGCTTTGGATTAAAGATAAAAGCTGAATATTTATCTTCCCTTCCAGGCTCTGAACTCCACAGGTCCATTAGCTCAGGGCAGGGGATAAGGAATGCCGTGGATTTAGGATCCCAACCCTTTTGGGTGCATCTCCCTTCCTCAAATAAACATTCCCCAGGTCTGAGAATCAAAAGAAAAAGAAGAATCAATCTTGTTTTGGTTTTTTTTTCTTCAAGCTTGAAAGGGAAAAAAAAAAAACCCACCCAAGTAATTCAGCAAATATTACTTAAAATAAGGGTTCCATAAAACGAGTTGTGCTCTGCCTTTCTTCTTTTAAATTGTTTCTTCTCCCCCTCCTTCCCCTCCCTGACTGACAGCTCCCTGATAACAGATTCCCTCAGTTGCAGATCTCTTTTATAATGTTTCATTCATGGCACCGCGAGCTCCAGGCTCCCTCTGCAGCTCCTGAAATTTCTCCCCCTTTTCCAATTGTTCCACGAGGAAAGATTGTCCCAGCTGCCTGGGAATGCCTCCCCACACCCCCTTGTCCCTGCAGGCTTGGCTTTCCCAACCCCACAAACCCTGCAGTGACACAAAACCAGAGAGAAAACCAGATCAGTGCAGGGCATAAATGACTTTTTGCCCTGAGATGCGTTTCTGAGCCCAGCTGGGGTCACTCTGCTCGAACTGGGCACTTCCAGGACCACCAAAATTCCTGGGGATCCCTCCAGGACCACCAAAACCCACCACGGACCAGCAGCAGCCCCAAATCTCCTGTTTCAAGCTCAGTGTGTCACTGCTGGGGCGAGCCAAGGGATCCGAGCACGGAGTGCTCACTAATCCCAACCAAAGCCCAGCTGAGATGAGAAATAAGCACACGCTCACTTGGTTGGCAAACAGAGGCTCCCGTTCAGCCCTGATCTCCACAAAACACTTCCCCTCCCTTGTGCAAGCACAGCCTGAAACACAAATTGAGGAGAGGCTCCAAATAATTCTGTATTTTCTCCAGGAGCAGTTTGCACAAACACTGGGCTCTCCACGCTCACCTTTTTTTTTTTTGCCAGAATTCGGAGTGAAAGCTGGAGCTGCAGGATGGGAGACCCTCCCCGGGTGGGAATTCCATCCCTTTCCTTGGGCTTCCTTCCTGACAGGGGCTGGTAGCACATTACAAACCATGAAATCTCACACAGCTGTGCTGCTCAGTCTCCCCTGTTTCTGTGGATTCGTTGTGGAATGATTTAAATCTGAGCAGGATGGGGGGAATCTTTTCCGAGGGGATGCTCTGCCTTGGCTGGGCTGGGTTTGCCTCCAGTTTCTCTGAAAAGGAGGAAGAAATGTCCTTTTAAAATAATTCTAGGTCCACCACCAGGCTTGGCAATTGGCTAGAAATGCTGATTATTTGATTCAGGGAGATCACCAGTAATAAAAAGAGAGAGGGAGGCTTGGGTTTAGCTGCTAATCCTGACTTCCAGGCTCAGCTCCCAGAACCCACTGAGATATTTCAGGCAGAAACTTTGAACCACCCCTTTGAAAGGATTAAGCTCCTCAGGGGGAATAAGGCACTTTAAATGTCTCTAAAAATCCCTGGGAGTGTCCAAAGCCAGGTTGGAGCACCCTGGGGTGGTGGAAGGTGTCCCTGCCCTTGGCATGGGGTGGAACAGGATGGGATTTAAAGTTCCCTTTCAACCCAAACCATTCCTGGATTCTGCTTTGAAGGGTCAGAATCTACAGTCAGAGAAGCTTTGCAGAGATTTTGGTTCCTCAGCTGCAGGCAGTGTGACCAAACAGCATAGAAAGGGCCCAGAGCCAGCCTGGCACTCCTGCTGCCATCAGAAAATCGGGATAGCAGAGCTCTCCTGCCTCACTGGGGTGGAGGGAGAAGAAAAACATTAAAGATTCAGTGATTCTCCCCTAAATAGATCCCCAGGGAGCAGAAAAATGAGGTTTTCCTCAGCTGGGAAGAGCTCTCCTGACGCCAGGGGTGAACTGGATTTGCAGAGCCCAAGGATGGAGCTCTTGGTGCTCTTCCAAAGCTTCCAGGAGAGCAAGGGAGGGCTGCAGGGAGCTGAGGCACGTCCTGCTGCTGGGGTTCAGCAGGTGACAGTGCCCTGCAGGTCACCTGCACCCTGCTGGCAGTGGGGGACACCAGGAGCAAGCATCCCTCTGCTCCTGCTCCTGCAGGGAGCTGCAGAATGCAGGTTCTGGGCTGGGGCTGGGCTCAAACCCAGCCTCACTCCTGTGGCGAGGGCAGGTTCCCCCCTCAGGGTCCCCTGGAAGGTCACAGTGCCACCAGATGTGTGCAAGACCCTGGAGTTTCCAAATGAAGTCAGATCCCAGCCTTGCCCTTCTGTCACAGCCCTCTCCATGGCTCCAGATCAAGGGAAATGTTCAACTCTCAATGTTTCACATTAGACTGTGTTGTTTTTCATCACTTTCCCCTCACACAAAGCCCAGAGCTGCTGTTTCCAGGCACTCAGCGTTCCCCCATCCCTGCATTTCCCTTTATCTTGCTATCCTGAGCCCACCCTGCCCTGTTTTCTCCCATTCCTACTTCCACAGGTGCCACCAAAGCTCCACTGAAGCTCTGGCAGCTCCAGGAGATTTGTTCCTGAAGACAGCAGAAGTGCCAGAGAAATCACCCAGCCTCATTCCCAGCCTCATTCCCAGCCTTCCCTCCCCTGCCAGTTTCCAGGAATGCTTTTACTGCTCCCCAAAACCTTCCACAATCAGCAATCAGGGATTTCTTTTTATCATTTTGCGTGCAGTCGAATATTCCAGGGGACAAAGCCAGAACTCTCCGGCCTTACAGGTGGAATCTGACAGGGAAAATCTGACTTCCAGCTATTTCCACATCCAGGAAGATTGGACACTTGTTACAGTGAAAAAAAACCCTTACTTCCTGCACAAGGGAGAAGGGAATTCAGGGAGATAAAAACGGGATGAAATGCTGGGCTTCACGTTTGGACTCAGCACAGCATTTCTGCAAAAAAACCAAAGTTCCTGCCTGGCCAACTGTGGGGTGTTAAATCAATGCCTGATTCAGGACTGAAGAGAGAGGGAATAACATTCCAAGCTGGGCCAGCAGGGAACACATTCTGCAGGCTGGAAAGAGCAGCTTGCTCTGGCTAATTAATGGGTAATCAGGGCTAGAGCAGTAATTTTCTGAGTGGTGACCAATTTCCCCTGCACAGGTTTCCCCTGGGGTATCTCCTGCTCCCTTTGGATGGTTCCTGATTTGAGGTTTTTCACTTTAGCAAAGTAAAAGCTTCAACTTGGAAAAAATTATCTGAAATAGCATCAAGGGCCCAGTGTGTGGCTGGTGGCTGCAGAGGAAAAGGAAAATAAAAGGAAGTCCATTCAGGCTCAAATCCAGCTTGGAATGGGCTTCAGAGGAATCATTGGAAGCTTAACTACCTAAAACCCACTCTGGTCCCCTTCCTGGCAGAGCCCACGGTGACAGCTGCAAGTCCTGAGCAGCCCAGAGAGGTATGGCCTGGAATAATCCAAAATTTGGGTGCAAAAAAACCCTCATTTTAAATCATGCACATGAAATAAACCAATGTGAAAGTGGTGTCTGGGAAAAAAAACAAAAAAAAAACAACAACAAAAACAAGGCAGATAATTTTGATAAAGTTTCAGAAAGTTCTTCCCCACTCAGAGAGACTTCAGTGCCTGACCAGGATATGGAAGCAAGGCTGGGAAAAAGCTTCCTGAGAGCTGTCCAGCCGTGTGTTCCAGCTGAAATGCTCCTCTCAGAGGAGCTTTGCAGAGATTTTGGTTCCTCAGCTGCAGACAGTGGGATCAGAGAGCACAGAAAGGGCCCAAAGCCAGCCTGGCACTCCTGCTGCCATCAGAAAATCGGGATAGCAGAGCTCTCCTGCCTCACTGGGGTGGAGGGAGAAGAAAAACATTAAAGATTCAGTGATTCTCCTCTAAATAAATCACCTCAGATCTCCTGAAGAGGCATTTTTAGCCTCCTGCTGATGCTCAGAGCTGCTGGGGCAGGTGGTCACCCCCCAGAGCATCCCTGGAGGGACAGGAGGCAGCTGAACCCCTGGGATTTCTTTAGAAATAGGAGGAGATGGGGAAATAAGTGGGGAAGAAGCAGAACCAGCTCCACCCTCACTCTGAACTTGGCAGGAGAGTGGGATTTGCTTTGAGCACTGTGTAAATCAGAGGAGCAGAGTGAGTTCAGTCAATAAATGCAGGAGCTAATGGGCAGGAGCAGTTGCTCCTTGTGCTGTTTTCAATAGTTGTGTTTGAGGGTTCCAGGATGAGGGAAGAAATGAGAGTCCTGACTCCATGTTTCAGAAGGCTGATTTATTACATTATGATATTATATTATATTAAAATGCTATACTAAAACTATAATAAAAAGAACAAAAAGAAAGGATCCATCAGAAAGCTGGAAAGGAATGGAATGAATAACAAAAGTTTGTGACTCTCAGAGTCCACACAGCTGCATCTTGGATTGGTTATTAAGTAGAAACATCTCACATGGACCAACCAAAGATGCACCTGTTGGTAAACAATGTCCAGACCACACTCCACAGCCAGCAGACAGTTCATGGTTTACATTTTTTTTCTGAGGATTCTCAGCTAGAATAGGAGAAAAATCCTAGCAGAGGATTTTCATAAAAATATCGTGGTGACAGTTTTCCACCACATGCACTCGCCAACACTCCTGCTCTGAGCGCTCCGGCACCCCATCCAAAGCTCAGCCTCGTCCCCAGCCCTAAAATCTGGTCCTGTAGAGCATCTGAGAGGCACAGCAGGAGAAACAGCAACGTTTTGTCTCTGGAGCTGCCCCTTATCACAGCAAAACTCCGAGCACATCAAGTGGCTCTGCTCCAAGCTGGCACGGCACGAGACACCAGGACTTCTCAGACGAGCACGAGAGGGCTGGGGAATTTTAATATCTTCTTCCCCTTACAAGTAATTTCCAGTGTTTATGCTCTGTGGAGCTCCTTAGGAGTGTCAGAGCAGAACAAATGTCATTTTTAATGGACTTGCTAAATCACAAAAACCATTTGGAAAATTGCATCTGATTAAGAGATGAAAACGTTCCATTATTCACGGGGCGGCCGCAGCGGCTCCCAGCAGCAGCAGGAGTGGGCTGCAGGGAAATCTTGGCCCACAGGACTTCCCACCCCAGGAGCTAAAAGCAATCTTGTGATCTGCTCCTGCCAAGAGCAGAGGAGCTCTCCTGGAGAGAGGGAACAACTCTCAGCATCTGTCACTTACGTCCTGGTTTCTTGTAGGGAGCCAGGGAAAGGCACGACAGTGGGAATTACAAAGCTCAGCTCCTGCACTGTCACGGGAGATACTCCAATCCTGCCCAGATGGGGATCACAGCTCCCTCTGGGAAAAGGCCAGGCCAGAATCTCTCATTTCTAGGGTGGTTGTCACTAAGAATTTTCAATTATTTGTCCCAATTCACCCAAAAAAACGCCTCTTGCTGTATGGAAGGCGAGTAAAAATGGAAAGTTCCTTTCCATACAATAAAGCAGATGTGGCAACAGAGCACAAATTAGAGAGGGGGGCTGCTCTGGAGAGCAAACAGCACTAAAGCAGAAAGGATCCCCATCAAAATGCTGATTTCTGCGAGCCTTAGCTCTGCCTGTGCTCTCTAGATGGTGATGCAGAGTAATTAAGCTCTGGTTTACCGAGCATGTAACCTTTGGTAAGTGGATACTGGGAGAAGTGACAGCAGATGATTTAGCCAGACATGCCACAGCAAGGGAGCTGCCTGCACCCTGCATCAAGCAAACATCAATCAAACCTGCACTGCTGAGCTGCTATTCCATTTTCAGGGGATCTGGGGAGTGTGTTCCTTCCTAAAGGCTTTAAATACTATTATTATTACTATTATTCTTATTATTGTTGTTATTGTTGTTGCTATCATTGTTATCATTATTATCATTATTTCCTGGTTTTAATGGAACTAAATCATGCATCTTCAGGGGAAGATGTAGGTAGGGCAGCAACATTCTTTTTGGAGAAGCAAAACCAGGCCATTTAAAGCATTGCACTTGAAAAGAATCCCAAACTTTCCCTGGCTCCGGAGAGGAGCCTGAGTCCTGGTTTTACATGGGATTTCCATGGCAGAGCTGAGGTCTGCACTGAGCCTGAGGCTCCCAGAGCTGTTGATTTCCCTGCTGGGGCTGTTCCACCCTGTTGCCTTGATTTTTTAAGTTTTTCTAAGCCTTCTGATGTTTACATTCTTGTAACTAACTTTCTCCCACACTTTCTGTAAATAACTTTTTGTTTTGTATTCTTTTATGGAGGAGGAGAAATGTGATGGACTGTTGGTTTGTCCTGTGCCCTTGGAGAGGTGGCACTGTCACCCTCCAATCCACTGTCACTTTTGGAAATCTATAAATGTTAGAATCAGAAATTTTAAAAACCCTTTTACCTCGAAAGGAGCAGCGTGTCCACATCGTGTTATTTCGCGTCCTGTGGTGACACACCCTGCCCTGAGCAGGTCACAATCCAGGAAATTCAGGATTACTCCCTGCACTGACTGATGCTCAGGGTAAGGCAGAGAGGAGATGTTTTAGTGCCTCCAGTTCCAAGCATTCAACAGGAAACCAACCCTGATCCAGCAGCATTTCCAGAGTGCAAATCCCTCCCACAGAGAAATTCACCCACAGCCCTCACCTGGTGAGGATTTACCCGGGGCCAAGCGTTGTTGCACAGATAAATTCATTGAGGCAGAGGTGCTTTGACATCCTTGCATGGAGCTGTGGAGTGAAAATCGGGCTCTCAGCGCTGCTGCAGCACTTTCAAAGAGCTCCAGAGAAATGCTGAAGTTCAGCTCAGACCAATTTCCCCCCCCTGTGCAGCACGGTTCTCATGCAGAGGTTAATAACTCCTGATCTGTTCTGTGAACTCAGCATTTCCCCCGAATTTCAGCTTGATGTAGTGCCCTTTTCACCAGCAACACACTTCTCCCTGCCTGCCTTCCCTCCTGCTAATCAGTTTTATCAACACAGCCCCAGGTGAGGAATGGCTTTCAAGACTGAGAGCTGGAAATTCCTGCTTCATGCAAATGATGCCAGTCAACAGAGCCCATTAATGAGCTCCAAAAACCCAAAATCACAGCTCCAAACTCCCAAATATCGCTGTCAATTTATGCCACAGCACAGCCCGGCCTTGCAAGTTTATGAATCTCAGCGCTTTTTAAAAAACAAAGCATTAAATCATTTAGCCTGGGAGATGAGAATATCAATTATCTTGCTCTCTATCCTTTCGCCTAAGTGTTGATTTGTGTTTCCCCTATTTCATCCCAGGGGTTTTTTTGAGCGTGGGGAGAAAATTTACAGAGGGAAACAGGGGAAGCTGTGGAGTTTTGGGGGAACCCAGATTGCTGTGCTCATCCCAGCAGAGTCCAAGTGCCACTCAGCATCCTGGAAAAGCAATCCCTGGCAGCCTGAGAGCTCCCTCAGCAGTGCTGAAGGTGCTCATTTTCACAGCCAGGCTGCCTGACAGTGGCTCAGCAAGTCTGGAAGGAGATCCCCGTGTGCCAGGAAAACATCCAATCCTCTGGATTCCCTGCAAGGAACAGCTCCAAGGGAATAAAATGTTTCCTGTTATCAGGCAGGTCTGCAGGCAGCACACTTAATCCTTTGCTCCTGCCCAGCCAACAGTTTGTTTTGAATTGAGAGGTGGTTTTGGGTTTAAAAAAAAGGAAGAAAAAGGAAAAAAAAAAAAAAAAACCCAATCCAAGCTCATTTTGTGACATTTCTCCTGCTGGATTAGGACCAAATGGCCTCAAACTTGTCCACCAAAAGGTCCCTGAGGATCTTTGGCTTTGTGGCAGGCAAATGTTGTCTTGTAGGCATTAATGAGTCCAGTTCTAGGTCTGCACCTGATTCCAGGCATTCCAGCACTAACTGATTTATATTTCTCTCTTCCAAGCAGCATTTGGCTCCTTGTCACCCTGGATAAGCTGAGCTGAGGGTGCTGGGAAGTTTCCTTCCCAAAGAAGCCTGGAAAAAGGGAGGCTCTGCTCCTAGAAGGGTTTGCAGCAGAGCATCCCTGGCTGGGCGTGATTAAAATATCTGAAAATTTAAAATGTTTGATATAAATGCTCCTTTCTCCCACACGACATTTCTCATGCTGGGTCCTGGGGTGATCAACACCATCAAATCTTGTTCTTGGCTGAAGGTCAGGCTCAGTCTGAGGGGAGGACCAGGATCAGCTGAGAATAGCTCTGGAAAATGCTCTGCTTCCTTCCTGCTTTGTTATCCCCCTTCCCTGGACCTGCAGTTGGAAGGGCAGCTTTTCTGTGCAATAAAATCAATGATAAAATAGATAAAATCAGTGATAAAAGTGATATAATGCCTTGCTGGAGCTTTCTTTCTGCTTCAAGAGGTGCAGCCACCCCCAGGTGAGTGACAGGGACAGACAATTCTCCCAATCCAAGCATGCCAGGAACAACCTGAAGTGGGATCACCTCCTCCCGTGCAGTAAAAATACTCACAATAATCAATATAAAAAATAATTGCATCCTATAATCAAAAAGGAGCTCATTTTCATCAACTTCTCCAGGTTTTAATTAAATATGGGGGTACTCAAGTGCTCCTTTACAGCCCCTTTCCCAAGGGAGGATGGGCAGCCTGCAGTCCCTCTTCAAGAAGTATTATTATTATTATTATTATTATTAGTTGTTGTTGTTGTTGTTGTTGTTGTTGTCAACAATAATAATAAAAATATTATTTATGTTGTTGTCATTCTTGATGATGTTTTTATTAATATTAATTGTTATTATTGTTGTTATTTTTATTCACGTTCCTTTCTGTGATGGGACACCCCCTCCTGAGCCCTGCCAACAAACTTTTAGCCAAAGAAGTGAAGGAATCTTTATAAAATCCCAAAATAATGCTCAGCCACAGTCAGAGCTGCTACATCCAGAGGTGACAACACAACTTGCAGGACAGTAATCATCCTTTCCCTCTCCTATATTCATTCCATAGGATTTAAAAGCCAATGGCTTTTCAGCTCATTATTGGAGATCAACTTTGACCAAATTGGGGAAAAAAAAATAAATCAAGAGTTTCTAAAGAAGCAAGAAATTAATTACACGACAAACTCCACAGGAGAAGGCATCAGCAGTTTTCCTTTTAACTTCCTGCCCTTTCTTCCCCACAAGTCTGGTTAATTTTGAGGCAGAGCCTTTCAGAGCTCCATTCTCCTGCAGGAAAGCCTGATGGGAGCTAATTGATGCGAGAGAAACTGGAGCACGAAGGGGAAAGTGCCCTTCTCCCATTTATTATTCACACTTCGTGGTGAGAGAACCTCAAAACGTGGGGAGGAACTTCCCCTTCACCCTGTGAGCAGAAACTTGCCAAATTCTTGCTCTGGAGACACGTTTTGATCTTCCCTAAATAGCCCAGAGGCGTGGGGAAATTAAAAAAAAAGGGAAAAAAAGGGACATGGGAAGTGTCAAAGGTTTCTTCAGGCTGGCAGAGCTGGGTGTTGAGGGTGGAGAGGGGAATTTGTGTGGAGAACTCAGAGCACCTTCCATGGTCTGAAAGGGCTCCAGGGCAGCTGCAGAGGGAGTCTGGGTCAGGACTCAGGGATTAAACTGACAGAAAGTAGGTTTGGATTGGATTTGGGGAAGGAATTCTTTAATTTGGGGGTGCCCAGAGAAGCTGTGGCTGCCCCTGGATCCCTGGAAGTGTCCAAGGCCAGGCTGGAGATGGTGGGAGGTGCCCCTGCCCAAGGCAGAGGTTGGAATGGCATCTTTCAATTCCCTTTCTGCCATTCCATAGGAACCAGCTGAAAGGAATAAATCCCACTTTTTGTCTCCCAAAGGCTCAGCACTTGTCATCTCAGCTCCTCGGTGGATAAATGCTCCCCCTGCCACTCTGAGCTGTCACAAGGATTTGTATCTGCCCTCATTACATCCCTCCCAGTCACGGGGTAATTAAATCCAATGTTGCTATAAGTCTCACTGAGCAAAGGAAAATTCACCAGATTAATCAGAATATCTTTCAGAAAGGGTTCTAAAAATATTCTAAATAGACCAGAAAAGCTGATGAGTGGCACTCTCATTTATCACTGAGCCAGGCTCTGGATACAACAATCAATTGGGGTGATAGATAACACAACATCTTCTGCCTCTCCTCTTTCATTCTAGAAGCTCTCATTCAGAGCCAGATCAAGACACAATTCTCTCTATTATTGTCTCTCTCACCCACTGGAGCTTATTCTGGGCTGTGTGCTCAGCATTCTCTCCAGGGCCTGCTGTTGTCATGACTCTGAATTATGTTTTTCCCTCCTCATTGTCTCCATCCTGCAGTAATGGGGTTTTTTTGGAGCACGTGTGTCCCTCAGATACTGCTCAGTCCCATCCTGCCAGCAGCCTGGGAGGATTTTGCTGCTCTCAGGGCCATCATGATGTCACTGCAGACACGAAATAGGAAATTCCGAAGCTGTGGCTGCCCCTGGATCCCTTTTTTAGGTTTTTTTGGATTGGTTTTTTTTTTTTGGTTTTTTTTTTGCAAGTCTGGGCTGGTTTTCCATGATTCATGATTTGATATTTGCAAAGCAGTTCTTTAAACCTCCTCAGCTTTGCTGCTGGCCCTGATAGAACTGATGGCCTTCCTCCATCAGCTCAAATTCATCCAGGCCATTTGTAAGGATAACTTCCCAAGGGGTTTTTTGGGTTGGTTTTTTGTTTTGTTTTGTTTTTTGGTTTTTTGTTTTTTTGGCCAGCTGATGTTCTGACTTTATTGTTTCCTGCCTTTCACAGTGGCACAAGTCTGACTGGGCAAAACTCACAGCTCATTTACGTCAAGGACTGAAGCAGCCACTCGTCATCTGCAGCTGGGCCAAGTCAGCTGTGACAGAGGGGATGGAAATATTCCCACTGGAGCAGCCAGAGAGCTCAGATCCAGGGAAATGTCCCTGCTGGGATCAGTGTCACTTTAGCTGCTACTGAGAACATTTATTATAAATATATCATGCCATAAAGTGAGGCTTTGCTTCTCTGGTGGAAGTGACCTTGCAAAGGCAGGAGGGGATGATGGAACTCTCTGTGCCTGTGAATTCCTGTTCCAAGGGAAAACATCAGATCCTGAGGAAATCCAGATGCTGTTTGTTGAGTTTGGGGCAGTTCTGCAAAGCTGGTGCCACCTCTGCACCCTCTCCAAAACTGCTCCTGCATTCCCCTCCCGTGGAAAACCCTGATCAGCACCAAGAGCAGCCAGATCACACCTGGAGAGGAATTCAGAGCTCCTGACTGTTCCTGTGGCTGCAACACAACCTCTGCGAGGGCACATCTCCCCAAAATTAAGAACTAAACTGGTGCAATGTCCAGGGGAAGGCAGCCTGCAGCAGATCGAGCAGGTGCAGCTGAGAGCAGAGGGAACTGAGCTGGGCACTGCCTGCCAGCTGGAACACAACCCCTGTGTGGAACACAACACTGTGGCTGCAACACAACCTCTGCGAGGGCACATCTCCCCAAAATTAAGAACTAAACTGGTGCAATGTCCAGGGGAAGGCAGCCTGCAGCAGACTGAGCAGGTGCACCCTGAGTAGGTGCACCTGAGAGCAGGGGGAGTGTGAGCTGGGCACTGCCTGCCAGCTGGAACACAACCTCTGGCACAACACAACCTCTGCGAGGGCACATCTCCCCAAAATTAAGAACTAAACTGGTGCAATGTCCAGGGGAAGGCAGTCTGCAGCAGACTGAGCAGGTGCACCCTGAGTAGGTGCACCTGAGAGCAGGGGGAGTGTGAGCTGGGCACTGCCTGCCAGCTGGAAATGACCTGGGGAAAGAGGCAGGCAGCAGTGGAGGAAGGAAAGGATATTAAAAACACAGCCTCATGTTTCAATGCCAGAATTATGGGGGAAGCAAAGGAAATAGGCTGGAAAGCAGCACAATCCCTCTCAGTCACTGGATGCTGCTGCACCGGGGCAGAGCGGAGGGGCCAAGGTTGAGGGAGCTGCCATTGATCATTTTTGATTTACTGCTGCCCAGACAAGAGGAACTCGCATGATCCATGGGCTGTATATTCTTCTATTGATCTCCTGGACTGGGCTTGCTAAACTCCACATCCATCACCCCCCAGCCCTGCTCAGATTCCCCCGAGAGGCAGCTGAAGAGAAGCCACTGTCCTGTCCCCCGGGCCGAGGTCCAAGTGCTTGGTGACAGCCAGGGACTGGGGCTGAGCCACTGCCTGCCTGATGGATTGGCAGCATTTCCAGGTATTCCTTTCTCACTGCTCCTGGAAAGGGCAGAGCAGCCTGGGGGAGTTGTGCTCCCAGTCCCCACAAACTGATGGGGAAGGAGGGAGGAGAATTCACCCCCGGCTCGTGCTCAGCTCGCCCCACACCTCATCCCTCTCCCACTTAATTTAATTTTAAAAACTTCCTTCTCCCAAAATAGAGCTCTGAGCTTGCTTTCCAGCTTGGCCACAGCCTCAACTGCACGTTTTTAAGGATATTTCACTCCTATTTCACCACCCTCTGTTCCAATCCTGACTCCAGTCCTTTGCCAAGGTATGTCCAAGTGGGGAACATGAGGAATGAGAAGACAGCTGGTGAAACAAATGCAAATCCCTGTCTACACCTCCTTAATCTGTTTTTTCCTGTATTATCCCTTCCAGCAAAGACTATTTCTGGCCTGGGCCGGCCTGGCTGGGGAGGGCTGAGGGGGCAGAGGGAGGCTCATGGTGCAGGCAGCAATAAAATCTGAAAGTGTGGTTGAGCTGGTGCAGATTTTGAGCTGGAGAGTCAGGGTTTGTGCCTGTAAAGTAATTTCTCAACTCTCAGATGCAGGGATGAGACTCAGCGCAGAGGACAGACTGATGGTCACCACCTGGGAGCTTTTTACACCTTCACCAGAACAACCGAAATCCTCTTTGCTGAAAAATTTGTGGCAACTCCCACAACTCCCCTTCAGTGCCAGCTTCTCTCACAGAATGTGGGAAGAGGAAGGGTTTCAGGATCACAGAGGGGTTTGGATTTAAGGGGTGCAGAGATCATCCCCTGCCATGAGCAGGGCACCTCTCACTGTCCCAGCTTGCTCCAGCCTGGGTTCAGGGGCAGCCACTGCTGCTCTGCCCTGTCACCATGACATGGAAAAATCCAGGATTCTTCTCCTGGGAAGATGAGCAACCTCAAAGGAAAAGAAAAACAATATCTGATCGCTTCTCCCCGTGTTTTGCTGCTCTGGGATGTGGCAGGTGCATCTTTGATTGGTTCCATGTGAATTGTTTTTACTTAATGACCAATCCCAGTCCAGCTGTGAGGGACTCCCTGGTCTGTCACGAGTTTTTATTATTCATTCTTTTCTAGCCTTCTGATGTATTCTTTTCTCTATAATTTAGTATAGTTTTAGAATATAATATAATATAATATAATATAATATAATATAATATAATATAATATAATATATCATCATAGAATAAATCAGCCTTCTAAGAATATGGAGTCAGATTCATCTCTTCCCTCGTCCTGGGACCCTCAAACACCACAACACGGCCCCAGTACAGAACCAGTGCAGAATGGGGTGACCTAAACACCCTGCACAAACCCCAAAGTTATTTCTCTATTTCTAAGAAAGAACGCCCCCAGATCAAACTCAAGGAAACCAGGGGCAGTTTTGCCCCAAACAAGGACTGAGAAAGGAAAGATCAATGAATCATTTCAGGATTCATCTCCCACCTGCCCAGCCATCATTTTCTTCTGCTGGGATCTGGAAAATGTCTCCTGAAGGCACTGATGGATCTGACAGCCCCAAATCCATCACCTGAGTTCTGCCAGCAGCTCTGCAAGGATCTGTGCAGAAATCCTCAGCGAGCCTCTCCCCTGCCCCTTTCCTGTAGGAGATGCATGTGTGAAGAACACAAAGATTTATTCATTTGCTCCCTTCCTGATGTTCCAGGTGTAAAAAAAAGCAAGCCAGGGATGAAGGGGACGAGTGGGTTAAGAGGAATCTTTCTGTGAGACAGAGAGAAAAAGGAGAAGTGAAATCAGACATTACCAGGTGATCTCCTGCTGCCCTCCCAGTGCAAGCAAGAGCCACATTAGGACTCAGGGAGTGTTGAAAAACCTCTAAAGGCTCCAAGGGAGAAGTGCTGGCAGGGGGAGGGAGGAATGGCACTGCCAGGTGCCATGCCAGGAGATCTCAACGTTGAGGAGAAAGCTGAAGGTGGGTTCTGACAAAAAAAGGTGTTTTATCAACCCCACAGACTGAGGGTGTTCTGCTTCTCTGTAGGAGGGTGAAATAACCTCCAGCAAAGCCTCCTGCCTGCAGCAAGGATCCCAAATATCCCCTGTGGAGCTGAGCAGGGCAGGAAGGAGATGCTGCAACAGCCCAGGACACGTGGTGGGTTCAGCATAAAAGCACAGCCAGGGCACGGCCAGAAATAACCTTGTTCAGAGGCAAAGCCATGATATAAATGTTAAATTTAGAAGAAAAATACTTGTTTACCTATTACCAACCAGCCCCACTATTAACCAATTACTGGGAGGCAGCTCAGAGCAGCAGCTTGGCCATTAGAGTTGAGTATTCCAGGGCCTGCTAATGGGAGATAAATTCATGTCTGCAAAATTGGATGCAATTAGAGCCATTTTAGCAGGAGTTCACAACAGAGCTGACCTTTGCTTTCACATGCAGGGGGCCAACAGAGAGATGATGTCTGATATTATTTTATTGCTTGTGGGGAGAAAGCTTTTGTGTTGGGCAGGACCAGAAAAACCTACCTCAGCTGAGAAAACATTTGGGAACTGGGGTTAGAGACTGCTCTGGGGGTTAAAAATCCTAAACTGGAGTCTCATCTTTGCCATCAGCTCAGTGTGACAGTGACTTTGCCTCTCTGTGACTGGTTTTAGCCATCTTTAAGGCTTGGCTGTCTCAAAAATCCCTCGTAGCTCCCAAATTTTCCCTGATTTCTGTTGGACACTTCCCTTCTTTGCTGTTGGCACCCTCACAGGCAATGATCACCTTCCACTGAGAGCCCAGCTCAGGCAGTCTGGTGGGGAATCAGATCATTCCAGTGAGGAAATTCCTTTTTTAGGATAAATACCAGGGATCTTTTTCCAAGCCAGAGCAGTCCTTAGCCTCTAAAAGGCTTCACCAGCACTACTGGGGTGATTTTAACCACCACAAGCAGGAAGGAAAACGTTTGTCTGCAGCAGTGAGGACTGGGTGGGCACCAGAACCACCTCTCCTTGCATTTTCATGCCTAAATATTTTTTTTCCTGTGCTCCCCAGTCCTGTTCCTAGCCCTGGGGTCTGCAGCTACCAGGCAAAACTCTTGCAAAGTCTGGCATCTCTTAATACCCAAAGTGCTTATTTTAAACACAGACTGATGGCTTTTCTCCTAGATAATGATGATTGATTCTGTTTTCCATCCTTTGTCAAGGCTCAGCACATGCCTGGAATTTTAACTACTCCTTCTTCTGATGCTTCCATGCATCCATCTGTTCCTCTGGATCCCTCTCAGCCTCCTGCTTTAAATAATGAACTTTGCTACGCTCAGAACAATCTATTAATAAATAACAATCTCGGAGATTACACAAGCCAATTAATAGTGAGGCAGCACCAGGAGCTGGGCTGAGGGATTCTGCTGAGGAGGGGGTGGAGCTGCCAGTCCTTGGGCACAGAGGGTTTGGGGGACCCTCCTGGAGGGCTGGGGGCAAAGCTGTGCAAATGAACAAACTCAGATCACCAAGGAAGGAGCGGGGCTCTCCTCTGGGAATGCAGCAGGAAAAGGCTGCTGTGCTGTTCCCAAACCTCAGATTGTATCCAGGTAGGAATGCTTGGCTCCTCCCCTGGGCGGAGCATCTCCCAATGGGATGATGGAATTTGATCAGCCATGCAAGGACACTCACTGGCCATGGACAGAAGAGAATTAATAATTAATGGTCCATTAACAGCAGAGATCTCCTGAAGGGAGGATTGACTGTGGGAGAGATAAAGAAAACTGCCCAATGAACAGAGAGAACTGCCCAGCTCTGACAGATGGGAACAGAATCCACACTTATCTGACAACCCAGGACAAAGACAAAGCTGAGGTTTTTTTGCAGCTCCCCTTGAGGCAGAAGCAAAGGGGAAGCTCCCTCAGCCCTGGGAATTCAGCACTGTTAAAAATGCATATTATATATACCATACATGATACATAAATAAATATATATTATATTGTTGGTTTTTCACAAATATTAAGGTGAATACTATATATATAATGTTAAAACGGCCTTAATTTCATTTCTACTATTAACAAAAACTTAAACATAGTAGTACTAGTAGTAATAACTAATATAATTATAAGTAAACTGTCTGTTTAATCAAAGTAACATCCAGTAAACATATAATAAATACCCTACTATTAATATATCAATTATCAACATCTACCATCTAAAAAAAAATAAACCAGAATCCAAACTAAAAAGAATTAAAAAAGCAAAAAACACATGTCTGTTTAATCAAAGTAACATCCAGTAAACATATAATAAATACCCTACTATTAATATACTAACTATCAACATCTATCATCCAAAAAAAAAAAATAAACCAGAACCCAAACTAAAAATAATTTTAAAAACCCAAATCAAAACCACAACAAAAAACCACATATACTCTTAAAAAAAAAATTTAAAAAAATTACAAAATAATTCAGTTCAGGGCACCAGGTCAGGAAATGGTACAGTGACACTCCAGCCTGCTCTGAAACCCTCCTGGAAGTTCATTTTTCAGGGAGGAGCAGCTGCCAGCTCTCTGTGTCCGGCAGGGCAGGGATGTGGAGTGTCCCCATGGACCAAAGTGTGGCTCTGCAGGGCTGTCCCGCTCTCCAGCCTTGTTCCCTGCACTACTGGGAGTTTAGGAACGGCCTAAACCCTCGCTAAGCCCCACTGAGCTTCACTGAGCTCAGATGAACACCCTGCCCACATCTCCATTTACTGTGTTTGCCCTCTCCTTTGTTCCTCTCATTTTTGTTCTCCTGTCCTCTCCTCCTCTCCCTTCCATCTCTCAGTCCAGCTCCTGTGGGTTTTTTTTCCCCTCGTTTCTCTTCCTCCCTGCCCTTCATAATGACTTCATCTGGCAGGCAGCGTGACAAGCCAGAGAATTGAACACGGAGTTTTCCTGCTCCAGACCCATTTGAAGATTTCTCCCAGCTCTCGAGCCCCAGATTCAATTTCCCTCTGACAGAACAACAGAATTAGTCTCCTGTTGTCATAGGTAAATTACTCACAAGCCGGGTGTCAGGAGAGGGGGAAAAAAGAGGGAAAAGAGACAAGAGCAGGATTCAAAGGAAGGTGTGAGTGTGACAAGCAACAACGGAATAACAATGGAGACCAGCGGGTGACATCGATCACAGCTGACAAACAGGGACAAAGCCAGCTCTGGATCAAACACAGGAATTATTTACCTCTTCTTCCCTCAGCCCTTGAGCCAGTCAACCTCATTCTGAGCACTTCTGTGTCTTGCAGAGGACGCATGAAGTCTAAATAACTCTGAGATTGAAAAATATTGTGTCTGATTGAGCTTAGGAGGGTGGATTTTGTCACAAGAATCCGTTCACAGGAACGCCCTGAGCTGGAGAAAGGCAGGGATGAGCACACAGAGCACGCCTGGCTCATGAGCAGGCAGGACATGGCAAGCTCTCAGGCTGGCAATCAAATTGAAAGCATTCACATAAAAAAGGGGACAAGCAGCAAATCAGCAAAACCTCCTCTGTCTTCTCACCCTGGCCTTTAATTCCTGTCTGCACCCAGAGCAGTCAGCGGGGCTGCAGCTGCAGGACAGCACTGCTGGCTACAAAACACTCAATATTTGTCACTGAACACCATCTCTACCTGGTTTCTGGTTTTTATTCCCTGCCTGCCTGCCCTGATGCTCCATTGTCCGTCAGGGGTTGTGTCAGACACTGCTGATTGTCATCTGGATGTCACGGGGGGTGGCAGGAATGGGAATTCTCCTGAGCAGGAGCCATCTGAGCCTTCACATCTCATCTGCCTCCTCACCCTCCAGGCTGCTCCGGGCAATGAAGCAGCCAGGCCTCAACACAGACGGGATTTTTGGGGTTTCTGGTGTCCTCTCTGAGGTGGCTCCTGCCCTTCTCTCCTGCTCTTCCAGCAAATTGGAATTTTGGAATGAAATCCAGGAGGTGGAAGGTGGGAGATGACAGCAAAGGGCACCTGAGTGAGCAGTTCAGGGCTGGAGGAGGAACCAGGTCAGGAAATGGTGCTGTGACACTCCAGCCTGCTCTGAACCCCTCCATGAAGTTCCTTTTTCAGGGATGAGCAACTGCCAGGACATTCCCAATCCTCAGGAACCCAAACATTTCTCACCGGTGCTTTTAAGGCAGAGAATTCAGAGAAAACTTGTATCTGGGTAAATATTGGCTGCAGAATGACACCCTGAACCCCCAAACCAGGACAGAGAGAGCCCTGGAGTTTACAAACACCAGCAGGGAGGGAAGGCCAGACCAGAGTCACCTGCAGAGCAACCTTAGAGGAGCTGAACTTCACACCAAAGCCAGGCTTTATTGTCTATTGACAGAACAAAGGGCTTTGTTGGTCTTTCTAACCCACCCTGAGCCAGTAAAGGTCTCTCTAATCTGCCAAAGGCAGAACAAAAACTGGGGGCTTAAAGCTGAAGCAGGAAGGAGGACAGGATTTATTTTATTTTTTTTTCCAGAAAAGAATATGGATTGTGTCCCTCAGTGCCTTTAGTTACAACTAGGCAATTTAAAAAAATTAGTTAAATTCTTTCTCCTGAGTTTTGTCTGGAGCTGCCAGGCAGGGTTACACAGCCTGCCTCAGTCCAGCTCAGGATTAATTTAGGGGGAGCATTAAGAAGCATTAAATAACAGGAGAGAAACTCTGCAATTGTCCAGAGCACTCCACCACTCAGCCTGGAGATCCCTACAAATCCACACACACTGGAACCTGCTGGAAATACAGATTTCCTGCAAGGCAGAGCTGGGCTGACTTTGAAATCACCTTTTCCCAAGCACTGCATCAACTCCCCGCTCCTCCTCTTCCTCCCAGGAGCTGCCAAAGCCCCCTCGGCAGAACTGAGAGGAATTTCCACGGCAAAAAAAGCTGGAAGATCTCTCTTCCCTCCTCCTTTTCCCCCCTTCCATGAATAACATCAGCCACTGACCTTTTCAAGCAGGGTGCTTGGTGTAAAATACGAGTTCCAGCACTCAGCAGTGCCCGTGGAGGAAGGAAGGGGATGGGGAAAGCCTCATCCTGCTGGCACGGCAGGGAAAGGGCTCCGAGCTTCTAACAGCCCACCAGGAGGGTTTATGACTCTGTTTCTGGCATTTTAAATTCATGTCATTATTAAGAGAGAGATTGTTTTACAGCATTATGGCTTTTTAACAAGGTGAACGCCACCAACCCCACCTCAGAGGAGAAAAATGGGGGGAAAAAAAGGAGTTTGGAGGGGCAGTTGTGGCTCTTGAAGGGATCAGCAGTGACAGAGGAGCTGTAAGGACCCCTCCAGGGAAGAGATTTTTTTTAATTTCTGAGTTATTCACCCTCTGGGTGTGCCCTGCAGAGCAGAGGGACAGGGCAGGTTTAGTCCCCAAGGTGTCCCCAGCACAGGGAGGGACAGCACCAGGAACCTCAGCTCTGCCTTCACCTGGGCTCTCTGCACCTCTCCCTGCCCTTCCTTCCTTGGCTATCCCAAAAATGTACCCAAAAATGGCAGTTTGTTGGCTACCCTAAAAATATACCCTAAAAATGGCAGTCCCTTGATTATCCTAAAAGTGTACCCAAAAAATGTCACTTGCACTTCCTTGGCTATCCTAAAAATGTACCCAAAAAATGGCACTTCCTTGGCTATCTCAAAAATGTACCCAAAAAATGGCAGTTTGTTGGCTACCCTAAAAATATACCCCAAAAAAGGCAGTTCCTTGATTATCCTAAAAATGTACCCAAAAAATGGCAGTTTGTTGGCTACCCTAAAAATATACCCCAAAAAAGGCAGTTCCTTGATTATCCTAAAAATGTACCCAAAAAATGTATCCAAAAATGGCACTTCCTTTGCTATCTCTAAAATATACCCCCAAAAATGGCACTTGCACTTCCTTGGTTACCCTAAAAATGTACCCAAAAAATGGCACTTCTTGGCTACCCTAAAAATGACACTTGTACTTCCTTGGCTATCCCAAAAATGTACCCAAAAATGGCAATTCCTTGTCTGGGCAGCTCCTGCCTCGTGCTCTGGAACCCTGGAGCTGCAGCCCAGAGAGCAGGAGCCTGCACTCATTTCATTCACTGCTCTTTATTGCTCCATTTATGATGGTTTTTTTTTTTTAATTTTTTTTTTTAATTCTATAAACCAACAGATCAAGCAGTGAGAGACACCAATTTTACCACTGGACAGGTGGTTGCTGGAACATTCTTTGCAGAGCCACCAGGTTGATTTCTGCTAACTCAATCCACACCAAATTCCCTAAAACCAGCCATTGACAGTGGTGCTTCTTCCAGAGGTGCCAATATTCTGAATAAAGAAGTCTCAGGAGCTGGATTCTCTCCTTGCTTACACTGGTTTAGACTGGGATTAGCTTTGCAGGACGATTTCCAGCCAGGGTGTGATTAAATCCCTTGTTGTGGAGGGAGACTCCGAGCATTAAACAGCATTTATTTGGTGAGCAGAGCAATAAAACAATGCCCAGCAGGACAGCAAGGCCAACCTCTGGCAAAATCCTGAGCTTCCAGAGCCTGGAATCTCAACTCCAGAAGCTCTGGATGCTTTTAGCTGTGATTTGTTGGACGGTGGCCACCTCACCAGGCAGTTTGCCCGATGCTGTAACAATAACTGCATTATTTGCAACATCACAAATCTTTACTTCATCTGCAGCCGAGCCCAGCAGAGGACATGGATCATCAGCTCAGTCATTAATGAAGGTATTGAGTAGCTGAGGACCAAAATAATCCATCCCTGGGGGAGCTGCTTTAAGCACCCTGAGCCTCTCCTCCACCTCGTGCTCAGCCCGTTAATTCCACCTCAGGAAAGTTGTCCTTGATCAAAATTCCAGCTGATAGCAAGCCCTGAGAGGAAAATGAGGGTGTTCTTACGATGCCTTAAGTTTCAGCTGTCATATTTTTCAGATTCTCTGCTGCTTAGTTGTGGAGCTCTGAGCTTCATATCAAGTGTTGGCAAGTTCTCCTCACAGCTCAGTCACACAAAACAATAATTTTCCAGCCCCAGAACCAAGGACAACTGTTACAACTTCAGGCCCCAAAAGTGCAAACAACAGGGAATTGAGGAGAGCAAACTGTGAGAATGGGACTGCATAATCTGGAGCTGTAACTGGACAATTAACCCCAGTATGGAAATGGAGCAAAACTTATAAAAGTGTGAAAACTCGTGACCAGGATCCGTCTTGGATCTGTCCTGGGTGTAGCCTTGGCCAGGCTGTTGTATTGGCCAAGGTGTATCCTTTAAAGGCTTTTTAGTAAATATATATATTGACAATTAACCCCAGTATGGAAATGGAGCAAAACTTATAAAAGTGTGAAAACTCGTGACCAGGATCCGTCTTGGATCTGTCCTGGGTGTAGCCTTGGCCAGGCTGTTGTATTGGCCAAGGTGTATCCTTTAAAGGATTTTTAGTAAATATATATATATTTTTTTAAGTCTGTTGAGTCTCTGTCCCACATCAGCCTCTCCAGGCATGACTTCCAGCTCTGCTCACTCGCCAGAAATCCAACAAATGACAGAACTCCTGTCTGAAGGCACCCAACTCTGCTGACTCACATCGGGTTTATTTTTGTCCCCTGCTGTGTCCTGCCACACCAGCCACCTGTGTAACCCAGCTTTGACCTCCCACTGCTGCCCTTTGGCTTTTTGTGCTCAGCTTGAGCCTTGCGGCTCTGGCGAGAGCTCTGGCAGAGCGTTTGAAGCTGAGGGCTGGGCAGGGTTTTCACCTTCAGCTGCAGGGCCACACGTGCCAGGCTCGGGCACTTTTCTCCTCTTCCCCAAAGCCTCATCAGCTAATGCAGCTCCCAGAGAGCAGGGCTGGCCTGGATCCAGGGCTCGGCAAGGGCACGGTGAGCTCACGTCTGTCTGCAGCCCCCACGGACAGGGTCCACCACGGGGGTGAATTTCAATGAGCACCTTGGCTCCTCAGGGGTCTCAGCCTTGATTTTGGGAGCAGGCATGGAGGAGATCCTTTGAATAAATCCCTGCTTTATTCTTTAACTCCTCCATCCTCTGCTCTAGGCCAGCCTTCACAGGGCATCAACAGAGCAGGGAATGGAATGGAATCCCAGGATGGGTTTGGGTGGAGGGGACCTTAAAGCTCAAACATTTCCACTCCCTGCCATGGGCAGGGACACCTCCCTCTATCAACACAGCTGCACATCAGGTATTGCCTTCAAAGGACAGGAATTTCTTCCTTTTGGGATATTTTGTACACAAAACTCCTTGCAAATCCCTCAGCATTGAGGCAATACACAGCTGGTGGCACAAATTTCCTTTCAGTCAAGAACCAAACAATTTTTCTTCTTTTTGGCCTAGAAAATTTGTGGAAGAAGCCAAAGCTAACAACTTAGCTGTGTATTAGGGGAGGAAGATGCCTTTATTTCAGGTTCCTCAAGTCTCTGTTGCTGTTGCTCCTTCCCAAAAAGCAGCACTCAGACAAACCTGAATAACCTGGAGAGGTTTTATTTCCCTGGCAGGAAAACTTTTCCCTTTGTTGAGCGTGACCAGGGGGTTAAATTCAGCATAATCAGACAGAAGTGGGGCTCTTCACCTGCCTGAAGTTCAACATGCAGGTGCCAACGCTCCAGGAGACATCAGCAATTCCTGATTTTCTCCATCCTGCCCTGTCTCCCAAACTCTGCTGAGCACTGAGGCGTGAGGGGCTGCCCAAAAAAAGCAGAGCACAGCACCTCTCTGCTCCACAGGCAGCAGCCACCCCGGGATTTTCACCAGGAGAGGGAATAAATAAGCTCTGAGTGACAGAGTTTTTAACAACAAAATCATTCCACGGGCAGAGTGTGTAATGAGTTCCAGTCAGAGCAAGTTATGGAGGAATAATTTTCTAGTACCTGCAGCTAGCAACCACTTCATGGGTGCTTTTTATTCCTGGGCTGTAAATTGATTTTATACATCATTTATCAATGGAGGCCTGGCTTTATAATGGGGATATTTTAATATTTATGCCTCTCCACCCGCATGCTCAGCAAACAAATAGGAACAATAGGACATGGTTGGTGTTACAAGTCCCTGCTCCCAGGTAAGGGTGATGGAGGTCTGCAAGTGACAGATAAACCCAGGGAAATTTGATTATGGGATGCATAAAGAATTACTCCTGTGCTGCTGGAGAGGATTAAAGAAGTGCTGAGGGCTTAAGTTTTGTGTTGCATTTCCATATTTTTGCTTTATAAGGCAAAGGGATCCTCGGGGGGACACACATGGCACACCCAGGGAGTGTGGGTGGATCCTGGTCCTTGGGGGGATGTGATCCAACACCTTGAGCTGCTGGATTGTGAGAATTCCCCCAGACCATGCCAAAAACCCCACAAAGTATAAACCCCTCATCATCCCCAACTTATCAAAGGCTGTGCCCCCCGTCCTGAGGCAGAATTTGGCTGTTCTGCAGCTGAGGGGAGGATGGGCAGCAAATTGTCCTCAAAACTCTGCCCTGTCCTTGCTCAGCCCTCTCTAACTTTCATTTTCATTGTTTTACCTGCTGGGCAGCAGCGATCCTGAGTGTTTTCAAAAAAAAAAAAATCAAAACACCAACCCCAAAACATTTCATGGCTCTGTTTATTTTCATCAACTCTGTAAATAAAACCCCTGGCAAGTCCCTTCCCTCTGCTGCAGAGCACTCACCCAGGGCTCCTGCAGAAAGATCCCGTGCTAAACCAGCCAGCTCCAGGGATGGGACATTAATATTCAGCAGAGAAGCTGGAAAACACATTTACTCCCCACTCACAGCTAAAGCTGTTCTTCAGGCAGCTCCTTAATCTGTGGTCACCGTGCTATTTACTCCCAGAAAGGAGATGAATGCTCAGAGCTCTCAAGCTGGTTCAGTTGCAAAAAAATGGACTTAATTTAGGTTTAATTCATGTGGGTGGAAGGCAGAAGCACCTGCAGAGGATGGGAACAAACCCCGTGTGCTTTGGGGTGAGGATGCACCTCCACAGGGCCATAAATAGAGAGTTACACTCCCACTGCACTAATTATCTCCCCATTAACGATGCTGATGAGGCAGAATCTCTGCCTTGGTAAATACCACATTGTTTATCAGTGCAGGTGCAACAACAGAAAGGCAGGAACACCTAAAACACCTTTTTTTTAAAACACCTAAACCACCTTTTTTTTCCTTCTCCCACACTCCAGGCATCACAGGTAATATCAATCACAGGTAATATTCATCTCAGGTAATATTAATTACAGGTAATATTCATCTCAGATAATACTAATCACAGGTAATAGTCATCTCAGGTAATATTGATCAAAGGTAACATTCATTTCAGGTAATACTAATCACAGGTAATATTCATCTCAGGTAATATTAAAAAAATAAATAAAATTTAAATAAATTTAAATACTATTAAATCATATTTTGCTTCCTTCCTCACTTCCCTGCACCTTTCCAGGTCCTCAACTCGGCCTTGGGAAGACAAAAGCAAGAGAGGAGTGAGGCAGAGATAAACCCCCCAAATAATTCTGCCTTGCCCTGGGAGGAAGTCTCCAGGATCCCCAGGCTCTGCCTGTTTGGGAGAGCACTCGAAGCACTTTTCACTCTCTTTTTTTTCCATTCTCCCTCCCTTGCAGCACGAGGAAAAAGTAGAATTTCACAGCTTCTGGCTCTGATGGTTGGGTTTTTTTAGAAGTGAGTGGATTGCGCTGCCCTGCACACGTTCCTGCAGCAGGATGCGTTCACAGGGACACTGGGGAGGAAAAGCCCAGCTGGAAGAGGGGATGCACGGAGATCCTGCCTGTTCCTTCTCCTTTCAGCCCTCTCCTGGAGACCCTGCTTTGCCAAGGGAAAGGATGGAAGAGCCGGGTTGGAATTCAGCCCATCGAGGCAACAGTTAAACCCCAACCCTCCCTGCAAGGAGGATTCACAGAGCACAGGCACAGGAGAAGGCAATGTCAGGATAATCACCACATCCCCATCCCTCCTCGTGGATTGAAAGCATCAAGGAACCCCTTGGAGGGGGGAAAAAGAACTTTTCAGTCTAAAAAAATTGCTTTGTCAAGCAGGAAGAGCTCCCTGCTCCTCTCCTTCCCCAGGGGAAAGGACGGAAAAGCCAGGTTGGAATTCAGCCCATCGAGGCAACAGTTAAACCCCAACCCTCCCTGCAAGGAGGATTCACAGAGCACAGGCACAGGAGAAGGCAATGTCAGGATAATCACAACATCCCCATCCCTCCTGATGCATTCAAACAGCTGAGGAGCCCCTTGGAGGTGGAAAAAGAAGTTTTCAGTCTAAAAAAAAAATTGCTTTGTCAAGCAGGAAGGGCTCCCTGCTCCTCTCCTTCCCCACGGTGCCTTCCAAGGTCACTGAGCTGATCGGCCCTGGCACATCAGGGATGTCTTGGAGGAGCTGCAGCCCCCGGGAGGTGGCCCAGGAGGGGAATGTTGGAGTCACAGCGATGCCCTGAGCTGGACAAATGTCACCGAGATGCAGCTGCGACCCCGCAGTGCCAGCCAGGGGATGCTGCACAGCCTGTCCCTCCCAGCAGGGTTTACTCACACAGCATCCTCTGACCATTCCATTTAAATAACAGCTCCGCTGTCAGCTGGGCTTGAAACCCGATCCTGTCCCTGCCCAGCCCCTGCAGCAGCAGGGCTGATGTGGGAATTGAGGTCAAGTTGGGTTTTTTGCCCCCAGACAGGGGCACGGAGCTAGGCTGGGCGCAGGGCTGCACCAGCAGGGCTGTGTGACAGGAGGCTCCAGGACTGAGGTCTCACCAGGTGTTTGATGCTTCCACAGAGAAAAATGAGATGTGAAAGCAGCAGGAGGAGAGCAGGAGCTCTGTTTAGCTCCCTGTGAGAGCCCAGCTCAGTCATTTAATCCTCCTTGGTCCATGAGAAGGAAAATCAGCATCGCCCTCCGCAGCCCCCTCGCCATCCTCTCCCTTCACCATCCCCAAGCTCCACAGCTCAGTCCTGGCACCAAATCCCTCCTTCAGCCCCCTGGCCAAGCACTCAGCCTCGAGTCTGTGCCCTCCCTCTGCTGCCAGGGCCCAGAGTGGCACTGGACTGGGTCTGAGCTGCAGTCCCCTCTGTCCTGGGACAATCCCTCAATTCCCACTGAACCCCTGCTCATCCTGAACCCCAGCAGGCTCCGTGGGCAGCACCCAAATCTCTTCTCCTGTGAACAGGAGAAAGCCAGTTTGCTAAAAGCTGAGCTCCAGAGTCAACCAACAGCAGTTTTCCTTGGGGAAAAAAATGAGATGCAGCACAGATTTCATGGAGAGCTCCCTGATCCTGGACCCTAGGGCAGCAGGGTTTTGGGAGAGAGGTCAGCCAAGAAGGGGAAAGGGAAGAGAGAAATTAATTTTAGAAGGTTTAACCTTATTTGGAGGTTAAATAATTTGATTAGCATAGAAATGACAAAGAAACATTCCAATGAATAAATCGATATTCAGTCCTGAACACCCTGGAGTAGGAGCACAAGCAGGTGCCAGATCCCTGCACATTTTTTTGTGTCTCCATTTTTCTTCTTTCTTTTTGCCACCTTCCCCTTCTGAGGCTGATGTTTGGAAGGATGCACAGAGCTAAATAAATCCTGATAACTCCCTGCTGGCAGGGCAGGGGGTCCTTCCCCTCCTGGCTGTGCCTGTCACTTGTGATCCACTTGGACACAGAAACAATTTTGCTCCTGGATGGAAAACAGACCCTTTGCCTTGAAAGATCAGCCCAGCTTCCTGCTGATGCATTTGTGAGCTGTCATTCCACCCTGCCAGCGTGTCACTCACTGCTGGAAGTGCCTCCTGCTGCTGGGGGACTGGGAGGGAGGGAAGGAGAGGGGATCCCAGCACCTCTGTGCCCACATCACAGCCAGGGTGGGCTTTGGAGGGAGAACACCCCTGGGAAGGAGCAGGCTTTCCTCCCCAGCATGGTTAAATTTTGAAATGATTATAATAATAATAGATAATCAATAATATCTCACACTTCCTGTTGCTAATTTGCAAATTTTAACCACAGAACTTGAGGAAAGACCCCAGCTGTTCACCTGACCCCAGCACTGCACATCTACAAGGAAAGGCCCCAGCTGTTCACCTGACCCCAGCACTGCACATCTGGCTGTTCTGCACAATTCCCACAATCACAGAATGACCAGGTTGGAAGAGACCTCCAAGATCATCGAGTCCAACCCAGCCCCAACAGCTCAACTCAACCCTGGCCCCCAGTGCCACATCCAGGCTTTGTTAAACACACCCAGGGATGGTGACTGCACCACCTCCCCAGGCAGAACATTCCAGAACTTTATCACCCTTTCTGTGAAGAACTTTTCCTGCTATCCAGCCTGTATTTCCCTTGGTGCAGCTTGGGGCTGTGTGCTCTGGCTCTGTCAGTGCCTGGAGACAGAGCCCAGCCCCAGCTGAGCACAGGCACCTTTCAGGAGCTGTGCAGAGTGAGGAGGGCACCCCTGAGTCTCCTTTTCTCCAGGTGAGCACCCCCAGCTCCCTCAGCCATTCCTTGGGCAAAGCACCAAAAAAAACCCCTGCTCCAGCCTGCAGGAATTTCATCCACCCCCCAGTACCAAAGCACCTCCCCAGGAACTTCAGGAACCATTAGAGGGCCTTCAGTTCCCTTGTGAGAGCAGCACTCTGCACATCAGCTCCCTGAATTACCCCCAAACTAAGAAATTTTTGGTGTTAAAATCACTCCCTTGACATTTGGTGGCCTTTCACTGTCCCAGCAGCTCAGGGGTGGGAGGGCACAGCAGCTAAATCAGAAATTAATGCCTCTGGAGCAGGAATTGTCCTGATTTTAAAATCTCATTTAAAAATCTTGTTGAAAAATCTAATTTTTAAATACTACACGTGAAGCAGGGTTCCAGACTGGGAGAGTAAAGGGGTTAAGGAATTGCTCTGGTGTCACAGCCACGGCTCTGACCCTGCTTTTGCCCTAAAACCTGCTCCTGATGGGATACCAGGACAGCACTGTGGGGCTCCTGAAGTGGTTATTTACATATTTTCCTCTCTCTGTATATGCTGGGAGATCTCAAAGGTGTTTTTCCCCCCACGTCCCATTTTTGACGGATAGCACGGATCAATTGAAGTCATTCTCCACAAAACTGCTTTTCTATGGGATGAAAGCTTGGAATTACTCTTCTCTGGGATGGAAGAGTGGAATTAGCACATCTGACTTCCCCCCAGCACCCAGGATGCCTCCTCCTGCTCCCTCACATCCCTGATTCCTGCTCCTCTCTGGAGAACAGTGATAAAATGCATTCATTACCTCCACTTCAGCAGAGGGAAAATGAGGGGAAAGTGGTTGTTTATTAGATGTCGAGAAATACCAAAACCCTTTTAACTTGTACTCTAAGAGAAAGCAAAAAGGTAAAAAGGTAATTTTCCAGGAAGCTCCTGTCATTGTTTGAAAAGAGAGTAAAAAAGACTGCTTTTATTATCTGCTTTATTTATGGTTACTTAATAATGACACAGACAAGTACATTACTCGCTCACCACTTCCCTGCTGCTGCCTTTGTAAAGACAAAAGAGCAATCAAGTGAGGGCCTGTTTGCTAAAAGCTGAGCTCCAGAGTCAACCAACAGCAGTTTTCCTTGGGGAAAAAAATGAGATGCAGCACAGATTTCATGGAGAGCTCCCTGATCCTGAACCTTAGGGCAGCAGGGTTTCGGGAGAGAGGTCAGCCAAGAGGGGGAAAGGGAAGAGAGAAATTAATTTTAGAGGATTTCCCACTTGTTTGTGGTATATGGATCATTTTTAAGCTGTCAAATGGGAGTATCTGCCCAGGATGGGATTCACAGGTGGTTCTGCAGTGCTGTCACCTGCCAAAAAAAAGGGAGCAGCTTTGTTTTGGGCTGGAATTCTTTGAGGCCAGGTGGGTACAGAAGAGTTGTTCCCAAATGTGATGGCCAAGCTCATTCCTCATCACAACAGAGGATCAGGGGACAGCAAAGTACCAGAGACAGAGAAGAAAAAAGGGATAAAAAAGGCTTTAGTTTTGGGTCCAGGCTGGATTCAGGATGTTGCAACACCAGGCTGAGAGGTCAGTTCCCAGAGCAGAACAAGGAAATCTGAAATATTGCTGGAGATCAGCTGTGGGAAGGGCTTGGGGATCCATGGAAGCTGGTTTGGATTTAATGCCTCAGTTTCTGACACCTGCTCTAATTGAAACAAGCACTTAGCAAATGCGAGCAAGCTCAGAACAAGACTCAAAAGAAGGGAACAGCAACCCTGTCCCTATCAGAGTCCTCCTTCTGTACTCTTTTCTCTTTATTTCCTATTTAAAACCAAAGAAAATCAGCTGAGCTATTTCAGAGCCTGTCCAGCTGGTGCCACAGGATCCTCCAGGCTGATCCTGCCTGGGTACAATTGTCCAGCCAGGAATGCAACTCTGCAGAGGAGGGACATGGAAGAGGAAGGGAAAATTCCTTTCCCACCTCCTGGAGAAGGCTGAGCCACTTAAATAAACCCAGAGGGCTTTGTTTGGCCTTTGAGATGTATTTTTTGACCTGCCTGTACACTGACAGCCAGCACAAAGTTTTCTGGCTCCGAGGCACGGACAGCTCTTAATGAAGAGGTTTAAGTGTGTGGTGATTTATCCTGCACACAGAGATCTCCAGATCCAGTCTGGATCATCAGGGCACTGCTGGATCCCCACAGCAGGCACTTAGAGAGATTGGAGCTGTTTGAGGTGAGGGAACAATCCATCCCTGAACATCCCAGCATCCAAGCAGGGAAGGGATGCGGCCATTAAAACCGGCTCCTAATAACTCAGAGAGCACTCAGAGCCACCCCAAACACCCTGCTACAAATCAGGGCATTAATGAGATATTAACCCATCCCAGAGCAGGGAAGGGAGCTGGGAAAGGAGCAATAAATGTGGGGAAAATGTGAATTTCTCCCATTCTCTAAATGTGAGAAACGCTGGGAAAGGAGCAATAAATGTGAGGGAAAGGCCACGAGCATCAGGATCTCTGTCCAGAAGTTTTGTTATCACTTTCTACCTTCAGCAATTTTTGCAAGGATTCTCAGCACAGCATCCTGCACCTTTGTGGCCCCTGCAGCTCCCTCAGGAGGAAAATCCTGTTTGTCTGGCAGGTGTTTGAGACAGGAGTGCAACAGGCTGCCCGTGCAGGGTCACCCGGGCCACGCCTGGCTTCCCCACAACCTGCTCAGCCCCTGTTGACTCGAGCACAGCCAGAGCCAAGCTGTTTGCTCCCTGCTCTCATCCCAGCTGGCCTGGCACAGCCCGGGGAGCAGCTCCAGCAGCACAGGAACTGCTGGAATACAGGGAATCAAGGTGTGTGCTTGCATAAGGATGTCTTCCCAGAGGGAAAAAGCCCCAAAAAAACCTCTCCAGTGGGATTGTTAGCACATGGATAATTCTCAGTATTCACCCTCCAGTGCAGCTAACCAGGCTGCAACCTGGATAACAATATAACCTCCAGGGTAAGGGGCTTCTGTCACCCTGATTGTTTAAGTTTTTCTAAGCCTTCTGATGTTTACATTCTTGTAACGAACTTTCTGTCACACTTTATGTAAATAACTTATTGTTTTGCAGTCTTTTATGGAGGAGGAGAAATGTGATGGACTGTTGGTTTGTCCAGTGTCATTGCAGAGGTGGCACTGTCACCCTCCAATCCACTGTCACTTTTGGAAATCTATAGATGTTGGAGTCAGAAAATAAAAAGGTTTTTTTTTACCTTTAATAGAGCAGCGAGTCTGTGTTGTGTTGTTTCGTATAATGACAGGCTTCAGTCTGGCTTCAGAATAAGCTGAGTCCATCATGACATTTGGCAAAGGACAATGCTGAGTTTCTCCTAAAAAAGCCCTGTTTGGGTCACCAGGACCAGGACATTTGCACCTCCAGGTCTCAGAGTGCGGGGGAGTGAACACAGCTGGGAGCAGTGAGGAATGCAGCTCTGGCTGGGGGATATTCCATCCTCTCAGAGCAAAACCAGCACCAGGCAATCTCTGAGTAAAGATTCCTTTTCCCCCTGCATGGCTCTCCCATTGCCACCTCTCACGGTGCCTGGCACGGTGGCACCCTGACCCCTGGCAGGGACTGGAGTATAAAAGCACAGAAAACTGTGCCAGGCACACAAATCCCCCATCCCTGCTGCCATCCCCCAGCCTGTGACGGCCCCAGCAGCAGCAGGAGATGATGCATGGAAGAAAAAGCTGCACAGGGAGGGAGGCAAAGTCACCTGCCTGGCGTTACATCACTTCTCTCTGGCTCCTGACAGTTGTGGCATGCAGCAGCTGAGCCCCTGTGACAGGTGAGAGGATGTGCAGGGACCCAGCTGAGGAATGGTGTCAGGACAGGAGAGATCTGAGAGCAGGAGGCAGGCAGGGAGGTAAACGTCCTGAGCAGGAGTGTTTAGAATTGTCTAAAATGTAAAAAATGTGCATTTATGGGGACAGAAACAACCTCTGCACGCATCTGGCTAAGAGTACAGAAGTTATTCCAGGGCAGGGGGAAGAAAGATGAGCCCCAAGCAAGCTGCCTCAATTAGAAAAACCTTGATAAAGGGCTTAGGGAGAGTGTGAAAGGGAAAAAAAGCCCCTCAAAGCACCACAGCCCCATCTGTCTCTGCCACAAACAGCCACACTGGGCACTAAGGAGTTTGCTGGGAGACGTTTTCCCTCTGCTGATTGATGGCATTTTCCAGGCTGTTATTAACTGGACTTCACCACTTTGGGCTGATCTATGGAGCAGCAGCAGCTTGAAAGCGTTTGGCACTGCAGCCGTGGATTAGAGGAAGGAGTAAAAAAATCGAGGCAGCTCCTCAGAGCATCCCCATCTGTCAAGGTGAGCGCAGGGGCTGCAGGTGATGGGGAGGGAGGGCAGGGGAGGCTGCAAGGCAGCACTTCCCTGCACAAGGAGCCCTCTCCACGGCTTTTCCAGGAGCCCCTGCTGCTCACAGAGTGAGGAATCGGGTGACCACTCTCAAAAGGAGCAGGGGATGGAAGGAGAAGCTGAGGTTTTCATGGTAAAAGAGGCAGGAGGAGCCTGCTCAGCACAGGCTGCTTTGGAGCGTGAGGGTGGCTGAGGGCTTGGCTCGAGGGCAGAAATAACCAATCCTCTCTTTTTTGAGGAGCCTGAACCACCTTCTCCAGCATTCCGAAAGCAGGGAAGGCACAGGGGGGCTTCCACCCCCAGTAATTAGGCATTTAATTAGCAGTGAGCAGAGCACAAAGCCTGGCTGGAGAAAGCATGGAACAAGGTTGAAATATTTCCCTGACCCAGCACTTCTGCTCTAAAAACACACAGAGCTGTGACCTGCAATCACAACAGCAATTCTGAATATCCATTAATCTTACTTTAAGCAGTTCTCACTGCTGGGTTGTGATCTACAATTCAAGATTTTCTTCTTCTACACCCTAAATTTCCTCTGGCACCCAGGAGCAAAGATCCAGCCCCACGCCAGCCTGCTGGGGACTGCTGATCCTGAATCCACACACAAAATCCCCTCCAGTCTCTCCTCCAGCTCGAGCAGTTTGCCCAACTTTAGCACTAATTTATGAATCATTTCAGTCAACTTGAAAGTGGCCTCTGTAATATTTATTTGTCCAATATCCATCCACTCAGCACTGTCTTGCCACAGTTTCAGGGGTCTAATTAAATCACAGGCTGAATTGGAAAAAGCCATTCTTGCAGTAAGGCTGAGCTGACCTCCTCAACTCATTTATCCACTGATAACCCTCGTGTGGAAGCACTCAGCCCCCCTGAGGGAAAAACTACTTCACATCCCATTGGTCCCCAGCTTTTCCTTGACTTCTCAAGCAGCTCTTGCTTTTATTCACTGATCAGAAATTACTTGACCTGCCACAAAAAAAAAAAAAAAAAAAAAAAAAATCACCAAACCAACTCTTCATCCACATCTCCCATGGAACCAAAGCTGTGAGAAATCATGAGAGGGGACACGCAGCCAGGGCAGCCCAGGGGTGTTATGAAAGGTGACAGCTCTCGCTGCTGCGCTGCGTTTGAAAATGTGAGTAATCATCAAGGTGTCGTTTGTGTTCTCCCTCTGATCAAAGCACTGGACAGAAAAACATCGAGTTTTGCAGGGGAGCAGAGGTGCTGGAGGAGCCCCGGCTGTCAGGAGGAATTTAACTGTTTATGGCCTCCTGTTCTGTGAGCCATTAAACAAACAAACAACAGCTGCTTCCCCTCCTCGGCAGCACCAGCAGGACCTGGGCTGTTCATTATTAATTCTGCTTTGGCGTTGCCATCACAGGGGTACAAAATCCTGCTCCCAGACCTTGTGTTAGGTGCTCAATGCTCCCAGAGCAAACAGGTGCTGCTGAAGCCAGGCTCACCCCGCCTGCGGAGTGATGCAGCTCAGCTGGAAAGCTCCAAACATCCAGAAGGAAGCCAGGCAGAAGGAATTTCATCATTCCCAGCCAGGTGGGCAAAGTGAGATGGAGAAACACTTCCCATTCCCGCTGATCCATCTCGCAGGGTCCCTGCAGAGAGCACAGAGCTCTTTCTGTGCTGCTGTCGCTCAATCCTGCGCCCTCATGGTGATAGTAAAAGATTTTAAAATCATAGAAAATACGGAGAGTTAGAAAGAAAGTAGGCCCTGGGAGATTTAAGGGTAGGCCCTGGGAAATGTTACGGGTAGGCCCTGGGAAATTTAAGGGTAGGACCTGGAAATATTAAGGGTAGGCCCTGGGAAATGTTAAGGGTAGGCCCTGGGAAATGTTAAGGGTAGGCCCTGGAAATGTTAGGCCCTGTGTTTGCCAGATCATGTGAAACTGCACCTGTGTAGTCAGTATATGATAAATGATATAATTGTTAGGTGTGATAAGTTATAATTATTGTGGAAAGAATCATGAGAAACTGTTTTAGGGGTTTGAAATCCACGCTCGGATGAAATCAATGTATACAATAGGACAATGTAAGTTTAATAATTAATATGTGAGTTATATAATGAGAGAATATAAAACATGTTAGGCTCAAAAGCATGTTGGGTCAGATTTGGGTCTGCCCCTGACACCCAGAGCTCTTCAATAAAAGCACCTGCATGTAATCATTCCGTGGTTTTGTGTTCCTGAACGCCAACAATGGTGACAGCAAATCCCAAAAACCCCTGTGGTGGCTGAGGGTACAAAGCAGCTGTAGAAGAGCCCCAAAATACATTTTCAGCAGCTGTGATTATCCAGGGAAGAGGCACAGAAAGCCTCAGCAGCTCATCCAAGAGCTGAGCTGTTATCCCTGAGCCGAGGTCCAGCTCCCAGTGGGACGTAGCCCCCTGCTTCCCACAGAGTGCTTTGGAAATGTCATCCTCAGCCACTGTGAAATGAAAAGGCCAAAGGAGAATTTCATGGAGCCCGAGGCTCACGGAGAGCAGGGGAACTTGCTGCTGCCAGAGGATGCAGCCCTGGGAGGAGCAGCACAATCTGTCCCACAGGAGCAGTGAATGAACCTCTCCAGGGCTCTCCTGTGCACTCACCCATCCATTCCTCCTCCTCCAGAGGAAAACGGGAGGATTTCTGTGCTCTGCCCAAAGACATCTGCCCTGCTCCACTCTGCTCAGTCAGCAGCTGGAAATATTTCATCAGGGATTGGCTGCTCCACCAGCCCTGAGCCTGCTGGGGAAGAGACTGCATGGATCAAGTGGCAAAGGGGGGAAAATAAAAATCCTGGGAGCTGCTGACTTGAAGGAAAATGTGTCCCTTGCACACAAGAGCTCATTAGTCTGGGGATCCCAGAGCCCCTCCTCATCCTTGTCACACTCCAGCTCTGTCCCTGTCTGAGCCTGCTGGACAGCCCCAGGCAGGACAGCCCTGCAAAATGTGTCTCAGTTTTCCTGCCAACTCAGCTGAGGCAGGAAAAGCCCTCGGGAGCTGAGCTCTGCTGCTCTGGGTGTCCATGCAGGGACAGGGGATGGAACAGAAGGGACATTTCTGACTGGGTGGCTCCTTCTAAACGTTCCCCCCAAGGTGACAAATGTCCTTTTGGAAGGAGGAGACAAACCCCAGCTCTTTGGTGAAAGCCCTTCCTCCCCTCTGAGAGGTTCATCTTTGTCCTCTCATGTCCTTGACCCACGGCCAGGCCTGGGGAAGTTTCTCCACCAATTTCTTCCCTCTCAGTTGGAAAATTCCAGGGAATATTCATCATCCTGACACAGCCCTGAGCCTGGGAAGTCACCATCCATCTTTCCCCGAGCTGCCCTGCCCTCAGGGAGATGATTATTGCCCTGGGAGGAGGCAAAGGGGATGGATCTCCCTCCATCCTTTGGGATACTGCAGAGTCCTGCAGGATGAGGGAAGAGGCTGGGTTTGGCTTCCAGAGCCCAGCAGAAGTGGATTAATGTCTGATTTTCCTCCCCTGGCTGTCGAGGCACACTCCATTCCCTGTTCCCTGCACTGCCAGGGGACAGGGAATTCATCATTCCTCACCCTGCTCTGCTGCCCTGGCCCTCTGCCCTCCCTTCCCTGCAGATCAGGAGCTGTAAAATGGCTTTTTTAACACAAATTGGAGATATCAGGGTGTCAAACACAGCAGGTGCTAAAGGGGCCTTCACACTGCTCAGCCAATTCACCTGCAGGAGCAGAAATATTGGAAACATGGGGGAAAAACCTCTTATGCAAAGAGTTTTCCTCACACTGGGAGAGGCACCTTCCCTGGGCCATGGTGGCATCTGGGTGTCCTTTCCCCACTAAAACACACCAAAAACTATCAGAAAAAAACAAATTCCAGCATGTTGCTGGACCTCAACTCTTCTAAATTTGCACGTCCTGGACCACCCCCTCCATATTTCCTTATTTATTATTCCAAGAGTTGTTTTTTATTATTATTATTATTATTATTATTATTTATCCAAGAGTTTAGAGTTGTGTCTAGGAGCCAGGTGAAAATTGTGGGACATGCCATTCCTCTGTGCCAAAAGATATTTCTGTGATCCAGAGCTGGCAGCCTGAGATCCCAAATTCCTGCTGAGGCCCAGCTGTGCCCAGCTCCAAGGACACTTTTTGCTGCCTGCAGGCTCTGGGCATTGCAGGAGCAGAGCTGAAGGGCACTGGCACCACCAGGGCTGTGCGTGAAGGCTGAGGCTTTGTAAAGCTCAGCTTTCCTGCTGCTGGAGCTGGGCTTTGCCCAGAGGGATGAGTTGCAAGTCCCCAGCTCTGGGGAGAGCTCGTTCTGTGCCAGGGGAATGCAGCAATCACAGCTGACAAAGCAGCAGCCTCTGTCTGCAGGAGCAGCTTTCCCCAGGTACAACATTTGCTGTGCAGGCTCTGTCTGAGGAGCAGCTCCTTCTCCAGGTACAGCATTTGCTGTGCAGGCTCTGCAGGAGCAGCTTTCCCCAGGTACAGCATTTGCTGTGCAGGCTCTGTCTGAGGAGCAGCTCCTTTCCCAGGTACAGCTTTGGCTGTGCAGGCTCTGCAGGAGCAGTTCCTTTCCCAGGTACAACATTTGCTGTGCAGGCTCTGCAGGAGCAGCTCCTTCCCCAGGTACAGCATTTGCTCTGCAGGCTCTGTCTGAGGAGCAGCTTTCCCCAGGTACAACATTTGCTGTGCAGGTTCTGCAGGAGCAGCTCCTTCCCCAGGTACAGCCCCAAGAAACACAAATCCCTGTTAGGAATCTATGGGATGAAAGAAAAGAACTCCCCAAACCCACCCATAGCCCCAAAGTGATGCCACAGCTCTGCAGGTGCTCACAAACACCCAGAGGTGTGACAGTGACATGGCACTGAGGGGAAATTGCACATTTCTGCTGCCAGGCTCCTCTTCCAGCCCTGAACCTGAGGTTTGGGTGAAACTGCCCTGAGGAAAGCAGAGCCAGCATTAACTCAGGACAAGGAGAGCAGCCTGGCTGCTGCCCTGATTTCCCACGGGGCTGTGGGGTCTCAGAGGGTGAAAACAACCCCAGGGAGCAGCGCTGGCTCAGGGATTATCACTAAATTCAGCCCCACAGAGCTCTGGCAGACACAGCTCTGAGCTCTCTGCATTGTGCACGGCCCCATCCCCTGAACATCCTTTGTGAGCTCTCCATTTCAGCCACACTTTGGAGATAAAACCTCAGCTCAGCCTAAACAATAGAATCCATCAGCTTTTCCAGATTCTGAAAATCCCCTCCAAGCAACTTGTCTCCCAGCACCCCAAACTGCAGCTCCTTTGCAGTTGGTTTGTTTGCCTTGCAGGGCTTTGGCTGCAGCAGGGCTGAGCCCAGTCATGTGCTGGTGACTCGGTGGCCTCTGCTGGGATGCAGAACAGAAGCTGGCATCAAACAGCAGGCAGTGCCCTTGGGAGCACTCACCCTGCAGCTGGAGGAGGGGACAAACCCCACCCGGGGGCAGCACGATGCCAGTGTCCCTTGGCAGGTGCCTGGCACCCACCCCAGAGTGGCATTTTCCCAGCAGGTCACTGCAGGTGGGGCTGCTGCTCTTGCAATCCCTTTTTTCTGCACCTTTTCCTGCACCCAGCCCGGTGCCCCAGTGGATTTGTGTCCCCTCCAGGTGTCCCAGTGGATTTGTGTCCCCTCCAGGTATCCCCTCCAGGTGTCCCAGTGGATTTGTGTCCCCTCCAGGTGTCCCAGTGGATTTGTGTCCCCTCCAGCTGTTGCACTGGATTTGTGTCCCCTCCAGGTATCCTGGTGGATTTGTGTCCCCTCCAGATGTTCTCTCCAGGTGTCCCAGTGGATTTCTGTCCCCTTCAATGTCCCAATGGATTTGTGTCCCCTCCAGTGTCCCAGTGGATTTCTGTCCCCTCCAGTGTCCCAGTGGATTTCTGCCCCTCCAGGTGTCCCCTCCAGTGTCCCAGTGTATTTATGTCCCCTCCAGGTGTCCCCTCCAGGTGTCCCAGTGGATTTCTGTCCCCTCCAGTGTCCCAGTGGATTTCTGCCCCTCCAGGTGTCCCCTCCAGTGTCTCAGTGGATTTGTGTCCCCTCCAGGTGTCCCAGTGGATTTCTGTCCCCTCCAGCCCCTCCTGACCCATTGCACAAAATTCAAAATCACTTCTACAACACCCTGATCTATTCCACACTTAAAATCTCCAGAAAAAAAAAAAATCACTCCCAGCTCCTCCAGCTCCAGGTTTTCCACGATTATTTCTTTGCAGAGTCCCAGCAGGGCCCCCTCACCCCCAAAGGCTGAGGGTTGGCTGAGGACAGCACAGGTGGGGTGTCCAAAGCCTTCCCTCTGCTCACCTCACAGCTATTTCAAGGTGTGGCATTTCAAGTTTTAACATCCTCCTCTAAGAATAAACACATCCCTGCTCTCTGTGCTGAGCCCTGGCAGCTCCTGCCTCGTCCTCCAAAGGCAGAGTGGGGACTTTGGCCAGGTGGGGACGTGGTGACAGATGCTGCTGACTCATGGTGGGGCTGCTGCTGCAGGGACACTTTGTTCCCACTCCAGAGGGGCCAAAATCAGCCAATTTACACAAAAATCCAAGAATTGATGAGGCAAAGGAGTGCTGGTACAGCCTCTTCTGGAGTCATTTTCCAGCACTCCTCCCCTCTCTTTTTATTTTATTTTAAATTGCAATATAAAGCTGAGAAGGTCAGCTCGTTTTTACAGGCATAAATTAGACTTATTATTTGTTAAAAAGTCGGACTTGGAAAGAAAATGTGAATTTGCTGAGGAAAAATAAAAACATTAATGAGATCTAAGAATTATTAACCGGTCTGGGAAGGAGAGAAAAGGGAATTTAGGAGTGTTAATTAAAGATAACGGGCTCCAGTGCAGGAAGTGAGGACACTGCAATGATACTCACAGGGGACCAATTCTCATGGCTTGGGTTTTTTTCCTGTGCTTGTCCAGCTGGGGGAGGATTTGATCAATTCTTTGTGTGTGGGGGGCACAGGAGAGGATTTTGAAGGGAATATTTGGGGCCTGAAGAGGAAGGACAAAAGGCACAACTATTCCATATTATTCTGTACTGACTTGTATCAGTTCTGCTTTGCTTCCCTGAATATCTTCTATGCCTGAAGCAGCAAACTTCTATCTTATTCTCTCCAAAAAGCAGATAATTCCCTTCCCAAAGGTGGCAAATTCCCTGAGAGAATGTTCCAGTGTTCTCCTGGCCTAAATTAATGCAGGCACCCCCCTGAAAACTCCCTGCTCCTGTGCTGCCTCTTTTTTTCCCCTCTTTTCCCCTCCTGGTGTGCCCTCTCCCTCCCATTTCCAGTAAATCTGAGTGAAGCATTAAACAGAAACCCCTTCTCTTAAAACCCCTCCCAGGATTAAAGGACAGCAGTGTAATTCCACAGCTGTTTAAAGTGGAACCACAAAGGTTAAGTTTAACATCAGGGAGGTGAGATTTCACCTGCCTGCAGCTGTCACTCAGAGAAGCTCTCACATGAAATCCTCTGTGCTCCTTCCCTTTCCAGGGCACGCTCCACAGCCTGGGTCACACCTGGGGGTGGATTTCCCATCCCAAAGCCAGGTAGGAGCAGCCTGGGGTAGTGGAGATGTCCCTGCCCATGGAACTGGATGAGCTTGAAGGTCCTTTCCAACCCAAACCATTTTAGGAGTCTATGAGCTGGAAAGGGACCTCAGTAAAAGGGCACAGAAAGGTTTTTTCATAAGGATGGGAGTCAGGGGTGCCTCATTTTGGGTTTTTAGCTGGCACTGCCTTTGCTGACTGCTGGATTTACAAAGTTCCTGGTTTATAACAGCAGCTCTCCCCTTGTTCATCCTCCTCACCCCCATATCCCACCCATCCCTGTCGCCCTGTTCTTCTAAAGTTCTTCTAAGCCTTCGGATGTTTACGTTTTTGTAATGGAGTTTCTTACACACTTTTCATGTAAATGATGATTGTTTTGCCTTCCTTTCTGGAGAAGGAGAGAATTGATGGACTCTTGGTTTGACCAGTGTGGTTGGAGAGGTGGCAATTTCATCCTCTACTCCATAGTCACTTTTGGAACTCTATAATTATTTTTCTTACACACTTTTCATGTAAATGATGATTGCTTTACGTTCATTTCTGGAAAAGGAGAGAATTGATGGACTCTTGGTTTGACCAGTGTGGTTGGAGAGGTGGCAATTTCATTGTCCACTCCATGGTCACTTTTGGAATTCTATAATTATCGAGGTCTGGAAATAAACGTGCCCCTTTTTGCCTTGGACATCTCAGCGTGTGGGTTTTGTTAATTTTGTGTCACATTGCAACACATCCCAAAGCTCTCCAGCACCTCTGTCCACCTGAGCCAGTCCTTTCCCTCCTGGAAATCCCTCAGCCATCCACAAAACCTGGGCACAGCCTGCTTGGAGCTCCAAATCCCTGCAGCTCCTCTCCTGCTGCATCACCAACGCAATGGGAATCTGCCCGAGCCAACAAAAAAACAAATCCCGACAGGAGACGTTGCTGGATCCAGAATTCTGTGCCAACGAGGATGAGAGGACAAACAGAACAAGCAAAGCTTGACCTCCCAAAGGCAACAGCAGCAGAATCAGCTGGGTGAAGGTGCTGACTCAGCTGGAATCCAAAAGGGAAAGGAGGGAAATGAGTGGATTGGGATGGGATGGATCCCAGCTCCCTCCAAAAAAGTGGAATTCTGCAAGGTCTGTCCCTGTGCTAAAGCAGGACTTGGGGCAGCTGCTGCTTGAGCAGGAAACCACATTTTAATTCCATAAAATTCCTTCTCAAGCTTCTCCCAGTCTCCAAATAAGCTGCTTCTTGGTAAATGTTTGAAGGATAAATTTGGGATTAATTCCAAAGAATCCTTCAAACACCCGCAGCCCTGGGGGGGATGTGGGGCACGAGAGCAGCTCTTTGAAAATGTGAGCTCCCTATTTTTGGAAAGAGAGGACAATTTTACCTTTTTTTAGCATTAGAGAGGATGGACTGAGGAAAGTCTTCAGGTGAGGAACAGTAAAATGTTCTGTACTGGCAGAAACAACCAGAGGGTTAAAAATCTTCATGGGGACACAGAGATCTGTGCTCATGTCATAGCCACAGAGGGAATTTGGTAGAGACAAGTCATCCCATTGGTAAAAAACCACAATAATCCTATTTTCCCCTCACTGTTGCCCACCTCAGTGAGATTTCCCAGCACAGAAAATGCCCATTATGCAGATGGAACCGAAAATGAAGAGTCTGTTGCTCTCAGAGGGAGCAGGAGCTCCAGACTCTTGGGAGTGGTTGCTCAGCTCAGGGTTTTGAGCTGCTGTGAGTGCCCAGATAGGAGAGAAATTTTTACACCTCAAGAGATGGGTAAATTAAACATGGGGAACATCAGCAGATAAGCTCAACCCTTATTTCTAAAGGACACAAAATTTGCTGTTCTCTGTCTCAGCCCCCCTGGTGACCATCACAAATGTATAAACCAAAACCAGACCCATCCCTGAGGTTTCCCCCTCGATCCTGCCTGCACCTGGAGAATATTGGGAATTCCATGCTAAGGCTGCAGCTCACCAGCAGGATGAAATTCCCCAAACCCTTCCACAGAAACCCTTCCAAAGCTCCACTGGCAACTTATTCCCCTACCAACCAATACCTCCCAGCATCTGTAGTTAGCTGAAATAAAAAAAAAAAAATTTAAAAAGCCACAAAAGTCCAGGAGATGTTGGGAAGAGCTCAAGCCATGACATTTTGAGGCTGGTTTAGGCACAAACCTCATTTACCACCATCCACTCTCTGTGCCCAGCAGCTCTGCTAGAAAGCCTTGCAAGCAGGTGGAGAGGAAAGAACTTTTCCTCAGGGAAATTTTCTTCCTGACCCTGATTAATCAGAAGCTGCCTGGTGCCCTGGAGCATGGAGAGGAGGAAGCCAAAGGCAGCCAGAAGAGGTGCCCAGGGGAAGCAGCAAGTACCTGCCAGCTGACAAACTGGGGCTTGAAGTGTAAACCAGCCTGCAAGGGGATCTAAAAGCAGTTAAAAGTCTAGTTTCCTGCCGTAAAAACAAGACACTTTCCTCCCTGGGAATCAAAGAGGGTCTCCTGGGCTGAATTTCATTTCCTCTGTAATGAAAATTAATCATAGTGGTAAAGACAAGGAGAAGCTGCAGCTTCCTCCCACCCCACAGCCCCATGCCTGCCCCTCCAGTGCTGCTCTGCAGCATTCCCAGGAATAAAACCCATCCTGTAATTGTTGTGTTTGATGTCCCATGTGTGGAGATGCGAGTTTTGACTCTATGTTTTCAGAAGGCTTGTTTATTATATTATGATATATATTATATTAAAATACTACATCAAAACTGTACTAAAAGAATAGAGAGAAAATATTATTAGATTAATTTAATTATTAGATTATTACAAGGTTAGAAAGAATAAGAATAGAATGCATAACAAAATCTTGTGACTGTTCACAGCCTCGATACAGGTGGCTGTGATGGGTCATCAAGTGAAAACAATCCACATGGATTAATGGAAAATGCACTTGTTGCATTCCACAGCAGCAGAGAGTTATTGCTTATATTTCTCTCCTGAGGCTCCTCAGCTTCTCAGGAGGGAAAAATCCCAGCAAAGGATTTTTCATAAAATATCATAACTACATGTAAGTCCATTTTAATTATGGCAGCACCACTTTTGCAGCCCATATCCCCCTGGGAATGCCCACAATCACCATTTCAGCACCAGGTCAAGCTGTTTGTTGTGCTACAGCGCCAGCATCACTTATTTCCACCACGGGTTCTCTTCCACATAAAGAACTTCCCTCCCCTGGGCTGCTCCTCCTTCCACTCAGGGGATGGCAAAGATTCCTGAAAAAACCAAAGCAAAAAAACAGGGAAATGCAGATTTTTCCATAAAAGTGATCAGGAAATACCTCTCCAGGAAAAAGCAGCAAAGGTGGTTTTTTTTTTTTTGATTTAGGTTTTTTTGGATTTAAGCTCCAAAAGTTGCATAGTTACACCAGTCCTGGAAATACCTCTCCAGGAAAAAGCAGCAAAGGTGGTTTTTTTTTTTTTTTTTTTTGATGTAGGTTTTTTTGGATTTAGTCTCCAAAAGTTGCATAGTTGCACCAGAATTTTTTCCTGGATTAGGACATGAGGCTAGAAGGGGAAAAGGAGAAAAATAGAAAGAGGATTAATAAGCAAAAAATGAGAGTATCAGATATAAAAAAGACCTTTACAAGAGAATTGCAAGTAAGGGCAGCTCCTGAGCCCCGCACTGAGGAGGATTTTTGGGATAAAACCTGGTTTTCATGGTGTGAGACCTAAAATTATCTTACTGAGATGACACAATTTATGGGAGTGATTGGAAGAAGATCAACCATGGGGTGAGGAAAGGAAAATGCAGTTTGCAAAGGTGAAGTCAGAGGAGAAAATTGATCAAATTTTAGGTTTATACCCTAAAAGGGCTGGAGGGATCATCAATCCAAGCATGGAAGAGGATGTCCCAAATCAGCTCAGCAGAGGGATATGAATCCCAGTTTCTCATCCAGTCTCCTCATGGTCTGTGCTGGTAAATCCCATATTTATGGAAGGGGCAGAGCCATTGTGGATATTTCCCTTCCCAGCTGCATTTCCCAGGCTCAAACCATCAGCACAACCCATGGTTTATAACAGGTTTCTTCTTCCTCAGGGTGACAGCATCAGCAGGCAGAGGAGCCAGAGCCACAACTCCCTCACTCCTTATTTAATTTAATATTCATGAGTGATCCCAGCAGGGAAGCTCAAAAATCTTCCACTCCTAAATCCAAATGCTGCATAAAAGCACGTTATTTCTACCAAATAACTTCAAATGTGACCTTCAGATGTGCAGTTTCCACGTGCTGTGCCACATTCCAGAAATCTCCCAGGAATGACTCCCCTGGACCCAAAAACCTCACAGCTCTTCCTTGCACAGGCAGAAAATCCAACTGGGACAAAGCAAAGCATCACATAAATTACAATCCAAACCCTGATACTCCTTGAAGAGGAGGTTTGAAGATGGGTTGGCTGAGAAATATGTAGAAATGGGTCTAAAATCAGCATTAATTGAAGAGTTCAGAAGAATTAAGGACCTGGACACACACAAAAAAATAAATTTAGCTGAGAACATTGTCCTTCCTAGAATTATAGCCAGTCCAAATCAACTCAAGGTGAAGGATAAACCTGAAATTTTCAGATTTCTGCAGGAATTCTTTGCTGCAGACCTGCTTCTGACATTTTCCTTCCTCTAATTATAGCCAGTTCAAATCAACTCAAGGTGAAGGATAAACCTGAAATTTTCAGATTTCTGCAGGAATTCTTTGCTGCAGACCTGCTTCTGACTGGTTTTCAGCCAGAAAATTCTGCAGCACTGCTGCTTTTTTTCAAGTGGAGGGCTCCTGAATTGAACTTTCCAGTTGTGTTGAAGATCCTCAGCACTGCCAGCCCTGAGATTTACAGCTCACCATGGCCTCTAAATCCAGAGGCTGCCTGGAATTTCTTGTCAGGGCAGAGAGGAGGCAGCTGCTGGAGAGGCCTGATGTACACCTGGGTACCTGGCTGCTCTCCCCAGAGCTGCAGCAGAGAGGGAATGGCCACAAATCCCCGGAATGCTGAGTCACAGGGAGGTGATTCCACAGGGAATCCACAGCTCTGGCAAAGGACAAACAGCCCTGAGTGGCAGTGACCTCGCTGTGCCAGGACAGCTCACCCTGCTGGCCCTGGCTGCAGGGGAAAAATCCAGGCTAAAAGCAAATTTTGGGACAACACCGCTGGATCTGCTCACTCAGCACTGCAACAACTCATCCTGTGCAGGATTCCTGGGAACAACTCATCCTGTGCTGGACTGCAGGGGACAAGGCCATCCCTAAGGACACCTTCCTCTATCCCAGGGTGCTCCAAGCCCTGCCCAACCTGGCCTTGGACATTTCCAGGGATGGGGCAGCCACAGCTTCTCCGGACAACTTCTCAATCACTCAGTGGGAAAATTCTCCATCTCCTCCTCATCTTTCCCTGTGTTTCAGGCCGTTCAATCCCAACCAAATTCCCTTCCAGCAGCTTCCCCAGTCCCACGGAACCTGCTCAGTATCCCTGTCCCTTCCCACTGCTCCTCTGCACCCAGGATCGGGTTTTTCCCATTCTTTCCCGTGCCTTGGGGCTGCCAGCAGCAGAAGAGTTAAGCTGATCAATAGCAGAGGAGCAGCTCCCCTGGCCCGGTTCGCAGCCATCCATCAGCACCATTTACATGAGAACTGTCAGGCTGCAAATAGAAAGCCAGGCGATGTGAAACAATCCTGTCTGAAGGTTTTTAGCACTCCTTACAAATTGCCGCCGTGAATAACTTGTTGCCTGTATTTATCCCTTTTCAAATTGTCTCTTAGCTACACTCATCCATCTTCATTCCTCCCCGCCTGCTCTAGACACTCTCGGCTGCTGCCTCATTATTTTACATTTGTGCGCTGCCGCTTGGCTCGGGCTGGCAGAGCAGCCCCAGGAGCACAGATCCATCCCTGGGGCGATGCCACCGGGCTTCTTGTGGCCTTTCACACATTCCCCCTCATCCCTGTGAGGATCTAAGCCTTGGCACCAGCACATCTTCACTCCGGGCAGGACAACATCCCTAAAAAGCAGAGCTCCTGCTCCCTAACCCACAGATTTTCTCTCTCTCCACTCAGAGCTTTCTGCAGGGATGGGCTGGGAGATCCCAGAGATCTCAGCAAGGCTCAGTTCGTCCTTGCTGTGACAGCGGTGACAACTCCTCTGCTGAAGCCCACAACTCCCTCATTTTCCTGTGCCAGTGGCACCAGACATGACAGATATTCCAGCAGTCCTGCTTGCGGGCTGGAGGGGCATCCACAGCTCCTTTGAACAGGAAATTGCAAATCAGAGCTGTCACAGGGAACAGACACCACACACTTGGAGGAGCTTCAGCTCCAGCTCCGCTCCATCACCACACAGGCAGCTGGTGAAAGTGTGCCTCCACCAGATTTTTATTCCAATTTTCTAGTCCAGATTTTTATTCCAATTTTCTAGTCCATATTTTTATTCCAATTTTCCAGTCCAGATTTCTACTCCAGTTTTCTCTTCCAGCTTTCTATTCTGGTTTTCTCACTGCTCCCTCTCTCAGGAATATCATCCATCCTCAAACCCTTCCACCAAGCACACACCTTCACCCCCACTTTCTCTCCCAGCACTGCACATTTTAAACCCCTCCAAATTAAATTTATTGCTTCTCCCTTGCTCCAGCTTTTCCCTCTCTCCTTCCTTTGCCAGCCTCAGATGTATTCCCCTCTCCACACCTTCAAAGCACCGCTCCCCCTAATTTGTACTCTGCCTCGCTTTTATTTGCCTCTGAAAAGCCTTCGAGTGGCAGTGTTTGTGTGAAAGATGCTATCCAAAATAAACGGATATTGTGCCATAAATCCCAGCCCAAGCACAGCTAAGAGAGGTGCAAAATTGCAGCCCACAAGGAGGTGGTTTGAGAGCTCCTGCTTTTATGGAGGAGGGAAAGAAGCGTTCCCTCCTCAAGAGTGTGGCTGGGATTATTTGATGGTCAGGCTCTCAGGGCTTGGCTCTTCAAACCCATAACTCCAAAGGTCAGGTTTTGTTAAAATCAAACCCCCAAATCCCTGGAGAATCTGTGGAGCTGTTTCAGGAGAGGTCCCAGACAAAACAGCAGAGAAATGCTTTGGAAAGCAACCTCAAAATTGCTAAATAACCTCTGTAATCCTGGGATGTAGCAGGATGGGGAAGCTGAGATTTGGGTTTTGGTTTGGTTTTTTTTTAGGTTCTTCCTCTCTTCCCATAATGATATTAATTTTAATTTGTTTTTCCTTTTCCTTGTAAAGCAGAAATACCCTGAAAACCAGGATTCCTTTTTAGCAGAAAACACTAAGGCAAGGTAACTCCAATTAAATAAAGAAAAATCCCAACAAGGACATCAAAATAGGGAAGTAATTAAAATTTACAGACGCTGGATAAACACTTATTGGCTGCTGCTGATTTATTTTGCCTTCCTCAAATCCATTTCTGAATGATCATCAACATCTGGCAGGCAGAGGAGGAGAAATGCTGCACATGAGAAGGGGTTTAAGGATATATTTTGAGGAAAATTCACTACAAGGGAGGATTTGGAGTTATATTTTTATTTTCCACTGTGAAGCTGGAGGAAAAACCAAGCCCAAAGTTCCTAAGTAACCTCTGTAACCCTGGGATGTAGCAGGATGGGGAAGTTTTCTGACAGAAATACAAAATATCCCTAGGAAATATTTTTTTTTCAGGATAACCAGCAGTGTTTAATCCAAGGGAATGAACGACTGAATTTTAATTTCATAAATAAAAGTGATATTTTGAACTGCATGTAAGAAAATAAAGTGCACTGCTGCTGACACGGGGAGAAAGAAGTTCTTTTCTTGTTCCCTAGCAGCTTAAAAGCTGTCAATTAGCAAATCCCTATGCAAATGTGCTCCAACTTGACAGGCAGAGCTTCAAAACAGTGATAACACCACGGGAAAAAATGCACCAAAACCCACAATATTTACAGGAAGCAGCAACACCAGGTAAATATTTTCATATGCTGTAAACTGTATAGATTTAAAGCCTTCTCAGCATTGCTTTTAATGTGATTAAAGGGTAGGGAAAAAAAGGCAATGTGCAAATAAATTGCTAAAAAAAGGTGAAAAACGGGAGGTTCAGACAACTGAGTGTCAGAGAGGAGAGTGCTGAATCAATAAATTGTGCTCTCAGAGGCAGAATTCACTTACCCTTTAGCTAAAGTTGGGATCTATTCACTGCCTGATATCGTGGTCACTTCCCAGGGCACTAAATCAAGGCTGGGATTTGTTAATCCCAGTATTTTGCTGACAGAGCAGAGCTCAGGCCCAGCCAAAAGGCACCAGATGGGCACAGGGGGGGATCCTGAGCACAGCAAAGCCAGAGGGAACAGTTTGGTGCTCACTTGCAGAGTTTGTTTTGCTTTGTTGGCTTTAAATTGTTGTTCTGGGGAGGAAGAAAAGAAGAAAAGGAGAAAATTTCCCTGGAAGGTGGAGTTGGGTGGTAACTCACCCCCAAAAAAGACCAGAAAAATAAGGAGATGCAGCAGCAAAAAAATTTATGGTCAACAAAACCAGGTGCTCCTAAAAGCCATGCTGGGCATGGGGCTCTTCTCTCTTCTCCATCCTGGCACTGCTGCTGCTTTGGGGGATTTGTCAGCCAAGGGATGAAGAGAGGAGAGCTGGGATCATGTCAGGCTGGTCTAAAACCTCAGGCGGGGTCTACAACGCGCTTCAGGTTCATCTAAAACCCCACTGGAGGCCAGCTTAAAACCTGCACTGCAAGCAGGCCTACACCCCATTTCAGACCAGTCTAAAACCCCATTTCAGGCCAGTCTAAAACCCCATTTCAGGCCAGTCTAAGAATAGTTCAGGTTCGTCTAAACCTTGCTTCAGGCCGGCCTAAACGCCACACTTCAATCCACCACACTTCAATCCGGCCTAACAACTCATCAGGCCGGCCTCAAACTCCCGCTGCAGGCTGGCCTAAACCCTGTTTTGGGCCAGCCTAACAACACAGCAAATGTTGTTCTAAAACCCCACTTCAGGCCAGCCTAATCACACAGAAAATGTTGTTCTAAACTCTCACTTCAGGCCGGCCTAAAACCCTCTCTGCAGGCCGGCCTAAAACCCTCTCTGCAGCACTTCACCAACACAGGTGTTTCCCAGAAAAAGAATTTTGACTTTTTTGGGGCAAGACTTTTTGAGGCTGTGCCCTCTCATGCCCTGGGGGAAAAAGCTGCTGACACCACGGGTCAGTTGATTATTGCCTCAGTAGTCACTGAGCTCTTCCTAAAATTCACCCCTAGGGAGGGATCAAACCAGAGAGGCAGTGAAACATCCCAGCAAGGCTTCCCTTGGTAACAATTCCAGCAAAACTGCATTTCCTGAGCAGCTGCGTCACTGAATCCACACTCAGGTAGCACAACAGACTCATCTCCTGAAAATACCCCTTTCCTTTAGCTACTTTTTGTTGTTGTATCATTTTGCAAGGGCAGGAGGAAATTTGATGGAAAGCAAGACTTGATACTAAAATATTTTTATTCTCTCTTTATTTGCTGTTGAGGCAGAAGAGGCTTTAGTTCAGCTTTTTTATTATTTTTTCCCAGACACGATTGGTGTTACGTTTCCTATAGGAAATGTGTCACAAAAGTTTTGCTGGCAGCTTTTCCATGAGCACACAGAGGGCCCTAAAAAACAGGAGAGCAAAGCAATTCCCTGCAAGTCAGACTCAATCTCTGTCCACCTTATGCCTCATTAGAAGAGAGGAGGTTCTGAGCCTGGCCCAGGGTTTTACAGCAGCTCTCAATTACCCCGTGTACATTTTAAACACTTCCCAATTACTTGGGCCACCTCTCCACATCGATGTAGGGCTGGGTAGTCCTTTGCCAAACTCCAAAAAGCAATCCAGGGAATAACAGCAGCAGCCTGCTGCAATTCTAGGGACAGAGATGGGGATTTTTACTCCCTAATAAAACATCACTCCCTTCTCCAGCCCAGCTTTCTCTGGACGTGGATCTCACTCACTCACTAATGATTATTATCCCTTCTAGCAGCCAGTGGGAAGACTCCAGTTTGGTTCTGCAGGGATATTTATTACCCAGGCTGCCCTTTGATCCTGTTTAGTCTAATTGAGCCTGGCACACGGCTCAGGGCTGCTGATGGATCTGCCCCATAAAGGATCTTTGCAGACAGATGGAAGTTCCATGATTGTCTCCTTTTCCCTGCTATTAGAGGAGCTGGGCTCCTTCCCTTGACTCACAATTTAATTACCAGGCATATGGAAACGTCAGGAGCACTGAAGCCGAGGCCCTTGCACAGATTTCCGTGCTCATTCCTGTGTCTTTGAGCAACCTTTGTGTCCTTTTTAAAGGCTCAACTCCTAAAACAGCCCCTTCAACACCACCCTTGGTGAGGTGCTGCTCTGGGGGGTTCAGTGGAAGCAGCCAGCAAAATTCCCACTCCCACAGGGCAAGGACAGAGACTGATCCCCTTTTCCCGAGCCAAATTCCCTTCTCCCCAGCCCCATCCCCTTCTCCTGAACAGAATTCCCATTTCCTGAGCCCAATTCCCTTCTCCCCAACCCAACTCCCTTTTCCCAAGCCTGATTCCCTTCTCCCCACCCCAATCCCCTTCTCCCCAGCCCAGTTCCCTTCTCTCCAGCCCAGTTCCCTTCTCCCCACCCCAATTCCCTTCTTGCCACCCCAATCCCCTTCTCCACACCCCAATTCCCTTCTTGCCACCCCAATCCCCTTCTCCTCACCCCAATCCCCTTCTCCCCACCCCAATCCCTTTCTCTCCACCCCAATTCCCTTCTCGCCAGCCCAGCATCTCTCTCAGAGTGCCCCAGCCATCATCAGCTCTGGGATCTCCTCCTAGCTGGAGGTGCTCACACCTCGTCAGCTCCTCCAACAGCATTTATCCCATCCCAGCTCTCCCAAATGTCAGGCACCCGTGAAAAACCCACAAGTTTCAGTTCCTGCCTGGATTTTAAATATCAAGATGCCATTAAGCCGCTCTCGGTGGCCTCCTGGAAGCAAAATGAGAGGACAATGGCAATTCCTGGGCTCTTTTTGGCTTCTTCCTCTCCAGATTCCCATGGGGATAACGATGCTGCTCTCCAGGCCCCCTGTTCTGTAAAGCAGGCACAGGATTTGAGGCACATGGGAGCAGCAAGGGCTGGATAAAAGGAGCTTTCCAGTCGTTATTCATCCCAAAATAATCATCCCTGCAATATTCATCAGGGATGGCTCAGACCCAAACAGCTCCTGGTTGGTTTAGGTGCTCCTGGTGCACTGGGAAGGTGACTCTCCAAGACCTCCTTCACTCATAAGGACAGAATTTCCCAATAATTTTACAGGAAAGACCCAAAAAGAGAAGGAAATGTCCCCAATCTGATGGGAACCTGCCAAGCAGCACCAGCTCCTCCTAAAGGGAGTCCATTAAAATTCACCTCACCCTTTCCTGCTCCCTCATTATCCAGCATTTCCCTGTTTCACTTCCCTGTTTCCAAATGGAATCCTCAAAAACAAATCTCAGAAACAAACCCAAAGGGAATGGAGGAAGGGGAGGATGGAGAGGTGACATTCATTTCTCCCCCCAAAACAGGCACCTGACAATTCCTGCTGCTGAGTGTGTGACAGTCGTATTCAGGGGGATAATTGACTCCCTGTCAATTAGACAGGAAAATCAGATCAAAGTTATAATAAGATTTCTATTAAAAATAATAAAAATTGAAAATGAACAGAGAATGGAAGGAAATAAATTGTACAGAGTGGTCTAATGGGGGAAAGGATGGAGAGGGACCCTTTGGAGAAGGAATGGGAGCACAGCTGAGTTTCCTCTGGCTTGGAATCACTTCAGCGCTCTCACAGACCTGGAGAAATTATACTGAACATTAAAAACTTCATATCTAGGTCAAGAAAGGTGCCTGAACACCTGGAGACATCCTAAGCAACCCCTGGATGGAAAGGTTGCACTCACCTCACTGCTCAGGGCATGGAAAACTGTCACCATGTCACCACCCCCTCCTTTCAAAGGCTGGAAATCAGCTGGTGAACTGGGAAATTTCCCTTTGAGGGTGAAATTCTGCAGGAAAATTCCCATTTTCTTTGCCAGGCACTGGGGTTGTGTGTTCCAAAGAGCACCCTCACATCCGTGCACTCTGACCCCAGCACAGCACTCCTAACTATTCCTGATACTTCCCCAGTTTGATATTTTTGTCACTTCTTCTTGGTTTTTCCCCCATTTTTTTCTCTCCTTTAGGAAAAAAAAAAAAAAAAAAAACAACAAAACCTCTCTCCTCTTGCTTTCCTTCCCCACCAATAGAACCCTGCACTTCTCTGCTCCTTTTCTCAATTTCCACTCTGTGTTTGGCCGAGTCCAATTCAATTTAAACCAAATTACTTTATTGGTGCCAATGAAACACAGGGCTTGCAGGAGCCATTAGGAGCATGTTCAACCCCACATTATGGAAAAAATATTTAAGGGAACGAACTCTCCAGCAAATGGAATCAATACATTCCACCTGAAGAATTGCCAGGCATGGGAGGAAAGGAGTTGGAGCCAAACTCGACAAAATTCCGAGCTGATAATGCGTTAGGGCATCAGCAGCATTCCAAGTGCCATTAATGCCTCAGGTTTGAGATTTTTTATTTTTCAGATTCTGTGCTGGGTCTGGGCTTCATATTATGGGATGGTGAGCTCTCTTCACAGAGTAAGGAGACAAAACAATTCCTTCTCTAGCTGGGGACCAAGGACAACCTATGCAGCCTCTGGCTGGGTAATAATTAGCAAAGATTCCATAATTCACAGAGGGCTGATCAATAATCTTTATTAAGAAACCCATTGCTCTGATAGACAGTTATGATACAGGTGGACCTAATTGGTCCTCTGATCCAAACAGCATCACCATTGGCTAATTAGGAAGCCACCCATTGGTAAACAAATCTCCGTAACACATTCCACGTGTGCACAACACCAGGTGCAGCAAGTGAAGATAAGAACTGGTTCTCTTTCTTTTCTCTGCTCTTCTCACAGCCTTTTCCCAGAACGATACCTGGGAAAATTGTGTTCCTGTCTGTGACCAGAGAGCTGCTGCCACAACAACCGACCCAAATCTCAGCCCAAGAGCACAAACCCCATGGGCTGGAGAGAGAAAAACAAGCAGGATGGGAGTGCAGGGGCTGAGCTGGAATTGGACACTGAACTGCAATGTGCACATGGAGCAGAGCTGATCCCAAGGAGAGACCCCGTGAGCGCTCGTGCATTTTGGGACCATTTGGGTTCACCTTGGGTTCCTTTTGGGACGATTTTGGTTCATCTCAGGTTCCTTTTGGGACCATTTTGGTCCATCTTGGGTGCAGCCCTGGCTGGGCACTTGTGCTGCCCAAGGTGGATCCATGGAGGAGATCCTTTTAATAAATCCCTGCTTTATTCTGTAACTCCTCTAACCTCTGTTCTAGCTCAGCCTTCCCAAGGCATCCCCTGATGCCTGCAGCCTCTCCCAAATGGATGCTCCCTGTTTTTTTCAGGGATTCTGGCTGGGAGCTGGAGCTGTTCCCTTTGGATCTCCTCCTGGCTGTGCTGCTGCCAATGAATCCACACTTCTCTGTCACTTCTGAGTCATCTCTCAGATGGGGCTGAGGGTGGGCAGAGGCATTTTTAGACCCAAAGGGGGAGTGTTGGCTGTGGCTAATTTTAGCAGGTGGCCTCAAGTGACCTCTGATTCCAAAGGTTTTCCCTGGTTTGCGTTAATTTTCTCTAGGAATAATTCTTAATTACTACACTGGGGCAAGAGAGCCTCACCTAGAACAAACAGATCCTTAATTACACTCTTTAAAATCTGCGTAATTCCACCCTTCCTGAAGGAGTCAGGAGTTTTCCATCTCCTCAAACCCATTAAAAAAATTATTTTTAATTTTTTTCCCCTTATCACAGAGCCAGCCCTGCAAAGCTTTGCCTGTTGCACTTTTGAGAGGCACCTCGAAGCCAAGAGCTTGCTATGACAGCTGTGCCTTCCAAAGCCAAGCTTAAAACCCAGACCCAGCCACCAAAACCAAGATCTAAAGAGATGAAGGAGAATGGAATCACCCACCAGTTACACCCAAAAAAAAAAAAAATCAGCAAAATCTGCCTTAATAAATTTACAAATTCCCATTAGACAGCATTGAACGTTGGATAAATAAATTACGAAAAGCAGAAATTATTAAATTGTAATTTTTTGTTATTCACAAGTAAAAAGGGATAGAATGAGGGGGAAAGGGCCTCAGGATGTACCAAGGGAGATTTAGGCTGGATTTTAGGGGAAAATTTCCTCACCAAAAGGTTTGGGACAGGAGGTCCTCCAGGTCCTGGAGGGATTTAACAGAGGGGTGGATGTGGCACTGGGGGACATGTGCTGGCAGTGCCGTGTTAGGGTTGTGGCTGGACTCGATATTAAAGAATTTTCCAACCTGAATGATGATTCTGTTCCATGAATTCACTGTAAACAGATTTTCAGAAGGGGATTTCTGGACTCCAGATTAATTCACACAGAGCACAGTGGCTTTCCTGGAATGGATTACAGGGGACAAAGCCACCTTCCCCAATAGGAATTTTCATTTTTCCCTTCCTTAATGCACTTTTCCTGTTTCCCCACCCTTGTGCACCCCAAGATGAGCCCACTGCTGTACTCCATATCCCCTTTGAGCTGGGGACAGCTCCCTGTCCTCACTGGATCATCATCCCCTTGTTCTGACAACTCCTGGAGGCTCCAAAAATCCCAACACAGACAAAGAATTAAAAAGAAATTCAATTTTCTTCTTGGAAGCAATCAGCCAGAACATGTTGTGCTTACTGCAGAGATTAAGAGGTCTCAATAAAAATTTGATTTTTAGCACAGAACTGTCAGTGCTGCCTCCCTGTCACCCCTGGGGGTGGCACAGCTTTTAAAGGCACCTCAAATCCCAGGTAAGGAACATTATGATTATTCCAGATGAGGAATATTACTGTTATTATCCCAGGTAAATCATGTCCAACCCCTGGCGGAGCACCAGACGTGGCTCAGCCTGTACCACCACACCTGAGTGAGAAGCTGCAAACACTCACTGGTAACGTTTGTCAAAACAAAGAACAACAAAATAATGGTGATAAATCCAGAGTGTGCTGAATTCTGAGCGTTCAATTACACAGCAGCGAGGATCCAGCTGCTGGCAGGGGTGCATTAATCATTATTAATTGGGATGGTTATCTCCTCTTCTGCTTTATGTGTCCTTAATAGCACAAAATGCTTGCAAAATAATTTGCTATTCATCATAATTGATTGCTTTCCTCCTAAATATTAATCCCCAGAGCCATCCCTGTGTGGGACCTGGGAAATTTTCCTCTCTGAGAGGAGACCTCGCCGTGCCTTTTCCAAACATTTCTGATGAACTTTCTGTCTGCACTTCCCTCTGTTTGCTTTTTATTGCTGTCCCCCCACAACCCTGCAAATAAAAATTAATTTCTGGACGTGCTGCAAACAAAGCCTGGCTTTGGGAAAGCCTCCAGTGGAATTCTGGATGGTGCTTTTAGCTCAAAAAGCACGGCCCAGGCTGGGTTTAACAAATCCATCCCTCAGCACCTGCCAGGGGCTGCAGGGGGAGGTCACAGACTGAGCTGCAGCTTCCCAAAAATCCTCATTCCTTGCCAAAAATCACCTGCAGCAGCTGGGCTGAGGTGGGGCAGAGAACATCCCAGGCTCAGGGAGGTGCAGATTCCCAGGAATATCCCAAATCCTCTCCCCAGGGAGGCAGAGAGCAGCTGGGTGGGCAGCTGAGCCCAGCACAGCCTGGGAGATGGGGAGGGACAGCAAAAAAACACACTGGGCACCAAAATAATCCAAATCCATCACTCCAGCAGCCAGAATTCCCAGATTAAACGCCCATTCCCAAATCCTCTCCCTGGGAAGGTAGAGGGCCCAGCACAGCCCTGGAGATGGGGAAGGACAGCAAAAAGTGAGACCAGGAACCAAAATAATCCAAATCCATCATTCCTGCAGCGCCCTTGGATGGAAAAAATCAGCCAAAATTCCCAGATTATACACCCATCCTCACACTCTGCTCCAGGGAAATGCCAAATCTCCCCCAAAATCCTCATTCCTTGCCAATAACCCCCTGCAGCAGCTGGGCTGAGGGAGGGCAGAGTTGAACTCACTGCGGGGTCACCAAAACAGGGAAAAATTCCAGGTGTGGAAGAGCAATCCCTGCTGGGAATATTCCCATCCAAACACCCAGCCTGCTTTAACTCCTGACAGGAAAATTGCTTTAAAACAAAGCTTCTGCCCTAGAAAATATTAAAAAAATTTGCCCCTCGTTATCCACTGCTTCCCGTTTATCCATAATTTTTCATCTGAGCTCATTTAGAGCACCTGGTGCCCCTTTAACTCACTGGAGAGCATTTTGAAACTTAAATATTATCAGCTGCATTGTTTTTATCACCTTTTGCCCCTCTTTCCTGTCCCTTGAAGACTCCAGGCTGTTTAATTAGCAGACCTGGAGTAAAACCCATTTATCTAAAGGCTCTTTAGAGCACAGCACTCCTGTTGGCATCTGTTAACCACAAAATCTGGCCTCAAACTTTTTATTTCTGAGAGAAAAAATGAGAAGTTCTCTCTCAATGAACAGCAGAGAACCCAAAACAGAAGCAAGTCCAAACAAATAAACCTAAAATGGGCTCCAAAATGAGATAATCAGTGCTAATGACCCAGAAATTCTCCTTTTCACATTAAAACGGGCAGCCTTAGGGAAGGAAAATTCAGATTTTTGGAGGGGACAGAGCAGGAAAAGGATTGGAGGGGTTTTGTTCCCAATTATTTTCCTTCCTAAGTGATGGAAGGAGGTTTTTGGAGCAAGAAGTGGAGGAAAACCAGTGAATTAAAGCTTTTTTTATCCATTCTCCTCTAAGTCTCTCAAGGTGTTTTTGCTGCCTGCAGGTTCCAGCTAAGAGCAGCTCCCACCACAACGCAGTAAGGGAGTAAAAAAACCTAAAAAACCCCAAATTTTTCACAAAATTCAAGGCAAACCAAACCTCCTGCCCCGGAGAAAGGGAAACTCCTGAGGCCCAGGGGTTTGGAGCTGTGCTCACCCACCCTGCTCAGCACAGCCAGGAAACTGCTCCAAAAAGGGACAAATATTGAGCTTTTCTGTCAATTCCATGAACCAAACAGCAACAGAGATGCTTTCACTGCCTCAATCCGTGAGGGTTTGCTTTTCTTCTGCTACAAATGCACACTTTCCAGGATATCTGGCAGCAATCTGGAGGGAATAAGACTTCCCAGGGATATTTTGCAATTTCCACTTAAGCTCAGTCTGTCTTTATCTTCACTGTCATCTAAACTGTGAATACATTATTTTTTTTTCCCCCCCCAACTTTCCAATTTTATCCTCTCCCATCAGCCTATCATTCCTGGGATAGGAGCAGGGGGATTTTTTATTTATTTCTTGCTTAGGCAGGAACTTCACCTTAATGTGTTATAACACAAAACATAACAGCCATTACTGGCTTGGGTGGCAAAGTTAATATTTCATTTTCAGGTGTTTTACATCCTGACGGCTTCCCACGAACATCAGGGGTGATTCTCACATTTTTCACTGGGAAATGTAATGGGCTGGAAAGACATTCCCGAGTTCTGCATTCAGCTGAAGCACAGATGGGATAAGAACCTGCAAAAATGCAGTGGCGCTGCCTGCTTTGGGGCAGAATTTCAGAGATTTATTCAGCTTATAATCACGTTGATCAGGGAGACAACAGAAGATTTTCTTCCCTTTTGTTTGCTCCCCACACCAATGAGAGAAAAAGGAATGGCTGCTTTTACACCCAGAGCCAATCTTTAAGGCACTGGTGTGGAAAATTGCATTGATACTTCCTCACTAAAATGATCAACTTTATTGAACAGCAGCAAAAGCTGCACATTGGCACGGGGCTTTTAAAAAGAAATCTTCATCTCCCCTCCCTGAGAAGCCAAACAGGGCCTACAACAATTTTACCTGGATGATTCCCAAGGATTTAATTGGAGGCCAATTTATTTGTTGGGTGCAGAGAAAAACTTATTGACCCAGGGGGTTTAAAACTGGAGGAAAATTGAGTTTTGGAGGAGGGGATTTGATGGTTCACAGGTCTGGGTTTACAGGTGGGGTGTGATGCTTTCCAAGCTGCCAAATTGAACTAAATAAACTAAAATGGAGTTAAACTTAATTTGATGGGAACTGTGAGACTGAAGCAGGTGTGAAAATTCAGAAGAAACTCAGATTGCTGCGGTGAGCTCACCTTGTTGTGCAGTGTCCCTCTGAGTGACCAAATCAATGGGAAATGGGATTTCCAATCCATCATGACAAAGAAACAGAATCTGGGAAATTAATCAAATCAGGGGACAGAGCCTAACAGCAGCTGAAGCATTTTTATTGCCAATATTTCTTCGCTGCCAGCAGAAAAAGATCTCATCCCTTATCACAAAGTGTCTGGGCTTTTTAAAGGCCCAAAAAGTTCCTTGTGGCAGTGCTGAAAGGCAGCTCTCATTCTCCTGCATTTATTCCATGTTTTTCCTCAGCCTTCTCCTCTAATGCTGTACATCAAGGCTTTAAGAGTTATTTATTTACCAATAATTCCACTTTCCTCTAAGTGGAATTATTTTGATTCACCCTAATTAAAATCCTAACACTGGCAGGCTTTGCCTTTCATTTTTAAATTAAAAGAAAATTCCTGAATCACTCCAGAACAACCTTTTTTTTTTTTTTTTCCTCCCCACAGGGTTCTCCACTCAGGTAATCCTTAAAAAAAAAAAGAAAAATCATATGGCTTTGGCAATGCCTGCGCTCCAAAAAGTTCCCTTTCCTTCTGCCTGTGCCAGTCTGGCCACAGTTAAAACGATGCCTTTTCTATTTTTCAGGTTCTGTGCTGCTTCAGTGTGTGGGTCTGGGTTCATATCAGGGGATGGGGAGCTCTGCACAGAGCAGGGACACAAAACAATTCCTGCTCCAGCTGGGCACCAAGGACAAATGATCCAAATCTCAGCCCAGGAGCACAAACCCCGTGGGCTGGAGAGAGAAAAACAAGCAGGATGGGAGTGCAGGGGCTGAGCTGGAATTGGACACTATTCTGTAACTCCTCTAGCCTCTGTTCTAGCTCAGCCTTCCCAAGGCATCAGTCACAGCCATCCACTGAGCCCAGGGAAAGGTGACAAATAACCCACTGCTCACCCCAACCCGCTCAACTGGAATTTCCCAGTTCCCCCTCCAGAGGGGCAGCAGCCACCCTGCACATTCCAGTGGGAAAACTGTCCTTGTTCCCAGCCTGAAAGGGCCACATCCCACTCCTGCCCCTTCTCACCTGCTCAGTGATTTCATTATTCACAGAGTGGAGCTCCAGCACTCCAATTAATCTCTGGGATTCTTTTCCTCCCAGTTCAGGCAATTTACACCAGCACCATTGATTACAGTATTGATCACTGCATTCAGCACCTCACCCCAGCTCAGCCAGGCCCAGCTCTGCTCTGCCTGCAGAGCCAGGGGCACAGGGCACCTCCAGCAGGGAGGTTTTTAATGCCCTCACAGCCTGGTCCTCCTTCATCCCCTTGAAAATGCACAAATCTGTGTTCCCACAGCCTGGTCCTCCTTCATCCCCTTGAAAATGCACAAATCTGTGCTCCCACAGCCTGGTCCTTCTTCATATTTCTGAAAATGCACAAATCTGTGCTCCCACAGCCTGGTCCTTCCTCATCTTTCTGAAAATGCACAAATCTCTGCTCCCACAGCCTGGTCCTTCCTCATCCCCCTGAAAATGCACAAATATGTGCTCTTTTCTCTCTTTTCTTTCACTTTTATTTCTCTTTCCTCTCCTCTCTTTCCCCCTCACCTTCCATCTCTCCTCAGAGAACAGAGCAGGCACAAAGGCAGCTGAGGAAGGGCAGGACACATCCTTGTCCAAATCCTCTGTGTCAAAAACAGCCGCCTGATGCGCTCCTCCTCTCGCCCCGAGCTCAGTGACCATCACAACTCGCCGTCCTCGGCATTTTCAGCGCCGTGTCCTCCCCTGCCCAGCATCTGGGCTGCTCCAGGACCCATCCCTTCCTCTCCCTCAGACATCAGAGGCTGCAGAGGTGCCAGATCAAAGATCCCTTAATGAAGGTGGGACCAGAGCTTAATTAGTGCTGATCTTACCTTAATTAGGGTTGGGAGAGCGCCTTGCAGCAGGGCAGGAGGAGAGGGGACAGGGCTCTTTGTGGGTGCAGCTCAGCCCTTCCCAAGTGAATTTGAGCAGCTCCTTGTTGGCTTTATGTTCATTTTAGGGCAGAGCTGGTGGTTGGCTTTTCAGCTGTCCCTCCCTCCCTTTCCATCTTCTGTACCTCTGAAATCTTCGGGGTGAGTGTTGGGGTGAACGCTCTGTGTGTGGAGACACAAGGTTTGACTCTGTTTTCTCAGAAGGTTGATTTATTATTTTATGTATGATATTAAAGTGCTACATTAAAACTATACTAAAAGAACAGAGAGAAAATAAAGATCAGAAGGCTACAAAGAACAAGAATAGAATAGAATTTACAACAAAATCTTGTGACTGCTCACAGCCTCAGTACACGTGGCTGTGATTGGTCATCAATTGAAAACAATTTATATGGATTAATGGAAGATGCCCCTGTTGCATTCCACAGCAGCAGATAATTATTGTTTACCTTTCTTTCCTGAGGTTCTCAGCTCTCGGGAGGGAAAAAGTCCTAAGAAAGGATTTTTAATAAAATATTATAACTACAGGTGAGCTCTGTCCAAACTCGCTCCTGTTTCATCCTCCCCTTTCTGAATCAGAAGTTGGATTTGCAGACCCTGAGGTGCTGAAAGCAGCACTTCTGTTCCTATTTTTTTCCTTTGCTCCTCTGCACAATTCTGCTCCTGACTCACAGGGCCCCAGGTCACATCGTGGGGAGGTGACACAGCTGAGGCCACCGTGTGCTTCTGGTGGATCCCTGCCATTGATCCCGATTTCCCAAGCAGCATTTGGAGCCTGAGGATTTATTTCCCTGAGGATTTATTTTTCCGAGCAGCCCCTGCTCGGAGCTTTGTGCTCTCTCTACCAGAGCCCTGCACGTGCTGGCCTCAAAAGCAGCAGTGATGAGCAGCAGCCTCCCAGCTGAGCCCTGGCCTGTGCCTGCAGCTTGCCCAGGACACTTTTGGGACAACATCTCAGCAGGCACCTGGGGAGCATCTCTGGTTCTAGCAGAAGGGGTCAAAACCTGCAGCAGCTCCAGCTGGAAGGAGACAAACCCGGTGTTCTGCTGCCCTGAAAACCTTCAGCTCCTTCCTGACTGAAAATCCTGATTAATCCACACCTCCCCCAAGCCTTTTGGCCATTTGTCAACATCAGGAGAGCCCTGAGGTGCTTTTCAGGTTCCCCCCAGTTTACTTTCTAAAGGAATCCCTCCCCTTGCCAGGCTCCTGCGTGGCAAATCCCCCCTTTGCCAGCTGCACTCGGAATTCTGGACTTCAAGGCGCTTCCAATGCACTTTATTAAAAAATTGTCATCAAGGAAAACCCTCAGACCTGGGGGCACAGCGAATTCATAACATCAGTGACAATTTCTTGTTTCTTCAGTCTCTCATCTCGGGCTGTGTTGCCCACAGGGCTGACATCAGGTCTCTGGCGTGTACATAGATGTTCATTTAATCACTGCTGAAAAACAGCAAGGCTTTTCACACACTTTTAATGAAAACCACTCGTCCTGGTGGCCAGCCAGGCACTATCTCTTCATCTCCCCTTGTTTTCAAGGGCAGGGGAGAGCAGTGCCAGAATTCTGGAGAGGCTGAGCCAGTCTGGGCCTTCTCACCTGGAGAGGACTACAGGTAATGCCCCAAAAACATCACAAAATATCCAAATTTTGTGGAAAATCCTGCTCTTGGGGCAGCACAGATAAATTCTTGATAAAGAATTTAAATTTAATTTGAGAATTCTTTACTCTTGATAAAGAAATATATCCCTGCTGCCGGGATGTGGATGGAGGGAGCAGCACGTAGCTGGGGGTGGTTATAGGGACCCCAGCCCTGCCAGCTGACCCCACAAAATGACCCCTCATTTTTAGATATTTTATCCGGTTCTGTTCATGCCTCACCTCTCAGGACAGGACAAAATCCCTGCACTTCCCAAAATGTGCCAGTGGCTTCCTGGTGCCTTTTGAATTCTGCACTGGATTTTGGCAGGAGCTGGTTCCCATTTCAGCAGAAAAATTCCTGCAGAATGCAGTAGGCAAAAAGTGCTGTACAGAAATAATCACAAACCACAGAGCCTGCCAGAGGGGGAAAGGAGCAAAATGAGAGGTGAAAAGCAAATGGGGGAGATTGGGAACTGGAGAGCCTCAAGATGGAAATCCAGGTCCATGAGCTGCTAAGGAGGAGTTTAAATCCATAAATCCAGGCTCCCACTGAGGGAATCCAGCCCAGGGGAAGAGAAGGACACTGGGGACAAAGAACAAAAAGAAATTCAAGATTCCCCTGATCTCTGAGCATTGATTTATCTGACCATAATTGTGAGGGTAATTGCATTACAATTATTAAGACTCCAACTAAGACTTGGACCATTGAGCATCAGCTCAGCCAAATTATTTTTGCTTCTCTCCAGCTCTGTGTGCCATCATTTGCTGAGGTAAATGATCATGAATTCAGCAGCTCTGCAGGTTTTGGGAACATTCCTTCATCCAAAGGGCAGCCCTGGAGCCAGGAAAAGAACATCTCCTGGGATTAAAACACTGTTACCCCCCACACAAATATCTTACAGCTTCATGCCTGACAGAAATGACAAAAAAAAGCCTGGGATGTCCTTCCAAGTGACACTGCAGGAGACAGGGAAAACAGCAGGGACACGAGCCAAAACACTGACCAAATGTTTCCACTTTGTGTCAGGAAACAAAAATAAGTGTTGACAAATAAAAGCACAAGAGCTGGGCCGGGCAAGAGATTCTTCAATGTTTCCCTGTCTGGTTTTTTGCTTTCTAATGTTGACACATGCAGAAAACAAACAAACAAAATAAAAAATCCTCCCTGCTGTGCCTGGATCTGGGAACACATCCCAGAGCCATGGAAGGTGCCAGCCCTTGCAGCAGGCTTGGCTGTCACCAGGCACCAGCAGGGACACTGGGGACACTGGGGACAAGGCAGAGAGCTCTGCAGGGTCACTCTGACACCTCCAAGAGCCCATTGTCACAGCTGTCCTGGCACCAGGCAGGGCTGGGAGGGGACAAGGGGTGCTGGGGACAGGGTGACCTCGCTGTGCCCTGGGGCACTCAGGTCCCTCTGGGCCAAATTTGACCCGGCTGTGGCAAAATCAGGAGCAAAAAGAGCTGAACTCGCCCTCAGCAGGAGGACAAACCCCTGGCAATGACAGCAAAGCTGCCTTTTTTTTGTGTTTGGGACATAAAAATGGGTCCTTTCCCCCCAACCACTGCACTCTGGGTGCACACCATGCCAAGAAGCTGCCCCCATGCCCCAGCAGGGATATTTCCCCATTTTCCAGTGTTCTCTTCCCCTGCAGAATGACAGCAGATGGATCCATGCTCTGCTCATAACTCACTAAAATGCCCCAAGACCAGGAGAAGGTGTTGATGTGAGCTCACTATCCAGACTGGCTCCCCGGTTAACCAAGAGAAGGTGAGGAGCAATGCCCACCCCAGAGCAGAACTTTCCTCTCCTGTTCTTTCCCTCCTAACCCAGCTGAGCAGATCACAGCAATCAGAGCAGAGGTGTAAAAAACACTAAATCTCAACCCAAAACGTTCATTTGGGCAATGAATTTGGCCAACCCAGAGGAGCAAGAGCTGTGCCTCAGCCTCCAGCCAGGGCAGAGCTGAGGGGGAAGGTTCAGACTCCACTGTCTGGCAAAGTGAGATTGCTTTTGGCTGCAAGCACAGTGAAACATTTGCAGAACCAGCACAACCACCCCGAGCTGCCATCTGACTCTGTCTGGGGAACTGGGACAGCAAAATAGGAAGAGGAGAGGATGAGCAACAGCTCTTCCTCCTCAGAGCTGGCTCCAGCTCAGTCTGAGGGAGGAGTTTGAGGGGCTGCTGGAGCTTTAAACCACCAGGAATAAAACTGTGGGCCCAGAAATCAGCCCTGGGGGTGTGGTGTGATGGGCTTTGCTGTTTGAGAGCTTTCCTTTCCAGGAGAAGCACGTTCAGCCACCCCATTCCACAGGTAATTCCACGTTTTAGCAGGATAATGACACCTGCAGCCTCTCCCTCAGCACAGGACCTCCCTGAGCACCCAAACACGAGCAGCCCCAGCCCTGGACCCCTCCTGTGCCGGGCTAAACACGGCTGGAGTGAGCTAATGGTGCAGAAGTGATGGGTACAGACACTGCTTACGTAAGGCTCATTTCTGGAGGAAACTCAGCTAAAAACAGCACTGAGGAGCCGTGTCGCCCTCCACACGCTCTGAGGTTAAATCAACCCTGCTATAAAACATCCCTGGAACCCTTTTTCCTTCCCCAGGCTCAGCAGCACTACAGCCCCAGCCTTTGCAGCCCTCATCTCCAAGAGGAAAACATCTGGAGTGGAGAAACGATTCCCTCACGCCTCCCAAAGGACACTGCGACAGCAGCTCTTTATTCCAGGATAAAAACCCTCTCCAAAGTAATTAGCATGCCTCCAAAGTGGAGTAATTACTCTCCAGTGAAGTCACTTGTGTTGCAGAGGAGCGTGGCTGTTGCGGGAGGAGCGGCTGATTCCAAGGGAGCTGTTTGTCACCCCACGGAATGCCAAGCAGCTCCTTCCCCCCTGCAGGGAGGGCAGGTGGAATCAGGGAACCAGGAGTTCTCCAGGAGATCCTGGAGCCCGTTTCAGCCATCCACCACTTTCAAGGAAAATTCATTTTTCTGCTGTTTCATAACCGCTGGCGGGAATTCAAGGAGAAAGGTCAAATTCTTCCCCTGTCCCTGAAGAAGAGACAACAGCTGGGCCCAGCTCACAGAGCACCCAGAGGGAAGAGGATTTTTATGAACTCCCAACCATGCCCAGAGCCTCAGAAGAGCAAAATTTTACGAGGCACCAGAGACTCCACCAATAAATCCAATAAATCAGAGGGCTGAAGGAAAGCTGGCTGGGACCCTGCAGCTCCTGGAACTGCTTGTTCTCCAATAAAAGGACATGAAAGACAAAGTGGTTCCTGAACACACAGCCCTGCGCGTGCTCCTGTGCAGAACAGCCACGCCACAGGAGCTGGGACAGCTTCTCCCTGCCAAAAAACCCAAATCAGTGAAGGCACAAGGGTTAACACAGAGCAAAACAGCCTGGGATGATTTTCCTTTGGGCTGGGCATGTGCTGAAACGTCCTGATCTATCTTTGGAGCTCCTCAGCATATTTGCTCAGCCGATTTGCATAGGCAAATATAAACCGTGCTCTCAAAAAATTGCTCAAGCAGAGTCGGGAGCAAATTAAACACTCGGGCTGAGGGGGAGGGAGAGGGAGTGAAAGAAAGTTGTAGCTCTGGTGTGCTCTGTTCCTGGAGCTGATCTGAAAGCAGAGAGACTTGCAAACATCAAGTACTGGGGGAAAACATGACAGGAGAGGCAGGCTCGGGGAAGGAGACGCACGAGTGGTTTATTCCTGCATATTTCCCAGCTAATGTGGAGAGTGCAGCTGTCAGCACTGGCAGGGATGGCATCTCGCTGAGGAGAAGCTCAAGGCGTCAAAGAAGACACAGGTCTTCCCAGGACAGGGGATTCTGCTGATTTCCAGGCCAGTTGTGGCCAGCAGGGAGAATAAACTGTGCTGGTGCCAACCTCAGAGGGCAGAGCTGTGTGAGCAGATGTGGAAACCCAGGGCACTGGGAATATTTCTCTGGCTGCTCTGGGGTGTCCTTTGACCCTCATTCATGGAGTGTTGGGGAGGATGAAAGTTTGACAAGAAAGTCTCACTGATATGTGTGCTTGGCAGAAAGATTTTTGAACGTGGAAGCTGAAGAAGGAATAGAGATGGAAGCAAGTTTTGATATAGAAGCAAAGAATTGCTGAGCCAGTCTTACTGGATAAGGCAAAGGGTGTGTTAGTTAGAAGGGGTTTTTATCACTTAGAGCAAAGGATAAACCCACCTCAAACAAGAAGATGTTTTTACCAAGCAGAAAAATAGCACAGGGAAACAAGTCAGCAGATGTTGCAAGTAGAAAAAAGGTCTCAGAATTTTCCACTGCATAAAAATTGAAAAACGACTTCTAGCTTCAACTGCAATGTACCAACTTTTAGTGATTGGAGAACAGCAACATGAATATGGTAATCACAGTAGTTATGATGGGCTATAGGTAAAAGTCAAGGTATAGATTGGTTCTTATGAACGAAGATGCTCAGCAAAGAAAAGTACAGAATGCATTGTAACCAAAATTAAAGGGTCCCCAGGCTGCCTGCAGCTGGAGCTGACAGCTGTGGGCACGGGCTCTGTCACCCACACCCTGGCCTGCTGTGACATCTTGGGTACAATGAACTGCATTTGGAAGAGCTGCCTGCAGTCCCACATCCCTCATTTCAGCTCTTACAGTGGAGAGTGTTTCCTAGACTTCAAGGCACACTAGAATCCACAAAAGTGTGAAATAGATTATAGAGAGTAGTGTAGGTGTAGCAAATACCACCTCAAGTGCCTTCAATCCAGGCCCAGAGAAACCCACAACTGGTCCCCAACAAGCAGATCCCACTGGGAAACCCATTCTGTGTCCAAGGCAGCTGGGAAGAGGCTGGGGACAGTGGCAGGTCCCTCCTCCAGCCAAAACAAAGAGCTCTGCCACGAAAAACAAACACTTTGTGGCTCTGACACACAGGTGTGGACTCACCCTGGCTTTTGGAACGCTGATTTTTGCCACCCTGCCACAGCAGGGTGTGGGAGTTCAATTGTTTGTGGGATTCTGGTGGAAAAAGAGCTCACCTGGGGCTCTGCATCAACACCCAGCACAGCCAGGAGATGGATGGGAGGCTTAGGAAAGGCAAGCCTCAAAGAAAGGCAATTTTATCTGACCTTTCCCAGCCCAGGGAAGAGTTCTCTGAACTGGAGATGGAGCAAATTTCTCTTATGGAAAAGGGAAGAGGAAGAGAAGAGAACGAGAAAGAGAAAAAAAGAGAAAGAGAAAAGAAGAAGAGAAGAGAAATTATCCTTCAGGCCATGGGAGGCAGGACAGGGGGAAACAGGGTGAAGCTGCAGGGGAGGAGATGGGAAAAGAGAGGTTTAAATTCCTTCTTGGGATAAACTTTTAATGCTGAGGGTAAATAACAGACACTGGGTGCACAGAATCCTTGCTGGAGGTGGATTTTGGGGACTTGCATCAGGGTTAGTGTGATGTAATCAGATAGAGAGGGGATCAGGGGATGGATTAGGTGACCCTTAAATTCCTTCTTGGGATAAACTTTTAATGCTGAGGGTAAATAACACACACTGGGTGCACAGAATCCTTGCTGGAGGTGGATTTTGGGGACTTGCATCAGGGTTAGTGTGATGTAATCAGATAGAGAGGGGATCAGGGGATGGATTAGATGGACTTGGGGGTAACCAAGTCCCACCAGCCCCACTTTTCCATGATCAAACCTCTCCTGTGAGCTCAAGATGGGAGGAAAAGTGGGAAAGTAGAAAAGCTGATGGTGCTGATTCCTCCTCCTGCTGCAGAGGAACCCTGAAACCTCAGGAGCCCTGAAGAGGGGCAGGGCAGCATTTAATCCACTGCAAAACCCAAATTTCCTTTTGGTCTTCCCTCACCCAACCCAGAAAACACAAATGTAAACGAGGTCTGCCTAAAAACAACCTTCAGGATGATCCTGTGCAAAAAACCTCCATCTGAGCTTCCCAAGGGTGGAAGTTTTGGTCACCAAGCCCTCCAGACCCTTGGCTGTGATCAATCAGCCCCAAAAACCCCCTCTGGAGAAGACCCAGACCCAAATCCTCCTTTTCTTCACCCATGAGGTTTTCACTGGGAGATTCCAGCCAAGACATCCACGGAGGCTTTGGAGTGACAGCAGGGAGCTAGAGGAGGCAAGCCTGGACCTCTCCTGATGTATTTTTTGACTTTATTTTGCAATTTCCCCTCCCTCCCGTGTCCCAGCAGTCTCACACAGCCTCTGCCAGGAAATCCCAGCTCCAGGAAAACCCCAAAGCAAGGTTCACCCCTGGATTTGCAGCTCCCAGCTGGGCACAGCTGAGTGGAGATGGTTGGCACCTCCAAGGGCACCTGCAAACACAGCCGGACCAGGGAAACGCTGAATTAAGTTGAAATCGTGGTAATTTGGATCATCGGAGACATCCCTCCCCAGCAGGGATTTTCCCACCGGTTTTAAATCCTGTCCCTTCCCAAAGCTGCCTCACAACAAGGAAAATAAAACCCAAAATAAACTTGGTTTGCCTGAGGGAATTTGGGCACATTCAGTGACAAAACCGGGAAAAGATCCCAACAATTCACTGCTGCCGGCCTTTGATCTGCTGAAGGATTCCTGCCAGGCCAGGGAGCATCTCGGGCACATTTTGGAGGGAATTAGGGAGGAATCCTGGAGCTCAGGCTCCCCTGAACCACACAAAGGATCCTCCAGCATTTGCAGAGGATCAGAGTGAGGAATCCTTTTTGTTCTGGGCATGTAACATTAGGAAACCCGTCAGCTTCCATTCCACTCGATGACTCCAGTAAATCTCTCTGTCTTTTTGTCTATTCCTGCTTTTCTTTCCTTTCTTTTATTGTAGTTTTATTTTTTTTTCCCCTCTCCCCGAGAAGAAGCTGACGTGAAAAATGAGAAGCAAGAATTGCATTGTCAGACAGAAACACACACATGTAATGAATTGTAAGCTGCTTGACCCTTCCTGGCTATTGATTTTTTAAGCATGGACTGCTTTGCAGGAGCTGATAAAAGGCAAAAAAAAAAAAAAAAAAAGAAATCTGCCAAATAAAAATTGAACCCAGGATTTTCTTATTTGAAGCTGAAGCTTGTCACTGAAACACCACAATACACTGCAATTTCTTCCCTCTCCCCAAACACCATTTTCTGTGTGCATGAGAAACTTGCCTGCTTTCATTTATCACACTTTTTTATCAGCAGGGAAAATGTAAATAATTGAGACCATGAACAAAAAAAAAAAAAACAAAAAAAAAAAAACCCACACACAAAAAACCAACCCAACATTCTAAAAAAAGTGTTTTGCTTTCTGGGATCCCATCTCCCATCAAAACCTTAAAGATGCTCATGAAATATTTTCACACACCAAAGAAGCATTTTTATGAGAAGATATATTTCGTGGAGAGCAAAAAAATAGGAAAAAATTTGCATTTCTCCAACAGCTGCAGTAAATCCTTATCTCGCAGGGATGCTGAGAGAGGAACACTAAGCTTTAAGCAGTTTCAGAAACACATCTTCATCTGCCATAAATCAACTTATTTCCACTGAAACAACAGCTTTTGAGCCCAAATTCTGCTCCAGAAAGGAGTTCCAGGTGACAATTTGGCCCCCTAATTTTGCAGAAATAAAGGAAGTTTTATAAGGGAAGTTTTCCTTTCCTAACTTGAAGCGAGCAATGTTTTAAATCACCCTGGATAAACCCAGCAGCTCACACTTAAACCTGTCAGAGTTTCCATCAGTTATTCCCAAGAATTCCAAATGATTTGGAGCAGGTGAGGGAGCGTTCCTGGAACTCCCGTTTGATGGAGCAGCAAGGAAGAAGCAAGGAAGGACAGGTGCTCAAAGAAAATAAAGGTGCTGAAAAGAAAATAAAGGTGCTGAAAAGAAAATAAAGGTGCTCAAAAGAAAATAAAGGTGCTCAAACAAAAGTCTTTCCAGAGAATTTCCCACACACAGAAACATCATTTTCCCCCACAAACCCATCAGGCTAGATGAAAAAAAGACCAAAAAAAAACCCCAAAAACCAACCAAAAACAAAACAAAACCAAACCACCACAAAAAACAAACAAACAAACAAACAAACAAACAAAAAAACCAAACCAAAAACAAACAAAAAAACCAAAAAAAAAAAGAAAATAAAGGTGCTGAAAAGAAAATAAAGGTGCTGAAAAGAAAATAAAAAGGTGCTCAAAAGAAAATAAAAAGGTGCTCAAAAGAAAATAAAGGTGCTCATACAAAAGCCTTTCCAGGGAATTTTCCACACTCAGAAAAATCATTTTCCCCCACAAACCCATCAGGCTAGATGAAAAAAAGACCAAAAAAAAACCCCAAAAAAAAACCCCAGAAAAACCCCAAAAATCAAAAAACAACCAAAAAAAGCAGCTCTGTTTGTCTCCCAGTAAGCCCAGTACGTCTGGAGATGAACAGGGCACAGCTCTGCTCCTCTGGTTTTATTTTATTTTAAAAAAAAAAAAAAACAAAAAAACAACAAAAAAAAAAACAGAAAAACCCCAAAAATCAAAAACAACCACAAAAAAGCAACTCTGTTTGTCTCCCAGTAAGCCCAGCACGTCTGGAGATGAACAGGGCACAGCTCTGCTCCTCTGGTTTTATTTTATTTTATTTTATTTTATTTTATTTTATTTTATTTTATTTTATTTTACTTTATTTTATTTTTTTGCCAGGCAGAGTGGGAGACAAAGGGACTGAGAGGCAGAAGTGTTCTCCCCTCCTGATGGAGCCCTGTTTATCTTGCCCAGATTTACACCTGCTCCTCAAATAAAGAGATTTTTGCCCCCCTGTGTTTTTGTGGGAAGCACATTGTGCTGAGGAGGGAAGGTGCAGCCTCATTTGCCTCATTTGTTAATAAATGACTCCACAGCAGGGGATGGGTGAATTTGGGAAGGAAAAGCTCCTGGGGGTGTTCTGATTTGTGGGGAAAAAATCCTCTAATTGTCTCATATGTCTTTAATTGTGTCATAACATTAGGATGGGAGCTAAGAGGGGAAGGCCCAGCCCTGCCCAGTGCTGCTGTGCAGATTTATTTATTTATTCCAGCTTTATTCGGGAATCCTGGAGCTGATGGAGACCAGGAAAACCTGCAGATTTATTTATTTATTTATTTATTCCAGCTTTATTTGGGAATCCTGGGGCTGAAGGGGACCAGGAAAACCCACAGATTTATTTATTTATTTATTTATTTATTCCAGCTTTTTTCGGAATCCTGAGGCTGAAGGGGACCAGGAAAACCCGCAGGGACACAGGAAAGGAGCTCTCAGTCCTGCTGTGCAGATTTATTTATTTATTCCAGCTTTATTCAGAAATCCTGGGGCTGAAGGGGACCAGGAAAACCCGCAGGGACACAGGAAAGGAGCTCTCAGTCCTGCTGTGCAGATTTATTTATTTATTCCAGCGTTTTTCGGGAATCCTGGGGCTGATGGGGACCAGGAAAAGCTGGAGATTGATTGATTGATTGATTGATTCCAGCTTTTTTCGGGAATCCTGGGGCTGATGGGGACCAGGAAAAGGTGCAGATTGATTGATTGATTGATTGATTGATTTATTCCAGCTTTTTTCGGGAATCCTGGGGCTGAAGGGGACCAGGAAAAGCCGCAGGGATGGGAAGGGAGCTCTCGGTGCTGCTGTGCCTCGGAGCCCCCAGCTGTACGAGGCATGGAATGACATTCCTGCTGCTCATCCCTCCCCTGCCTGCCCCTCTGGGCACCCCGGGCACCCCTGGGTGCTGCACAGCACCCCGGGCCACGGGGCATGGTGTAGAATTTAGATAAAACCCTCAAAATTATCTATACAGGGCATGAGTTACCCTCATAAAAACCCCCAGGGTGTTCAAAACCACACAGCCCAACAGCTGAGTGTCACCTGAGTGTCACCTGAAGAGGATTTCACCCAGCTGTCCTGCCCCCTCAGCATCCACAGCAAGCAGTGCCTCGCTAAAACTTCATCACTCTTATCAGGGAAATGGATCAAAACTTGGATAATGGCTCTGCTCAGACTCAGGAGCGAGATGTTTTACAGAACTGATTTGGAAATGCTCCTAATGACACAATTAAGGGATCAAGAACAAGTTAAGCTGGACTTAAATGGCTCTGAAGCAGTATCAGATGCATTAAGGCACCAAAGTAATTCTGCATTGCGGCATCCTCGGGAGGTTCTGGCACACGGGGCCGGGTTCTGTCTGGTCAGTGTTTTAAAACAGGGCTGAAATTCCCTCAGGCAGGGATTTTACACCCTGTCAGGGTCTCCACAAGTCGCTGTCACCCTGGTTTTAGTGGCTACAGAGCTTTCACCTTCGTTTGCAGGCCCCACAAATCCACCAGCACCAGCGTGGCAAATTAAAGCCTGATATTAGTGAGCTTTGCTTTCCTTAATCCCTCTGAAAGATCCTTTAAAAGGACATTAGTCATTAAGTTATTGCTTTAAACCAATCCTGGAATTTTTCAGCCTGCACCAAGCAGGGCAAGAGTATCCCATAAATATAAAAGGGTTTTTTATATCCCATAAAAATAAAAGGGTTTGTGTGGGGAACTTGGTAAAATTGTTCCGGAAAGATGAGCAATATTGGCTGCCTTCATTTGTGGGGTGCTGGAATTTAAGAAAACTGGGATTAAACCTCAACATTTGAGGCATCCCAAATTCCTCTGCTGCTTCCAAAGCTCCTCCCTCCAACATCAGTTGAAGACAGAGCGTTTGGAGACCAGAGTGATTTAGAAATTGCCCCCATTTTTCATCTCTCTGATTCCCGAGCATAAGTCACATCCTGATTGAGGAGCGGATCAGATCTCAAATTATTTGTATTTTTCCCCCTGATTGAGGGTACATTTGTGGTGAAAGGAGCGCTGTGCGTTTTATTTACAATGCCTGGCTCTGAGCTTGCCCAAACCCGGTGATAAATTCCTGCTTTGTTCTCCTCACAGCATTTTCCTGCCTCTTTAGTGGGAGCTTTATGACTTCTTTTTTTTGGTGCAATATGAATTCGCCAGCCTATATATATGTATTCTTTTAATAATAAATACAATGTTTACAAGAATAAAACCTCCATCCCAGACAGAATTATGTGCCTGCACACGGATGGCAGAGCCAGAGGCTCCCAGCTCTTCCCAGGGCTAAGAACCAGCAGCTCCAGGAATAAAAGCTGCCATTTGGAGCTCACCTGGGAGCAGGTTTTGTTCTTAAAACACCTCCCAGGAGGAGAAAGGGGGCACAGAGAGGTCTCAAACACGAGGCTGGATGCATTAAAGTGTTCCTTGAGCTCTGACCTAAGAGTTTCTTTCTCAGTTTTGGTGCCAGATAAACTCCAGGTGAGAGCAGGTTTTTATCCCAGTTTTGGCACCAGATAAAATTTCAGGTGAGAGCAGGTTTTTTTTTTCCTCAGTTTTGGTGCCTGATGAAATTCCTGTGTTCTTGGGGGCAGAGGGACAGGTCCCAGCCAGGCTGCAGCCCCCAGAGCAGACAAAACCTCAACACTGCTGTCACCAGAGGGATTTCCAGCTCTTCCAGCCCACAGCACTTTCATCCAGGCAGGAATTACCAGGCTGGGCAGATCTGAGCTCTCCTGAGTCACCATGGATTCCTCCAGATCTCTCACTGTGCAGTTCCACAGATCAAAAACCCCCAAAGCTTCTCCTTCTTACCATGTGGTTTGTGATTATTCACTTGGGGGGTCACATTAAATCCAGCTAATCCTCAGGCTCCCAGGGCATTTTGCCATCAGCAACTCAGCACAGGGGAGGGGAGCAAAATTATTTTTTCTCTTTCTCTTTGTCCCTGGTCCTCCCAGAAATATCACAGCACTGAAGGGGATCAATGAGAATGTGCTGCTGCACTTCCTTAATGCTTTATTACAGGCACCAGGGTCCTGCTAAACGGCATAATAAAATATCAATAAACAGACTCTTTGCTGTAAAGGCTCCTTCTGCTGCTGCAGTTTCTCCACCTCGAGCAGGATTTCTGCAGCTGGGGATGTCTCAGGGCTGCTCTGGAAGGATGGGAGTGGGGAGATGGATGGATGGATGGATGGATGGATGGATGGATGGATGGATGGATGGATGGATGGATAAATGAATGGATGGACTCACAGGCACAGGGCTGTGGGGTTTTGGAGGCTGAAAGAGGAGAGGAAAAAAATCACATCACCAGAGAAACTGCCCACGAAAATTGTTCTGTTTCAGCCTCCAGCAGAAAGAGAAATCCCAAAATGTTCATTTGAGAGCAAGACAGATTCTCCTCACTCAACAGCAATCACAGAGAAAAAGAAACACAGCAGCACTTTGGATCCAGATTTGAAACTTGGATTTTGGGGACTGTAGGTATGAAGGGAAGGTGGTGAATACATGTGCAGGGGTAGGAAAAAAATATAAAAAGGCCCAAATGAATCATTGTGATCGAGCCCAGATAAAAGTGGGTTTTGATGATTGTTGAAAAACGCCAGGATTTTCATTTTGGTCAAAAAGAAAGGCTTTGACCTTCCCCCCTGAGCAGGAAATCCTCTCTCCATCCTGCTCCAGTTTTGATATCACCTTTCCTTTAGTGCCTCTGACGAGAATACCTGAGCAAAGCTGCAGGTACAGCGCAGACCTCCTTTTTTCTGAGCAGCCTTTGGCTCAGCCAGGGCTGCGTGCAGCCTGAAAAATCCCTGCTGACCACGCTCCGTCCTCCAGCTTCCCCCGGGGCTTTGGCAGAGCCCCTGATAAAGACGTCTGGTCTGACACGGAGCTATTATGCTGTTTACAAGAGATCTGTCACAGACAAGTGCCTGCTGCACAGGAGCCATCTCCTCCCCAGGCAGGGAGCAGAGGATGTCCCAAATTAGCTCCTGAGCATGGAGTCATTCCAACACCCCCAGCCACAAACTCAGCCAGGGAACAGCGTCCCGTGGCGAGTTTGGCTTGTGACCTGTACGTTTTCTCTCGTTTCTGCTCCCCTTCCTTCTTTGTTTGGCTTCTGTGCCTTGCAGTTTATCCAATAATTCAGCTGGAGAGAGGGCGAAATTCGGAGGGGAGGGGCAGGGGATGGCGAGGCTGAGAAATACCTGCTGGGAATGCTTTGGAAATCGCCCAGAAGTGGGAATACATCATTATGGAGGGGACTGTTAGCGTGGAACGAGCAGACAGGAGCCTGATGGAGCGGCTGCAGTGCCAGCTCTCAGCTCTGTGGGCAGAGCCCGGGAACTTTGGATGCCCAGATTCCCACGGAAGCCTTTCCCTGATCCCTTCATTCCAGGGCAGCAGCAATCCTGCAGGAATTCGGGTCTTCCCTGGGGCCTCACAGTCAGAATGCTGCAGAGGTGCCCACAGAAGGGGCCGGGGGAGGCACGGGGTGGCACAAAGGGTTAATTTCTCTCATCATCAATTCAGCCTCCCGTAAATTCAATTCCGCGATGCTGCGCCTGTGACGTGAGTAAATCACAGCCATAAAGCAGGGCAGGGAGGCAGGAGCAGCGTGTGGAGGGAATGCCAATGCCTGGGGAGGCAGGGCCGTGCCTCTGCCCGCTGCTGCTCCCCTCAGCAGGACGGGCAGCCCCGGGGCCGGGGTGTTCACAGGTCCCAGGACCAGGGGAGAGATGAATCTGACCCCATATTTTTTAGAAGGCTGATATATTCTATTATATTAATTATATATTAAATTATATTATATTATATTATAATTCTATTATATATTAATTCTATATTATATTATATTATATTATATTATATTATATTATATTATATATTATATTATAATGCTATACTAAAGCTATACTAAACTATAGAGAGAAAGGAATGCATCAGAAGGTCAGGAAAGGGAGGAATGAGTAATAAAAACTCGTGACTGCTCGGAGGCTCGACACAGCTGGACCATGATGGGTCATCAAGTAAAAACAACTCACATGAGACCAGTCAAAGGTGTACCTGTTGGTAAACCATCTCCAGAGCACATTCTGCAGCCATCAGACAGTTAATTGTTTACATTTCTTTTCTGAGGCGTCTCAGCTTCTCAGGAGAAAAATCCTGGCGAAAGGATTTTCATGAAATATCACAGTGACACCCCTGGACCCACCAGCCTCACCCAAGGAAGTGGGCTCGGCTGAATGGGTTCAGTGCAGGATACCTGCAGGTCTCCCTCTCTCTCCATAAAAGCTGTTCCTCTTGTTCTCCTGACCGGATTTTCCCCAGAAGAAGAGCCTGCACTCCTGCTGTACCTGGGTTGATGTTCCTCTTGTTCTCCTGACCGGATTTTCCCCAGAAGAAGAGCCTGCACTCCTGCTGTACCTGGGTTGATGTTCCTCTTGTTCTCCTGACCGGATTTTCCCCAGAAGAAGAGCCTGCACTCCTGCTGTACCTGGGTTGATGTTCCTCTTGTTCTCCTGACCGGATTTTCCCCAGAAGAAGAGCCTGCACTCCTGCTGTACCTGGGTGTGGAGCTGTACAAACGCTGGTGGTCTCTCCCTGTTCCTAAAAGGGCATTTCCTGACGCTCCCACTGAAGGTGCACCTGCTCCATACATTCCAAAATCCCTCCAGAACCCTCCAGGTGGGAAAGGACGGCAGGTTCCTGAGGCCTGGCACGTGAGATTCCAAAAAGGCAGCGGGAGCTCTGTGCACTGAACCCTCCCTGCTCCGTTCCCAGGGCTCAGCTCACCCTGCACCGCCCTGCCCTGTGGCTATGATATTTTATTAAAAATCCTTTCCTAGGATTTTTCCCCTCCTGAGGAGCTGGGAACCCCAGGAAAGAAATGTAAACAATAACTCTCTGCTGCTGTGGAATGCAACAAATGCATCTTCCATTGCTCCATGTGGATTGTTTTCAATTGATGACCAATCACGGCCACCTGTGCCGAGGCTGTGAGCAGTCACAGGAATTTTTTTATGAATTCTATTCTATTCTTGTTCTTTGTAGCCGTCTGATCTTTCTTTTCTCTCTGTTCTTTTAGTATAGTTTTAATGTAGTATTTTAATATGATATATAAGATAATAAATCAGCCTTCTGAGGAAAATGGAGCCAAGCCTCGTGTCTCCACACTTGGAGCATCACCGCGACGCTGCCCACACCATTGCTGCTCCAAAAGCAGATCCCAGGCAGCTTCCCCACCCAGGTGTCCTTCTCCAGGGCCACCTCCCCGTGGCCAGGGCGCTGCCTGGCCACCTCATGTGTGGCTCTTGGCAGCACAACGTGACTCTGACCCCAGCTCACCTCCCTCTGCTGAGCCAGGGCTGAGCCAGCAGCGCCTTCCGACAGCCCCGGGGGGAACCTGCCAGCAGGGACAGCCTGCCCTGCCCTCTGTGCCCACAGCACCCCCTCTCTGGGTGCCCACTTTGGGCTGTGACCCCCGTGTGTGGCCGTGCTGCTCCCCTGTCCCCTCCCAGGGTGGCTTTGTGGTCCCCGGCGCTGTCACTGCGCCTCGGCCCTGCTGCAAGCGAAGCTAATGCTGTGTGACACGGCACTCCCAGCGCATCACACACCCCAGACAGCACCAGCTGAGGCAGCTCCCGGCTTCCCAGCCTGGAAACTTCCAGCACCAGACACCTTTGTCTCCCTGCAAAGAGCTTTTCCAGCGGTGGAGAGGTTTTGTGAGGCAGCTGAAATCCTGTCACAGCCGCCGCCTGCTCTTTCCCCCCCGAGCAGGGTGACTAACACAGCTGCAGACTGGGTCACAGGCTGATCCCTGCTCTGATCCAACCAAACCAGGAGTGCCAATGTTAGAGGAGATTCAGGACTGCCAGCAGCACACAGTCCCCACTGCTTCCCCCTTGGCTGTGCATGGCAAAAGCCATCAATAAGGTCTGGGTAAAGATTCTGCCCTCCCCTCCTGCTTCTGTAGAAAAACTCATTTCAGCCCTGCAGGCTTCCTTCAGCTGTCTGCATCCCCCCTGTGTGCATAGAAACACGGAGTCACAGCCAGGCAGGGGCCCTTTCTATTTGCAGCCACTCAGTGATAAAATGCACCTCACCCAGAAAGAAGGAGCAGCTCCTAAAACAACCCTCCCCCTCCAAAGCGGGCTCCCTGTCTGACTGACAGCTTGGGAAAGTTCCTAATTATGTCCCCTGGACACTTTGGAGGCCACCCACCCCAGAGCGTGCTGTGATGGCTCAGCGGCTGCATGGCCTCGTTTGTACTGATTTATATTGCAGAGCCAGCTCCAGCCTCATCAGCCTGGCCTGACCTAGATTTCCCTCTTGCATAGGTCAATAAAAACACAGCAAATAGAGCTAATCAGACGCCGAGGATGCACAGTTAATCCAGGCTGGCCCCAGCTGAACAGGAACACTGCAAACTCTGCTGTCAGAGAAAGGAGAGGATAAATCTTTCCCTAAACAGTCAAAGGGAACTGTAAAAAGAACACTCTGTTTCCAGGACAGATAATTCAGGAGGGTTTTTTTTTTTTTTTCTTTTTCTCTCTCAGCTTTCTTCCCTCTTGGTCTGGCTGCCTCTGGTGGATGCAGCATGAGCCTCCTTCCCCTGGAAGCAGCAAGCATCACTCCCTTCTCCACACCGAGTTTATAAGCAATCACCAAAAGGGCATGAAGTCAGACAAAAAGCAAATGAAAAAAATGTGTGCAGCTGGCTCTGGAGTGTCCAAATAAACCCTGGGTAAATGCCAGGCTGCCTTAGTCACTGCAGGGAGCGGGGCAAGCTCCTTCCAGCCGTGCAGGGATCAGAGCTGTGGCCACATCCACGGGCTGGACATGCCATGGGCAGCACCCAGGGACACCCAGTGCCTCCCAGGAGCCACACGTGTCCCCCACTGTCACCCCAGCCGGGACCCAGCACTGAGTTTTGGCACAGGCAGTGACTCAGGCGTGGTGTGTCCGGGCTCTGCGGTGACACACGGCTGTGAGGGTGACAGGGAGCTGGCAGTGTCACCCACTGACAGCCACCCCTCCTCGGAGGTGACGTCTGTGCTCAGACAGCCCCGTCACCACGTGTGCCACCCGCGCTGTGGGGTGTGCGGGGAGCCCTGGCTGTGCTTGAACGTCGTGTCCCTCTGTGATCCCACTGGAAATGTTCTGTGGGGGTGGATGTCCCTGGGGTGTCACACTCCGGCGTCCTCACAGCTGGCCTGTGCTCTCCTCTTGTGGAAATAGCAGGGGCTGTTATCCAGGCCATACAGAATGTGGCAATAACAGGGATGTGCTATCCAGGCCATACAGATCATGGGAATAACAGAGATGTGCTATCCAGGCCATACAGAATGTGGGAATAACAGGGATGTGCTATCCAGGCCATACAGAATGTGGGACTAACAGGGATGTGCTATCCAGGCCATACAGAATGTGGGAATAACAGGGATGTGCTATCCAGGCCACACAGATCATGGGAATAACAGGGATGTGCTATCCAGGCCATACATACCATGGGAATAACAGGTATGTGCTATCCAGGCCATACAGAATGTGGGAATAACAGGGATGTGCTATCCAGGCCATACAGAATGTGGCAATAACAGGGATGTGCTATCCAGACCACATAACACAAATAAAATGCCCAGCACACCCCTGTACAATAACACACAGTCTACAACCTCCTGAAATGCTCTCCCTGAACATTTCCAGCACCTTTCCCTCCCCAAAGCAGCCAAAGTGTATCACTAACCACAGAGCACACCTGCCAAGGTGCTCCAGCCTTTTCCCTCTGGGGTTTAAATGCCAGCCTTGCTCTTATCCTTCTTTTCTCCTGACTGTTTTCCATGCTGGAGTGAAGCAGCCCAGCCTTGAGTGATAACAGGGGCATCTCTCGTCAATGTGCTGATGCCACCTCTACCTGCTGATGATCACCACTGAGAGTGGAACCTGCCAGAGTTCAGGGCTGGCTCAGCCTAGGGCTGAGGTCAAGTGCACATTTCCCCGGGAAAATTAATATTTGCTTTCTCCTTGCAGGGCGGGCAGGAGCTGCTGCCTCTGCCAGGGATGTTCCCTCGCAGGGAGAGCCCAGCCTCCCTCCTGCAGCCACCAGTGCTGTCCCCAGGCAGGCACTGCGGCGCTGCAGGCTCTTGGAAGCAGCCTCAGAAGAGCAGGCAAGGGGGCCAAGGTCACCCCGAGCACGCTGGCACTCCGGTGGCAGCAGTCAGTGGCACTCCCAGGAGGATCAAAGCTGGCATGGACACACCAGCAGTGATGAGGTCTGCACTTGTGGACAGAGCTGTGATGCTCAAACTGACCTCAGACCACCCTGGGAGAGAGCACTGATCCCTGCAGGCACTGAGCAGCTGAAAAAGGAAATTCATGGGGGGAGAGAGAGGAAAGAGCTGAGCTGGGCTGGGCTGGGCTGGGCTGGGTTGGGCTGGGCTGGGCTTGGCCGGGCTCGGCTGGGCTGGGCTCTGTGCCTGCACTGCTGGGCAGCAGAGCACCAGCCCTGCCTGCTGGGCTGGGCTGGGCTGGGCTGAGCTGGGCTGGGCTTAGATGGGCTGGGCTGGGCTGAGCTGGGCTGAGCTGGGCTGAGCTGGCCTGGGCTGGGCTGGGCTTAGATGGGCTGAGCTGGGCTGGGCTGGGCTGGGCTGAGCTGAGCTGGGCTGGGCTTAGATGGGCTGGGCTGGGCTGAGCTGGGCTGGGCTGGGCTGGGCTGGGTTGGGCTGGGCTGGGCTGGGCTGAGCTGGGCTGGGCTGGGCTGAGCTGGGCTGGGCTGGGTTGGGCTGGGCTGGGCTGGGCTGCCCCACGAGGGACTGTGGGGCAGTGTGGTTGGTTTGAGTCACTCACAGGGGACTGCAGAGCAGACAGGGCTCGGCTGCAATTCCCTGAGCCTGGACCCGCGGGACAGAACCATTCCCTGTGGGGACAGCCCGTACCTGTCACCAGACCTGCACGGAGGAGCAGCAGCTCTGCCTGCCCTCAGGAGATGCTCCCGAGTTTGAGCAGGAGGAAAAGGCATCTGCCCAAAGCTCCTCCCGGGAAATGAGCGCCGAGAGAAGGCTGGGATGGCTGCGCTGCACCGCATCCATGTCCTGCTGAGCCGCTGCCAGGGCAGGGGGAAGGAGCAGGGATGGAAACACAGAAATACGCCCGTGTGTGTGTGTGAGCTCCCAGCACTCTCCGTGCAGCACGTGAGGGAATTTCCATGTAGGATCCCGGGAATCTGCAGCCCTGAGAGCTGGACCCCGGCTTCTTGGGAAGAGCTGGGCACTCTCAGGGTCCCGGACTCCAGGGAGGGAGCGGCGCCATCCCAGCTGCGTGCAGGGACACGGCTTTCTCCAAAGAACTGTTTATTCAAAAGATTACAGCGCTTAATCTCAGCTCGGTAAGGCGAGGTTTATCAGCAAGGCTGTGCTCCCAAGCCAGCTGACGCACGAGCGAGTGGGACATGCCCGTGCAGAAAAGCTACAGCGGAGCAGCGCTTAAGGTCACGGAGATACCTGCAGTTTATTTTTCCCCGTGGGAAAGCAGAGCAGGGCCAGGCACGGTGGCTCCCAGAGCCGAGTGACACCGCCAGGCGATTCCAGCACCCACCAAAGACCTGCCCTGCTCTCCTGCCCCGGGGAAACCCTGCTGGGGTGGGCTCCGGCAAGGAATCATTGTTCCAGAGCCAGCTCCTCCCGCTGCCTGCTGGCCCTCCCCATCGCCGCGTCTCGGGCGCCGGAGCCTGAGCGTGATGTGATGTGACACCTTCCCCCACACTTTGTTATAAATATCGTGTTTCACTGTAACTGTGTCTGACACCCCCTTGGAGGCATTTGCTCATGCTCGCAGCCGGGGTGCGGGCACGTGTGGAGCGGCCCCGGGGAGCGGCGGGGATGCGTTGCCCACCACCCATCCCTGTTCCCACTACCTATCCCTGTTCCCACCATCCCCTCCCCATCCCCACCACCCATCCCTGTTCCCACCACCCATCCCTGTTCCCACCATCCCCTCCCCATCCCCACCACCCATCCCTGTTCCCACCACCCATCCCTGCCCGTGCCCACCCTCCATGCCCTCCCTGTGCCCTCCATCCATCCCTGACCATGCGCACCATCCATCCATGCCCATGCCCACCATCCATCCATCCATCCATCCATCCATCCATCCATCCATCCATCCATCTATCTCTGTGGCCACCTCCATCCATCCATCCATCCATCCATCCATCCATCCATCCATCCATCCATCCATCCATCCATCCATCCATCCATCCATCCATCCATCCATCCATCCATCCATCCATCCATCCATCCATCCATCCATCCATCCATCCATCCATCCATCCATCCATCCATCCATCCATCCATCCATCCATCCATCCATCCATCCATCCATCCATCCATCCATCCATCCATCCATCCATCCATCCATCCATCCATCCATCCATCCATCCATCCATCCATCCATCCATCCATCCATCCATCCATCCATCCATCCATCCATCCACCATCCATCCATCCATCCATCCACCACCCATCCATCCCCTCCTGTGCCCACCACACCCTGCCCATGCCTGGCCCAGCCCCCGCTCTCGGTGTTGGTACCGGGCTGGTGCAGGTGAGCCTGCAGTGACCCAGCCCTGCTGGAACACGGATTTCTCCCTTTCCTGGCTCCGGAGCAGAGGATGGAGCTCAGAGGTGCCCAGCCCAATGTTGATTTCGGTATTGCCCCGTCCCTCCCCGGGTCCTGGCACCCCTGGGCAGCCTGGCAGTGCCTGTAGTTATAGGAAATGCCACTAGATGTCTGTCAGGGCCCTGCACATTGCCTGATGGGCACAGCCTGGCAAGGAGGGGACAGGGACGGAGCACAATCTGTGCCCGTGTCGGTATCGGTGTCCCAGACAGCATTCCTGAGATTTTTTGGTGGGAAAAATCTCAGTTTGCCGTTTCACAGACTCAAAATGGGTTGGGTTGGGAGGGAGCTTAAAGATCATTTTGTTCCACCCCTGCCATGGGCAGGAACACCTTCCACTGTCCCAGGTTGCTCCAAGCTCTGTCCAGCCTGGATTTGAACAACTCGAGAGCATCCAGAACTTCTCTGGGCATTCATTTCCTTCTAAGAGGACAGCATGCAAACATGAACCTGTTCATTCCCTGTCAGGGTTCTCTTCCCTGCAAGGCACAGCAATCCCACTGGGATCCCATGGCTCTGCTACTGGAATTGCCCACGGCTCTCGGAGCAGAGGCCAAGCCTTGGATGTGCTGCCCAAAAACATCACTGAGGCTCCTTCCAGCCAAAGGGCAGCTGCAGCTTTATGGCCTCACCCCTCGGGTGTCTCTGCAGCAGATGCAGGGAAATTACCAGCACTGCTGCGAGGCAATTACTGCTCGAGCTGCTTGAGAAATGCCAGCTCTTTTTCAGAGGAAATTTGGGATGGAAATCATCTCTTTTTGTGTTTTGGGGAATTTGAGCTTCTTTGGTGCTCAAAAGAAAAGGATGGCAAACGTGCTTTTCTTAATACTGTTGATGTAAAAACACATTAAGGAAGCGCAAGGATAAAAAGAGGAGAATGTATTTTTGAGCATAAAGGAGAATATTTTACATATTTTACTATTTTTTATCTACAAAAAAAATTCTATTACAAAGGTATTTACGTTGCTCTGTAATAGAGGTTGAATAAATTCCTACTCAGTTTAGGTCCAGGTCTCTCCTGCAGAGGTCAGGATAGCACAGGAGCCTCTGCATTCAGGGCTGTCCCTCCCCATGGCTGCGCAGCCCAGCTCCAGACCAAAGGAATTGTGACAGTAATGGAGCAGAAAAGCAAATTTCTTTCCCTTTTGCTTCACAGCTGACGGCCCAGTATGGGACCAAAGAGAATACCCTGCTAAAACCTCCCGGAGAGGAGCTGGCTGAGTGCTGGCGGGGAGAAAAAGGCAAAAGGTAGTTAAAAAGTAATGGAGAGGACAGAAGGGAGAGACAGGGAGAGATTTTGGCTCCAAGAATCGGGGGTGTAAGGAGCACAAAGCATCTGGAAAGGCTCAGAAGTTGTGTCTGAAAAGCTCCCCTGGCTGATGTGTCAAGGAGCTTCCAATCGCCTTTCAAAAGCTCCCCTTCCCTCCGCCGCCTTTGTAATGGGTGGCTGTTCCTAATTATCTGTAAATGTTAAACGTTCTCTAATTCAATCAGAACAACTTGTTCACAGATGGCAAACCCTTCATCTGCTCGGCTTTCGGCGGAGCCTCTGCCTCAAGAGCCATTGATGTCTCTTCCTTCCCGGAGGGGTTGGAGACACGCAGGAGAGGAGGGTTAGGGAACAGGAAGAACGCCCGGCCTGTCCCTTCTCCCTGGCAGCACCCTGAGCTCCTGTGCCACCCATCCTCCCTCCTGGGCAGGGCACTGCGGCCACGAGGAAAGGATTGGGATGAGGGGTGAGGGGTGAGGGATGAGGGGATTCGAGATTCAGGGTGAGGGATGGGGGATTCGGGGTGAGGGATTTGGGATTTGGGGTGAGGAATGAGGGATGAGGGATTCAGGGTGAGGAATGAGGGATGAGGGGTGAGGATTAGGGATTTGGGATTCGGGATTTGGGATTGAGGTTGACAGATGAGGAGTGAGGGATTTGGGGTGAGGGATGAGGATGAGGAATTCAGGGATTTGGGATTCAGGATTCAGGATTCAGGATGAGGAATTCAGGATTCGGGATTCAGGATTTGGGATTCAGGATTCGGGATTCAGGATTCGGGATTCGGGATTTGATGTGAGGAATTTGGTGATTCAGGATTTGGGGTGAGGGATTCGGGATTCAGGATGAGGGATTCAGGATTTGGGATTCAGGATTCAGGATTCAGGATTCGGGATTCGATGTGAGGAATTTGGTGATTCAGGATTCGGGGTGAGGGATGAGGATGAGGAATTCAGGGATTTGGGATTCAGGATGAGGGATGAGGGATGAGGGATTCAGGATTCGGGATTTGGGGATTCAGGATTTGGGGCTTCGGGGTCCTCCTCTCCCCGCTGCCATGCTGCTCCTGGTCTCGTTCCCACCCTGCCACAGGTGCCCGCTGTGTTATCCTGGATCCCGAGGCAGTTGTGGCACAGGCTGGCACTCCCCTCCCTCTGCCCGCCCGCGCTGTCACCTCCAGGCCAGCTCCTGTCACGCCCGTGCCCCGCTGACGCTGATCCCCTTGGACTCCGCGCTCCTCCTCTCGTTTTCTGCCCTGAGTGGCACATGCCAGCACTCTGTCCCTTCTCATTCCCTGCTCCTGGCCACAGGGCCTGTCCCCTTGCTGCTGTCCCAGTTTGATGGTCAGGGCAGCAAAGCCCTGCCCAGCGCCCAGGAATGGCTGTGACAGGGATCCCGAATCAGGTGACAGGGATCCCAAATCAGGTAACAGGGATCCCAAATCAGGCGATAGGGATCCCGAATCAGGTAACAGGGATCCTAAATCAGGTAACAGGGATCCTAAATCACGTAAGAGGGATGCCAAATCAGGTGACAGGGACCCTAAATCAGGTAACAGGGATCCCAAATCAGGTAACAGGGATCCCAAATCAGGCGATAGGGATCCCAAATCAGGCGATAGGGATCCTGAATCAGGTAACAGGGATCCTAAATCAAGTGACAGGGATCCTAAATGAGGTAACAGGGACCCTAAATATGGTGTCCCCATTCCTGACACTAAAATCTGTGATTTTCCCCACTCCTGATACCAAAATCTGTGATTGTCCCCACTCCTGACACGAAAATTTGTGATTTTCCCCACTCGTGACAGTAAAATCTGTGATTTACACCAGGGGCACGGGGACAAAGGAGGGGGCAGCCAGGTTTTCTCCTCAGACCCAAGGGACACTCCTTGCTGCTGATTCCTAATGATTTATTGAAGCATCTACTCTTCCTCCCAGACCCAGAAAAGGGTCTCGCCTTTGATCAACCAGTGACTCACCATCTGCAGCCGAGGTGATTTACGACAAGCACGAGCTATTTCTGCTCATGCAAGGGGAGAAAAATAGGGCTCCTCATCAGCAGGAGGGTGGGAAGGAGGGAAAACAAGCCGCCCACGGGCCGTGAGGCTGCCTGGGCTGGGCCTGGCTGCTCCCCCAGCACCGGCTCCCCACGACAAAGGTGCTGTGGAAGGGAGGTGAGGGGGAGATTCTGACGTCTCACACAGATGGCTCCACGCCAGGATGGGAATAGAACAGCTCTGAGATGCTGTGTTGGATGCAGGGCTGGGAGAGGGCTCTGTGAGCCATGGGGTGCAGGGCCAGCATGGACAGGCACTGCTGAGCACAAAGCCTGAGCATCACTCCAGGCCTGAACCTGCTCTTTTCCATGCCTATCTTTCCCTCCCTCACAATCTAATTGCTTCCAGATTAGCATTTTCTGGAAATTCAAAAAAAAAATCATTTTTCCTTTGAAGATACAAAACTGAAATCCTTAAAGACCCTTATACTTTTTCCATGGCAGCCCTAAAAGCTGGAGCATCACCTCCACCAACTCCCTGACTCAAATTTCCTTTTTTTTTTTTAGCTAAAAGACCAGCCCCTTTCCAGGGAAGGAAGATGTCTGGTTGCTCAGGATGTCAGCAGATTCACAGCTAACATTCATCCACCGTGCAGAGCCACTGCTCCACCTCCTCCAACAACTGGCTGAGGAGAAGAAAAGTCATTAAAGTGTGTGTTATATTGGCTGGAAAAATCCTTGGGAAGGAGCTCCACACAGAGCCCCAGTGGGCAGAGTGCTCGGCTGCTCAGGAGCAGTGATTAGGGAGAGTTTGTTAATGAAGCAGATTTTAGTGACTGAAGGCAAGTGGCGAGAGAGGAGAGGGAGCAGAGTGTTCAGCAAATGCTCTCATGTGGGCCTGCTGCAGCTGAGCTTCAGTGGCCATAAATCAGCCCAGTTCTGCCAGATTTTGTCAGCTGAGGGTGTGACCCAGAGAATTTGGGGGTCCCTGAGGGCCACAGCACCATCCCACCCTCCAAAAACTGCTCAGCTCTGCCCGCTGCAGATCCCAAAGCCCTGTGGGGGCATCCGAAGCTGCTTCAGAGACAGAAAGGTTTTACTGACTTTTCCAAACTTGCCTTTTTCTCCCGCAGTCCCTTTAAATGAGGGGGATCCCCCGAGGCAGAGCAGGGGGACGCTGAGTGGAGCCCAGGCAGCCCTGCTGTTCTGATCTCGCTGGGATGGAAATCAGCATCACCCCCTGGATACACGACCAATTCACCCTGTCTGGGGCTCTGTTCCCAGCTCCCTGGGCCCTGTGGGAGAGATGGAAGGCTGGATCAGGGCTCTTAAAAGACCAAACACCATTTTATGCCAGTGTTTACAGGAGGATTGCACCCAAAATGTGCCAAAAATGTGGGTTTTGTTCCCTCTTGTAACCTGTCATCCCTCCCCCATCTCATTCCTTTCCTGCTCCGCAATGTGTTGGCACAGCCACACAGGGAATTCCCATTTCCTGCAGCAGATTCCCAAATTTCCAGGTATGATTGTCTCCTTTTTTTCCCCCTCAGTGATAGGCAACAGGAAAAAGACTTCAGGGGAGTTTGTTAGCCCAAAAGCAAGACCAGGACAAGCCCTTCCCCCAAGATAACTCCCATCAGGTGATGAGAAACATTCCAAACCCTTCAGAGCACTTCCCAGGGGATGCAGGCCCCCAGAACTCAGATTTCCAGCCTTTATCTCCTGCCTTATCCACACCTAATCTCCCTGCCCCTGCTGAATCAGCTGTGACAAGAGGAAATTAGATTTGTTGGGAGCAGGGCTGGGTGGTTTGGGAGAGACATCTCTCCTTCACAGAGGGGGAAATTGGGACATCCAAAGTTTCTGGGGCGAGGAGACCCGCGGAGCCAGGCGGTGCAGAAGCAGAAAACAGAGATTGCAATCAGATCCTGAGCAGCCCTTCCCCGTGTCCTTCAGGCACCACCAGCTCAGCCTGGCAGGCTCTCCAAAATCCCTGCAGCGAGCAGGGAAAACGAGGCGTTTTCCCAGCTATCCTCCATCAATCTCTGCCCAGCCAGCCCTGCTCATCCCAGGATAAAGCCCATTTAGCCAAGCCCCTTCCCATCCAGCCCTTCATCACCAGGGATCGATATCCTATATTGACTGAGCTGGGCCCAGCCATTAACGAGTTCATTTTCCATCACTTAGATGCAGATGGATTCCCTCAGGAGCCCCGGGGTCACCAAAGTTTCATTAACAGAGGCTGTAAAAGTATTTAAATACATTTAGAAGAATCACTTGACAAATGGAGTGAGCCCACAGCCCTGCTCCTCTCAGGTTATCTTGAAAGAGAAGAGAGACTTTTGCTGCCCACAGAAGGACAAAAAGCCCTTAACAGCTTGTCCCTGCCATTATCCATCCCCAACACTTCACCTCCACAAAGGTCCAATTTCTCCTTAATGCTTCAGATGGAAACCAGTTACTCATTTATCCCGGCACTGGGTTAAATGACTGAATGGTTTTTGGCCTCCAAAATTCCCATGTTTGGTGGCAAACTGAGGCAGGAGGTGATGAAGGCTCAGCCTCAAATCTGCAGAGGTAGAGTAGATACCATAGACAGGCATTGGGAGACCTGAATTCTTGTCCCAAGTGTTTGTATCAGGGTAAAATAAAATGTAACCAAGCCCAACCTGGCCTTGAACACAGAAAATTCCATGAGAAAAAAGGTATCAAAAATACAGGCTGAACTCAGGGCTCTCTTCCTGTTGCTAAAATTCTTCTTCTTGCCACAAATCTGTAGAAAACATCAAATTTTAATCACCAAACTCTGTGTAGGTGCTGGCTTAGCTGTCTTCCCATGAGAACAGGATTTGGAACCCAGAAACGTCACCAAATCCCCACCAAAACCTCATGGAAATGCAGCCCTGCAGACAGTTTCCACTGTGAGCTCATTTTGTGTCAGAGAGCTGGAGCCACGCATTTGAAAAATTTGCAAACAGAAATTTAATGTGACATTTTTTTGTCCCCGCTCGGGAGGAGATGACTCATTAAGTCACTTTACAGCTCTTAGTGGGTGCCCACAGTGGCAGGGGCTCATGGCACGTGGAAACACAGTCACACTTAGGAGGAAGGGCAAATAAATCTGACTCCCCAAGATCCAAAGCCTGCATGAATCCTTCTTCCTCATGGGAAGGCTCTAAAGTACCATTAAGCCACTGATTTTTTTTTTCCACCTTTTTTTTTTTTCCCATCACAAATAAACCCAAACTGCAAAGAGGAGTTAGGAGCAGAGGCTGTTTCTTTGGCTGGTGGAAAGTTTGGGGAGCCTTGCCATGAGGACTCACCCTGACTGCCAGGCCAAGCCACCCAGAGCCTCTGGAAAGGTCTCGTGATTTCCCTGGTGACCTCCTCCCTCCAGAACCTGCAGAAGAAAGCAGAAACTCATGGATGGAGGACAATGAGGCAGGAGGAGAGGTTTGTCCCCTGGGACAGAGCAGCCACCCCATCCCACTGCCCCCCGTGCAGTCACTCCAGGCTGACAGAAGCATTCCCCTTGGAGTGCCTCCAAATTCCCACTGCTAACTCCTCAGACTGCAGCAAAACCCCTCTGAATAGACATCAGGCAGGCCCAGTTGGCATTCACAAAACAGGCTGGGAGGGGGATTACTCTGGGCTCATGCTGCATTGTTCACATAAAACCCCTTCCCTTCCTGGGGTGGAGGAGGAACGTGCACAGGAAACCCCCAGAGCCTCCCCACAGGAGATCCACGGGTGCAGACAAGGTAAACTCAGCCCTTAGCACTCATATCTCTGTTTATCAAGTGTTAAAGCTGCCAGCCTCGGGGACGATAAATCAGCATTTCTGGGATGTGCTGATTCCCACCTGGCCTGGTGGATGGGGGCAGAGGATTTTTGGGACAGCCAGAAATTAATGACATGGCTGAAAGAATGGAAGATAAAAGAAAATCTTTGCTGGATGTGCCTCAGAAACAATGGCAAGGGTTGATTGGGGCAGTCCTTCCCTGTCCCTGGGGCTGCTCTGTGTTCACAGCAGTGATTGTTCTCAACTCACTCCAGGATTACACCAAAAATTCCCACGTCTGGCATGGATTTGCTAAACTTAATGCAGAATTACACCTTGCCACGGATCTGGTCCAGCTCCAAGGCCTCCAGAGGGTGGCAGTGGCTTTGCCCTGCTGGTGGCAGTGTGCCCCTCACATCTGGGACGGCTGCAGGAGCACAGCTCCCTGAGCACAGCAGCTCTGCTGCCACAGCATCACATTCCCCCTCTCGTGCCACTGCCGTGACAGCCTGCAAATGAGACAGACCCACAAGCCTCCCTTGTGACCCAGAGATCAGGGCCCAGAAGAGCTTATGCAGGAAGAGAAGCCTATTTGTCCAACCACAAAAAGCAAAAGGCTTATTTCCACTTGTAAATTTGCAGCAAGCCCCGGTCCCGATTCAAATCCGAAGCACAGCGTGTCAGTGAATTTCCAGGGCAGGAGAAATCCTCTCTGGGGGCTCTCCCTCACGGATGGCTGCACAGCAGCTCCTAACACCCTCCGTCAGGAGGCTGCTCCCAGACTTGGTTGGGGACTCTGTGTCCTGCCTTCCTTGCACGGGCACTGCCAAGGCCCTGGGGATGGCAGGGCGCAGAGCTGCTCAATAATAAATGCTATTTTCTAATACAGTGACTGCTGCCTCTGAACGAGCTGTGTCCGTGCCTCCGTTCAGATCTCGGAGCTGAGAGAGAGCTCCCCTTGCCCGACCTCATCAGCAATGCCCTTTGAAGTGTTCCTGCTGATTCCATTCTCTGTTTCTCCTCTGGTTTCCCCTTCCCTGTGCCACGGGCTCCCTGTGGATGCTGTGCCTCATCTCCTGCCTGCCTCTGGCCCTCACGGACACGCCACACCATCCCCAGTGCTTTGTGTGCCTGCAAGAGAGACCTTCCAGTCCCTTCTTCCCTGTCAGCTCCTTCTGGGAAGACAGCAGCTCCTTCTTGGAGGCATTTCATAGCTTTGATGAAGGAATTATTCTCTGCTGATGGGAACAGGCTGACACAGAGCCCACACGAGGCATTGGAGTGCCCAGCATTGCTGGCCAAACCTCGGGCCAGTGGTTGTTGTTTTCATCACTCTTACCCATGCAAGACCCCAAATTCCAGCCCAAATTCCTCCCCTGGATTGACAACCCCTCACTCCAGCCCTTGCAGGGCATTTCCAACCCGTGGGTCCCGCCAAGCCCACCAGCCTTGCAATTCCAGCTGCTCTCCACTGGAAATCCGCAGCAGAACTCATCCTGCTTCCTGCAAGGCTGGGATTCCTAATCTCCCAGGGTTTCTTTTCTCCGTGTAAAATGAGGATTACGTTTTAATTCCTGCCTCACAAGGGGGTGCTGTGGGGATTGCCAGGGTTAAGGCACTCAGGCAGCACCGAAAGGCTCTTACCAACCCTTCGGCAGAGGGGCTCAGAAAAAAACCCCACTGCTGTTTGCAGCCTGCTCGCAGCTCGCATCAGCTCCCATTAACTGGGAGGCAATTTTCTCCCCAGTTCAGGTTTAATTCCTCCTCTAACTGCTGGCCCTATCTAGAGAACAGCAGGGCAGCAACGACTATCAGTGCTGAATTGCCTTTTAAAATAGGATGGTGCCCGGAGGTCTGAGGGAGTGTGAGCTGCCTGTGCAGTGCATGTGTGCTGTGTAGATGTGAGTTCACGTAGGAAGCTGCACCGGGAGAGCTCAGAAGTGAAGCCAAGCACGGAATCAGCTCGGGAAGCCCTTTGCACCTCTGATCCCCCATTGTTGGCTGCGCCGCAGACGCATTATGTGTGTTTACAGATGAAAAAGCAAAAATAAAACCGATGCCGGCTTTAAAATTCCACCGAGCGCAGCCTTCTGCACTGATTCCAAATGTTTATAAACACGGGAGTTAATGTAATCAGGACTGCAGCAAATACACACCAGGTACACGGCAGAGACAGGAGTGTCAAACGCGCTCCCAGCTCGGAGTGACAGCTCTCTGCTGTGGGCTCTGCAGCAAACAAAAGCAGCTGAAAAACCCCACCGAGGAATGCTTTAAAGAGCAATCCCTTCCCCCGTCCTCCTCCCCTCCTTCCAAGACTTTCTGGTAGTCATAACTGCAAAAATCTCAGAGAAGGTGTCCATTCCCACTGAGCCTTTCAAGTGGCAGGGAGCCACTCTTGGGAAGAGGCTTGGGAAGACACTGGGGGAATTCCTGGCTCCCCTGAGGGACATCCCTCAGCCCAACCCTGGTTCTGTGCTCATTCCACAGCAGCCAGGAGCTGCTTTAGAAAGATTTGGATAAGTCTGACTCCAGGAACTGTTCCACCCTGGGGAAGGATGTGCATCAGCTCGCCAGGGAAGATCCCATCCAGAGGAGCTGTGCCAGTGCAGAACCGTCACCAACTCCTCATCCAAAGGAGTGGTGCCAGTGCCAGCCTCATCCCAGCTCCATCCCAACCCCTCCCCGCTGCCCACTGCCCACGTTTTCCAGTGGGAAGTGTTTGGGGAGGTCCCATTCCAGCAGGTTGCTGAGGAGACGTTACCTCACACGGCAGCATCAGCAGAAAACGCCGGTGCCAGCAGAACAGCCAAAATGCTGGGAGGACAAAACACTGCAAGTCTGTTGTTTTTGGTTTTGTTTTTCCTTTTTTTTTTTTTTTTTCCCAGCCAAATGTTGTTTCATGCTCTAATGGCGATTTTCAAGAGCAATATTGGCGTGACAACTTATGTAAGTGTGGGCCAAGTTCCTACACCACTTCCAGGGTCTGTGCCTAAACCAGGTTTCACAGGGGTGAACAGGAAAGGCTTTGGGTCTCTGTTTTGGTGGCTACTTGCCACCTAAAATGAGATTTTTACCACCCCTAAAACCCAAGAGAGGGTAAATATTGCAGTTTTAGAAATTATTTTCCTTGGAGAAGGTGGGGTTCCTCACAGCCCAGTTCTATCTGAGGCACCAGGTGGGTTGGTTTTTTCTCTCTTTGTTTTTAGTGGAATACATTTAGAGATTTATGGAAGGGATTTCTGAGTCTCACAGTGGTTCATGTGTTCCTGCAGTAGGAACCTTGAAATCCCCTGTCTTATCACTGCAGGGCTCCTTTCCCACATCTCTGGCTGGGACGAGTTTTAGGAACCCACTGTTGTGAGGGGTAGAACAAGGAAGTAAAAAATGGGCTTAAACCAGCTGATCTAGCAAAGCAGGAGGCAGCTCCCCCAGCCCCTCAGAGGCCGTGCACACAGAGACCTCCCCAAATCAAAAACAATATAAAGTATGATGCAATTAAATATGTTACATATTATGATCTTCCTCCTCTAGAAATAACAAAAAACTGCCAAAGCAAAGCATTCTGCTGCTGCCTCTCCTGCTCATGCCCAAGTCCCCTCGGGCTTCACGGAAATTTTGGACTCACAAAATGCTGCAGAACAGGGACCCCCATGGCACTGTGTAATAAATCTTAGAAGTTAACAGCCAGAACTGTGCCAAATGTGATGGGTTTTGCTTTGTGCAGGATCATGAAAATAATACATTCTGGCTCAGTAAGTCAGGCCTCATGCACCAGGGCTAATGGTCCACTGCTGCTGCTGCTGCTGCTAAATGGATTTACATTTCTGTCTCACATGGTTGAGGTCTGTGATTTGGGAAGCCAAAGCCCCAAGGCTCTACCGAATCTCCCCAGATTCTTGAAGGAAAATGTGAATTTTCGCCCACCTGAAATGCAGGAAGCTGAAAGGAGGAGAGTTGAGGTGTGGCTGCCCCACAGATCTCAGGGACGTCAGCTCAGGTGCAGTGACAACAGAATAAGTGGGAGAAAGGGGAATGTAACACTGGGAATAATGTAAGCTGGAGCATTGTTAATGTGGGGAACTCCATGGTAACTCAGAGAGACCTGCCCAGGGGAACAATGTCTCATCGGAGGTATCTCTTTAATGGAGTTGGGAAAGGAAATAATGAGATTTTATGGATTAAAACTGAAATTAGACAGATAAACACTGCACGGGCAGGAAAACCAACCAGCAACAAGGATGCTGGGAACACCCCACGGCCTGCCTGTCCACAAGGATCGGGGGTTGCCCTCCTGAGCTCAGGTCTGCAGCTTCAGAGAAGAGGCAGGAGGCAGAAATCATCCATTCAGCAGCCTCAGCTCCACAGGCAGGATGTCCAAAGGAATCCCAGCGGCCTTACAGTCTGCGAATCTATTAACTAAACCTCATTACTACGTAATAACTTTTGTTATTTCGGAACAAACCTTGTATCTGCCTAATCCGCTTTGTTACAGAGCTGCCCATCCTTCCCTTGAACAGGAATTAACTTCTAAAGGAATTAAAAGGAGGAGGAGACTGCTGAAGGGGGTCCTTAGGGGTATCTTTTTATAGCTGCTGGCTGCCCCCCCGCCTTTCCCTTTCCCACTACGTGTGGTATCCTTCCCCACTGATTCCATCCTTTTCTGCCTGCCAGGCATTGATTTGTTCCTGTGTTGTTCTAATGGAGCTTGAAATCAACATGACTTTGTTGTTGGTTGTTGTCATTGTTGTTCACATCTTTGTTTGGGGTTCAGCATCCTTGCAGAGGCCAGGGCAGCTCAGGAGCCGGCATTAGCAGGCTAAACACCTCCTTAGCGAGAGATCCACAAAGGCTGGCTCTGTGTCCACATAATAAAGGCTGCTACAAAGCGCAGCGAAACCGCTGCCCCCTCCTCCCGCGCATCGGCTCTTGCGCCAGCTCTGAATCCCCTCGCTCATCAGCGCACACAGAGGGTGGCCACAACAAGCTCCTTCCTGCAGCAGGCCCCAGGAAAACGCTGTGGTATCCACATCCCAGGCGTTTCGGATTGCCGGCTTAGCTTCCACGTATTTCACTCACACCGCGCGGGGTGAAAAATGCGCTCACCCGGGGAGGTGGGTGTCGGGCACTGCCAGAGCCGCGGCCCGGGCGCTCCGGCGTGCGAAGGGAATTCAGGAACAGCCTCAAGTCCCCAAGCCCCGCGTGGCGAGGCAGGAGCGCCTCGGCCAAGCCACGGCGAGGCGCCCCGTGCTGCGCGGCGCGGCCGGACACGGCGAACAAAGCCCAGCTGCCGCCAGCTGCCAACATCCGGAGGGGCGGGCGGCGAGCCCGGCCACCCGTCCCGCCCTCGCCGCGCATCCCCGGGAGCCGCCGGGCGAAGGGTTAACGCTGCGCCCTCCTTCCGCCGAGCGCTGACATCACGGGGCAGGCTCCTCCCGCCAGTGTGTGCGTGAGTGCGAGCGCGGCCGCCGAGCCCCGCACCGGGCACCGCACCCGGGCACCGCACCCGGCCGGGGCCCCAGCGCAGGGCGGGCAGCGGGCGGGGGCTGCCGAGCCCCGCCGCCGGAGCCACGGCACCGCCGCAGCCCGCGGAGGGCTCTGCCTCGCCGCTCTTTATTTGTTTTGCCTCCCCCCTTTCTTTTTTGTTTGGGGTTTCTTTTGGCTGATTTTTTTTTTTTTTTTTTTTTGGCTAAAAAAAAAAAAAATTTTTTTTTTTTTTTTTTAATCGCATTTTCCACCCCCCTTCCTTCTCCTCGTCACTCGCCCGGGCTCTGCGGAAGGAAGCGCCCGCGCTGCCCCGCGGCCGGAGCGCCCCGCGCCCGCCCAGAGGGGCCCCGCGGATGTGCGGAGCTCCCCCCGGAGCCCTCCCGCCCTCCCGCCGCCTCTTTGTCCTCACGCACCTACGATCTTATTTTTAATTTTTTTGAATTTTATTTATTTTTTTTTTCAAGCAGACCTGAGCATCACCGGGGGCTGGGAGGGTGGGGGGCCCCGTGGCGCTGCCAGACCGACCCCTGCCCATCGCTCTTAAGGAACTCTCATGGCTTCACGGCTGCAGACAAGTTGCCGTGCATCGTGGTGGACTATCGGAGTTTGCATCCTGGCAGCCGCGCTCCTACCAGGTGAGCCGGTCCCCGGAGGGCGCTGGGCTCCGCCGGGGCGCTGCCGGGCTGGAGGCAGCCCCGGAGGGGTTTGCGGGGTGCCCGTGGGGGAAAGGGGGTGCGGGGAGTGCTGCGGAGCGGCGGGGAAGGGCGGGATCGGCGTTTTGGGGTGCGCGCCCTGGTCTGGAGCAGGTGTGGGAGCATCTCTGCGAGGGTGGGAGAGAGCCGGGGCCGGTTTCAGCGCCGGTTCGGCTCGGAACAACACGCTCGTTTGTTTTGGAAGCAGCTGCAGGCAGCGGGCTCCGGAGCCCTGCGAGCCGAGGCCGTTTGTTTGCTTTTTGGATCGAGCAGCGTCTAGCGAGGCGCAGCAGCCAGGCTTCCCCGGAAAGGCAGCCACGAGGCTGGGCACAGAGCGCAGATGTTTCGGGAGGAGAGACGGAGGGTTTCGGCTCTCCAGCATCCCAAAAATCCCAGCTCCCCTCAGCACACACTTCCCACGGGCTCTTTTGCGGCGGGGTTGGACCGCTCCCAGCTTTCAGCGCTTCCTTTCGCTGCCTTTGAGCTTGGCTGCCTGATGGCATCTTATTCATCCCCTTGGTTCCGATCCATCCCTTGGGTTCTGATCCATCTCTGGAACGGAGGACGTGGGCAAAGACGAGCATCGGCTGCTCCCCAGCTCGCTGGAGCCACCCGGGCGGTGGCAGAGCAGTCCGTGTGTCCCTTCCCTGGGCTAGGACTTGCCCCGGGCTCAGCACAGCGCTGGCAAGCGGGCGAGTGACCCACTTTGGCGAGTGCCCTGCGGGGGCTCATTTATTCTGCTCCAGCGCAGAACGGGTTAATGCCGTCCTGGAGGGCTTTCCGGGAGTCGGAGCCATGGAAAGGGGATCGGCAGTCTGCGTTTACAGCTTGTGAATGAACTGAGAGATGCAAACAGAGCCGGTGTTTTGCCTCTTTGGTGGCTGGGGCTGGAGCGCTGGCAGCGGGCACAGGAGCGGATCCAGCCCGTGCCTGCAGCAGCGCTGGGATCTGCAGCTGGAGAGAAGTTGCGGGCAAGGCAGGGTGGAATTGCGTCCACTCCTCCGATTTTGGGGCTGGGGCAGCGTCCCAGAGGAGCGACCGGGCTGGCTGGGCTGGGACTCGGAGGTCTGGGCCATCAGAGTGCCCTGGCAAAGACGGGGATGTGATAACATCGGGACATGGGAGATAACAGATCTCAGCGACTTATTTATCTGCTCAAAATGGATGAGGACAGAGATGGAATGGGAGGGGGTGGTGATCCAGAAACCAGGGAGGCTGTGAGAGGGAACAGGTTAACAGGGCGATGAGAAAGCAGGGCTGGGTGCACCTCGGTATTCCCAGGACAAAGGGATCTGCTGTGCATTGCAAAAAGAGGTGACGGAAGGGACAGCCTCGGGCTCCCCGCGCTCCTCTGTGCTTGCAGGCAGGTGCCTGGCTGAGCTCTGGCTCTTCACAAGGAGTCTCAGAACTTTCCATGCCGTTCTTCACCCGGCTTTCCCTCCTCATCCTCCCTCCCGGCAGCCCCGTGCAGGAACCGCTCCCCACAGCCCCGGGCAAAGGCACTGGAGGGGCAGCAATGCTGTGGTGACTGTGCCGGCTAAACCAAAAGGACTTTGTGCTCCCCTGGGAATTGCTTTCACCAAGGAGACACGCAGTGACCCTGACACAGCCTGGCATCTCACCTTGTCCTGCCAAGAGAGACTTTTTCTCCTATTTTTGGCTGCTCTCAGGGCTGTGCTGCCAGCAGCCAAGCGGGCTCATCTCCTGCCACTGCAGCAGCATGGCAGTTTGTCTTGCACTGTCCCGCTGGCAGCTCTGCCAGGATAAGCCAGTGGTGCATGTCGTGGTGCCTTGCCAAGGCCGGGGTACAGCCAGCTCCGCAGTGTTCCAGGAGGATCATCCTCCCTCCAGGAGGATCATCCTCCCCAAACCCTGGCCCTGAGCAGCAGTGCCCTGCAGCCTGTGTGGGCGAGACTCTCGGCCCGACCAGTTTAGTGGATGCACCACAGCTGCAGGAGTGTCTGATCCTGGATATTAAATATTTATTCATTCATTTATTTACTTCTTTTGGGTGCTGTGGATGGACCCAGACAGTGCTGCACAAAGCAGAGTCTTTACCAGACCCCACTTACCTCCTTGAGTTCACACTGCATTTTGCCAAAATCGTAACTATAAACATATAAAGCTGTATTTAAGCTTTGAATACAGACAAGCTTGCTTAACAAGGGGAGGAAACTCAGGATTCTTTACTACAATGAATTAGTGGCTGTGGACTTGTTGGAAAATGCGGTTTTGTACCCAACACCTGAGAAGGATCAGAGCAGTGCCTGCTTTCTGAAAAACCTTCCATGTCCAGCTGATCAATGCCATTTCATTCTCTTCTCACCCACCTCCCCCTTCAGATAAATGTTAGCTTTTTTTCTTTGCTCTGATAAGGAAATAAAAGTTCCACCACTGTAAAAGCTGTAAGGAGTCTCGTATAAAAATCTGCTTTACAAATTATCTTTAATGTGAGCGGTTCAATCGTCCAGAACGGATTCAATTCATGGTTCCTGCAGCCTTGCATGCCCATCCATTTGGAACCAGGTATCAACTCACGCTCCATTCAAGATATTGATATCAACAGGGGTTACAGAAAGCCGTGGGGGAAGGGGAGCAAAGATGCCAGGCAGCTGATCTACAGAGGTTAGGAACACTTGCAGTTCAGTTTATGCTTTACAAGCTTTAACAATCTGTCTGTTTATCCCCACCGTGGAGCTCCTGCAGCTTGAGATGCAGCCACACAGAGCAGAGGCATCATCTGTGCCTGGTCCTGCCTCTGCACATCTGGGCCTCCGTTCCCAAACGCTGGCTGCAGACAAATTCCTCTCTGCTATTGCTGGGCTACCTCCTGATCTCCCAGAGGGGCCTTGGGAACACTTTGCAAAGTGCTTTGAGGTGCTCCACAGGGGAGAGCTGCAGAGGTGGCTGGAGCTGCTTTGACACGGGGTTTTTCCATCACGGTGCTTGAAAGGAGCATTGACTGAGCCGCGGTGACCTGCAGGGCTGAGGTCAAACTTGGCTGCAGCTGGAGGGAGGGTTCATTTCGGGGAGGTACAACAGCTCTCTGGAGTGCTGGGAAGAGCCAGAGCGTGTCACTGCAGGATCTGCTCCATCTTGTACTTTCTAGAGCTGCTTTAATATCCCAAAGTAGCTTCCAAAATGAAAAAAAAAAAAAAAAAAAGTTGCCAGAGTCTCCTTCAGCCTTTGGGTTGAGTTCTTGGCTGTTATTTTTTCTTCCCCTGCCACCTGCCTCCTCCCAAAACTCACAAACAGCAGCATCAGGCTATTTCAGGAAGCAAAAGCGTGTTTTGGCTGATTTTTTTGTCTTTAAACCTCACTTAAACCGACCGGTCGGGTTTTACCCCGTGTGAATGGAGGAGCTGCTGAGTGTGTCAGCGTGGGTGAGGCGCCAGGCTGGGGCAGAGGCAGCTCAGCCCACGAGCAGGGGGTGTCTGCCCCATGGCAGGGATGCTGTTTGCCCCCTGAACCAGCAGCGTTGGTCAGGCAGGAGCTCCCAGCCCACTCCCATCCACAGGGAGATTCCAGGGGCACATCCAGCAGCACTTCCAGTGCTTGGGATGAGCCGGTGGCCGAGGAGATGCTGGCAGAGCCTGGCACATCTCTCCTTGCATCACCCCAGCTCTGGGCTGCAGCTGGACCAGCCACAAAAGCCGAGCTTAAAGGGAGGCACCACAGGGCTCCTTTGAGCAGGGCTCACACCTCGGCTGAATCATGGAAGGAACCAGAAGAGCCGGTTGTCCGTGACCTGCTTCCCAAGCCTGGCTGCCACTCGTGCCCTCTGCTAGTGCCACTCAGGTTGGGGACAGCCTGGGGGGACAGCAGCAAGTGGCCTTTTCCCACCTCTTCCCACCTGGGGAGTCACACAGCACTGCCAGCAGACAGGGATGGGGCAAGAACTGCAGGAAAAAGGGGTTTTAATCCCAGAATCCACAATTATTTGGATTGGAAGGCACCTTAAAGATCATCTCCTTCCAACCCCCTGCCTTGGGCAGGGACACCTTCCACCAGACTGGTTTGCTCCAAGCCAAACATTTTGGGAAGAGCTGGAGTTGGGCTGTGTGTGAGAGCTGCAGGGGTGAGTTGGCCAGTGCTCAAGAGGATGGCCACAGTCCTCAGGGCTGCCAAGAAAGGGTTTGAATCTTGCAACATCCTTGCCCGAGGTGCTGATGGCTCTTGCTCTGTCCCTTTCACAGGCCAGCCGGGCTTATCAGTGCAAAAAAGCAGAAACAAATGAGGGAGGGACAAAGAAAGGTACTCCAATCTCACAGCCCCTGGAGATCCTGCTTTTTCAAATAATGTCAGATTAAATCAGGGCAGCTCTGCGGAAGGGTGAGCTGGTGCCGCCAGCCACTGGAGCAGGGACCCAGTTTGCGCTGGAGACACCTCTTTGTGTTAATTACCAGAGCTCAGCCAGCCCAGCACGGAGCTTTCCCAGCTCAGTGTTCCAAGTGAAGGTTTGTTTAAGGAATGAGAGGTTCATACACGTTTCCTCCTGGCTGCTGTTAAGCCATGGATGTTCTCCCAGGTGCACGTTTTGTCTGGCTTCTCCCAGCGCAGGATTAGTCCAGGCTGGATTGAGGCACATCCCAGCACACACCCGGGGTTTTCAAGGGGAACCCCTCAGCTTTGGAGCAGAACAGAATCTGCTCAAATGCCGAAGAGGGAAGAAGGAAGGAGAGGTTCCCCTCTGGCTCCACGCTGGGTTTAGCGTTCCTTCTCCGTCACATGGAGAAATGGGAAGAGAAATTCGCAGCACGTGTTACTGTCTGTGCCCTGTGCTGTGTCCCAGCCTCCTTGGGGACACGTGTGGAGCCCAGCTCCTGCTCTGCACTGAGTGCTTGTCCTGTCTGGGCACTGCTTGCAGCCCTTCCCACAGACCGGCAGCAGAGCCATGGCAGCTCCATCTCTGTGCAGTCCCAGGGCACACAAAGAGCAGCTCCTGGCCATGAGAAAGGGACACAGCTCCTGTCCCTTGCTGTCCCCAGCTCAGAGGGACAGGAGGGCCCAGCTCAGGGAGGCACAGAGGGCCTGGCCAGCGGGCTCTTGTCATGTCAGCAGCTTTGTGGGGTGCTGGGGAGGGGTGGGAGGAACTGACCCAACCTGATGAACCATCTCTTCTCCATTCCCCCACCACAAAGCAGTCCCTGCAGGAGGTTTATAATCCTGCCCTGACATTACTGGGTGTGATGCAAGATGGAAGCATTTCTAAGCATTATCCACCCAACTCTCCTCTCTCTGCTGCAGGCCTGCCCTCCCTGGCCCTGAGCCAGACCAGTTGGAGACTGGTGGACAGCACTTCAGCCTCCAGGTGTGCAGGGAGAAGAGCCTGGGAGAGGCAGGAGCAGTGTGATTCTCCTCCCTGGGAGTTAGAGCACAATGAAGGGGTTTTCTGTCCTCCATCCCAGCCTATTTGCCTTTCTAGCTGCAGGAAACAGCAAAGTGCTTCCATCTGCTCCCAACCACGCAGGGATGCTCCAGATGTGGTCCAGGACCTGCAAATCACATCCCTGCCTCGGAGCAGAGGCAGGCACCAGATGGACCACCTGGCTGAGAGACAGCAGGTACTCCCAAGCCTGCTTAGGCAAGAGGACTCAGCCTCCATCTCTCTTCCCAGCAGTTCTCTCCCTGCCTGTAATCATGCTGGTTGTGAGGCTGTTTTGCTTCTCTTGTGGATCCATCCCTCCCTCCTCCTGAGAGGAGCATCAGGAGCCACAGCCAGGAGTGACAGAGGGTCCAGGGCTAACATCCAGCCTTCCCAGAGCCATCCCAGCACCAGGGGCTGTCTGTGAGGGGCCCAGGGGGCTGGAATGGAGTGCTGTGTGGCCACCTGAGAGCCAGCCCTGTGCTCTGTGTGGCTCCAGGTAGTGAGGCTGCTGCAGTGCAGCTGTGTCATGTGGGAGCAGGGATTTCACCTGGTGTCTGCTCTGGGGTTCTCACATCTCACACGTGGCAAAACCAGGTTTCATTTCTTATTTCCTGGCAGGACACCCTCTGGACCAAGGGAAATGCTGCTGGAGCAGCTTTCCACTGACCATTTTCACAGCCCAAGGGCACAGTCTGGGGGCAGAGCTCTGGCTGTGGGCTCAGGGTCTGATGCTGATGGGTACAAGAGGTTGGTGTGACTCAAGAGCGGAGGGCTGTAATTAGAGGTTGTTGTGCTGAGTGCCCTGGCAATGCCAAGGGTTACAAATGATCCCTGACGGGCAGAAGTCACAGACCCAGGGGAGAATTTAATGGCAGAAGTAGGGGAGGAGAGAGGTGAGAGTTTCTGTCACTCTCTGTTCCTGATTTCTGTGCAGAGCAGCCTGACATGGGGTGGTTTTGCTGCCCTGTGAGGAGCTCAGGGCAGGACAGAGCAGCAAGGAGGGATGAACCCTGCCCTGTCCTTGGGCAGCCCAGTGTGAGCCTGCTCAGCTCGAGGCTGGTGCCACTTATCAGCTCTAAGTTCCCAGTTCTGAGTTATCAGTTCTGTGGAGTCATAACTCACCCAACCCCACGACCCTGATGGAGGTTCCCCTTGCCTTGAAACCTCTCCTGGAAATAACCCTAAAAGCCAGCAGTCAGGAGGACACTTTGCACTGGAGAATTACCTGCATCAAGCTCTGGCTACATTTTTCTTAGGAAAGGCATCCAAGGGGTTTTACTCTGACTTTTCTTGGGCTACACAATCAGCAGAGACCCCTTGGAGGCAACCCAGAGTCTTGTTCCCACCAGTGCTGATGGCCTTCCTAACCTGGGGGTGCCAAAACTAGAGGAAATGTTAAGGATTAATAGTCCAGATCAATTTAGGAACACATAAGAAGATCTCCCCATTCTGCAGGGGTTGTATTTCAATTTTCTTGCCTGTCTCCTCACTTAGCCAAGGCAATGTTGTTCTAAGGGCTGGAACAGGAGGCAGAAGCAGATTTGATGGTGCACAACTGCACAAGCTGCTCATTCCTGGGCCTCTTTGGGCTCTTCCCCTGGTCACCTGCACCAAGGGAGTGTCTGGGGATCATGCTGGAGGAAGGGACATCTCTGGATACGGGGCAGAAGCGGGGCTGTGCCCATTTATGGCCGCTGAGGATCAGGGATGTGTTGCATAGCAGCATCCCTGCCATGCTGTAATTCATATCAGCTGCCAGTTTCCATTGGATACAGGACCCCTCTTGGCTCTGCCAGGCTCCATGGAGTGCTGGATGTTTGACTTGGGAATGCTGAGTTGATTTTCGTGTGCAGGGTGCTGAGGGGAAAGGATGGATCTCTTTCCTCCAGTCATGGATCTCTTTCCTCCAGCTCAGCCCCCCAAAATCTGGGTGCTGTCTGAGAGGCCAGGAGCTCTCTGTGTGTGAGTTTTGTACCCAGTGATGAGGCTGAGCTTTGCCAAATTTACCTCGAGCTCAGATTCAGTGAGAACACAGGGAAAGTGGGGGAGGGCTTGTGGGGATCTCCTCTCCCAGGGAGTGATTGCAGTGCTCTGATCTTTCCAGGAGGTTTCTTTGGGGATTTGCTGGCTGCTGGGATGCCTGATGGGTGTGCTGTGAATCCCTTTGATAGGAGCTGGATGGGACCCTGTGGAGGATGGCAGCAGTCCTGGGCAGGGAGGGAGAAAGGCTTGGACAGAGCAGAGCTTGTAAAAGGAGGAATGTTCTCTGTGCCCAAGGAGGGAATAAGGAGCAGGACTGAGGAAAAGGAACACTGCAGTGGTTGCAGGGAAAGTCAGCCCTGGCAGTTTTATCTGGGGTTCTCCAGGAGAAACAGGCTGGGAGCTCTCACATCCTGTCACCTGCAGCCTCATTCAGCCCCTGATCAGTCAGCTCTTGACAAGGTTTCCTGGATGTCCACCCAGAAACCAGCTCAGTGTGCCCACCCCAGCACTGCCCCACTGCAGCTCGAGGAAGGAACAGGAAGGAAACTGGCCTGGCCATCCTGCCTGTGTTGATCCATGGATTCCCAGCTCCAGAGCTCAGGCGGCCTCACCAGGGCTGGGACAGTCCCCTGGGACATCACCCCAGACACCGAGCAGGCAGGGACAGGGCAGGAGTCACCCCCCAGGATTCCAGGGACTTGCATTTGCTGCTGATTCGCTTTGGAGCTGGAGTAGCAATTTGCCAGTGAAAGAACCTTTATCCCCTGACTCCCCCAGTCCTTCTGGGAGTTTGATTTCTCAGCTCACAACAGAATGATGGCAGTAGCAGTGAATTCTCTGGGGCTAATATTGCCAGCTAGCACACTATAGAAAGAAAATTCTTTATTTGTTGGCGTGGCAGGAACAGACTTTGGAAAATGTACCCTGATTTTTAAATACCCATTTCGCCTGTGGTGTAAATACTAAAATGTGTTTTTTCTCTCCCCCCCCCACTCTCCCTCTCTCAGAGTTTAAAAATATCACCAGCCTGGGGAGGTGCATCTTTCACTGAGATTTATAACGGCTGCTCTCAAGTGATCTGGAAAATGAGCCTCCCTCTGCCCCATCCAGCCTGACACCTTCCAAGAATTTATTTCCTATATTTGCGCAAGCCTAAGAATACTTAGAGGCTGCATCTCCACCCAAGCACTCTAATTATTTAAGTTTTGTTTATGGCTACTCTCAGGGGAGCTGGGTATGTCCCGGCTGCTGATCCCTCCCTCCTCTGGGTAATTCAGCCCTGCATTTCTGCTGGTTGATAATGGCCAACAAATCACAGATGCTGCACCATTTGCCCAGGATGGATCACCCAGGATCTGTAAATTGGCCAAGCCCTCAGAGCAGGGGGAAGGAGACGTGCAGGGGCTCCTGTGTGAGCACAGAGCTTTGCCTCTGAGTCCTGCTCACTGCCCCATGCCTGTGCCAGGCTGCCTCCTGCCTTTTCCAGTGATCCCTGCTCACTTCTGGCTCTGGCAGCTACTGGGAACCTGTGGCTGAGGTGAGGCAGGAGCCTGAGATGGCAGGAGGCAGTGAGGAAGAGGAGGGAGGCTCCTTCCCAACAAACCTGGGGCTGCACCCCCTGCCCACATCCCCATCCCTTCCTCCTTTGGGGGGTTCAGGCCACCTCTCCCGTTATCCTGCTCATCCCAAAGCTGGAGTTTTGGCAGTGAGGGGCTCTTTTCCCAGCCCTGTGGCAAAGCTCCCCAACCCCAGTGAGATCTGGAGAATCTGTAGTCCTGTGGCTGCCTCTGCTCCTGTCACGCTCGGTGATAAAGAGAGAGAGAGAGATTTTGATTACATTATGACAAGCGACAGAGAGATGGAGTGAAAGCTGCAGTCTGCCTGTTGTAATTCCAATTAGCAGGGGTAGTGTGGCCAGAGCCTGACAGCTGTATTGATCCCAACCTGGGATGGGAAAACCTTTGCAGGTGTCCCTGGGGCTGAGCACAGGCACAGCTGTGGGGCAGGGAGGGGAAGAAAAGCCCGTTTGTAATGGGGCACTTGAGCAGGTGACTGCATTTCACCTTCCAAAATGCCACAGACAGCTTGGTACTTGAGCTTTCTTCTGGGTTTACCTCAAAATCTGTGCTGCAAACCCCCTTGGGGTTTGTCTGTACCTGCAGGATGAAGCAGGCTTCTCCTCGGTGTGCACGTGGAGTGAGTTTATCAAGACTCAGGTTCTTCCCTAGACAGCATGTACCCAAATTAAATAAATCAGCATCCAAGGAACAAAAGCCCAGGGCTGCCAGGGAAGGGGGAGTTTTCCTCTCCCACTTGAAGGCAAGTCCTGAAGGTCAGAGCTGAGGCAGGCTGGCAGGGCTGTGGGTAGGCTGTTTGTGCAGATGCTGTCTCAGCTGTACCCTCTCTGTGGCAAAGGGGAGGACTCCAATTTGCAGTTTTGCAGGTATTGATCTGAGACCTTTCACTGCCTCTAAACTCACTTTGGAAATAAAAGGCTCAAATCATTCTCCTTAAGTACATATATTCTTTTGTGTTCTTGACATTTCAAATGCTGCTGTGCCCATGGAGTACCTTACAGTACCTCAGTGGAAATGGGAATATCTGCTGCCTCACACTGACTCCTACCAGGCGTGAATCAGCTTTTACTTACAGGGAAAGAATGGCCTGGAGGTGATGGCAAAGGCAGGCTGAGCTCAGAAGGGCTGGCAGCGTTTCCTGGCTTTGCCACGAGCTCCCTGGAACATCCTTGGCCAGCTCACTTCACCTCTGTGTGCCTTTCCTTGTCAGGAGCTGCTGGGAGCTGTCCCTCTCTGCTCTGCTCACATTGCCCCGTGGCTGCAGGGTGCCTTGCACACCTGATCCTCCCTGATCCAGGCAGGAGACATTTGCAGAGCTCAGGGAAAGGTGACTCTCCTTTATTTGGTGATTTTTTCACGGCAGCTAGAAGCAGGCAGCTCCTTGCCCAGGGAGTTTAGTAGGCAGGAAATGCTTTTGCATGGATCCAAGTACAAATATTCTGTCAGGGCAAACACTGGGCTCAGTTTCTGGCTGCTCTGGGTGTGGGATGTGGGGCTGACATCATGGAATTGGGTGAACACGGCCCACTGGCTTCCCTGCCTGCTTGAATTCAAAGCTCTCTTGATTTCTTGCTCTGCTGGTTTTGTGTTCAGGTCACCTCTGGTTTCCAGGACAGGGGTTGCAGGAGGGTGAGAAGTGAGGGCTGGACACCTCAGCACTTCCCTGCTCCTTCCCACCCACAGCCTGGCTGTTTGCTGGACAGTGCACCAGGAATGTCTGGCAGGGGTTCACAGCCTGCCCTGTGCTTGGGTCTGCCTGCCGTGGCTGCTGAGGCAAGAAGGATGTCCTGCCATGGCCGTAGGTGACAGTCATGGTGTCCTTGTCCTGCCATGACTCCTTGGGTCTGCTGTGGCTGCTGAGGCAGGAAGGATGTCCTGCCATGGCCGTAGGTGACAGTCATGGTGTCCTGCCATGAAAGCAGTGGGAGCCTCCAGACCCCTGCAGCCAGTTTTGCTTTTCCCAAAAGATCCCCACTCGGCTGTGAGCGGGATTCCTGGCACCTGAGCTGCCCCGTGGTAGGACACAGATAACAGAAACTCCCTTTGTTGCATGAGCAAGCACTTCCAAAACTCTGTGGTGCTTCCCCCAGGCAGGGATGGAACCCAGGCCCACTGAGCCACCCAGTTTGTCCCCGTGTGAGCCTGGCACTGATTGTGGCTGCCTCAGACAGCAGATGGGTTCAAACAAGTGTCTCTGTGCTAGAAAAGCTCTCGAGTCTCTCTCCTGGGTGATGACGATTTCAGCCATATGCAGGAGCCTTTGGCATTCCAAGGCTGGGAGAAACTTCCCTGGGAAGAGCCACAAAGAGTCTCTTCATTCTGTGGCCAAAGGAGCTGCAGGATTCATTGGAGGAAGGAAGGGAGGTTCACTTCCAAGCTCAGTGGAGAAGCAGGGAAGCAGCAGAGTCAGCAGCTGCCTCCTGCCTGCCCACGGAGTCTGTCTGCATCCTCCTCCTCCTCACTGCAGCCCCAGTGCACCCCAGCACCCCGGGCTGGGAGTGTTCCAGACTGGGGGAGTTATTACAAAATCCTGGTCAGGACACAGAGAGAGAGAGATGGAGGGTTTAAAGTTCGATAATTGTTAATTATTAGCCAAGCTTCCCAGGAGACTTTCTGGGAAAAAGACGTGGCTCTCTTCTGCAAAGGTGTTTTGTGGAACATTAGTCTGTCCTGGCCACACTAAACCCTTTCACTCTGCTTCTTTCTGCTTCCTGTGGGATTAATAAAGTGCTGCTGGAGAGCTTCTTATCTCAGAGCTGAATAATGTTTGCAATATAGGGAGGGGAGGCAGCTCTGATCCGGGAAAGGGAGCAGAGGGAAGGGAAGAGGTGAGCTCCTGGGGCAGGGGGAGGCTGTGGGGCAGCCTGGGCTGTGCAGAGCAAAGCCTCAGTGACAAGAAGCAGTAACCCAGGCTGGTGGTACCAGGAAGCCAACTGATTTCTGCAGGGTTTAATATGAGGGTCTTCCACTGACACTGCAGCTTTGGACACAGAGATTACAGTGAACTTTGGATAAAGTCATAAAGGACACAAAGGATTATCGGAACTTTGCAAGCATTGCAGACACCAGCAGAAAAAAAAAGATATCAGTATATATATTATATATATATATAACAATATATAAAAATATATATTAAAAAAATATATATTAAAAATATGTCAACCTCCTGTGAGGGAAAAAGAAGATCCAAAAAGGGCTGCTGGTGCTGCACCCAGGAGGTTTTGCTGCCCTTCCCAGTCTCCCCTCCCAAGCTGGCAGCCGAGCTCTCCGGGCGGGAGCCCGCGGGCCAAGGGCCACACCTGAGAGGCAGGACGGGCTCTGAGCTTCCCACGGGTGTGGGCTGGAGCCGGTTGGGCCGGGCTGGGCCCCCAGGCCAGCACCCAGCACCCCTGAGAGCGTGCCAGGGCCGCGGGGAGGGAGCAGCCTGGCAGGGAAGGGAAGGGCAGGGAAGGCAGGAGGGGTTCAGCCCCCCCAGCACCATCACCTCCCTCTCTTCTCCCCCTCCTCAGCCCACTCTGAGCCCTGAGGAATGCTGTTTCCCAAGCCCAGCATCTCCCAGGACTCCATGGGCAAGGAAAGCCCAGGGCCGTGGGGAGGGAGCAGCCTGGCAGGGCAGGGAAGGCAGGAGGGATTCAGTCCCCTCAGCACCATCATCTCCCACCCTGCTCCCCCTCCTCAGCCCCCTCTGAGCCCTGAGGAATGCTGCTTCCCAAGCCCAGCATCTCCCAGGACTCCAAGGGCAAGGAAAGCCCATGTGTGGCCCTGTGGGATGGGGACAGGGCTGCAGAGCTCCACCACGATCCATGGGGTTTGTGAGCAGCCAGGGAGGTTGGGATAATGGGAACAGTTCCAAAACTGGCTCTGGAGTGACAATGTTGCTGTGGGATTTTCAGGAAAAAAACAGGCTCAAGCAGCTGGGACACCCTGTGCTAAAATTCCTAAAGAACAGCCATTTCTCTTTTTATTTTTCCTTTTCTTGCAGCAGAGTTTCTTGCTGCTTCAGCCCGTGTTTCCCCACAGAGAGTCCCTCACCTGTGCAGGCCCAGACAGCTTTGGAGGCTTTGAAGTGCAGCTTCACACTTGCTGTTTTCCCCTCAAAAAAAAAAAAGGAACCAGTTCTGGGGCTGAGCACAACAAGCTGCAAGCAGGGTGAAGAAAGAGGAGGCGAAGGATGAGGTGGAGGATGAGGTGAAAAAGGAGGTGCCCAGGACAGGCCTGGCTGCTCCCCTCAGACACTCCAGAGGAGCTCTGGGCTCTCCAGGAGGCCTCAGCTGCTCCAAAGCCCCACACTCGGCCCCACGTGGATGGTTAATCCCCAGGGAGATTAGTGGCTGAGTTTTATCTTCACCCACCCTGCTCCTCATCCCGGTCTGGTTGGGTGAATCGGTCTGGGAAAGCCGGCAAAAACACCCCAAAAACACCTGAAAAAAACCCTAAAATATCCCAAAAACCCATCAAACCACCCCAAAAACACCTCTAGAAACACCCAGAACACCCCCAAACAATCCCTGAAACCTTTCCAAAAATAACCCCAAAACACACCAGAACATCCCTGAAATGTCCCCAAAAACATCCCCAGAAACATCCCATAATACCCCTGAGACATCCCCAAAAAACCCACCAAAACCACCCTGAAAACATCCCCAAAAATACCCCAAAAACACACCCAAACAACCTGAAAATATCCCCAAAAAACCTGCCAGAAACACCCTGAAAACATCCCCAAAATACCCCAAAAGCACACCCAAACACCCTGAAAATATCCCCAAAAAACCCGCCAGAAACACCATGAAATCATCCCCAAAAATACCCCAAAACCACACCAAAACACACCTAAAATACCCCAAAAACACCCAAAACACCCCCAAAACACCAACCCACTCCCTGCAGGGACGGCAGCTCTGTCCCCTGTGCCCTCCTGTTGTGCAGTGCTCTGCTTTAGGGCTGAGGCTTGCTGGAGGCGGGCAGGGAGATGCTCCAGATGTCTGAGAAAATGTGGATTTTCCCCCAGCCAGGTGGATCTCAGCCCCCTTGGGAGGGGAGAATCCCTGTCCCTTCTCCCCGAAAAGCCACCTTGGTGCCACCAAGGTCTGGCCACAGCGGGAGGATGAGGGGAGGGTGCCAGGGGGTGGTGACCTCCCTGTCCCCAAGGCTGTGGCCCTGAGCATTCGCCTCCAAGGGGGATTTGCCTGCCAGGCCCATCTGTTCCTTAGGCCCGTTGCCATGGCGACGGGGTGGCTTGAGATGGGCCGGGGACGCTGGGAAAAAGAATCCAGGCAGGAAAATATTCTTTTTTTTTTTTTTTTTTTTTTAAATCCTGAAGGGGAGAGGGAGGGGATCCTTCTGGCTCCTTCCTGTGTCCCCCCTTAGGGCTGTGCTGTCCCCAGGCTCCTCCTGCTCTCTACCTTTCCCTTCCCCTCCTGGCTGGGTGTCCCATCCAGGTGTGTGGCAGAGGCCAGGTGAGGGTTGGGGCTGTGCAGGTGGGGTCTGGATCTCTTCAGGTGAGGTCTGGATCTCTTCAGGTGAGGGTTGGGGTTGTACAGGTGGGGTCTGGATCTCTTCAGGTGAGGTCTGGCAGCTCTCTTGCCCCCCTGGCATGGCCATAAACAGTGAGGATGCTCGACATCCTGGAAACATTCCCATGGAATCCCAGCCTGGTTTGGGTTGGAAGGACCTTAAAGATCATCTCTGCCCAGCCCAGATCCCCTCACCTTGCCCAGGTGTGTGGCCAAGAGGAGCCTGGCAGCTTGGTTTAATGCAAAGAGTCGCTTGTCAGAGCGAGTTACTCCCAGTCTTTCCAGTAAAAAAAGCCTGGAATGGAGTGAAAATGGTGCCCTGCTATTTGTGTGCGTGTGGCTCTGCCTGCCTGGGTGCATCTCAAGTGGAAATGGCCTGGAAAAAGAAGCAAACAAAAGAGGAAACAACAAATAAATATCTGCTTGTTGACAGTGAGATCTGGGCTAATGTTTGACAGACGAAAGTGAAGCGAATGCGAAGTGACAGATTGACAGAAAGACAGGCATGTTTTTGTGCTAGTTTAGCATCCTGATAGAAACAGAAGATAATTCAGGTTTGCAGGGGACCTGGAGGTGTCACCTACCTGCCTGCTGAGGTGGGTGGGAGTGCTAAACACCCACTGGCATGAGCTCGACACCCCTGGCCCCCTTCCCCTGGCACCAGAAGGTGCTCTGAGGGGCAGAGCTGGCAGGAGCTGGTTCCAAACTGGTGGTACTGGGGCTGGGGGGCAACAGGAGCAGGCTGTGTGGTTTAGTGATGAGGGGGTGTTTGGGCAAAGATTGCCCTGGAGGGCTTTCCCAACCCTAATGATCCTGTGATCCTAAAGCCAGGGCTCCTTTTGGGGAGGACACGTGCTGCAGAGGCAGGCTGGGTGTTTTGATGATGAGGCTTTTTGTTTGTTCCTCCTAAATCCGGGGAAGTGGGATCGATGGGGTGAGTTCTCCCTGTGCATTTTGTGCTGGAGTCTGGCTGGGCTGGCTGCAGTCCCAGCTGGAGATTTTCCCATCTCTGGCTTTCCCCCTGCCCTGGACACATCTGCTTCCAGGGCAGGAGGCAATGGGGAGGCATTTCAGGTTGGATAGGGATTGGAGCAACCTGGAAAATGTCCCTGTCCATGGCAGAGGAGTGAGAAGTTGATCTTTGAGTTCCCTTCCAACCCATTCCATGATTTTAGGCTTTGGGGCTGGGGTCAAGTGTTGAAGACAAGCTTTGTTTTCCCAGCATCAGACCTGAGGCTTGTGCTGGGAGCTGAGATGAGGAACCAGGTGCTCACATGGCCCTGGTGAGTGCAGAGCTGGCTTAAAGTCACCTTTGTGTTCCCCTTTATCCCAGATCTGAGTGCAGCAGGGCTGAATGTCACCTGTTCCCTTGTGAGCAGCGATTTACAAGCGCTCATCCTGCTCCTTGTGTGCAGAGCAAATGCCCTTTTCCTGTTGGCTCTGCCCTCCCTGCAGTGGGGAATCAGCAGATTCTGGGCTTGAAGCTTCTCCCAGATTTATGAGCTTGCTCTTCACCTTGAGAGTAAGGCTCCCTCGCCCTGAGAAAGCTTTGAAACCCAAAACACCAATTGCTGACTTCAGCAAACACCATTGATCCTCCTACAAATAAAAGTTCTTTCTTTTTCCTTTTTAGGACATGGCTTGTGGGGATTTTGTTGTTGTCTTCTTTTTGTTTCTCTTTTTTCTCTGGAGACATGAGTCCCAAATGGTTCTGAGCAAAATCAATGTGATCTGAAAAGAACTCATCAATACTCCTTATGGGAGATATTTCCTACCAGCCAAACACCAACAAAAACCCCTCCTCTCATCTTCCTCTCCACTTGAAAAGCAAGGTTCTTTAATTGGCTTTTAATCCTGGAAGAGCAGAGCTGTTTGCATGGAGTTGGTAATAGGGGATCATATCTTGCCCTGAGTGATGGGTTATTTGATCCTGTCAGAAACCTGAGCCCTGCCTGGGAAATCAGGTGGGGAGGGGGATCCCAGCCTGGCTCAGAGCCCAAACACAGGCACAGCTGCTTTGTGATTTCCAGTAAGGATTAGGAGTGAAATGGGGAATAATCCCCTTTTGTCCTGTTGCTCCACGGGATGGAGTGATACTGGGGAAAAGCCTTGATGGATCTATGGGGTGTACAAAGTGGGGGGCACACTGGGCAGTTTGGGGGTTTTGACCTCGGTTCCAGTGGTGTCCCACACCTGGCTGTGACTCACAGGGACAAACACTGACCCCCCTGGTGGGCTCAGTGCCTCCTGCATGCCCTCATCTCATCTCATCTCATCTCATCTCTGTGTCCTTAAATGTCTCTGCCAGCCCTAAAATGGGTTTGGAAACGGGGATGAAAGGCTGATAAATCCAGCCAGTCACCAGGTCACCCTCACCGAGCTCTTCAGGCATCACAGGGGCTTTGCAGTGAGATCCAAAGTGGGGACCACCGACATCACCAGCACATGGAGCTCTCCAGAAAGGGGTGCTGGGAGGCACCTGGAGCTGGGAGAGCTCCAACAGCACCAGGTCCCCAAGCTCTGAGCCCAGTGAAATGTGCTTGAAATGCCCCCTGGCTCTGAGCTGACTCAAGCACACAAGGGAAACTTGTTGATGTGGATGACACCGTTCGTTCCTGGTTGGTTTTTGTTTGTTTTGTTCTGTGTTTCTTGCTGCAGCTGCCTTTGGAGCAATAAATAGCTGTGGAGCTTGCTTGTGGTCTGTGCAAAGCTGTTAATATTTAATCAGAGGTCTGAAGCTGGATTTGTTTGCTTGGTAAAAGATAAAAATGGCTTTTTCGGGGTTTAGAGCTAGGGACAGACCTTCAAAAAAAAGTTCAGGGTCAGCTTTTAATTAATCAATTATTTTTAGAGTGGAGCACACTGGTCAGTGACAGATTTTCTGAACACCTCAGTTCCCAGCAAACCTAACATGTGCCAAAGCACCTGAAGTGACTGGCACTCAGCATGCCCCTGGTGTGAAATGTTATTTACAGAGGAAGCCCTGCTGACATGTGCCAGCAAAGCATTCCCTGGATCCACTCCCCCTCCTCTTGCTCCTTCCTACATCAGGATCCAGCTTCCCTCTGGCCTTGTTGGGATTAGGGATCCAGGCCCTGGACAACTGCTCCTGTAGAAACCCTGTTGCAAACTGCTGAGGAAGGGAAGCTGAGCTTTTATTCTCCCATTAGCAATTCTTGCCACGTACAGAAACCTCTCCAGCAGCTTGACTCCATGGCCATACCTGCAAAACCACTGGCACATAGCCCTAGGAGCTGGCTGTTCCCCTCTTGGCAGGGAGCGAATTCTGGGTGTCCTCAGAGCCAGCCAGACCCCACAGCTCAACCCCTGCTCCAGGGATCCTGTCCCAGCTCCTGGCCTCCATCCCAGGTGCTCCCTTTTGCAGCATTTCCATGTTGGCTCTGGCTTGGTGCAGGGATTTGGCAATCCCCAGGGCTCTCCTGTGGATCCTGTAGGGCCAGGTCTGTGGATTATTATCCCTTGGGACTGAGCACTGGGATGGCCACGACTTGGCCAGCTGGTGTTTGCCTTGTGGAGGAGGCCACGGCTTCTTTGTGAGCAGGACCAAAGCTTGTCAGCCCTGGAGCCTGATCCCAACATCCTGCCTGCTAAATCCCAGCCTTGGGATGAGCTCCTGGGGTCCAGCTGTCCACTCCAGGGGCCAGAGCCTTGCCAGGGCCGTTCTGAGGTGCTGGGGTTTGTGTGCTGGTCAGCTGTGCACAGGATAAATGTGCTGACCTGTTGATGAAAGCACTCCCTGCCTGGGGACAGAGCTTCTCCAGGCTCACCTTGTGCAGTGGCACATTGTCACCGTGCTGGTGACACTCAGTGCAGGATCCAGGGAGGGATCATAACCCAGAGACCTGCACTGCAGGGTGCAGATGTGAAGGATCCAGGCTGGGGATGCAGATTTGAAGGATGAGGATGGAAGGGATGCAAAATGGGGGTGCAGGGGTTGAAGGGTGGGGATTTGAGGGGTGCAGGATGAGGATGTGAGGAATGCAAGATGGGGATACAAACTTTGCAAAATGGGGTTTTGAGAGATGCAGGATGGGGTGTTAGGGGTGCAGGATGAGGATATAAGAGGGTGTAGGATGGAGATGTCAGTGGTACAGGATGGGGACATGAGGAATGCAGGATGGAGAGGCTGGGGATGCAAAACTGGGATGCAGGGGTTGCAATTTGGGGATATAGGGGTAGCAGGATGGGGATGTGAGAGGTGCAGGATGGGTATATCAAGGGCTGCAGGATGAGGATGTGAGGAATGCAAGATGGGGATGCAAGATGGGGACACAGATTTTGCAAAATGGGGATTTGAGAGATGCAGGATGGGGTGTTGGGGGTGCAGGATGGGGATATAAGAGGGTGTAGGGTGGGGATGTGAGTGGTACAGGATGAGGATATCAAGGGCTGCAGGGTGAGGACGCCAGGAGGGCAGGATGGGGATGCCGGGTGAGAATGCAGAGGTTTCAGGATGGAATGTGAGGCTTTCCAAATGGAATGTGAGGGTTGCGAGGATGGGGATTGGGAGGTTTCAGGATGGGGTTAATGCTCTGCACCAAGGCATCCTTTGTTCTGGGCGGGCTGCTGAGGTTTGGAAATGGAGCGAACACCGCAAAATAGAAACGTCCGCACTTTCTGCTGCTGATTTTCAGTTTCAACAGCTGCTCCATTTGGAACGGATGAAAATGCACTCCGGCTTAGTAGGAGTCAATTAAAAATAAACCGAGGGAGAGGATTGGTGTTGGAGCCCAGCGACGCTCATCGGACATAAAAGTTGCATCCTCTCAAGCCTGGATTTTCGCTCCAATTTGCCACGGGCGGCAGGATGGAACCGGGAGCGCTCATTAGCATGGAAATGCTGTTGGTTGCGCTGAATTCCCGGCCCCGGCGCTTTGTTCCTGCTCCCGGCGGAGCGGGGATGAGCCGCCCCCGGCCCCGCTGACCCCCCCTTTGTGCGGGGCGCCGGGGAGGGGACAGCGCTGTCCCCCCGCGGGGTGACACTGCTGCCTGCCTGCCCGGGCGGATTAGGCAGCAGCCAGCGGACATCTGCAGGGAGGGGGCAGGGAGCCGCTGCTGCCTTTTGTTCTGGCTTTTTTTTTTTTCTTTTTTACCTTCTGTGCCCGGAATGTGGCCATGGGGTGCGGCGATCCTTGGGGGATTTGCCTTCTGCCTCCCCAAAATAGCAAGGAAAAGCGCTGTTTTAGCCCTGCACCTGCACAGGTGAGCGTGCTGCTGGCTGGGATGCTCAGGAGAGGAATGCTTTGAGCAGGAGAGGTTGATTCTGTTGGCTTCTCTGCTCCTATTCCTCCTCTGACCACCTATTTTTTGGCACGAAGCCTCTCATCCTCCTGCCTGTGTGCTTGCCAGCAAGAAATTGCAAGCAAGGCAGGGAATCCAGGGTCATCCAGGGATGTATGACTGGGAAAGGAATGGAAAAGACCTGATGGCCCACAGTAGGATCCTAATTTTCCTCCCCTTCCTATTATTTCTACATGGATGCTCCACTTGAGCTCTGCTGAGCTGGGAAACAGGGGCAGGTCCTTGCAGCGCCTCCTCCCCTGCAGGAAACCCAGCTGGGTTTGCACTGCCTCTGCCTCAGGCTGCTCCAGGAGGGCAGGAGGGGGTGGGACCAAGCATCATTTTACCGAGGCTGGACTGAGCACTGGGCCAAAACTCATCATCTTTAAGTGATGAGTCTGAAATCTGACCCACAGCCTCGGTGTCGCTTTTCTCAGAGGGGGAATTTGCAAAGGGAGAAGGGGAAAGACAAGTTCTGCTCAGAAATTTGGGCAAAAAATCCAGTGGTGCCAAGGAGGAGGAGACAGGCTCGGCTGATGCTCCCCTTGTGGATGTCTTGGTTAAGACCCACTAAGGAGAGCAGCACTTCAGAAGTCATTTCTGAAGAGAAAAGGCTCTCCTGAAATGGGTTCTCCAGCTCAGCAGCTCCTTGAGGCAACAGAGGCTCCTCTACAGGAGATTTCAGCAGTGGCTGGGGAGGTCTCTGGATGAGCAGAGCTCTCCCTCTTGTCCAGGTCAGTGAGAAAGGCTCAATTTCACTGAGTTCCCTGCAAGACCCTGCTTTAAAACAGAAAGAAAAAATGGAGCAAATCATCCAGACTCCCTCGTGTCCAAGGGAAAAAATAGGCACTTCCAGATTTATCCAGCCCAAGGTAGATTTCTTATGCAGAGTGCCTGAATTGAGAATTTCTCCTCACTGACTTTGCAGCGAGTGCAGACAGAGAGCCAAGATGAAGATGTCTGCACTGTGAGCTGGGTTTTTCCATCCAGGGGGGCTGCTCATTGTGCAGGCAGAGTTTCTCCTCCTCCTCTCACCTTTCTGCAACTTTAGGAGCCCTTTCAGTGGCTTGGAGATGCTTAACATCTTCACAGTGGGGAAGGTGGCCCTTTTTGGAGCCTCCTTCTCCCCTTTCCTGCTTCTCTTGTGCCTTCCCATATCTCTCTGTGGCGTGTTTGCATGGCAGGGAGAGAAAATGCAAGGATTGGAAATTAAATCTGGAGAATAAATGGAGATTTATTAATTTATTAATCTGACAGAAGTAATTACTGTCTCTCCAAGATTCATCTCCTTGCCTGGGTTCCCACACGGTCCCAGGAGCCGCAGAACTGTGACAGCAAGGCTGGGAAGAGCTTCCTGAGGGGAATGGAGAGCAGAACACACAGCCAGGGTGGGCAGGGCACAAGGGCAGGGCACAAGGACATCCCAGCCTCCCAAAACTGGGGATGAGACCGGGCAGGGTGGCTGGGCTGAAGGTGGACCATCACTCCTGTGCTCACTGCAGGGAATCCCTGTCCCCTGGGACAGCTGTGGCATTGCAGGGGACAATCCAAGGCAAAGGAGCTGGCTGGGAGCTGCTGCCTGCACTGCAGGAGCTGCTCTCCATGGGTGGACTCTGAGAGATGAATTCTGGCAGCAGCTTCTGGAGTTCTTGGAGTTGCTGGGAGTCCTTGCACTCTTCTTGCACTCCTGCTCCTGTTAATGTGTCATTTAACACAAGTATGGGCAGAATCCCGCAGTCCTGAGAGGTGCCAAAACATTGCTGATGAATCCCCTGGCTCCAGCTCCTGGCATTATCAATTAAAAAGCCATTTGTCCTCAGTGTGTGCATTGAAAAGCTCTCAGCTCATTTTATTCTTCATCACCCTCAATGCAGGAAGGCCTGGGACTCCATTTAAAATCTATTTGAGCAGTGGTTCTGAGGTTTCTCAGTGACCTGGTGAGGTTTCATAGGCTGTGCATGCAGCCAGTGGCTTCTCTGCCTCCCTCAGGATCCTTTGCTCTGTTTCCACCCCTGTAAAAAAACAAAGGCAGTGGATCAAGAGGAGTTTTCAGACAACATCTTCATGCTTTGGCCTGATCTTTCCTCATCTGGCAGCACCAAGCAAGGACAGTGAGGGCTTTTTGCTGTTTTGTGGCTGAAAACTCCTGTTGTGGTGCATTCATGTGTGTGAAGTGCAGAGCTTTCGAGGCAGGGGTGACAGGGAAGTGTTTCTGCAGTGACAGGGCCAAGTAAGTCCCCTCTGCCTCCCCTTCCCACAGCCCTGGCTCCCTGTACACTGAATTTCTCTGCTGTGAATTTGTCAGGCTGCTCCCCCCGGCACGGCAGAGCGATGCTGTTGTGTGCAGAGGTGCCAGAAAGGCAGAGCCAGAGGTGCTCTGGAGGGTGGGAGAAAGGGAAAACACACGGGAAGTGTGAGTCAGGTGCCTGTGTGCTGTCTCTGAGCCTGCCACTGTGCCTCTTCCTCTTCCTCCTGGGAAGGCAGAGCTGAGACACAGCCAGTGCTTTGCTGGCTGCCCTCACAGAGAGGGAAATCACCCCTGAGCAGCTCCAGCATGGGAGAAGGCACCCCAGGCAGGCTGCTCCCAGGCAGGCTGAGCAGCTCCAGGGACAGCTCCAGCTCCCCTTGGGCAGCCCTGGCTGAGGGGGAGCACCCCAAAACAGCTGGAGGGGCTCTGGTGCACTCAGGCTATCAAAGGGGGGCCCAGCCCCTGCTCCTGCCCTGCCCCTCAGGGTGTCCCAGCTCTGTGGATGCTGAAACTGCCCAGCCTCTCCTCCAGTGCAGGCCACAATGGCTGGGGACAGGGGGACAGCCTGCAGTGCCTCTGGGGGGGTCCCAGCTGTGGCTGCTCACCCAGCCAGGCTGCAAACAGTGGTGGAATCACAGAACAGCCAAGGCAGGCTGCAAACAGTGGTGGAATCACAGAACAGCCAAGGCAGCCTGCAAACAGTGGTGGAATCACAGAATCCCGAGCTGGAAGGGAAGCACAGGAACCTTGGGGTCCTGCATTCCCACAGGAGGGCGAGAGCTGTTGGATATAACACAACCCCTGGGAGCAGGCAGCAGGATTTGAGCCTCACTGCTGCAGATTTGGGGTTTGGACCTCGGGCCAGCTGTTCAGCCCAGGGAAAGCTCTTGGTAGTGGCAGCAGGGAAGAAGGGGCAGCAGGGAACATGCCTGGAAGGGGCAGCTCCTCCCTGCTGTGGCAAGCCAGGATCAGCTCCTGCCCTGAAGCTCGAGGGCTGGCTGTGTTCTCCTCCAGGTGCTTTTTTGGGGGTGCTGTGGGGCAGGATGGAGCCAGCAGGGGTCTTTGCCAGCTGTAGGTGATGTTGCTGTGCCTCCAGCCCGAGTGAGGTCAGGCTGGGGAGCCTCACCCCTGCTCTGCTCCTCCTGCCTGGCCCAGCTGTGTCTCCAGGAAGGTTTCTCATTTCTGGGCTGGGTTTCTCCTCTGGCTGCTTTGTTTATGGGGGAATAAATGACACAATCAGGCGGCCTGATCTGGTGTGCTGGGAGGGAGGAGAGGCTTGATGCAGATCTCCGGGACTGTTGCAATCAGCTTAGCCATTCCCAGCATCAGGGGCTGTGCAGATCAGCCTTGGGAGGGAGGCTGGACCCTGTTCTGACAGCATGAAGGCTTTGTGGGGCAGGACCAAAGTTATCATCTAAGTTTGGAAGCCTTTCCCGAGGTCGCAGATCAAATCCTGTGTTTAGTTCTCAGCTTTGGCTTGCAGGCCCAAAGTTCTGAGAGTTCCCTGCATTTCAGATTCCAACATCTCCCCCTTCTCCTCTTCCCAGCATTTGTAGCCAGGCTTTCCCAATCTCCCAGCCCTTTATTCCCCACTGCAGTGCTCCTTTTCAAGGCCCATCCCTGTGGACAGTCCTGTGACCTCCTCCCCTCCTGTCCCCTCTGTTCTGGCTCACTCCATGTCCCCATTTTTGGGTGTCACTCCTTGCTCTGCCCCTCCCAGTATCTCCCATTTCAAGTTCCCATTTGCCCCAGGGAGCAGGGGCACCACCTGAGCTGTGCCAGCTCCTGGAGGCCCAGCTGCCACAGGAGCCACAGCTGGATGTGGGGTGGAGAAGGTGGATGAGGAGGGAGCGTGGGAGAAAGAAGGGCCTGTGCATGAAATAATCCAAGTGGGGAAAACTGGCAGGGTTGCTAATGCTCTAAAGGAGGAGGCAGCCCTCTCTCAAGCCCTGGGGCAGATCAGGAGGCAATAAAGGAGAAGAAAACACCAGAAATGAGATCCGCCAAGCTGACGGCCCAAGCAAGCTGAAACCTGCCTGGGAAGGCAGCTTGTTCCAGAGTGGGAAGGGGCAGATTCCCAGTCAGGACTGGCTCTGTGCAATGCTTTTCCCATGGTCACAGAGCCCCAGGTTTGCAGGAAGAGCTGGGCTTTCAGTACCTGGAGGGGGAACTCTGCCCCCAACCCTTAACCCTTTCTCGAGGAGCTCAGTTTGTGGGCAGCTGGAAATGTCAGCCCAACAACTCCTCTGTGCAAGTCCCAGCAGCTCACAGAGCTTATCTGGGCCCAACCTGGGGCTCATTCACAGGGACAGAATAAAAGCCTGTCCCATGGTCACAGAGCCCCAGGTTTGCAGGAAGAGCTGGGCTTTCAGTACCTGGAGGGGGAACTCTGCCCCCAACCCTTAACCCTGGCTCAGGCTGCCCCTCTCTCGAAGCTCAGTTTGTGAGCAACTGGAAATGTCAGCCCAGCCCAACAACTCCTCTGTGCAAGTCCCAGCAGCTCACAGAGTTTATCTGGGGCTCATTCACAGGGACAGAATAAAAGCAGGCTCATTCCAGCACCACACCAGGACCTTTCACTCGTGCTCTAGCACAGAGAGCCCACCAGAATGGGAATGACAAGGGGGATCTGCTGTGGCAGCTGGGTTTTTCCTTTGGGGAGGACTCGTGCAGTCCCAAATATCACCCCAGTACAGGCTGCAGTGCTTCGTGTGCAATTTGTGCAACTGAGTACCTGGAGGGGGAACTCTGCCCCCAACCCTTAACCCTTTCTCGAGGAGCTCAGTTTGTGGGCAGCTGGAAATGTCAGCCCAACAACTCCTCTGTGCAAGTCCCAGCAGCTCACAGAGCTTATCTGGGCCCAACCTGGGGCTCATTCACAGGGACAGAATAAAAGCCTGTCCCATGGTCACAGAGCCCCAGGTTTGCAGGAAGAGCTGGGCTTTCAGTACCTGCAGGGGAACTCTGCCCCCAACCCTTAACCCTGGCTCAGGCTGCCCCTCTCTCGAAGCTCAGTTTGTGAGCAACTGGAAATGTCAGCCCAGCCCAACAACTCCTCTGTGCAAGTCCCAGCTCACAGAGTTTATCTGAGGCTCATTCACAGGGACAGAATAAAAGCAGGCTCATTCCAGCACCACACCAGGACCTTTCACTCGTGCTCTAGCACAGAGAGCCCACCAGAATGGGAATGACAAGGGGGATCTGCTGTGGCAGCTGGGTTTTTCCTTTGGGGAGGACTCGTGCAGTCCCAAATATCACCCCAGTACAGGCTGCAGTGCTTCGTGTGCAATTTGTGCAACTGTCCTGCACTCAGCCTCGCTGGGGCTGGAGGAGGGGAGGCAGTGCTTTTCCTGGGCTGGACTGTCCCTTGTCACTGGGGCTGGGAGCCAGGGGACATTCCTCAACAAGCCAGCACAGCCCCCTCCAGCACACATCCCTGTGTTCAGGACAGCTCTGATACAGGGGCTGATTCCACGTCCCTGCTGCTGCTTTGCCTGTGACATTTCTCACTAAATCTGCCTTTCTGGGGCAAGTTGGAGCAGGCAGCCCCGTTTCTGGTTGGACAGGCTCTGTTTGTGCTCTGGGAGAAGCGGAGGGGTTGGCAGCAGGGATGGGAGGTGCAGGGTTTGTGGCCTGGGAGAGAGGGGACGTGCTGGGACTTGCTGCCCATCACTCCCCCTCTCCACTGCTCCAGCTCAAGGTTTTGAACTTTGGGAATGTCTCCCTGAGAAAAAAGGGGTGTGAAACGGTGCCAGAGGGAGGGAAGGAATGGAGAAGGGGAGCAGCAGGAGCTGGTGGATGTCTCGTGGGAGTTGTCTGGGTCAAGGCTGTCCAGTTTGGGGACACAGGGAACAACCAGCCATCCCCCCTGGGCCAACACTCCGGGCTCTGGAATTGAATAGCTCCTGTCTGTGAGGAGAAGGAATGGCATTGTTTCCCTTTCCCTGCTTCCCTCTCTTCTCCTCAGCTCCTTCTTCATTTCAAATGCGCTTTTTTCCCCCAATCCCTTCTCTCCCCACCACTCTCCTCTCTCTTCCATCCTTTTGTCTGGCTCTGTGTGAACCCCTCTCCTGCCTGCCTGCAGAATTCCTGTGCCCAGACACAACAGATGCTAAAGGGCAAGACTGGAACTACTCTAGATGCAATCTCCATTTTGCTCAAGGATCATTAATTACCTCGATGATTAAATACAATTAAAGATCCGTAAGACCTTTCTAATATCAGGGCCTTTAGCAAGGGCAGCTTTTAGGAACCTGCACCAGCAGTAAAACAAAAGGAGGAGATAGACCAGTAAATCGGGGAATCCCAATTAAAATCCGTGCTTAGCTCATTAACCTAATTACACATTGTGTCTTGCTGGCCTCAGCTGGGCTGAGGGGGAGGCGAGGCAGCAGTGGGGGTGGGCTGGGTATCCATGTGCTGATCCTGTGGGATTGTTTATGTCAGGTCCCATTGTCCCTCTGGCTGAGAAAATGGCCTTGGTGGGGGATTCGGAGCCGGGGCTGCGGAAATCCAGGAGGGTTTTGTTCCCTGTGTCCTTGGAACGCAGCACGTGCTTCCTCTCCCCTGAAATGTTCCCTGAGCACACACCCTGCTCTGTGCCCTGCCTGTCAGGTGGCTCAATCCCACACCCAGCGCACCCTCAGCCCTCTGTGGGGAGCACTGGGGGAGAAGGAGAGTGGGTGAATGGGGTGGGAGTGGGTTTGAGGGGGAGAGGGGCTCCCTGGGAAGGGGAAATGGGTCAGTGCTGAGCACAGAAAACCCCCCAAGCAGGCAGATTCCTTTGCTGAGGCTGAAGAACACCAGAGCCCCCTGACTTGGGGCTTGCCCTGCAGGGAGCCATCTGCTCTGGTTCTCTGCTGTGGCACCAGGAGTCCCTGTCCCGTGTCCCCTTCCCCCTTCTCACAACAGGCTGCACAAAGAACCCCTATTCTCCCATCCTGAGTCCAAAATCCTGCACAAAGATCTCCCCTTCTCCCACTTTGAGGTCCCAGATCCTGCACAAAGGACCCCCCTTCTCTCCTGAGTCCAAAATCCTGCACAAAGAACCCCCCTTCTCTCCTGAGTCCAAAATCCTGCACAAAGGTCTCCCCTTCTCCCATCCTGAGTCCAAAATCCTGCTCCCAAGCCTGGCACAGAAGCCTGCCTTCCCAGGAGCTCTTGGGAAGGGAGTCCTGCTGTCCTGGGCCTGTCTGTCCCACCGAGAGAGGGAACAGGAACCTTCACAGGCTGGAGCCAGGTGACTCAGGGATTTGTGGCTTTTCCACACGAAAGTCTGCGGGGTGCAGCTGCCTACGTGGCTGCCTTCAAAGGCTTGGGGAGGAGGTGGCAGGTCCGGGCACGTCCTGCCCAAAACCAGCCCAATTTGGGAAAGCAAGTCGGAGCTGGAAGAGGTCAGGGTGCGACTTCCCATGCACCAGGGCAAGGGAAACGGGAGGAATGGGGACCCTGAGTCCCGTGGGAGCCAGCTGTGGCTTTCCCAGTACCTGCAGGCATGGGGGAGAAGGGATGGAGGCAGGGAACCGAGAAGGTCTGTGCAGCAGAGCCACTGCCAGCTGGGAGGGGACAGCATTCCCTGGATCAGCTTGAGCTGCCCTGTGGAGAGCTTGGGAAGGAGGCAGAGGGGAGTTAGGCGCGTGCAGGCGTTTCTGACAGCACAGTTTGCCACATTCCTGCTGGGAAGGAGCCCTGCCATAGCCTCAGAGGCCTTCACACAAAGCCAGGGTGCCCCAAAAGACTGTCCCTGCTTGGGGAGAGCTGCTGCTCAGCCCTGGCTCCCATCTGAGTCCCTTGGGAAAGATCTGTTCCCTCCCTCTGCCCACACAGACACACACCCAAACACCATTTTCCTTCCCTTGGGTTTGCTGTGGGCATCTGAGGAAGATGAAGGGATATGAGGGGACCACGGGGAACCGCTGGGAGCTGGGAAGGGCTTGGTAGGATGGGGACAGATAGAGAGGAGGGATCTTCCTCTCTGCTGTGTTAGGAATGGAAAAGCAACAGCTTCAAACCCTGCTGGAGTTGCTTGGGTTTGGCAGTGATGTGACCCAGGTGGGAGGGTTGCAGTTGCACAGCTCTGGGAGCACAGGCATTGCCCCAGCCCAAACATGGGTGCAGGGAACTCATCCCCACCGCCATAAAACCTTAGGGCAGCTCTCAGCCAAGAATTTAATCTAACAGAGGATCAGCAGGAGCCTGGTGAGACATCCCAGCCCCGCTGGGACAGCAGGGCTTGCTTTGCACATTGGCCATTCCTTGGCTGGTGCTGTTTGCAGGTAATTAAAATGGCTTAACCCTGCAGCCCCAGCAGCTGCCTGCAGCTCGTTTGTCTCTAAGCCCAAGGGACCCTGCCCTGTGTCTGCTCCAGAGATCCCCCTCTCTGCAAGACAGGTTTGGAGGATAAAATATTTCATTACACGGCCAGAGAGTGAAGGCAGAAACTCAAATGCCTTTTTCTAAAATCGCTGCAGTGGAAAAAAGGAAGGGAGAAGAGAAAATGTAAAGAAAGAGGGGGTTTGTAGATCCTACAAGGAGAGAATTCTGGTGTTCCTCTGTTATGCCAAGTGTATCTGGAGTATTCCCAGAGCAAACAGTGCAATTACTTTGGATTCACACTTTGCCATGGAGTTGTCAGGCCCGAGGTTCCAGCTCCCAAAGGGCTCTGTGCAGACTTGCAGATGAGTTGTTGTGCTTTCCCAGGGGATGTGGAAGCTCTGAGAGGAAAGGCCACGCTGACTTTTCTGAGGACAGCTGTAAACTTCCTCTTCCTCTTGGGCTTTGTGCTGCTTCCCTGTCTGAGTCCTTCCCTTGGGGACATCCACAGCAAAATGTCCCTGTCCTTGTCTGGGTGTTTGTGGAGCCTGGATAGCCCCAGTGCTGGGAACAGCCGTGGGGATCTCACGGGCTCCCTCTCAGCTCGCCCTGAGAAGAGCCTGTTATTTTCCTTTTCAGGGTTGTTGTTTCTCCCTGATGGGATCTCTCCCGAGGAAGGTGTGTCCCTCCCCTCGAGGAAGGCTCTTCCCTTCCCTTTGGGGCACATCCTTCTCATCCTCTGTGCTCTGTTTGCTGCCTCTGTTTACCTCAGAGGCAGAACCCACCTTGGCACACTTGGACTGGTCTCCTCTCCCCCTTCTTGATCAGCTGAGATCCCTGTGACTGTCACAGCCCTGGTGTTGTGACAGCATCACAAACAGGAGGTTCCCAAGCCTGCAAGAAACTTTTGGTTTATTCAACTGCCTCCTCTCAGAGTTTTTACTGACATCCAGACAATTCCTGTGACCTCCATCCTTCACTGCAAATTCAGCCTTTGAACTCTCTGAGCCCTGCACTAACAGGGGTTAATGACATTTATCTACATACTTATCTTCCTTGTCCACTGCTTCTTGTCACTCTGAAGTTACCTCCAGTAACTCTTTTTCCAAGATGGGACAATTACTGTTCAAACAGGTTCAGAATCTCCTTTTAGTCTCTTTTCCCTGTCTTCTCTTCTAATTCATTTTGCATTCATTTAATACGCACATGCTTATTTCTGGAAGTCTTCCTCCACTACTATTCTGGTCAGTTTTTTTACCAGATTGGAAATGGGACTTTTTGTCCTCTTTCCTCTTGCCATTAGCTATTTATATCCTCCCATCCATCTCTTTAGGTAGCCAAGCATCCAGCTGTGTTCTCTCTGCCACTCTGCTCCCTAAGCAACAAGTAAAGGTGATTCTGAGCAGTTCTTAGCTCAAGCAGGGGTGACAAACAAGTGACACTGCAGCCTGGGAGCAACCCCAGCCCGGCTGCCACGTCCAGAGGTGGTGGAGCACTGAGGGGAGCCACAGCCAGGCTGGTCCAGTCCTTCTGAGGAGGAGTTCTTGTCTCCCTCCTTGGGATTCCTCCCGCACAGTTCCTCCTCCTCCTGGCACGGGAGGTCAAGGAACGGAGTCACAGCATGCTTTGGGTTGGAAGGGACCTTAAAAACCACTTAATTCCACATGCTGCCACAGGCAGGGACAGCTTCCCTCAAGCCCCATCCAACCTCACCCTGGACATTTCCAGGGATGGAGAGTCCACAACTCCTCTGGGCAAAGCCCAGCCCAGCTGCCCTTCAGGCTTCCAGTGTTTGTCTCCAGAGCCATTTCCCCCACCCTGGGCGCTCCCCTGAGGGTGGACAGAATTGCTCCTGTGGGAAATGGGGTATTTTGGAGCACCCATTCTTGCTCCAGCCCTTGGGAAGCAGCACACTGTGCTGGGGAAGGTGCTCAGGAGTTTCCAGCTTTTCCAAGATAAAAGTTCTGCTGGAAACCTGAAGGACCCTTTCATTCCTTCATTCTTCCTCCCACCAGGAGAGCTGGCTGACATTTTTGGGTTAAAGTTTGTCTTAAAATATGCACAATGTTCTTCAGGAACTCTGTCCATATTGTCATGTCTGCTAAAAAACGTAATAGCCTGGTTTGTGTTCTCTCTTTCTCTCTCCCCCTCTTTTTTGCCCCCAAATCTGAAAGGAACAGGAGTTCTCTCAACCAACCTCCCCTGGAGTTGCTAGAGAGTGGAAAGGCACAAGCAGCAGACGGAGGAGGAGGAGGAGGTGGGCACAGCAGGCAGGTGCAGGGTGGGAGCAAATCCGTCTGTCAGGAAGGAGGAGCAGACAGGGAATGCAGAGGGAGAGGGGCTGGAGAGGGGCTCTGGGTCCCCACAGCTTGCAGGGCTGGCCCAAGCCCCCAGAAAACTCCTGACCCAGGGACAGGGTGGGATGAGAGCCAGGAGAGGATGAACCCAGATGGATCAGAGCCTGAAGGTGGGGACAGCCACAGGGAGGTGATTTGTGTTTGGGGGTGAGAGCTGTTGGAAAGGTCAGCTGCGGGGATGACTAAGGCACGATGGGCTGGCAGAGTGGGGATGTTGGGAGTTTCAGAGGGAGGTCTCCTTCTGCTTTGAAAACTTCCACAGAAGGGAAATTTCAAAAGAAAACTTTGGCCTGGCTTTATCCAAAATGCCCCCATTCCATGGCAACCAAAGCATCCCATCCTGGCTGCACTCCTGGTCACTGTTTTACCATAATGCCATTTCAAAGAAATCAGAGTCCACAAGGAAAAACCATTTCAAACTTATCAAAAGGGCATTTTTTTTTTAAATAGAATTTTGCCAAAATCAGCACGTTCCAGTAGATGGTTTTGGCTTGGACTAAGTGACACTTTTCCATCAGAAAAATATGCTGTGCTGGAAACTTTTCCACCAGCTCTGGTTATTTTTTCATAGCATGCTTTCCATTTTTGTGGCAGCCTCCAGTTTGAGCTGAGACAAAGCACACAGGAGTCCCCTGAGAGCAGTTGACCTCCTGGTCTTTGGAAGAGCAGGATGACTCCCTGGAGCTCTCCCCAGTGGCACAGGAAAATCCATCTGGCTTCCACATCCTTCTGCACGTGGCTTGTTGCTCCCTGAGAAGGAAACAGGGAGCCTGGTGCTGATGGAGTTGAACAAAAGTCAATGAAATCACCTTGAAAGTCAATAAAATCTGTCAATTAAGGCCAGCTGAGCTGTTTAACCCTGAGAATCCAGGCCTGGTTTCTCCAGCACCAGGCTGGGGATGGGGAGCTGGCTCTTGGCTTGCTCCATCCTGCTGCCTGTGCCTGGATCTCCACGAGGAGCTGATTGCTCTTGGTCCTGCCTTGTCTCTCGTGGATCAGGACTGGGGGAACAGTTTTAGGGCAAATGTGTGATTCCAGCCTGCCACAGGGATTGAGGCCTGCCAGAGCTGTGGGGATCCCAACCGTCCTGCTCAGAACTAAAGTGAAACACCCTGAGAGAGGCCCCCAAAGGTGCTGAAGGTTGTGTTTGAAGGAACACTCTTGTCCCTGGGCACTGAGGCACTCAGCACTGGTGTCACTCCACCTCCTGAGGGACATTTGTCATCAAATTCCCCTAAGTGTTGCAGCACACTCCAGCTCCTCCCTGGGGCTACCTGGAAGCACAAAGACACCTTGTTGGAGAATGGGATAATCAGGCATGGAGAAATGTTTAATTTCTCTTCCTGGAAGTTCACCTGTGTCCCTCACTGCATTACATTCACTAAGGAGATACAACTTTTGAGTCTAAGTCCCCAGTTAACGCAGCAGAAGGAGCAGTGCCCCCACTGAGAGGTGTCCAGAGGGAAATGGGAGTTTGTGAACTCCTCTCTGCAAGACAAATTTTTTTTTTTTTTTCTTCCCAGCAGAATTCCCTGCTCCTCCTGCCTTGCCCTCTGCTCTGGTCTCTCTGAGCCCTTGCTTACCTTTCTGGGCAGGGAAGAGAGGCTGTACCTGTGTTGGTCTCTCAGGAAAGCAAAGCCCAGGCACCCCAGAGGATGGGGCAGAGAGCATGACCCGTGGTGGGAGGTCTCCCTGCTGGGCTCTGACCCTCCCTCCCTGCTTTCCTCCCCCTCCCCATGCTCATCCTGCCTTTAATGGGTGGTCTTGTCACTTGTTTACAGCCCTGGCTCTTGCAGGCCCCTCTAAGCCCAGCAATCATTCCTCAGACAGCCTGGATGGAGGCTGGGACTTTAATGGATGGGAGAGCTGCATCTCCACCCAGCACGGGGGTCCCAGAATGGTTTGGCTTAAAAAGGACCTCAAAGTTCATCCCATTTCACCCCCTGCCATGGGCAGGGACACTTCTCACTATCCCAGCTTGTTCAGAGCTCCATCCAGCCTGGCCCTGGGCACTTCCAGGGATGGGGCAGCCACAGCTCCTCTGGGCAAGCTGTGCCAGTTCCTCACAGTAGAGAATTTCTTCCTAAAATCTAATCTAACCCACTCTTTTTCAGCATGTGGGATATTTCAGAAAAGTGAGGCTGGCTTTGCTCAGAGGGTGAATGGCACACTCACCCCCAGCCTCAGTCTCTCCTAATTTCTTGCATGTCCTTAGCACAAAATCGCAGAGATTTGGTTGCAAGCAGTTTTCTTGTGGTTGGTAAAACCGTGAGCCACATTTTGGGAACCTTTAGTGCAGCTCTTACCTGGGCAATGTTTAGGTTTCCACACTCTGCCTGTTAAATGGATTTTCCACTTCATCTCCCTCACTTTCCTCAGCCATGGAAATGAGGGTGACTCTGCCATTTGCATGAGGGGTGGGTGGGGCTGCGGGGCCTCCCCACAAATGCCTCCATCCCTGCTTCCTCAGGTGAGAATTGCCACCATCCTCTGCACATCCCCTCCTCCAGCCGGCTGAGATTGCCGGTGCTTGCCTGGGTGGCCCTGGGCACATCTCTTTGTCATTCAGCACCTCTGATTTCCCCACCCCTGAATTACCAAGGGGTAATAAGGCTTTCCTGCCTCTCAGGGTGTTGGAGGATTAATTAGTTGCCGCTTGAAAAGCCTTTTGAAGATGCAAAGCTTTTTCCATAAATATGCAGAGTGATTCCCGCGGATGGGGCCCAGGTAGGACTGGAGCTGGGTCTGCCTCTGCTCTGTGGACACCATAAACCCGGGAAGAAGTGAAATTTGTAGAAATTCCTCACACAGGGGCTTGATGATAAGAAAGCTGAGCAGCAGCAGGCTGGAAATCAAGCAGGGCGCTGAATTTGGGGTTATTTGTGCTCAGTGTTCTTTCTGGGTTGTTGTTCATGTGCAGGAATCTTTAAACAACACAGAGAAAGTTGGGAGGTCTGAGCCTTTCCCACTTCCCTGCAGAGATATGTCTAGGGCAAGATAAAAACACATCAAAAGAGAAATCACAGGCAGGGAGCCAGCGAAGGGTGTCTGTCCATTGCATCTGTTGGTGCCATGTTTGCATTTGTCTTGTTTGCAAAGCTTTTCCCTACTTGTCAGCCGCCAGAACATATATCACATTCTCCTGGTTACAAAAAAACTTGCTTCTTTCTGTCTTTCGAAACAAATTACAGAAGAACAGAGTGTGGCATTCCTGCTTGTGAGAGGAGGAAACATTTCTTTTTAACTTGGGGAGATACTGAGATATCAGCAATATGTTATATCCTGAGAGATAATGGGAGGAAAGCAAAACCACAGGCAGAAAGCTGTGACTGTTAAACATACATTTCAACTAGAAGAAAGTCAGAGTTTTGATCTTCTCCATGAAAATTACAGGGCTGCCCAGCACCAGCGGGGTTTGGCAGGGACGCAGTTTTCACCGCGTTTTGGACACAAGACCAGCGTTCGGATCTTTGATAATTTCCTGTGACCGGGCATCTATGCTGATGAAAGAGGCTTGGTTTGAGTGGGGACTGAGGGAATTGGCTGCTGGGGCCAGCCAGAGGAGGCTGCCAGTTATTAACCCTGGGCTGAAGTCACGCCTGAGTCAGCAGAGTTTCGGCTTTGTCCCGTTCCCATTGTGGAGGCGAGTGAGTCATTCCCTGCTCCAGCCCTGAGAGCTCCCCCATTTCCTGCTCCAGCTCCGAGCCCACAGACCAGCGAGGGGATTAAGGATCTGATGTTCTCTCGTTTTTCTGTGCCATCAAGTTTATTTTTGTTTTTTTTTATTGAATCTCTTCAGTCTCAAGTTCCCTCATTTCGGAAATGAGGCTCTCCATGGGTTACTATCTTGATCCCCTCTTCACAGCTCCTCATTAAATCCCTCCTCCTTAGCACCTGGAGAGCTCTAATAGCGAGGAGATTTAGCACTGGACCAGTACTCCTTGAACAATATCCAAGGCAACAAGGAAGTCCAAGAAAGAGGCAGAGCAGAGAAAACACTCGTGTGCATTTGGGGACTCAGCCCATCAAGATAACGTCTCAGGACAGTCTCAGCTTAATTAGCTTCCCTCTTCTCAAAGCTCCAGCTTCTTTCCCTTCCTCCACACTTGATTTTCCAGCTTTTCTTCCCCACCCAACCACCAAATAAGCATTGGCTCTGCTTGTGGTCCTCTTTCTTTTGCTTACAGGTTAGAATTGGTAGGCAAAAAGACCTTGGTTTTTTTCCTTGCTGGCAGGCAGTGAGATGATTCCAGAGAGAAGAGTCTTGGATTTTTGGTTCTTTGTCTTTGCCTGGCCAGCTGCCTGCTTTTCCTAGTGCAGAATGTCATCCTGGACATATCCGCTGGTGGAAAAGTGGCTGGGGATGAGCAGAGGCAAGCGAGTGGCCTGGGGTGTGGTGGTGGAGACAAAAAAGGGATGGGAAAATGTTTAAGGCTACAATGGAAGGAGGGCACATCAAAGAAAGGCACAAGCATTGACCAGCTGGAGAGGCAATCCCAGAGACAGGCAGTGGGGAGGGAAGGAGATGTGACGTGGAAACTGCAGGACAAAGGAGACTGGAGTTGTGAAACCGGGCGCTGGACAGGTGGGAGCAAGAGCGCACAGCAGGAAAAGAGCTGAGGAAGGAGCTGGAGCCACATCCAGCCCAGAAGGAGAGGGGAAATGAGCCAAGTGGCCAGGCTGGGGCACGGGGCAGGCTGTGTGTGCTCAGGTGTGTGGGAGCTGGCACTGGATTAGCTGAGCGCGCTGGGGCGGGCCGGGCGCTGCGCGGCGGCGACGGAGCCTTTGTGCTTTGTTGCTGAGCATGGGCTTTGGGAGCTTTATTGCAGGAAGGCCTTTCCCAGTGCTGTGTCAGCTCTTTCTGCAGCAGCCCTGCTCTGCCAGCCTCCCTGCTTTTGCCATGGGGCATGTTCCCCTCCCCGTGACTTGGGGGGTGAAGCAAAGCAGCTGTGAGAAAGCCAGGGAAGGAACGGCAGGGAGTGAGAGCTGGGAGCAGAGGCAGGTTGCTGTTCCCATCCCACTCCCCTGCTTCACAGCCCTTTTCCTGGCTGGATGCAGCTGGGGATGTTTGCAAAGTTGAAAAACTCCTGGTCTAGTCTGGTGGTCATCCCTGTCTCTTCAATCTGTGGCCCATCCCACCCTGGCCTCTGCTTTTCTTTCATCTCTTCCTACAAGGAACATTGGGACAAGCATGGCCTTGCGCTTGCTTGGGGCCTGTGTGTGAATCCCAGCGGTGGCTCAGTGACCAGATTTCCCAAAGCGTAACAGGGAATAAGTGGAGCATCGATGGATGAGGCCCTTTGGGGAAGACCTTTCATTCAAGGGGCTCCTGAGGCTGCTTTGTGCTCCATTTATCCAGAGACAAAATCCTGCACAGGCAGGAGAAGGCTTTATCCCAAAGGCAGCCAGTGATGGCCTGGCTGGAGACCTCACTCGATACAAGCCATTGACTGGTCCTGGGATAAAATCATCTCTGCCCTGCTGCCATGGGCTGGATCTGGGTCTGAACCAGTGACCTCGAGGAGAGGACCCCGTGTTTCCCATTTGCAAGCCAAAGCCCAGCCCAGTCCTCTCTCGTCTGAGAGGGATTTATTTGGCTGAGGGCCAGGCAGGCCATTGTACAATGATGCCATTTCCTGACAGCTCCCATAAATCTCTCCCAGCTCCCACTGGGAAGGGGGAAGGGATGCCTGGGCGTGCAGTTTCTCTCTTGGGGTGCCCCCACCCCATCCCCGTGTTATCTCAGGCCTTTCATGTGCAGCCATGTCACCTGGAGCTATAATCTTGCCACATCTCTCTCATCTTCCTTCTAAGGCTCCCCCTCCCCTTGTGTTGGAAACTCAAGTTTTACAATCCCTGTGGTGCTCAGGCTCTGCAGGAGTGAATCAGTGGATGACAGAGAAGCCTCCAGTGAAAGTCTGCTGCCACAGGAAGGGCCTGGGGTGACTCACTGGAGCCCACTGACTCACGGAGCCCACTCCTTCACTGCAATGGGCTCCCAGCAGGGCGAGGCAGGCCCTGTGCTCTTGGAAGAGCAGCAGAATCCTGATTTAAATGCCTGGCAATCAATGCAAAGGCTCCCTGGCAAGAGCAGAGGTACTAACCCCAACCTCTTGGCCAAGCGCCACTTCACACCTTTGCTTCTTGCCACCTGAAATTCCCCTGCTGGGATTTAGGATCTTTTCTCCTGTGTTTCCCACCCTGCCTGACACACCTGGGATGTTCCTTTGGGCTGCTGGAGGCTCTGCCCCACAGGAGTTGTGTTTCAGACCTTGTTCTCCTTTGGAAAGATTCAGAGTTCAGAAACACCAGGAGAGAAATTTTGAAGTGCCACCAAGTAGAAAGTTTTGGGCTCCTGTTCCATCCCACTTTTCCTTCATGGAAAATTTGCAGTGTCTGTGAGAGATACGGGACCACGGATGGGACATCACTGCCACGGCCATGGTGCTGTCCCTAAATCAGGTCCTTTTGTGGGACTTTGTGCACGTTGAAGTGTGATGCATTGATTTATCCTTCTGTAAAATCCCAGCTGCTGTGACTAAGAATCAGGAGCAATCCCTGTGACACCTGCATCAGTCATGATATTGCCACACCGAAGGGTGGCTCATCACACTCTGCCAAGGGCTGTTTCAGTGCCCTGGGGGGGAGATGAGTATCAGGGAACAGGAGGGAGAGAAATTGGTGAGAGGCTCAGCAGAGGCAAGGTTGTGCAAAGCAGAGTGGAGTTCACATGGCTCTTAACAAAGAGGCATTGAGTGAGGTTGTGACAGAGCTCACTCAGAGCCTGGAGATCATTTCCAGAGCTTTCTATACGGGGGAGCAAGAACCTGATTTGCAAGTGTGGGAGCCTTGCTGGAACAGCACCTCCTGGGCTTTTAGGATTCAGCTCCAAGAGCTACCACCTGCCACTTCTGCTGTGTCCCAATGCCCCTGACACGCAGGGAGTGCAGACCTTCCTTCCAGCCCGTGTGCCTCAGGGCACCCCGAGCTGTGCACGGAGCCCCCGAGGCCCTGGTGAATATCTGGAGTTGGGATCGTGGGGAAAGGCATCAACACAAACCACTTCAGAGGCCAAGGTGGAGGAGTAGGATCTCCGAGGCCTGCACTAATGAGGTTTTGGCACCAACATGTCTTTGGCACACGGCTGGGCCCTTTTTGGTCCGTGACAAAAAATAACACCACAAAACTAATGAATAAAATTCAAATGGGCAGGCTGCAACCCATCCAGCTAATCCTTGCTCGGGTGCTGGCTGCCCCTGGGAGGTGTCAGCATGGATTGGTGGGCACTGGGAGATGTGGGGTGTGAAAATGGCAGGATTCATCCCGAGCTTTCTCCCTGCCCTTCCAACCACACGGATCGTTCAGCAAAGGAGAAACGCAGCCAATCCCAGCACTTCACACACACACACATCCAGCTGAATATGTTCAAACCTCTCCAGAGGCTGATTAGTGATTTTATTTTCTCCTCCTCTGCCGGCCGTGCGTGCTCATTGCCATCAATTATCTATGCATTTGCCCTGATGAATTATTGAGTGTGTAACGGGGCGAGGGAAGGCCCGCCAGCCCAGCTCAGTCACCTTGCAAACAAGCACTCTCCAGAGCATGGCAGCAGCCAAGTTTGCCCTCTGGCTTCTGATTTAGGATGGGAAGCTGATCCAGCAGCCTCCCAAACCCCTCTCCCTCATCTGTCCCCCTTCCTCATCGCTGCATTGAGGTGTAGGTGCTCCTGGAGCAGAATGGGTGCATTGTTTTCCTGATTTAAGGCTTGGATGAGTGGAACAGAAAGAGTTTTTCCTGTCTTGCAAAAGAGTTGTTCAGTCACCTGGAAAGGAAACACGATTTCCGTGCTGTGTTTGGGGTTTTTCAGGGTGTTTTTTTGTTTGTTTTGTTTTATTATTTCTTCTGCCGGGTGTTATTTTTTTGTTTTCCCTTTTCCCCTGGAGCCTCGAGAAAGTTTGGAATGTGTTTTTGTCAAGGCTGCTGCGTGTAAGGGCCTGAATCCCAGCTTTGGCAGCATTTGGCTGTTGGCAGGCTGTCCTCACTCGACTGGCACCAGCTTTTTCCCTGGCCAGAAGTCTGGCTCTTCTCACCTGGGTACAGGAGGGTTCTGCAGGACCATTGTGGTCTCAGGATCAGGTTTATCATCTCCAAAATCCACTTCTTCTCCAGTTTATGTTCAAGCCCATCTTGTTTTGATGCATGGGTCCCATGGCAGGGGGAGGGTAGAACTGGGAATTGTTGCTGCTGCTCAAGGTCAAGATAAATACCTTGATTTTTAGAAGGGTCAGTTCATTAATTTGCAGGGAAATCACAGCATAAAGGAAGGGCGCAGTGATGATGGATGGAGTGAGGGACTGGGCTGACCTCCCCTGTGCTATCCATCACATTCCCTGCTGGAATGGCTGCAGCTTGATTGACTTTATCTTCATTCCAGAGGCACATCTCGGTTGCCCATCAGTGACGGCCTTCAGCCTAGCAGTGCTCACGCCACAAGGGACTGCCAGCCCTGCAGGGGTGACTCTGAGGAGAATCTGGTGGCTTCCACCCTCTCCTGTCTGCAGTTTGGCTCCTCTGCTGCTCCCGGGCACCAGAGGAGACGCTGAGCCGTGACTTCCTGCGCTGGCGGACGGGGCCCGCTTTGTTGGCGTGTGGAAATGCCGGTTCAAAGGGCCCCGCTGGGCCCCGTGGGGGGTCAGGCAGCTTGTGGGGAGCAGAGCCAGCTCTTGTGGGGAGCAGAGCCAGCTGTGCCAGCGCCCCAGCCCCAGGCAGGCCCCGCTGGGGGCACGAGCCCTTGGTGAAAGAGGCGCTGATGACTCCACGCTCCCCCGGCCCTGGGAGCTGAGGGAGTGCTGAGCACACCCACCCAGGCTGGGCCATTCCCAAGGCCCTGGCTACGTGATTGAAGTGCTCCCCAGCAAGCTCCCACACGCTCTGGGAGGCTCTGGAGCCTTCAGAGCCAGACTGCTTGGCAAAGCTGTTCCTCACCTCGGCGAGTGTGGGCAACGCTGCAAGAGGCTCGCTCACCTCCGGGGTGGAAGGAGCAGCATATGCTGCACAGCATGGTGGAGACATCTACCCCCTCCCCTGTGCACCCATTCTTCCCTCAGTTCCCAGCGTGGCCTCATCTAAACCCAGCCTGAGCCCTCGTTTCATCAGGGAGGATGTTGTGGGAGCTGGTGGCAGAAAAGTCCTGCACTGTGTCCTGCTGCTGGGACATCCTTCTCCAGAGGGGAAACATGGTCCAGATGTGACTTTCTCAGAGTGGGGACATCCCTACCCTCTGCTTTGTGGAGGGAAAACTGTGGGGAAGATGGCCCTGGCTGTGCTGGGAGGGGAAGGGTGCACCCTGCCAGCCCCAGGGGACACATGGCTTTGTGCATGCAGGCACTTGAGGGCACCAGCGCTTTGCTGTGGCTGTAAGAAGCTCTGGAAAACATTCCTGAGCACCCAGCTGCAGTGCTGGGGTGTGGGGCTTGGCTCTGGGAGCAGGGGGCAAGTTCACACAAAGCTCTGGAGGCCGAGTTTCGGTCGGAACTGCTGATGGCTGTGGTCAGCTGGTGGCGTCTCGTGGCCAGGCTGGGTTGTTGGGGCTTGTCCTCAGGGTCACAGGAAGGAGAAGGGAGAAAGAAGAGGCGTGGGTGAGATGTGGGGATTAGGATAAGGCTGGGAACAGCAGGCAGGGAGCGAGGGGGCAACGTGGAGTGTGGGTGGAGAAGAGTTTTGTCTGCCTGCACTCATGTGTGTGTCTGTGAAACTGCAGGAAGGAGACTCTTGGAGAAGTCCCAGGGAACATCTGCCACGGGGACCAACACTGAGGAGTTTATTTTAGCCTTGGACAGGGAGCCATTCATCCCTGGAAGAACAGAGTAGGGTGACATTTCTGTTAGGAGGTGCTGTCTTGTTTCTCTTGCTCTGCATTTTTCTTTCCCCAGCCCCTCTCTCTGTTCCATTACTCTTTCATGTTCATCACTCTCTGTGCAGAACATGAAAGAGTTCTCTATCTTTCTTTTTTTTATTATCCCTTTCTTTCCTTTCCTGCCCAGCTCCCAGAATCCATCCAATTGCAGATTTTCCCAGAAGCTGGGAGCAAAACCCGCTTTTCTCGTTCTTCCCACCTTGCCTCTCTGTTGTATTTATCATACAAATACTGGCTGTATAATTACCAGAGCATTATCTCTAAACACACAGATTAGGAAAAGACACAGTGGCAGCAAAGATGTATTTCAGGGTCAGTCTGGTGGGAGATACTTTTCTCCATCTGTCAGGGGAGGAATCAGCTGAGACAGAAGAGCTGTCATGGACTGCAGCTCCCACTTTTCACAAGCACCTTCCACAGAATCAGGGTGGAAGGTTCCTAAATTCAGCCATCTCTGGGGTTATAAAAAGGCCACAGAAACAATCTGGATGATCATGCAAGGTGTAGAGGCAGTGCCTTAACGTTGTTCTCGATGGCAATTGCTGCTGCCCTGAAATGAGGGCTGAGTCTTTGCAGCTCCTTTAATTACTGCTGCAGCTCCAATGGGATTAAATGGATGTCTGAGTGTGTGTTAGCATATGTTGGGATGTGCTGTGCTGATAAACATCAGGGCTTTCACATGCCTGCAGACACACATGCCCTGCATATTTACCACAACTGACTCAGTGTCACCCCGAGCTGAAGACAAAAGGGAGGAAGGTGTTATTGATCCAGCCTTGTGCCTTTGGGTGATGATGATGATGAGCCCTAGGCTGGGCTGGTCATAGTGGGAGGAAGGTGTTATTGATCCAGCCTTGTGCCTTTGGGTGATGATGATGATGAGCCCTAGGCTGGGCTGGTCATAGTGGGAGGAAGGTGTTATTGATCCAGCCTTGTGCCTTTGGGTGATGATGATGAGCTGGGCTGCTCATAGTGGGAGGAAGGTGTTTATGGCCAAGAATGAAGCTGAGGGTGGATGCAGAAGATGCCTGTAGCCACAGATTGCTCTTGTATCAGCCATGCCAATAAGAAACACACACCCTGTGAGGAATGACTGAGGGAGCTGGGGATGTTTAACCTGGAGAAAAGGAGACCTCAGGGGTGCCCTCACTCTTTACAACTGTCTGAAAGGTGCCTGTGCTCAGCTGGGGTTGGGCTCTTTCTCCAGGCAGCACTGACAGAACCAGAGCACACAGCCTCCAGCTGGACCAAGGGAAATACAGGTTGAATATTAGGAAAAAGTTTTTCCCAGAAAGAGTGATAAAGTTCTGGAATGGCTGCCCAGGGAGGGGGGGCAGTCACCATCCCTGGGTGTGTTTAACAAAGCCTGGATGTGGCACTGGGAACCAGGGTTGTGTTGAGCTGTTGGGGCTGGGTTGGACTCGATGATCTTGAAGGTCTCTTCCAACCTGGTGATTCTGTGAATTCTATTAAACAAGTGGAGTAAATAGAGGAATTCCTGATCGTGATGCCCAATAACCACAGTGCTTCTGGGAAGAGCCCAAACGCTCACGAGTTGCCATTTCGTTGCAGGGCTGCAAGCTCAGAGTGTCTTGGTCAATGACACCGTCTCGGGGTTCATCGGCACGGACGTGGTGCTGCACTGCAGCTTCACCAACCCGCTGCCCATCGTGAAGATCACGCAGGTGACGTGGCAGAAGGCCACCAACGGCACCAAGCAGAATGTGGCCATCTACAACCCCGCCATGGGCGTGTCCATCCTGTCCCCCTACAAGGAGCGGGTGACTTTCCGGAACCCTTCCTTCAAGGATGGCACCATCCAGCTGTCCCGGCTGGAGCTGGAGGATGAGGGGGTTTACATCTGTGAGTTTGCCACTTTCCCAACCGGCAACCGGGAAGGGCAGCTGAACCTCACCGTGCTGGGTAAGGCTCTGGGCAGGCTCTGCAGGGTGAACCTCCAGTCCAACAGAGCTGGAGGATGCTGAGATTCACATCCTGGGAGCTCAGGGTGAATTTGGGGTGTAAATTGTAGCTGGGATGGATTTTTAAGTTGACTGGGAAGAGGTGAAGAGCAGGGAGCACAGAGAAGTTGGTTGTGAGACAGCTGAGCTGTCACACCTCTTCTTCTTTCCAAGCCTCAGTTCCCCTTTTCCCTCCACCTACACTCCTAAGGGAGGTGCAGTAACAGTGACCAGGTCCCTGTGGGAGTGGTGAGTTTTAATGAGCTGGAGCTGTCAACAGAGAAGAAACAACAGGTTGATCCTAAACTCAAGCAGAGCTTGTCCCTGGAGCTCAGGGCTGTGAGTGAGCAGACCCCACCCAAGGTCTACATGAGTTGTTTTCTGTCCAATTTCAGTTCCTTTCTAACACAGGGATGAAACCCTCTGGGAGGAAAAGATTGACTTTCCATATATCAGTGCATTTAGGGCACCTCCACCATTGTTTCCCCGTAAATGATGAAGGTAGATGGTGCAAGGTATATAGGCACTGCCGTAAAGCAATTATTACATGGGAATTATTGCTGGCAAATTGCACACTCTGGACTCACCACAAGCCCTGTCACAGCCTCAGTGGTGTTAGATGGCTCTTGGGATGTAGCAAACAGAGCAGCATTGCTTTTCTAACCATCCCTTTGCACCCTTTTCTCCTCCTCCTCCTCCTTTCTGCACTCCCCTGCAGCCAAGCCCACCAACTGGATGGAGGGCACCAAGAGGCCACTAATTGCCAAGTCTGGCAGGACAGAAAAGATCTTGGTAGCCACCTGCACCTCCTCCAACGGGAAACCCCCCAGCACCGTCACCTGGGACACGAAGCTGAAGGGGGAGGCGGAGTTCCAGGAGATCCGGAACAGCAACGGCACCATCACGGTGATCAGCCGGTACCGGCTGGTGCCGAGCCGCGAGGCGCACCGCCAGCAGCTCATGTGCGTGGTCAACTACCAGCTGGAGAGGTTCACCGACAGCATCACCCTCAACGTGCAGTGTAAGGGGCCTGGCACAGCTTGGGGGGCTCCCTGCTCAGGGCTGGCTGGGGGATACGCTCTGGGGAAAGGGGGGGTTGTGTGGGGCTGTGGTTTTGGTTTTGAGAGTGAAAGGTGAGAGGATCCTTTGGAATAATCGTGGGTTTTCTCTTTTTCTTTCCTTCTTTCTCTGCCTCTGCCATGTCCCTTCTGCTCCCTTTCTCTCTCTCTTTTGCACTCCCTCACATTCCTTGTCCCATCATCTTTCCCTCCTCATGCTCTCTCTCCTTCTCCCACTCCTTCCCCCTCATCTCTTCCTATTTCATTTTCTCCCCTTTCCTTTCCCACATTCCTTGTCCCATCACCTTTCCCTCCTTGAAATCTCTTTTCTTCTCTCATTCCTGTCCCCTCATCCCTCCCTATTTCATTTTCTCCTCTTTCCCACAATCCTTTCCTCTCCTTTTAATCTCTCTCCTTTTCCCACCTGTGCCCCTCATCTCTTCCCATCTCATTTCCTCCTTTTCCTTTCCCACAACCCTTTCCTCTCTCCTTTTCCCCTCCTGCTCTCCTCCCTTTCCCCCCACCCCTGCAGATGAGCCAGAGGTCACCATCGAGGGCTTTGATGGCAACTGGTTCCTGAACCGCAAGGATGTGAAGCTGATCTGCAAATCTGATGCCAACCCCCCAGCTCACACCTACGAGTGGAAGCTGTAAGTGTCCCCAGAGCCCTGCTGCCAGCAGCAATTGTCACCTCCCAACAGGGACAAGGAGTCTCTGCAGACATCTCTCTCACCCTCTGGTCACTTAGGGCCCAGTCCCATTAGTGTCAGCGGTGTCACCCCAAGGTACAGCCTGTGCCTGTGCTGAAGGTGGCTGCCAGCTCAGTGCAGCCTCAATATCCCGGGAGAACTTCCCCTTCTCACCTCACTGGGATCATATTCTGCCCTGGTGACGTGAGGCAGCTGAGAAGTGACAAGGTGATTAATGTGCCCAGCACCACCAAGAGCCTCTACAGCAGAGCTGGGAAAGAGCCCAGGATTTCCCTGCTTTGAAAAGGCACAAATAACACAAAATTTGTCTGTGTGTGAACAACCTTTCCCTGGAATCAGCCCCTCACGTGACTGACATTAAACAGCAACAATTCCGTGTCCTCAGGTTTCCAGCTTTTGGCTGAACACACGAAAGGGACTTGAAAAGTGAGTGAGGGGTGCCTGGGCAGTCAGGTGGGAATTGCTACAACCTGATGTGGTTCTCTCTGCTGTTCTTTCTTCTCTGTAAGCACTCATGTAGCTTTAAAAGAAGAAGATCAAATGGATCCTTTCTTCTTTTCAGCTGGCATTTGTCATCAGGAGAGAGGCTCTCAACATGGCTTTGCAAGGAGTACATTCTCTCTCATTCCACTTCCCAGATCACAGTGTTCAAAGTGAAAGTCTGAAGAGGATTGTTTTTCTTGCCTTTTTTCCTAGTTCTCCATCCCCAGCTCTCTCCATCTGTTGGTGCTGCCAGTCTGACTTAAACTCCAAGAGGCTCTCTGGGTTCCTCACAACATTTCCAGGAAAGCCTCAGAGGCAAAAACGCACCCAAGGCAGAAGAGATGCCACTTGAGGCTATTTCTGAGCCTGGGGTGTAAAACCCAGCAGTGCTTTTCCTCTCCTCCCATTTGGATGGTGATGAGCAGCAGTCAGGGGAGCTGTCAGAGGAGGCAGCAGCCTCCTGGAGCATCCCACACCACCCTTCTGAGCACCCTGTGCTCTTGTTTTTGTAGGTTCAGGGCTCTATAGGACCATGGTTAAGGTGTTTTTCCATCAGCTTGGGGATCATTGGCTTGATGAAGCTGGAAAAACTGTGTTTTCTGTACATATGTGTACATGTAGACATGCAGAATACATGCACTTAAGCACATCTTTACAATCTCAGTTATACCACCGTTATTCCCTTTTGTTTCTTATAAATTGCTGACAATATGTGCACATTTGGGTTGGGAGGAGGGGAAGGAATTACTTGAGTAATTTTTAATTGCCTAAGAGGAGTAATTACTTTACTTTGCTTCAGTAATTAAGAATAACCAGGCCATGTGTGTCTTTTCCTAACACAGAGGGTTGGGTTTTTTTTTTAATTTTTTCATCTGCCTTTGTCAATTTATTTTCTGTATCTCTGGGTTTAGTTTTGCATTATTCCAGTTTCACACTTACCTGACTGCTGTGACATGGGCAGGGCTCTAAATCAACACTGAGTTCGAGTTTAAATTAACACTGGCTGATCAGGAGAGTTAAATGGGCAGGAAATTGGGCTAAAACAGGGTCAGCTTGTATCCCTTTCCTGCCTACATCAGTGGGGATTTTCCAGCCAGCACCTCCAGCTTCCACACCTGCCCAAGGGCAAGCACAGACCCAGAACGCTGGTGTCACCTCTGGGTGTCACCTGTGGGGTCAAACATGGTTTCTGTCCCCTGCAGGCCAAACGGGACCCTGCCAGGGAGCGTGGAAATCCAGAACAACACCATCTACTTCAAGGGGCCCGTGTCCTACAGCGTGGCTGGCACCTACGTCTGCGAGGCCACCAACGCCATCGGGACACGCTCGGGCTTGGTGGAAGTCAATGTCACAGGTAGGACAGCACCTGGGCTGCTCTGCAACGTGGAAAAAAGGGTGGGGAGGGAGGCAAAGGTGTGAGCAGTTGCATCTCCTCAATCACCACTGTCTCCTTTTGGGGGTGGGAATGTCCTGAGGGAAATGGGGCAGTGGAGTTCTTGGCTCGGTACTGGTGTTGCGCTGGTTTGCTTTGGATTTTCTCCTTTCCTCTCGTGGTCTTTTTTCTTTCTTACACCAACTCGAGTTGTTCCCTCCTTGTCTTCTGCTTTGGATTCAGAGAGATTGTTGTACATGTTAACAGCAGAGGCACGTCAGGGAGATATTGATCAGAACAAGGGGCAGGATGAGGATGTAGACTGCCAGAAAGGCAGGAGATGGATGAGTCACTTGGTCAGGATGGTGTTTGGTGTTCCTGGTGTTGGGCAATCCTCATGATTCTTCATTTGAGCTCCTTGCCGTGCTGCTCTGTGAACTCACTCACCTGCCTGCCACGGATCCCTGTGGGTGCTGGAGGAGCTTTGTCTGGGCTCCAGGGAGGAACACCATCCCAGGATGCAGGCAGTGGGAAGTGATGCTGTGATGTCACAGGAGACAGAAGGAATCTGACGGGCTGCAAAGCACTGTGGCCACAGGAGGGAGGGAAAGACACGTGGGCAAGCTTAGGTAGTGTCAGGGAGAGAAAGTCATGTCAAGAAATAGCTTCAAGAGTAGAAATAACATATGGCAATAACCTGATTTCTGAAAGTCAGACTGACATTGTGAGACATCGCCAAGGGGGAAAAGTGGCTGTGGGTGCTTTGAGAGGAGGAAAGGCACAATTATCCCGTTCATTTGGGGCAAAAGGAGCCATTTGGGTTATCAGGCAGTGACTGGTGGCTCTCAGGAGGGCTGGAAGTGCCTCTTGGAGCAGTGAGGTGGGGCACAGCCACACTGCAGCGAGCTTTGGGCTGCAAACAGCCCGGACAGGATGGGCAGTGAGGTGAACGAGGTGCACTGGGGGCTTCCAAGGCACGGGGAACACAGGACAGGCTCCCAGGGCTGTTACCTCTTCCTCTGTCCAGCCCAAAGCAGTCGGAGCCTCTCCTGCCACCCCAGTCCTTGGGGAGTTGTCTGACCTGAGGGTGATGAAACCCCAGCCCCCTCCACCAGCTTTCTCTGCTGGTAAATGCTGAGCAAGCACAGAGCCAGTCTGGGGCAGCTAAAATTAGCAATAACTCCGTGTTTAGCACCTCAGCTCCCCTCTCTGTAACTTGGGCAAACCAGGCTAATCTTCCTCTAGCCAAGTGCTTGGAGGTCAATGGGTGGGATGTGCTAATTAGATGCTAATTACCCGGTATTTATTTATGATCGTTATCACTGTAGCGGGCCTTTCATTCACACCTCCTGCCCTGGATCCCTGCCTGCTGAGTTGTTCCTGGTACAGCCATTTCTCTGGGGGCTGTTTCTTGTGCCAGCAAAAGGCACTGGAAGAACAAAGCCCTTTGTGCCCAGCCCTGCCCAACCACCCAAAACCAGGGCAAGGTCACGGCCAAAATCAGCTGCTGGCCATTCCAGGGGAGTTGTCACCTCGGTGTTCCTGGGGTACAAACTGAGCTGACTCCCTTTGGCAACAGAAATCCATCCCACGCAGCATCCAGAATGCTGGGGCACGTTTGAAACAGTGAGCAGAGCTTAAAAACCCCCAGGCTCAGCCCTCAGACACAGAATGAGGTGGAGTAGGGACTGAAGAAGACTTTGAGAGTAACAGGCTCTCACTTCCCATCCCTCCATAGCCTCTGTGTGCATTTCTTGCTGTCATTCTGCCTGTCCAGCCTGCCCATGTCCTTTGGGGTGTCAGGGCACCAGGCACAGCCCTCTCTCCGTGGTTCCTGCCCGTTTGGATGTGTCTCAGCACCACAGTGGCACCGAAGGTGGCTGCACCAGCTCACCTGCACAGGCTCCTCCAGAGATGAGGGGCTGTGGGTTCCCCCTCTGGGGTTTGGAATTGTCTCTTTTCCTGGTGCTTTCTCAGAGGACTGGAAAAGAGCATCGTTCTCAGGCTCCACCAGCACAGGGCTGGCAGGATTTTTGGGGTTGGGTTGGGTTGGTGTCTGCCTGCCTGTAATCTCAGCTGGTTCCCAAAGGTCAGGCCTGTGGGGTTGAGGTTAAATGAGAGGGAATGAAGGGCACACCCACAGCTGCCCTTCAAGGAGGGATTAACAGCCAACCCCACAGGCCAGGCCTGCACCACATAAAAAAAAAAAAAAAATCCTTTAATAATTCATGGGATCTGAATATGTTTATCCAGCTCTCCCTAAGGAGCGATTAGCCGGTGCTGGGGAGGGCTCAGCCCTCCTCGCTCAGCTATTACAGGTACATTTGTTTGGGTCTTGCAGGCAATTTAGGGATTGTCAGTGGACCACGAAACCTCTTTCAAGAGCTGCATGCAATAAATGGAGTTCAATCTAGTGAGCAGCCAGCCTTGGGAGGAAAAAAAAAACAACACAGAAGGCTGATGCAGAGAAAACCCTGCAGCAGCTTTCCCCCTTTCTGTCTCCCTGTTCTCCCCCCTTTTGCCACCCAAAATCTTCCCTCCAGGTCCCAGAGAGGAAAAGTGCAGGGCTGGTCCAGCCCCCTGATGGGGAGGGCAATTTGTTCAGAGGGAGAAGGCTGAATGCTTCCATGAGAGTTATGGCGCATTAAAGAGATTGATAAGTGGAAATTTAATATTTTATTCCAGCAATCTGTTCCCCTAATAGCTTCTCCTGCCTTGCAGGACCTTTGTCAGTCACAGGCAAGCCATGTAGTGTGACATGTAACTATTTATTACAGGCAGTGGGTGACAGAATAAAAGGCTGTGCTTATGGACTGCATGTGTGTGGTGGTCCTGCACAGAGAACTGGCCATGGATATTCACCTGTGTGATCCCAGTCTGCATCCTGGTCATGGATATTCACCTCTGTGATCCCAGTCTGCATCCTGGCTGTGGATATTCACCTGTGTGATCCCAGTCTGCATGCTGGCTGTGGATATTCACCTGTGTGATCCCAGTCTGCACCCTGGCTGTGGATAATCACACCTGTGTGATCCCAGTCTGCATCCTGGTCATGGATATTCACCTCTGTGATCCCAGTCTGCATCCTGGCTGTGGATATTGACACCTGTGTGATCCCATTTTTGTCCTGCCCATGGACTTACACACCTGTGTGATCCCATTTTCATTCTGGCCATGGATATTCCTACCTGAGATTCCCAGTTTTCATTCTGGCCATGGAAATGTTTTTCCCAATGCTGCATGCACAGGGACAGGGCAGGAATAAAGCGTTTTCAGCTGGGAATGTCCATGGATTCATGAACATGGGCTCTTCTGGGTGCAGTGGAGCATGAACACACCCTGGCCCTGTGCAGCAAACATTCACCCACTTGTGCACTGGCTCCAGCCAGAGGAAGCACGAGGAGAAAGGGAAAAAAATGGCAAATGGACCTTTGAAGGAGACTCACAGAGCTGGGGCAGCAGGGAGAGCCTGTGCCAGCAGCCTTGCAGCCCTGGCCTTGGATGTGCTACAGGCTGGGGGGAAGGAAAATCTGGCAGGGGTTGCTGACCCCCCCCTGCCAGCTTGGCTTCCAGCAGGGAGTTATTTACACACCAGCAGCGCTCTCGTCCCAACAAGGTCACTGCAGACAGCCCGTGGGGCTCACTGGAGCTGCTGCCACGCCGCGCTGGGCTGGGAAAAGCCCTTTCTGGGAAATCCTAAGTCCCAATTCCTGCAGCAGGTGCTCCCAAAGCCAGGCAGATTTAGGTGGGAGGATGGAGGGCCGGGGGGGTCAAAGAGGAGCAAGCCCCGAGGGGGCTCTGGGTGATGCTAATCTCCCAGAGTGGCTGTGCATCCTGTCTGGTGGCATCTGTGCCAGCACCCCCGCGGGAGCAGGGCTTGACTGACAGGGGATAGGTGACCTGAGAGAGAGATTAAAACCTAAGACACGTTTGGCATCTGGCCCGAAAGCCGTCACACTCTGAAAGGCCAGTGGCAGCTGCTGAACTGCTGGATTAGCTGCCAGAGGTTTTTCCATCCCCACCCGCCCTGCAGGAACCGCTGGGAGGGAGGGGAAAGCTTGGAAAGCTGGAGATGGACATGCAGAGGTGCAGGGGGGAGGGAGAAGGTCAGCAGTGCTCTGGGCTTCTCAAATTGCAGCTTTGTCCTGAGGTTTCTCCTTATCTTCCCTCGTGTACATAACTTAACACACGAGCAAAGTCCTGGGATAATTTGGCGTGGGCTGTTCCGGCAGGGAAAGTTTGCCATCAGCAATCTGGCTCCTGAACAAACCCTACAGGGTCATTTCTGTGTTTGCTAAGGCCATCTGGGAACTGGGAAGCCCCGTGAATACGTTGGAATTCAGGTTCCTGTTCCTCCCTGGAGCTGCTGTTCACATTGTGTGGATGTTTGGTTTCCCAAGGTAGAAGGAAATCCAGAGTCTTCCTCTGGAAGAGCTTGGGCTGACACATGTCCAACAGCTAATTCCTCCTGGAGTTTGATATTGTCTTCCGTGCCTGTGGCTACAGGAAGAATTTGGGCTGGTGCTGGCTTTTCCCTCGGTCCTTAGGATTGAGGGGAAAAGGACAGTAATGGGCCTTAAAGGAAAAACATGTCCACAGGAAGCAGTCTTTTAAAATATCTCAGCAGATGAGCAGAAGAGCTTTTGAAAGCTGATTTCCAGTGGATCCGCATATCACAGAAGAATTACTGGGTATCTAAAAATACCCTTTTTCTGATCTGGGCCCTTTCTGCTCCTGGGAGCAGCCTCCTGTCCCTCTGGGTTCTCTGATGTCTAATGAGGTTTGGCTCCCACCTCTGCCAAGGATCCCACTCCAGCCGTCTCCAGGAGCTTTCTGATAGGGATAATTTCAGCTCCTTCTCTCACAGCACTAAAATTGGCCAGCAGGTTCAAAAAAAGCAGCAGATAAAGGATTGATGGACAGGTGGGATGATTTGCATGCGCCTCATTTTTATTGAAAAACAGCCATTAAGAGAAAGATGGGATTCTTTAAAGCCTGTACTTTTGAAGCCACTCTTGCGATGGGGAAGGTTTGGGGAAGTTTGTGGCCTCACTGTTGAGCCCTGGGCTGCTGCAGGAAGAGGGCAGGAGATGCCTGGAGCCTTGCAAAGGGATCAAAGAGAACCTGTGGGCTGGGCCAGGTGCCAGGCTGAGCCCGGGGTGACCTCCTGCCTCTCTCCCTGCTCTCCCAGCTGCTGTCCCAGAGGTCTGGCTGCTGGCACAGGGACAGGAAGCTGGGCTGAATGCAACAGCTGGCAGAGCCGGGCACGGGCAGATAGTATTGCTGCTTTAATTCCTATTCATACAGCACTCCCTCTTTTTATAAGGGCTGGGGGGTGGCAGGCGGGGGGAGGCTTTTCATGCTGGCATTAAAGCCTGGCTTGTTTCCCCTCCCTCGGCTCCGCTGTCTCCTGTTTCTCCAGGCTGCTTTTCACAGGGGCTTTAATTCTCTCCAGACTCTTCCTAATGGATTTTTCACGTGGGGCCCCCGAGCACGCTCAGGAATCGCACCGGGTTCCAGAAATTTCACGCCCCCCCCTTGGACACAAAAAAGGGGATCCTTTTCCCACACTTCCCCCTCTCCCCTTGGTGCTGCTCTGTTTGAAACGGGGTGGGCAGAGGGGCGGATCCCAATTTGCGGGATTGGCGGTCGTTAATGGATCTGGATCAAGGGACAGGTGACACGCTGGTCCCCGCTCGCCACCTGCCATGCCGAGGCACCTTGTCACAGGGCACAGCCCTTCCTTCCTTCCCGGGAACACACTCCCATCCCTTGAGGGTCAGTGCCCACCCTGCTCCGGAGCCAGCGTGGGTCTGTGCCGCCATCCAGTGGCAGTGCCGGGCTCTGGAGTGGCCGGACCCCTTCCTCCCCTGACACTGACCCCACCCCAGGGTCACCCAGTAACCCCCAGAGACCCCCTTGTCCCGGCACCGGAGGGAGGATGAGGAGGGAGGAAGCTCTGTGGGTGATTTGGGGCTGCTGGTGGTTGATCTTCCCCCTGTCTTCCTTCTTTCTTTCCTTCTTTCTCCCTTCCCACAGTCTGGGTTTGTTTTCTCTGGCATGGGAATGGAGGGTGGGGATGGGATGAGGGGAGAAAATAGTTCCTTGACTGAATGATGTGTGAAATCCACCAGGGATGGATGGATGGTGGATGGATGGATGGTGGATGGATGGATGGTAGATGGATGGATGGATGGATGGATGGATGTGTTCCTGCTCATGTCCATGGCATTGGCAGTGCCAGGGGGGGTGGCACAGGGGTGGCAAGGGCTGCATCAGGTATGGATGGATGGATGGATGGATGGATGGATGGATGGATGGATGGATGGATGGATGGATGGCTGATGGGTGGATGGATGGATGGATGGATGGATGTGTTCCTGCTCGTGTCCATGGCACATGGCACGGGGGTGGCACGGGGGTGGCAAGGGCTACATCAGGGGTGAGCAGCACAAAGGGCAGGGAAAAAATAAATATCTCCTGAGAAAGGCAGGAAAACATCCCCCGTTTTCTCTGCATGCATCCAACCTGGACTGTTAATGAGGCTTTTAGCAGGAAAGTGGGCCAAGCTCCTTTAGAAATCAGGCACTGCCTTCCCCTCTCAGATCTGTTCTCCAGAGCTGCAAGGCAGAGGGGTCTGTGTGGTTTGGGGGATCTGCACAGCACATCTGGGGTTTTCAGGGTGGGTTTTGGGACCTGTGGGGCCACGCACAGTGTCAGCCTTGCTGTAGGGAACAGCAGGGTGAGAGGAAGCTTCAGAGCTGTGGGAAAATGAAATATTGAGCCCCTGGGGATTTGCTGGGCTTCCCCTGCTCCCACTCAGCCTCCAGGTCTCCCCTGCTTTGTGCACAGCTTTGGGAACTGGGCACCACAGAGGCTGGGACAGTGAGGAGCAGCCTGGGGGGGTGGCTTGGGCAGGGGTAGAGAGAACAGTGTGGATGTTGTGTGGTTGAATCTGAGCCCTCAGCAGGCAGGACCACGAGGAGATGGACGTGACTGTCCCTGGTGTCCCTGCAGAGAGGTTCTGCATTAACCAGCTGGCTGGGACAGGCCTTCTGTTGATGCAACATGTGGCTTTGGCTTTGCACAGCCCAGCCCCGGCTCCCCGTGCTGCAAGACACGCCCTTGCTGCTTCTCTAAGGCTGTCTTGGGGAAAAAATGCTGGCTCCTGCCTGCACAGCATCTTGCTCCTCATTCTGGCTGCAGCAGGGACCCTCCATCTGTCCCCCAGCCCACTCTGCCCAGTGGGCTGCTCTCTGTGTGGGTTCAGCCTCAGGAGGCTCTGCTCCAGGCAAGTCAGCACTGCAGAATCCAACACGCTGTTGTCGGGTTGATGTTTCAGGAAAGGCAGGAATTAATCATCTTCCAGGCACAAAAAAACCCTAAAACATTTATGGCTCAGGCCAGAAATTGCTTGAATTCAGTGCCCTTGTCCAAAACCTGCAGCTGTTGCAGTGCCTTCACTTGGGGGAAGCTCCTTGGTCCCCTCTCCCTCAGTGGCTGGGCTAAGCTGTGCCAGCAGGGACATGGAGGGGGGTAGGCAGCAGTCACTGCCTCTCATCCCTCTGGAATCTGCTGCCTCTGAGCCCCTCTTTGCCCATCACCCCACCCTGGCTGTGCTCAGGGATGCTGACTTTGCTGCTGGGTCTGCACCTCTCCTTGGCTGCTGGGGGAAAAGTGAAGGCTGGGAGGCTCCGGGGTTGGCAGAGAGGCCTTGGAGGTGGGAAAAGCACTGGGAGAGGTCTCAAGTGCAAAAACAAGGCTGCCACGGGGCATTAAGAGGGCGCCTGCTGCCTGAATTGGGAGGCAGGTGAAGGGCTGAGACAAGCATGTGGTGTTAATGCCTGCTGGACACGGGTGTTCAACAGGCTCTGAGCTCAGTCAGGGGCTGTAACTCTGCCCAGGAAGGTTGATTGAAGTCCTGGCTCAAACTTTATCTGTGCCAAAGTGTAGGTGTTGAACTGCATGAAAGAAAAGAGAGCTGCCTTCTCATCTCTTTCCTCTGTTCCTCTGCCTCTTTTCAAGTTTTTTTTTTTTTTTTTTTTTTTTTTTTTTTTTTAAATAGGTCAGGGTAGGAGCAAGATTAACAGGAGGAGTGGCACTGTGCTGGCCAAGGAAGGGGAAGAAGCAGTGGGAGGGCTGTGTCCTCATGCTGCAGGGTCAGCACAAGGGGTCAGGAGCCAGCAGGGCTCTGAGCATCTCTGTGCAGCCACAGGGCACCTGTGGGTGGGGGATCACAGGGTGCTGCTGCCTTGGTTCTGATCCGGGCTGGGATGTGAGGAGAGGGATACAGAGCTGGTGGCACCTCTGAGCAGCTCGGTGCCACCCTCGGGTGGGGTTTGGAGGTCTCGCTCCCTGTCAGGAGCACTCTCCTCTCTGGGAAACTGGAACTGGAATTCTGTCAGCTGGTAAAACGGAGCGCGTCCGGACTCAAGACTCGGGGCTGGTGGGATCTGAGCACGCCTGGAGACACCAGGAGGGCCGGGGAGGGCAAACCACTGCTTCCAGCCTGCTGGGCTCCTGCATGAGGCTTGGCCAGCTTGGCACGGCACCTTCCCCTTGCTGAGGCAGAGCTGACCCTGTGAGGACACCCCTCTTCCCCTTTCCCCAGTTTTTCCCTTCCCTGTTCCTTACCCTCATCTTCCCACCCCCTCACCCCCCCACCCCAAACTGGCAATGAGAGCGTGGAGGGAGGGCGCGTTTCCGCATGGTTTGACACTGTTCCCCCTTCCATCTGTCTTTTCCTACCCAGAATTTCCCTACACCCCGTCTCCAATCGATGATCACAAATCCATGGTGCAGCCGAACATCCCCACACCGGTGATTGGGGGCGTAGTGGGAGGCGTCTCGCTGGTCCTGCTGGTGGCCGTGGTGCTCTTTGTGGTACTCCGGCGCCGGCGTCACACCTTCAAGGGTGACTACAGCACAAAGAAGCACGTGTACGGCAACGGCTACAGCAAGGCTGGCATCCCACAGCACCACCCCCCCATGGCCCAGAACCTCCAGTACCCCGACGACTCGGACGACGAGAAGAAGCCGGGCCCCTTGGGCGGCAGCACCTACGAGGACGAGGACGAGGATGCAGGAGGCGAGCGCAAGCTGGGCGGCCCCAAAGCCTACGAGGAGGATGCCAAGAGGCCTTACTTCACCGTCGACGAGGGCGAGGCCCACCCCGAACCTTACGACGAGAGGACACTCGGCTTCCAGTACGACCCCGAGCAGCTCGACCTGGCCGAGAACATGGTGTCGCAGAACGACGGGTCTTTTATTTCCAAAAAGGAGTGGTACGTGTAGCTCCACGCCCCTCTGCTACACTCACACACTCGCACACTCAAACACACGCTCACAAACACGCTCACGAGCGATGCCCTCCCTCCCCTGCATCCCTCCGAGCACACCCACGCACGCCCCGGCCCCGCACAGACTTTTTGGATGCTGGGGGCCAGCGGGGAGGGAGGGCGGCTTTGCTTACGGATCATTTTTTTTGGGGAGGGGGGCGGGGCTCGTGCGGGAGGGCGGGAGGTCGGGTAATTATTTTCTCTCGGTTTTGGTTTGGCTTTTTAATTTCTCTCTTCGACGACTTTCGTCCCCTTCTGTGGTGTTTGTATTGGTCGGTGGCTTAGGTGTTACTCTTTGCTTTAACGACTGTTGCCCAGCCTGTATATTACACTCTGTTTGTGTCTTCATGTCTCAGAGTGCCCTTCCCTCCCCGAGGCTTCCTCCTCCCACTCCCACCCCCCTGAAACACTGGAAATTTGTTTGTATGTTGTCTTCTTTGTTTGTTTTTTAACCTTGGGAGGGGGGCAGGTGGGCTGTCCGTAGGACGGAGGCCAGGAGAGTTTTATGGCGATGGAAACATAGGTGCCATTATCAGGTGAATGGATTTTGGGTTTTTTTTTTCCCCCAATCACTTTTTTTTTTTTCGGTGGGGTCTGGGTGACATTCCCGTTGCCTGCTGCACACCTGGAGAGAACCACACTCAGTTTTTAATGACTCAATAAAAGGAAAATGAGAGAAAGGGGGGAAAAACGCCCTAGACCAAACCCCAGGTGTAGGGGCTGATAGCAGAGCAGGGAAACAAAACTGCCATTTTCCTCCTACAATTTATTATCGCCTGACTTTTCATTTTTCTGTCTTTGTTTGAGTGTTCTTTTAAACGAAAGAAAAGGAGTATTTATTGCTGACACTTTTCCCCCTGTGATGGCTCAGAGAAAGGCTGGCTCTTTTTTGTTCTTCTTGCTGTTGTTGTCTCTGGTACCAGCCACAGAGCAGTTCACTGGGGCACCACTGTGCCGGGCACATCCACTGGGGAAGGGACCAACTGGGGACACTTTGCTTCCACACATTCACTGCCTTCAGCTCTGCCCTGCACACCCAGGCAGGGCAGGACCAGCCCCTGAGGTTTATTTTATTATACCACTAAGACTTAATTGTCATGTGTTTACACTTTATTTTTTATTTTGGTCAGAGCATGGGGGTGCTCCTCTCTCTCTCTCTTTCTCTCTCTCCTAGCAACAACCCCAGCCCGTGGCTGCACCACGTAGGTGGCATTGATTGCCACTTTTCCAATATCACATCCCTCTCCTGAGCACAGGCTTGGCAGACAGGGTAGGAGGGATTGAGCCTGGGGTATTGATCTTTCCCTCCTTGCCTTGAGCCACGGCGTTGTGCTGGGGAGGTTTGGATTGCTGCTATCTCTGCTCTGTGAATAAATGGGATTCCAGACTTCAGGGCCCTCTGTCTCACACCGACCATCTCCAAATTAGATTCACTGGGTTGGGGCTTATTTTTCTTCTTGTGGGTTATATTTTATTATTTTTTTTTTTAATTTGATGTATAAATAAATCTTTTGTTTGAAAAGAAATCCCCAGTTTTCTGAGCTGTATTATCATGCACATCTAAAAATAGCAGGACTAATTCTCCTCCTGCCTTACCCGCTGGGTTTTGTTCCACAGCGGTTATCCTGCTGCAAAAAGGGAGGAGAGTGGAGAGGCAGACCCACACAGATGAGTCAAGGTCAGATCTCTGATCCAGCAGCCTCCAAAGCTTTCCTTTCCTGTGAGGTGCCCGGTGCAGAGCACAGCCTGAGCCATCCCCAGCGTGCTCTGATTGCATTAGTGGGGTAGGGCAGTGGGCAATCCAATTGTAGGGCTGTAATCTCTCTGCTGTTCCTGCCAGCCCCTCAGGCTTCCTGGCTTCTGGCATGACAGCCACATGCCACAGGAAGGCTGCTGTGTCCTCTCAGAGCCAGGGCAGGCAGAGATTCCCTCGGGATCCCTCAGGCTGAACCGTCCCAGCTCCGTCCTCTGCCACCAGGAGCACCCTGCTAGCAGGAAAGACCCCAATAAAGGGAATAAAACCTCTTAACGTCTCTCCAAAGCTCTGATTAGTGATGATTAGGGGTGGGAATGACTTCCTTCCAGTGCCTTGGGAGAGCAGCACACACAGGGCTTTGATTGCCCCAGAGGGAGAGCCTGTAATCTGGCTCAGTGTGTGGTGCAGGGAGAATTCCCAGCAAAGCCCAGCTCTGAAGTGAATAATCCTTTAGATCTGAGCCCCACAGCCAGGCTGGGAACAGGATGGTTCAGTGTCTCCAACAGCAAGCTCTGGGCAGGCACCAGCAGGCACCTGTGAGATCCTGCCCTGCAGATTTCCCCCAGCCCAGGCACACCCTGTGAGGGGCTGGCTTTGCAAGAAAACAATCTTTTATAAAATCTGCAGCATCCAGCAGTGATTCTTCACGTTGAGGCCACTGCTCAGGTCTGGCCAATTGCCACCATGCTGACCCCAGAGCTCTGTGTCCTAAAAAACAAAGGTGCAAGGGCTGGCAAGTGGGGCACGAGGGCCTGGGAGAGGTCAGAGCAAAGGAACCCTAAGAAATCTGCTTTGGGAGTTACTAGCTTGCCTTTGAAGGTGTCATTTTTGGAGCTGTAGCCTTCCTTGGACTATTTATTTATTGCCCATTCACACACTGCCCACTGAAGTGAGGGCTCAAAAACCCAGTGGGAGCCAGGGAAAGGAAAGGAGAGAGTGGAGCAGTGTGGAATTTCCAAGCTGGAGCCTCTACACGATTCCCTTCCTGCTGCAGCACCTTTTCCTGCCCTTTTTGCACCAGCCCAAATTCAGGACTTAGCTCAGCCACTTACCTCCTCGGAGTGGTTCAGAAAAGGGGTCAAATGAGCATTTTTCATCCAGAACCTGGAGTGGAAGATCCTTAGGCAGCGTTGCCTGGCACAGCAGCGAGGCGCCCTGCGAGCCCAAGGCTCAGTGCTGCGTTTCTCTCATCCTTGAGCTCCTCAGCATTGCTCCCCTGGTGCAATTATCACCACAGCCATGGAGAAATGCCACCTCTGTGCTGTCATTTGCTTCTTGCTGTCCCTTGCAAGGTCAGCTAGATGGCCAAGAGACTCTTGGGGTGGTAATTAGCCGAGTGATTAACCATTAATCCGTAGCAAGGTGGAAGAAAAAAGAAGTGTGGGGGAAGAAAATCAGATTGATGCTTCATCTGAGAGCTGTTTTGGTCCAGTAATAGCATCACTGCCTTTTCTGGGTTAAATTGCTCTGAGGGGACCCTTGAAGGGAATTAGATGAGTTTTTCCAGCATCATCAAGCAGAAAGTGATCCCTGTTCCCACCTGAGCGCAGGGGTGAGCTCAGGAGAGAGGCCAAAGTGGAGAACCACGTGCATCCTGCAGGGAGGGAATGAGCTGGGACCGTGCAGGGCTCAGCAGCAGGGCTGCTCTTTGCTCTGGCAGTGGTGTCACCTGTCCCTTTGTGCCCCAATTTCCCTCAGAGGGCAGATTCTGTCAGCCTGGAGTGCCACACAGGCTGCCTCAATGAAAAATCCCTGCTTCTCTCACCCCCCTTTCACCAGAGGTGCTGAGGAGGTGGAAATGCCCCTGTGGGACCTGGCAAGGATCGAGTGGGAGCTTCCAGCTGGGAAAGGAAAGCTGTCCACAGGCCTCCTCCTCTCCAGCTCGGTGCCAGGGAGCTGCTGCTCTGCAGGAAATGTCCCATTTCACACCAGTCCCAAACTGGTGTGGCCCCCCCGGGCTGGGTTTCTGCCTGGGGAATGCCTTCACCCTGCTGGGAACACAGACATCAGCCTGGTGCTTCTCCCTTTTCCCAGCCTCATCCTGGATCACAAAGCTTGTGGTACCTCAGGGTGGGTGGGGAAGCTGAGCAGGCAGCAGAGAGGTCAGTGACCCAAAATTCAGGTGAATTTGGGCCAATCCCCTGCTTCCTTCCCTGGGAATTCAGGGAGCTGTGCAAGCAAACAGATCTGTCCCACAGCCCACAACGAGCCTGTGCTTTATGTACAAAGACACCCCAGCTGTTTCCCTGCTGGGGCTTTTCTCTAGGATTATTCATTGCAATTCACCCTAGTGATGTTATTTTCCCTTATTTAATTACCAGGTTTGTTGGGTTTTTTTTTTTTTCCCATGTTAAATCATATTCATTCAAGCAGGGAAAAAAAAAATTTAAAAAAAACAACCTGAAGATTTCCTCATGAAATAAATCAACAAACTGAGATGGTTGTACCGAATTGACTACAAAGACATGAGGGACAAAGGGAGCCATTTTCCTGATGTTGAGTCAAAAAGAAACACAACAACAGTTCAGCAAAAATCAGGGAGGGTTAGGGAGAGAGAGACTCCAAAGATTGATCTCGAGGCAGTTAGAGAAGGGAGTGTGATTGGAACGGGGCTGCTGCTCTGCTGGCTCTTTCCCTTTACCATGCACAAGCACTCACATGCACACGCTGACTTTTGGGGTTTGGGGAGCAGATTAGGTGGAGGGAAAAACCCCATTGCTCTTGTGGGGCTCAGCTGTGCCATTCCTGCAGGCTCTGAGCTTCCCGGTGTGGAAATGGGGGATCCCAGGTTCCCAGCAGGTTAAAATCCACTTTTTAGTTTCCCTCCAGCCCTGCTGTTGCAGCACTGAAATTCGGGGTGTGTGCAGGCTGTGGGGACAGGGGACACTGCCTGTTCTGTCCTGATGAGGTGTCAAACAGCCCCTCACCCTCCCCACCCCGCACTCCTTCCATGCCTTCCCCCCAAGGGAATCTGCTGCCAGTTTGGGCTTTTCCCAGGGGAATCCTTGGCACAGGGAGGCTCTGAAGGTCCTGGGTCCTTCCCATCAATCCCAAACTCACCCGGAGCGGGGCCCAAGGGCAGAGGGGCTGGGGGAGAGCAGGGGGGGCTCAGCCCATCAGCAAGGGAAGGAAAGCCAAGCCTAAAGCTGGGCTTGGATTTGGGACCAGGGGGTTTCCCTGTGTGACTCCCCCGGGGTGAATGTAAGGAGCACACGGAGTCAGAGCCTCTGCTCTTGGTGGAGGGACTCTCCTTGAGGATCTGGATTTGCTTTTCTTTGGCCTTTCTCTTTTTTTTTTAAAACATGATTCCTCAGCTCCAGTGATTTTATCGCTCTTTTTCTTCGACCTCTGGTTGTAATGATCATTGTGGAATTAAAACTGCAGACAGACAAACAAACAACCCCAACCCCACTTTTTTTTTCTTTTATTTCTTTTTATTTTTCTTTTTTTTTTTTATTTTGTAATCTGTGTTGTAAGTGCTTTTGTAAAAAATAAAAAATAAAAATAATAATAATAATGTAATGGACTTTCATGATTTTGGTTTGGGGTTTTTTCTGTTTTTTTTTTTTTTTGTTTTCTTTTTTGAGGATTTTTTTTTTTTTGTTTTGGTTTAGGTTTTTTTTTTGGTTTTTTTTTTTTTTGTTGTTGTTTGTTTTGTTTTGCTTTGTTTTGTTTTGTTTTCCATCCTTTGTAATTTGTTCATTTTGAGTCCTGGGTTGGGGGGCGGGAGGTATTTTCATGGTTATAATTTGTGTGGGTGGGGTGTTGCATCACCCTTCCTTTTACTTGTATAAAAAACCAATAGTGGCTGAGCTGTGGAAAAAAAAAATGTACTTTTTTATAAATAAAGAATTTTAAAAAAAGAGACCTTCTCCTTCTTTTTGGGGCATCTGTGGCTGCGTCGTTTTGCACTCAGTGAGGAGAATCACATGGCACTTGTTTGGCAATGGTTTGGGTTGGAATTATCCCAGGATATGCAGTGGTTTTTTGGAATTTCCAATTATTTGTATTTGTGTTTTGGAAGGGGAGTTGCTTGCAGGTGAAGGCTGAAGGTTAAGGGTTCAGAGATCTCCAGCAATGGGCTGGAGAATGTGACTGGGAATGACTGGGTTTGCCACTGGCATGCTGATTTTGTGTGGAATTCCTGGACAGCAGATCCAGTGCAGGCTAAACAAGGCTGGGAGAGCTTCCCTTTGTTGATGTAAACAGTGAAATTCCTTGGCTGAGGCCCAAAGTTAACCTGAGCTTAAAAATAAACAGCCGGAAAAACACAAGGCAGAAAAATCCATGGAAAAATCTGTGAAAATTTAGGACAAGTGTCTGTGGCTGAGGAAGTTCTCACTGCTGGCTGCAGCAGATGGGACAGGCTATTGGGAAAATGTCAATATTTCCCTAGAAATGTGGCAGGGCCAGGATGCAGAGACACAGGAGGATGTTTTACAGAGCCACACGTGCCTGCCTTGGCAATGGGGCTTCAAAACCCTCTGCAGGCTCAGGGTGAGCTCAGGGCATATTGATACCTTGAGAAGGGTGACCTAGAACAGAGACTCGATGGAGCTAAAGAATAAAGCAGGGATTTATTAAGAAGCCTCAATGGATCCACCTTGGGCAGCACAACCCAAAATGGTCACAAAATGATCATGAGGTCACGGGGTCTCTCCCTGGGATCAGCTCTGCTCCATGTGCACATTGCAGTTCAGTGTCCAATTCCAGCTCAGCCCCTGCACTCCCATCCTGCTTGTTTTTCTCTCTCCAGCCCACGGGGTTTGTGCTCCTGGGCTGAGATTTGGATCATTTGTCCTTGGTGCCCAGCTGGAGCAGGAATTGTGTCCCTGCTCTGTGCACAGAGCTCCCCATCCCCTGATATGAACACAGACCCACACACTGAAGTAGCACAGAATCTGAAAAATAGAAAAGCTGAAACCTGAGACATCAATGTCCCCATGTCCTGCCTTGGGAAGGACATTTGTGTGACAGGAGCCTGCAAAGGAAGCCTTGTTCCCAAAGATCAAGGCCAGGCTTTGGCCAGGGAGGGAAAGACAAGGCAGGCAGGAGATCAGAGGAAACATTTCTGCTGTCCTTGCACTGGTACCAGCAGCTCCTCTGCCATCCTCTGGGAAAGTGGGATACTCCCTGGGAAGGGCTTTTTGCACCCAACCTCAGCACGTGGGTGATGTGCTGGAGGCCTGAACCCAAATCTGAGCCAAAGCCCAGAGCTGCCCAGCACAGAGGGAGAGGGATGCTGACCCAGATTCGGGTTGGAGCTGGAGGGAGAGGGCAATGCTCAGGACGAGGCTGGGAAGGAGTGGTTTGGTCCCTGGGGCTGGTGCCCAGTGTGCAGCCTGGCAGGAGAACCCTGCAAACTCCTGTGCTGCTCACAGGGCTCAGCCACTCTGCTTGGGGGGGATTAGAGACAGCCCTGGAATGCTTTCCTTGTGGAGGAGGAGGAAGAGCCAGGCTTCAAGGTGACAAAAGCACTTGTGACCACTCTCTGGGCTGTGTCTCTCTCTCCCCATTTTCCCCCTCCTCATTTTGCCCTGTTAGCCGTGGCACCTGCTGGAGGTGCAGCTTTCCTTCAGGAGTGACCACAGCTCCCAGCAGCTGCCTCATCCACCCCGGCCAACTCTGGGGGTGGGGAGGAACAAAAGGAGCCCTGCAGAGCTGGGGCTGAGATGGGAAGAAGGACAGGAGGGGCCGTCTGGGCTGGGAAATGCTGAGAGCTCAGTGGTGATGGATAAAACCCACGGCCTGGGGCCTCTCCTCGGCAGCTCGGGTTGCAGAGGGCTGAAGGCAGCAGGAGCAGCCCCCCACGCAGTGCCCCCAAGGATTGGGTTTCTTTGGAACCAAGCAGAAACACGCTGGGGGTGGGAGTGCCTGCTGGAGTAAAAAGTGTCTTGGATCCCTTTCCCAAGGCACGGATCTGCAGGAGAGCCCTGCTGGCCCCAAAAGGGCTGCAGAGCCCTGAGGAGCAGCACAGGGCAGGAGCTGCATCAGGGCAGGAGGGGATTTGTGGCTGTGGAGTGCACAGTGCTGAGAGTGGTGGGTTCCCCTCGCTGCTGACAGCACCTGGAATTCGGGGCTGGAATGTCCCTGGTGGAGGTGCAGAGCCAGGTTCCCCTCCTGTGCATTCCCTCACCATTCCTGGCCACCCTGGCAGTTTATTTCTGCCGAAATAAAGGAGCTGGAGTAGGATTTGTGGTGAGATGCAGCTCAGGGTGATCAGGGAATTTCCAGAGAACCTGCCTGATATCCCTGGAACAGCACCTGGGATGAACACCTTGCACAAAACCCAAAACCAGGGGGACCTCCCAGGATCCACAGAGTCAGAGCTGGAAGTGCAGGAGCCAAAGGGCTCCAGCAGAAAGGGGAGGTGGGGACTGGGAGATGTTAAACCTGTGAGGGGGCACTGGAAACAGGCCAGGTCGCTGAAATCTGTGACCTTCAATCCCAAATTCCTTGTGAGCTGAGAGGCAAGCCCTGCTGCTGTTCAGCTCAGAGCACTCAAGGTCACACAGAGCCCATTAAATCTCCTCCAGCCACTGCTGGGTAAATGGAACCAGGAGAAACTCACGGCGCAGGCTGAATTACTTGTAGCAGCAAATATGTTTGATTAGGGTTGGGTTTGTTTTTTGATTTTTTTTTTTTTCACTTTCAAATTATTTGCAATCTCCAGTTTGATTTGTATGAACATATTTGTTGGAGGAAATTGCTTTATGCAAATGGATTCCAGCTGAGGGACCTGTGACACCAGAAGTGCTGTTGAGCCTCAAGATGCCCTCAGTGGTGCCTGGCAGAAGCAGAGGGGGGCTGGTTCTCTCCTCCTCCAAACAAGGCATTTCACAGCCTTCCCAGACGTGTTTAGATGCAGCCTGGATTTAGAGAGTATTTGCAGAACAAGGCTCAGCCTGTTAAAAAAAAAAAAAAAAATTTAAAAAAAAAAAAATGGATGCGTGTTGCACTGCTGGAATTTCACATCCTGGCGAGCAGAAATCAGACAGCCAGGCTGATATTTTCACCTGAAATGTAGGGTAAAAATGCTGTGCCACCCTCCAGGGGCTGAATTATTGAAAGGCAGTGATTTATGGATACCTGCCATCCGAGCTGCTCCCTTCACCTCGGCAGCTGAGGTGAATGTGGCCTCATCTGACTAAGCCAGGCTCAAGGTGAGCTAAGGATGCTCCCTCCTCCACAGATTTCACAACTGCTGGACCAAACCCAGGTCCTGGTAGGAAGCAGGCAGAGGGATTTGTCTGAATTGTTGGGAATTCTGGGAGGAAAACAGTTTGAATGTGAACAGTAAATGATATTTTTCTGCCTCTGTGCAGAAGACACTGTCCTGTGGTTTGCTGGGGAGCTCAGCACTGGCAAAATAAATCCCAGGAGGTGATTAGGGATCAAATCCTAAGGGAGCTGTGAGAGGAGAGGAGGGGAGGGTTCTGATTTTTGTGGTTTTCAAGTCCTTTTCCAGCCTCACCCTGAGCCCCAGGTGCACCTTCCCTCCCTCCACCCACCCTGAGCCACCACTCACCCCACGGAGGGAGGGTGTGGGAATGTTCCCTCATCTCCCTGAACACCCCAAACTCCTGCCAGCCTGTTTTCCTCAGGGCTTGGAAAAGAGATTTGCCAGCTTCACACCTGTCAGGTTTAACTGATTGCCCGTGGAGGGAGGGAGGGAGGGAGGGGAGGAGGGAGGGAGTCCACCCGTATGGCTCTGCTCACCGGGGGAAACAAATTCCTCCATTCCCCGAGGAATAAACGCTTCATTTCCAGCCTCACCCCACTGCTGCAGCTCCCAGCCCTTCCAGTGTCACCAGAACAATGCACAGTGGCTCTCTGCTGGCACACAGATCTGTCCACCCGGGGAGCTGATCCCAGCCCGAGGTGCTCGTCCCGAGGTCCATAATCCCCCCAGTGTGCCCAGTCCAGCTGCTGCCAGCTGTGCTCTGAATGCTGCAGCTGTCTGGGGTTATGAATGGAAGGGGAATGGGCTGGGAATGCCAAGCTGGAGTAAACACTGCCCAGCAATGATGGCATGGGGGGCTTTGCAACGGGGAGGAATCGTAATTAAAGAGAAATTAGTTATTTAAATGGTCACTTCCTGGGGTTTCGTTGACGTCCGATTAACTGAACTTTTAATTTGCATAAGCAATAAATGTTTAATTATGTTATTAATATATTTGAGTTGAGGAGCTTATGGGGTTTTATAATTGGCATTTAACTAGATAGTTCCAGCATATTAACTGATGTTTTATAGCTCCGTGTGAGCTTCTCCAATTATAACTGACCTAAAAATTTGCTTGGAAGACCTGCCTTGAAAGTGTTACCTGAGCAACAGAATGGGGGGAGGAGAGGAGGAGGCTGCTGGAGCCTGTCCCCAAAAGGAGGGATGTGCACAGGCAGCTCTGCACCCTCCACAGAGGCTCTGGGAGCCCTGTCCCTTCCCCAGGATGTCCTTTCCTCAAGGCCCTGTGTCACTGAGGGGTCACCTCCCCTCTCCTGGCGTCCAGCTGAGCCCAGAGGCTGGCACCCAGCAGGGGATTGGGGTGGGACAGGGAGATTTGGAGGTGGGGAGGGCTTGTCCTGGGTGAGGGAGTGACCTTGTGACTGACCAGCTCTGGCAGCCTCTGTGTTCAACTCCCAAATCCTGTCAGTCATTCTAAATCTATTTTCCATCCCGTCTCTACACTTGTTTTGATGACATGACTGGTTTAGTAAGAAAAAAAATGGCATTGTGTTTGACTGACAAGGCCCATTTCCCATGACCCTCACAGACTGGCATTGATTATATTCCTGCCTTTTAATTCTTTATTACCTGGAGCCTGTGTTTGCTTTTCCTGTGGTGCCAGGAAACCACCGTGCAGGATTCGAGTCATTCTCTGTGCCCTCCTCCATTCTGCTGGAATTTAACCTTCTCAAATTTAACTATTCTAACAAATTGTAAAAATCCAACAGCAGTGACTTAGGAATCTCCTCAGCTGAGTCTTCCAACCCCTCTGTTTGCTTATAATAAGTGGAGTATCCAAGGAGATGCTGTCCAGCAAGCTCCTCAGCTTTGCCACCCTCAAACACAGGGAAATTGTTTTGTCATCTCAGAAGCCACAAACAAAAGTGTGCCAGTCTCTGGAGACAGACCATGAGCATCTTTTCAAGTCTTGTGCCTTTTCTGGGTCATTTCAGCCCTCTTGGCCACATCCACCTGCTGCAGTGCCTGTGGAACAGTGCAGGGCTGTTCTTCAGTCCCGTTGTGTCCCCCTGGCTTTTGTACCCATGGCTTTTGTACCCATGGCCTTCAGCTCTCTGTGCTGCTCACTGGTTGCTCCCTTTCCTGCTTTTCCATTTGCTCCATGCTGGAGAAGGGGGAAGCTCCCTGTGTCCAAGCTGAGAAACTCCCTGCTCAATGAGGCTGCACGGCTAATTATTGCTTTTGTCATTTGGGAAGCTAGGTGAGGGGAGAAGGTGTGTGAGGAGCCTTTCAGTGCCATTAACAGGAGGGAGAAATCAGGAAAAGGGTCAGGAAGGTGAAGCCTGAGTTGTTTCCTGCACCAGGGCCCTCTCCTGGAGCAGGATTGGGTGGGGACAGCTGGGGACACCAGGACAGGGACGGTGACAGTCCTGGAAGGCGTGTGAGGGGCAGGAGGGGAGGCAGCAGCACCAGAGCCACAGGAGCATCCAGCAGATCCATCCTCACACATCTGGCAGCTCCCTCCCTGCTCCAGGAGGCTGGGGAGTCACTTTCTGGTCCGGGTTGCTGCAGCTCTCATGGTTTTTGGGAGAGGAAGAAGGAAAGGGGTGTGAGAAGCAGCCTGGAGCCCTCCCTGCTGCTGCAGCTGCCCGGGCACAGCAGAGGAATGTCCCCCTTTCCCTGTCCATGCCCTTCTGGCCAGGTGACAGGGGAGCAGAGCAGCTCCTGCTCACCCTGCAGGGCATCCCCTGGGTCCGGATGCAAACGGGAGGTGAGCTCATCCTTTGGAGACATCCAGGACACAGCTGCCCGCTGCTGTAAACACCCCCACGGCAACAGGAGACAAACACAGCCCGGGGCACACGGCCAGGCAGAGTGAGACGCTCCCAGGAGTGCTGCTGGGGATCGTTGAGCAAATTAACTCTATTAACACAAATGATGAGAGCCGGAGCTGCAGTTCCTGTGCCTTCTATCTGACAGAATTCATCTGGTGGCTGCTTGTAATAGCGTGACCTTAATGGACTCATCAAGGGAGCAGGGCTGTATCTCTGCCTGAACATGGGTTTGGGAGCACGCTGTGCTCTGGGCAGGCTGCTGAGAGCAGGACAGGAACATTCTGGTGTAATGGGCTGCAGGATCCAGCCCCTCCATCCCTCCAGGAGAGGCAATTTCAAGTGTCATCACCTCCTCGAAACTGTGCGGCAGAAGAAATAAATTACTAAAGGGATTTGATTGTTCATTACTCTGCCAAGCTGCAAGGAAATGAAGCAGAACTAAAATTAAGGGCTGCGAGGCAGAGGAAATGCCAGGGAACATTTCCCTTCTTCTCCAGGGCTCATCTCCTTCCCCAAAACACCTGGGGTGCTCCCCATCCTGCACGTCCTGGGTGTGGGATGCAGGAGGTCTGTGGGGCTGGCAGGGAGAGAGGGCAGGCGAGTTTGGGGTGGATTAGTGGCAGCAAGGTCGTGTTTGCCCCCTCTTTGCTGGAGAAAAAACCAGCCCAGGAAGAGGAATCTGTGGTGGAGTTCCCACCAGAGTTCTGCAGCATCCTCATCCCTGCTGGATCCCAGGGGTTAACAGCCTGCTCCCACTGCTGCATCCAAACCCAGTCCTTGTCAGTGGCCACTGGCAGCGTCAAAAGGGAGGTCACCAAGGGCTAGGGCCACATTCCAGACATGTTTTTGCGGCCAGCAGCTCTTTAACCAGATGTTATTTAACCAAGGATGGTGTTTCCTGCAGGGGAAGGGAGCAAAGGGACAAACTGGTCATTACTGGAGAGAGCCTTGCATGGCAAAGCCATTCCCTGCTGGAATGTGTGTGAAATCCCCAGGAAAGCCAAGCACATCCCAGTGTCCACTTCAAAGCAGGCACCCCAGGGAGGGCTGGATCCACACACTGCACTTGCAGGCTCTCCCAAAACCTCATCAGAGGCTGGGGAGAGGCTTGAAAAGCCTCAAAGTGCCAGTTGGGCTGGCAAAAATGCCAGAGGGAAGGAAAGTGGTCAGGGATCTTGAAGGGATGCTGTGATCAGTACCCAGACAGAGGGATGACCGTGCTGGGAACAAGCTGAGCACCCAGGGAATACCCAGATTTCTGGGATTCAGTGGAGGGAAATTAGAGAAGGACAGAGGGATTCCCACTTGTGGCAGGGAGAAAAAGGACCATGCAGAGGGGTCGGGGCATTTGTTTGTCTAAGCACCCTTGGGGAGTGGTTTTGCCCCCGTCACACACACAGTAAAAGCAGGACACTCCCAGCACCCCTCTGCAGGGACCAGCAGCGCCGTGTGGGAGGTGAGCAGCACATTTTGGGGGCCCAGCCTGTGCAGAGGGGGATTTCCAGGGAAATGAGGCACTGTCAGGATCGCAGCCATGCCTTGGCACTCGCCTGTGTGGTGGCTGATTGTGTAAGTGAGAGTTACATCAACAAACACCCCGATGGGAGAGGCTGTGACGGCTCTGAAAATTCCATCTGACTTATATCAGGGCAGAAGGAGGCAGAAGAGCAGCTCTGCCTTCATTTTGGCGTTTAACCTTTAGCTGGCTGTGCTACAAAATGTGGAATAGGTCAAGATTATCTCGAGTCAGGATGTTCCCTGCTGTCAGATCTTTGTAGGCTTTCAATCCTAATCAGGAAGAAAGGAGACCTAATCAGGGGAGCAGGCAGCATCCCTCAGCCAAGGACATCCTGGAACTAACAAGTTTTAAGGATGGGGTAAATGAAGATGTTGTCTATCAGTGGAACAGACAGCAGATCTTACTCCAGGACCTCCTGGAACCAACAAGCCTTAAGGATGTGTTAAATCAAGACATTGATGGATGTCTGTGTGGCAAAACATTCAAGGTCCATGCATCCTGTAGCTGAGCTATCTTCATTATAATATTGAAAATCACATCACAGGTGAAAACTCTTCCCCTGAGCATGTGTAGAAGTTTGCTGGGGTTACATAACTGGCATGGGAATTACTAACATGGTGCTCTTGTCTCCAAGTGAAGCCAGACACTCTTCCTGCTCAGAAAAGCCTTTCCTAACCAAACCACCCCTGTTCCCTGAGCTGAGGTCCAGCTGCTCCTGTTCCTCTCCCTGGATGAGCAGCCCTTGGTGACACAGCTGGATCCTGCCGGGGGTTAAGTGGTGCTGCAAACCATGAACTGATGTGGAACGTGGGTTTGTGTTTGCACAGGACAGAATTTCACTGTGAAGTGCAGCCTGGTCACCTCTGCCTGCAGTGAGGGAAGGGTCTGAGCTGGAGCAGGGTCTGAGGGGGCCTAGGTGGGAGCAGAGTGAGCTGCTGCGTTCCCCTTCTCCTCTCCCCTTCAAACCAGGATCAGAGCAAGGGCTGTGAAGGGTTTGGAGCCAGGGCATGAAGGGCTGAAGGCACTTCAAGCCCACACACTCATGGTCCAGTGCTGCTGGTGCAGCTTTCCCAGCAGTTTCCTGCTCTCCTGAATCCCTTTCATCCTCTGGGTGCCTGGGTGTCCCTGGAAGGGATTCACTGAATGCACAGAGCCCAGAGAAACCCTCCCCACTCTCCTCCCTCAGACTTCAGATCCCTTAAAACCCCCAGTGCCTTGCAAGCCCCGCTGTTTATCCTCCCCTTTGCCCTGCCAGCTCCTGGGAACAGCTTTCCATTAACCCTTTGCAAACAAAAGGCATCACAACAAGGCTGGGAACCAGCTTGTGCCTGGGGGTGTGTGTTCTACTGGAGCGTGTCTCAAATTAGCCAATCCTGCTCCTGCCTCCAGAACCAAGCCAGGGAAGTGTTTGTTCTGCCAAGCTTTTCAACTCGGTTTAATTTAGCTCTGTGAACTTGTCTCAGGCTCCCTGGAATGTGTCAGGTGGGGTGTATTATAAATATGCAACATCTGAGCTCATTGTCTTGCTCAAAGGGCCAGCAGGCAGAAAGAGTCCAGCAAATCTCTCCTTGCACCAGGTCACGGTGACAATCCAGGCTGGGGACAGGCTTGGTTTGGGCTGGCATGGGCTGGGCACAGGGTAAATGCTGTGAAAAGGCTGCATGGAGCCCTGAGGTTGCATTAAATCCAGCAAGGCTGGCTGCTGCAGGAGCTCCAGAGCTGCCAGCACAAAGCAGAAGGATCCCAATCCCTTCCCAAGGCTGTGAGCACGGCTGAGCCCCTGGGCCAGCCAGCCATGAAATAGAGGGGGATTTGCTCACTGTGGGGAGGTGATAAATGGAAAGGGAACCCTGCTTTGGAACTGGTTATGGGTGCAGAGGGTTTAGCAGAGATGTTGTGTGTTGTTGTGGTGGTTTGCTGGGAAGGAAAGAGGGATCAGGCTGGATTTAGGAGAGGGCAGAGAGGAGAAGGGTGTGCAGCTCTCTTGGAACAAATTAGCTCCACTCAGAGCTGCTGTAAACCAGCCCTGAGACTGGCCCAGCTTCCAGATTCACCTGGGGGTGCAGCCAGTGCCTCAGCAATGAGATGGGGCTCAGGCTCTCCTGGGGGCAGCTGAACTCAGGGCAGACAGTCAGAACAGGAAAAAAAAACAAAACTGGGTGAGACCCAGCATCTCCCCCAGGTGAAACCTTCCTGCCTGCCCAGACCCCACCCACAGCTCTGCTCCTCCCAGTGCAAGGCTAACGGGACACACATCCATGTGTGGAGCAGGGCTAGAGGGACACACAGCCATGGCTAGAGGGACACACATCCATGTGTGGAGCATGGCTAGAGGGACATACATCCATGGCTAGCAGGACACACATCCATGGCTGGAGGGACACACAGCCATGGCTAGAGGGACACACAGCCATGGCTAGAGGGACACACATCCATGGCTAGCAGGACACACATCCATGGTAACAGGAAGGACACACATCCATGGCTAACGGGACACACATCCATGGCTAACAGGAAGGACACACATCTGTGCTAACAGGAAGGACACACCATGGCTAGTAGGACAAGGGACACACAGCCATGGCTAGCAGGACACACATCCATGGCTAGCAGGACACACATCCATGGCTAGCAGGACACACATCCATGGCTAGCAGGACACGCATCTGTGCTAACAGGAAGGACACACATCCATGGCTAGCAGGAGGAACACACATCCTGGCTAACAGGAAGGACACACATCCATGGATAGCAGGAGACGCATCCACGGCTAGCGGCATTCCTCCTTCGCTGGGAGCAGCTGTCAGGGTTTGGAGTGTGCTCTGGCTGGCTCTGGGGCTGGGCAGGTGGCTATCAGCAGCTCAGGATGGTGTCATTGCCTGGCTGGCACAAAGACCCTCTGCTGGCGGCTGCTCTCGGGAAGCACGCACGCGCCCCGCGCGGGCTGGGAACGATGCTTTACGGAGAGATAACCATTCCCTCCCTTCCCTGGGTCTGCCTCCGACTCCACAAGAGCCGTGGGAGAACAAAGTAATGAACAAAACAGCTCTGAAAGAGACTGGGGGTGGGACGCCCTTCTTTTCTCCCTAATTGTAATACTGTGAATTAATTCAGCTTGCAGCAGGAATGAGGAGTTTCCCAGCAGCCCTCAGACATCCAGATAAGGCTGAGCTGTTTGTTGAGCCCCTCTGGGTTCTCTGGTACCTGCCTCACTGCCAACTGCTTCACACAAACTTTGTATTCTTTTTTTTTTCCTTTTTTTTTTTTAATTTGGTTCTTTTTTTGGAGAGTTTTAAATTGTTCAAGCGTGACAGAGCACGGGGGTTTGCATTCTTAATTGGCAAAGCCTTTTCCCTCTCCTGTCTGGAGGCCCCTGAGCTGTCCTGCCAATTTATTCTGATCCTGATTCACAAACCTTGCAAACATCTTCCCAGGGCTGCCCAAAAGCCCTGTCAGTGGAACTGAATCCTCATCTGGCACTTCTGGGCATCTCCTGAAGCTTTTCTGGTGTTCTCCTCTTGACTTGAGATGTCCCTTTTTGCAGCCACACTCCCCTACAGAAAAGCCCTGGTGGGCCCTCCAAACTGTACCAACCACAACTCTTCCCCAGGGGGAAATAAACAGTGGATAGAGATGAAAAAGGTTTAAATGGGGAAAGAAAAAAAAATAAGTAAGAGGGAAGAGGAAGTGTAAATGAAGGTTTCTCTCTGATTCTCATTTTCCTCTATCCTGGGCACTTTCCTGCTCTCTCGGGACCTTCTTTTCTCGTTTATCTTCCTCACCTCCTGGGGTTTCCTGTTCTTGCCAGCAATTAGCGCTGCCACCTCTGCCATCTCCCTGCCTGGACCCCTGCAAAGCCGTGACCAGCACTTTGGAGTGGCTCAGGTTGTCCCCAGCAAAAAGAGCTGCACGTGTAGGGGCAGGGTTTGTTGTCACAGGGCTGTGCCGTGTTTTGGTGCTTGTCCCTGCAAGGCCACACAGCCCTGGGATGGGCTCTGACCCCGGGATGTTCATACAGAGAGCCTAGGAATGAAGAGGGACTCTCATAAAAAAACCAGATATTTGCAATTCTCCTTGTGCTCCTTCATTCTTTCAGTCCCCTGCTCCCCTTACTGCCCTGTATTCACCTCTCCCTCTTCTGCTGTATTTTCTTCCCCCTCAAAATTTTCTCAGCCCCTTCCTGCTGTCACCCAGCCTCACCTGAGCTCCTGGAGATCCATTTTATTTATTTATTTCCTTTCCCTCTTTCTCCTTCCACCCTTTTTCTCCCACCCCACACTCCTGATTTACGGCAGCAGCAGGAGGCTGATGTTCTCTGCTCGTTCCCTGCTCGGTCCCTGCCATCCCGAGAGCCATCAGGGGCCAATTCATCACGGGAATGCCCCAGCCAAAGTGACTGGGACATTCTTTACAGCCACAACCCCGAGTGCTGGCCGGGGGGGGCTGTCAGCTGTGAGAGAGCTGTCTGGAGGCACAAATATTATTTACAAGGTGTTGTGGCTTATGGAGGAGGGAAGAGGAGGAAAAGTGGCTGCCACCGCAGGTTCTGATGACTTCAGCATCCTGCCACCAAAGACAGAGCTCAGAGCTCTTCATTAAGGAGCAGGGGAAGGCAGGGGGAGGGTGGGATGCTGACCCACGGAGTGTCAAAGTTTTGCAGGAGAAAAGCAGGATTTTGTGGGAAGGGGAATGGGGCATCGGTGTCCGAGCAAATCCCAGGGTGAATTCCCAGCGTGGGGCTGGGAGCTCGAGTGCTTTGTGCAGTTTGGGATGGAGCAGAGGAGGGGTGGGGGGGGTTCCCAGGGAGATGTTTGCACACCTCAGTTCACTCCTGGATGACAGCAGCAAATCTGAGAGCTGGGGAAGGCTGGCTGGGAGGGGAGATCTGGGAATACTCTCTTGGGAATGATCCGGCACAGCCCTTTTGAGACTGCACCTGGCACAAGGGGTTTCAGGATGAGCAAGTGCTGGATCCATGGAGATGAAGTGGGAGTAAAAAGCAGGTTTTTCACCCTGAAAAGTCCTGGATTTGTCGTCCTGTGTGGTTTGGGAATGTGTGCAGATGTTTTATAGCCACATACATTTTGTTTTACTGCTTTGCACATGGAAAGTGTGCCCAATTCTGAGGCCTTGGGGATGGGTAGTTTAGGGGAGATTTTGGCACCCAAAGCCAAAATTGTTGCAGAACAAGATCCATTAGCCCAGTCTGGTCTCTAAGAGCAGTCAATAGCCAGGGCATTAAGAAAAGTACAAAAATTAGATGTGACAGACAAGTCCTGCAAAGCCCCTTGTTCCCTCATCCCTGTCTTGCTCCCCTCCCCTAAATATCTTTTCCTCCTCCTCCTCCTTCTTCCTCCATCCCAATTATCTCCTCCTTTCATCACTGCCTGAGTTGTAAGTACAAAGTACCAATTAGCTAGTTTTCAAGTTTAATTAGGTTGGAAGGTAGAGCAAATTAAATCCTTTTATCGCAGGTTTCAAAGCGCTTTCCCATCGGGATGGGTTTCCTTTGGATGAGGCTTGTGTTTGTCACCAAGGAGCTGGCCCAGGTCACAGAGCAGGAGATGAAATGCAAGATTGGGTCTGTCTCCCTCCTGCCCCTAAATCCTGCACTCAGGACATCTTTTTTTTTTGGAATAATTTGGGGTGCACAAACCTCTGCTCCACCCCAATCTATTGAGCATTGCTCCTTAGCTCGTTTTGAGAACATTCCAGCAGCACCAGGAATTCAGTGAGGATGCTGGGACAAAGCCCAGCAGAAGGCTTTCAAAATACTTCAACAGTATCCAGCAGCAGGTCCACATGAATGCTTGGAAGCACCTTTATTCCCTAAACCCTTCTTCCTTTGAGGCCTGAACAAAGGCAGGGAAGCGGATCCAGGAATAAACACCTGAAGATGAAACTGCAGAGCGGAGTGAGGAAGTGTTTAACTCTTGGAGACACAATTGTAGCCACAATTTCTGTTCCTCTTGAGCTCTGAGCAGTGCATTTCAATAGGATCTGGCTCCCTCCATGGAGCTGCTGGACAGGGACACTCGGGAAAACTTCGGGATTCACCCTCACCTTTGCTCCCGGAATCCCTGCTGGTGCCAGCGCCACCCCAGCTGCATTTTTGGTGTTCTAACCCCGTCCCCTGTGCTTCCCCTGTGTGTTGCAGACAAGCCACTACCTCAGAGTGCCCCGGGAGGCATCGTCGGGATCGTGGGAGGCGTCGTCGCCGCCGTCTTCATCATCGGCGTGGCCGTCACCGTCATCATCGTCTACCGGCGGCAGCAGAAGAGCCGCTCGGACACTGACAACGACCTGTGAGTAGCACAGGCACTGTCCTCACGGGGTGCAGCTGCTGTGGGCACGGGGGACAGCCCCTCTGGCCCTTCCTCTGCCTGCACAACGGGAAAACTTGGTGGGAAAATGGTTTCCTGCTGTTTCTGTCTCGTTCCTCCGACCGGCTTCCCTTCCTTGGGGCTTCCTGGTGCTTCCCGTCCTGCTCTCTCCTGTTCCTGAGGTCTTGGCACGAGCCTGAAGTGGGAGCTGGAGCACAGGGATGCTCCGCCAGGTGCTGGGGTTGCTGTGGCATGTCCTTGGGGCAGAGGCTCGGTGCCACTGTCCCCCACTGTGGATCCTGTTTCTTCTTTCCCAATGGCTTCAGGCTCCTGAATGAGACTGAATCCCATCCTGCCATCAGAGAGGGGTTTCTGATAGACCCTGAGCACCTCTGAATGCATTCCAAAGTGTCTGGAGAGGGTTCAAATCCACCAGTATTGCAATTTTGGACTTGTGGGTGACATTAACTCTGTCAACAGCAGGGACAGAGGCCACCACAGGGGCTCCTCTTTGGAGCTGGGCTTTGCTGTGCCCAGCACAGGGCAGCAGAGATCCCAGGCAGGGAATTGAGTGCTGTGGAGGTCGCTTTGTGCAGCAGGAACCTCTCCAGGAGCATTTAGCCTGGGCTCTGCTGAACAGCTCTATCTTGTCACCAGCTCTTCACCCCCTCCCTCTGTTCCCACCTCGCAGGGGAGGCACGGAAAGCCCAGCACCCAGAGGTTGCTTTTATGTTCCCCCAGCCTCCACCTCATTGTTGTTACACCTTGGGCACATTTTGTGCTCCATTTAATCCCATTTGAGAGAGGGCACTGGAGGGTAGCGGGAGAGGCAGGGGAGAGGAGCGGGGGAAGCGGCAGGAGAGGCAGAAAGGCACACAAACAACAAAACCCAGCTCCACAAGGTGAAATTGCATCAACAGCAGCGGGCCTGTGATCGAGATGCATTCTGACAATCCACTTCCCACAATGGCCCTCCACCAGGCTCAGGGAAGAGCCACTTTAGCTGAGAATAGAAACACAGCCCTGCCCAGCCCTGCCGAGGTGCTGCCTCTATTGTGGAGGCTGATCCCGAAGGTAATAGCATTTCTTTTCTGCAGAGCCATGAAGTCAATGTTTTACAGAGCCTCGGGGACCTGCTCTGCCCTCCCTGCCACCAGCACATTCCAGTCCCACGCTGGAATCCAAGGGAAGGCGCCCATCTCCATCAGATCTGTGGAGTCTGCACGGAGAGAAGGGAGGGGGGCAGCCAGCTAATTAGTGGATCGGAGTTTTAATAAGTTTTGTAAAAGGATTAGACACATCTGTGCCTGTGAACAGAATGTGCAGAGACAGTCTCTAGGCTGGGATTATCGTGGCTGCCAATCCCTGTGCTCTGGGGTAGGAGCTGATCCTTGGCGAGGGTCAGGGATAAATGTCCCTGCCTGGCAGAGCATGTCCATGAGGAGGATTCAAACTCCTCCTGGGAAGCCCTGGCAGGGCTGCCATCCCAGAGAAATGCCAGGCTGGGGCTGGCAGTACCTCGTTATCACTTTCTGGTACCTCACAGCCACGACACAAACACCTCCCTCCCAAGGGATGGTTTGCAGGTATCCCAGCTGCACCCTCGGGATCTGCACCTGACACTGGGATTTGCCTGGAATAAGGACAGAATGCTAGGAGGGAGTTTATTTCCATTAACAATTCTAATTGGGGTGAGACAAAGGGCACGGGGGAGTTCCTGAGGATAATCTGTGTGATTGTATTGGCAGTTTGGTGACAAACACAATCAAATCCTTGGGCACATCAAAGCAGCAGAACCTTTCCTCCTGCTTTCTGCTCAGCAGCCTCTTCTTTCCCTGCAGGATTGACCTCCCTCCATCCCACAAACCTGCCCCTCCACCAAAGAGGAAACAGGACATGAAAAGCCACCTGACTCCAGAAGACATCCAGGTAAAAACCTGCAAATTCCTGCCTCTGGCACGGAAAACTGATCCCAAGCAGGGTCCACAGTGCCTGGATTTTGGGAAATTGGTGTTGCAAGAGCAAAGAAATTCCTGGTTTGAGTTTGAGGGGCAGAAAGTGAGGATTTTTCAAGATCAGGTTGGATGGGGCTCTGAGAAATTTGGTCCAGTGGAAGGTTTGACTAAAATATCTTTAAGGTCCCTTCCAACCCAAACTGTTCTATAACTCTATGATTCTGTGACTCTGTGACCTGTCCCCCAGCATTCCCAGTCTAGCATTAATTAAAAGCTGTAATTTGGGTTCTGCTCTGCCCCTTTGGTGGATATTGAAGCCTGAAGGAGTTGCTGTTTGGTTGTGGTGCCACCTGAAGCAGAGCTTGCCAGAGGATAACCCTTCTCTTCTCATCCCTCTTCTGTCCCCTCTGCTCCAGGTTGTTCACTTGGACAACATGAAACACGAGGAGGAGATCCAGAAGTTCCCTCTGCAGACTCCCTACTATGACATGGCAGCCCCCGAGCCCTCTCCCTACAGCGACAAACTGGTAAGGAGCACAGGGTGACAGTGGCACTGCCTGGCACCTCAGCCCAGCCTCACCTGGCACACAGCACCCTAAAAAAGCAAGATCCCCACCATCCACAGCCTGGGATTATCCCCTCCTGGAGGAAAACAGCCTCCAGACTGTGATCTCAGCTCACCCTAATTCAGCTGTCTGTAGGTCCCAGAGCCTTTATGGGTAAAATGCCCTGCCCACCCCAAATTCTGTATCTGCCACCCATCCATCCCCCCCGGGCACTCCTCAGCTCCTGCAAGGAGCCCCTGTTAGGGTTTGCAGCTGAGGGAAGCAGCAGTGAGAGCTTCACAAAGCAATTTTCTGCAGGGCAGAGAGTGCCAGCGTTTGACTCTCACTTGACAACAACAAGTTATTTAAACCCTTTTTTTCTTTTCTTTTTTTTTTTTCTGGAGTGTGGATTTGTTCAGCCTCAGATGGGGAGATGTTAATGTGAGGCAGCAGCAGCGGGGAGAGATTAAGGGTCAGGAGGAGATGCTGGCAGTCACATGGGAAAGGCTGGTTTGCAAGGAGTGAGGAAATGTTAGATGTGAAGGTGTAGGGGACAGGAAACAGGTAAGATTAGAGTGAGTTTTTGATGTGAAAACAGAAAACCATCCCCCTCCCAGGCCTTGGACAGCATCCTTTCCCTCCCTCACCCCCTGGCAGGGGGATGCTCTGCCTTTTTATCCATAGCAGACAAGACATCCCAATGTAAATCCTTCAGGTCCCTCCCAGACTCCTCCTCACGAGCAGTTCAGAGCACTGCACACCCAGCCCGGTGCTGCAGCAGAGTGAACTCCCTGCCTGGAAAAAGGTGTAGAAATATCAGCCCAGACTGGAGTAATTTTTTATGAACACCACTAATTACAGCCCAGTTCATTCCAGTGTGACCCTGCCACGTGCAGATAATGGAAGGACATGGCCCAGTGACCTTTAGCTGGCACAAGTCTGAAGCCAGGAAGATGCCAAGGGCGTTGGAAACCAAAAGCCACAGTTCTGATCCTATTTACTTCATCCCTAGAGGAAAACTTCCCCTTGGAGCCCTCCCTCAGTCCTGGGGCTGGTCCCCAGCTCTTTCTACTCCTTGCTGAGTTTTAAATGAAACACAGGACCTTGGAGCGAGACCACTGCTTGAAAAGCATCTGAAAGCTGAATTTCAGGCAAGCAGGAGGATGGAGGAGCTCATTTTGGGAAATAACGAGCAGTCAGTTAATTAAGTGGCAGAGTTAGTGATGTGAGATGGGGCCTGATGGGTTGCTGCTCCGTAACCATGGCAACAGAGTTTGCTGCTCTCAATCCTGGCCGGAGAAGATGCATTTCCATGTCCCGCGCCTGGCACCGGCTGCTCCTCACCCGCGGATGCAGCCAGGAGGTGACGGACGGCGGAGCTCTCCTTCCACTTGGCCCACCAAGAACTGGCTCTGCAGCAAGTTCGGGGTGTCTGGGGGACTCTGGCTCTTGGCACAGGCCTGGCACAGCTGTGGCAGAGCCCTGTCCCTGGCACAGCGTGCCTGGCAGTCCCTGGCAGCGGCGCCAGGCTCGCCCAGCACGTACCTGCGCCGTGCTCTGGCTCTCTGCCCCAGCAGCAGGATGCAGCCTGCTCCCATTCCCTGCTAAATGGCTGCATCCTTTGGGCAGGCAGCTGGCTGATGGAGTTTGGGGCTGGCAAGGGAGAGAAGGGTGTCCTTGGCTGCCAAGGAGCGCTGATTTTGCTGGATTCTTCCCAGATCTCACAGGCAGGACGTGCTGCCTCAGCCAGGACAGGGCTGGGTTGGGTTGTCCAGCCACGCTTTGCAAAGGGACAAGCTTTGCCTTCCACTTTCCCTGCAGGGAAAAAAGTGACTTGCATCACTTTTTTTCGCCCTTAAAGCACTGCAGAAGCCTCCTTTTCATGTCACAGCGGGATCCTGAGGAGTGGGAAGCCCCAGGGAACAGCAGTGGTTACCAAAACCACCATGGGATGGAGCAAGACCTGCCCAATCCTTCCCCTGAGGGCAGGCTCAGCTGGAGGATGAGGAGGGAAGCACATCCCTGGTCCCTGCCAGCCTCACTTTGGCACAGCCCTGCTCCCACCTGCTCAAGATGCAGATGCAGGAGGCTCTGGGGTATCTGTGCTGCTGGGATCCCTGAGAGGGAAAGGCACGGCAGAAAGGCAGGATATTCTTGTTCTGCCTGTACCTCATCTGCAGATTTGGCCTGGGAGGGGAGTGAAGAAGATGAGAGTGGAAGGGAGCAGATTCTGCAGGAAAATGGGGCGGGTGCATTCAGCTTTGAATGAATTGTGCAAAACCTCGTAATTTGGGATAAACCAGATTTATCACGAGGCGGCATGAAAGGCTCTGCCTGGGGTTGGCGATTTCACAGCGCTAGATTGGGAGTCAGGGAGTGATTAGAGATGGTAAACAGTGAGGGAGGGGGGAATGGGAGAAGTGCCAGGAGAAAATAAAAGAGGCAGGTGGAGGAGGAACCTCCAAGAGGGTGTGCAGGGCCGTGCGTGTGGACGTGTGCTGGCAGGGGACCAGGACACAGGGAGAGGCTGGGGCACGTCTGCAGGGTCAGGATACCTGCAGGAGGGAGCAGAGCTATGAATGAATCTGTGCTTTTAGGGTTGCAGGCTGTGGGAAAGCCAGCACAGCCCCAAAATGCCCAAGGACAGCGGTGTGGACACTTGAGGCTGCAGGGGTGGGTGTAGGGGTGTGGGGGCTGCCTGCAGTGCTTTTCTCTGAGCACTTTTGGGGTGAAAGTGAAGGTATCAAAGCAGGAGAGTGTTTCAGGTGTGTGGGTGAAGGCAGATGTGCTCTGCCGGTGCTTTTGTGCCAGGTGGATGCTCCGTGCGTGTGTGAGAGGCAGCAGGAGCCAGAGAGAGGTGGAGGCACGAGCCAGTGCAGGAGCAGAGCTGTGATTAGTGTCCGTGTCAGCAGGGCCCATTTGCACAGGTAGAAGGGGAAGTTTCATTGCTGCAGACAGCAAAATAATTTCTCTGGGTTTGCAGGGCAATTACCGGGGTGCCGACGGTGATGATTTACACCCAGCGCTTGCGTGAGGCAGTGCTGGGCCTTGTATACAAGGCACATTATTGATATTGTAATAAATTCTGCTCCAAACAGGCAGCAAGGAGCAGGAGCGAGCCCAGGAGTGGGAGAAAGGAAGGGAAATCCATGGAGAAATCACCTCCTGTGGGAAGGAAGCAGGAGAGGAGTGAGGCAAAGTAGACAGGATAGGAACGAGGAGGTAAAACTTAGTCTGGCTTCCTCCAGGAGCAGGGGAGGTGCTGAGACACAAAATTCAGGGGGAAAGAGCTCTGCAAGGTCTAGATTTAGGTCTAAGGCTGGAGCTGGCATTGCTAATTTTCCTAAATGTCCAAACTCCGGGTCCAGACACGAAGCAGAGGCTCCACAGGATGCGCTGCTTTCATGCCAACAACTCGCCACTGCCATCTGGCCACCGAGGGCAGGACAGAGGTGACCTCCAGCCCTCTGCTCCTCCAGCCCCCAGCTTTGCTGAGCACTGGAAATGCTGCTGCAGCCCCGTTGCCCTTCATTCCCCTGATCCCTGGGGCTGAGGGGCAGATCAGGGAGCCGAGCCCTGGCACAGGCCCGCGCAGCAGGCCGAGATAATCGCGGAGCGAACAAACCCTTCCAGCAACAGGCACTCAACCAGCTCATTACAGGGCCATAAACTTCTAAAAACGGCTCAGCCACAGCTGCTAGGTGGCTGAGGACACTTCCAAACAGAGAGGAGAGGAACACTTTCAAATTAAACACCTTTTGCACCACTGCCGTGCGGCGCAGCCATTTTGGAAAGGGGAGAGAGAGAGACTGGGGAGCTGTTTTGTTTGGAAGAGACACCTCTCTCCTCTCAGAGAGGCTCAGCAGATGCCTGGCTAATGCTGGCACTGAAAGCAGCCCCAAAAGTGAGGATTAAAGTAACTCCATGGGGCAAGGAGCCAGGATTCTCCTCACACCATGGCTGCTGGCACCTGGTGATCCTTATTCCCCCCTGAGCCACAAGCTCTGGGCTATCCTGCCTTCCAGGCTTCTCCCATTATCATCTGCATGAAAGATGCCTGGGTAGGAACGATCAGACAAATTGGATAATATTCCATTCATGCAGTCCTTGCTGATAAGCCTGCTTAGTGAAGGAATACCCATAAATATTTCCATGCCAAAGGAGAGGATGCCTTTAGCATCTCTTAGACCGTGTTACGATGACAAAATCGTGCTGCAGAGGTAATCTGCAGTGCCAAGCTGTGCAGCCAAGCCTCGTGTTAAACCAGGCTCTTCAGCACTCCACAGTCCCCACGTTGGGGCAGAACAACAGTGACATTCCCCTGTGGCCATGCCTTTGGAGTTTTGGCTTTAAAGCCATTCCTTCTGGGTATCTCCTTCCCAAAACCCCAAGTTTCAAACCAAGGATTTTCACTCGTGTTCCCCAAACCTGAGTTTGAAATGAATCCCAAACTCTTGGGTTAAAACAGCTCAGGTGCATTGTAAGGTTTGAACTCACTGACCCGACCCCAGCTAAGGGAAGTGCTGGTCCCAGAGGGGTTCGGTGGAAGATCAGAGCAGTGAGATGCTGCTGGGAGCAGCCCCAGTGAAAGGGGCAGTGCCTGGGAGTGCTGCCAGCCAGGGCTGGGTCACTCAGCTCTGCTTTTGGGGGAGCAGCGCCTTTGGGACTTTTGCTTTGATTTGGGATTTTACCTGACTGATTATTTCATTACCTCCCTACCTCCTTCTTTTTAACTGTTTTTTCTTACTCCCTCCCCGTTTTCTTACTCCCCACCTCCCTCCTCACCCTTTTCTTCTTTCTTCCCCCTTCACCCCCCGTGTCCCGTCTCACCCCTCACCATCTGCACGGACCCTCTGTCCTCACCCCGACTCCTCCCTCGTGTCCCCCCCACCGCCTTGCTGCTCTCTTCTCTCCAGAACCCTGGCAACAAGGACTGTGATGTCCAGTATGCAGAGCTGGACACGTCGGCTCTGGCCGCGTCACCCAGCCCTCGGAGCTCCATCCATGCTGGCGGAGACCTAGTCGAGTATGCAACCATCCAGCCCAACTTACGCTAGCGCATGTCACTCTAGGCCCTTTCCCCTCAGATTCTGGCCTCAAGGTACTCGCCACAGCACTCTGCCTTCCTCACTGCACCCCTCAAAGTCACCTCTGCCCCCTCCCTGCATCCCTGCCTCCCTCCAGAGCGCTGCCTCTGCCTCTGTCTGTCCCTCCCTGCCTGCTCTCTCTCTGTCTCTCTGCTGCCCTGTTTTGTTTGTTTTTTTTTTGGGGGGGTGCTGCCCAGAATGCTTTTGCCTTGCCTCTCTGCATGCTCTTTTTGCTGTGTTTCCCTTTGCTTCCTGCAGCCAGGCATGTGGGACGGGGGGAGAGGGTTCATGGCTTGGTGGCAGAGCAGGGGTTTGCCCCCCTGCTCCAGGTGGGTTTGAAGTTCCTGCTCTGGTTCAGGGGATTTCTGCAGCGCCTGTGAGGAATCAGAAGTCAGAGATGCTAAGAGGGCTTTTCCAGGCCAGGACAAGGAGGGGAGGGAAAGGAAAAGGCAATGATTGAAAGGGAAATTTAAAAAAGAAAGGCTGGTGTGCATGTGGAAGCAACTCTAGAGAAGATGGAGCATATGTGCATGTGTGAAAGAACAAGGTGGGAGAGGATGTGACAGAATATGGGAACACCTAAAGGTTCCCACGGCTGAAAGACTCCATGGATAAGAGACAGGCAGAGAGGGACTGTGCATGTGACAGTGACAGGGCTGGCGTGGCGTGGGGCTGGTGCAGGTGGCAAGTTTGGATGCCTGGGAGAGAGGGAGAGATTATTTTCCTTGGTGTTCTCCTTCTCAAAACTAGACACAGACTGAGCCCTGTTCTCTGGACTTTTTCAAGTGTCACCAAAGTCTTTCAAGCTCAGGTCCTGTGGCAGGGAGTGATTTGGACTCCATTGCTTGTTCTGGACCATCTCCAGTCTGAATGATGATTTTTTTAGTGTAAAAAACACTAAAACTGGGGTGACTTCAGCTCTTCCTGTGCTCCTTTGCCCCATAACCACAACTTTTTCTCAGTTATTAAAGCCACCTGAAAGGTCAGGTCCCTGAAAAGGAGAGATCTCTCCTTTCCCACCTTTGCTGGATGATTCCAAGAGTTTTTGGCCGAGGAAATGCCACTGGTGCCCCTCTCCTTGGCTCCAGCTCTCCCTCACTCCTGTGTATTCCTGAGTTTGTGGTGACTCCAGGTTCTGCCTCGCTCCTTCCCCTTTGTTTTGCTGCCTTTCCAGCAGCAGGAAGGATCTCTGGGTTTAAAGGAAGGGAAGGGAGAGGAGAAAAGGCAGACAGTGAATGGAGAGATGCTTTGCAGGTCTTTGAATCCCTCCTGGTCACCCCAGGCATGTCAGAGGAGACTCAAGAGGAGCAGGAGCTCGGGGCCAGAAAGGGATGGCTTGGAGGAGATGAAGGCCTTGGATCATTGGGAAGGAAGGAAGGAAAGGAGGATAAACAGGAGGAAAATGGGATTTTTATAAAGCCCCCCTGGACAATCCTGATCAGCCAAGGAGCTCCGTGGGTGAGGGTGCAGCACACGCTCCCGGGTGCGAGGTGTGCAGCGGCTGCTCCAGTTTGCTCTCTCCCTGTGCTCCCTGGTGTTCCCGTGCTGGAAGCAGCCCTGTAGCTCCCCTGGTGTAGCCAAAGCCCTCCTAGGTGAGTGTCTGCAGCAGCCTGGGCCGGAGCAGATCCGTAACCTCTCTCTCTTGCGGTGTCTCACCCACTCCTGCTCCCAGAATGAGGATCAAGGTCTTCGTAGACGTAACGAGCGAGAGTGGACAGTAAGTTTGGGTTTGGTTCTCCCTTTCCTCTGTCTCCTTGTGGGCATCTGTTTGTCACTGCGCCCCCAGGCACTTCCAGCATCCTCTCTGGGATGAGAATTCCAGCCCTGAGGAAGGGGTGGTTGAAACCAGCCACTCTCTGTCTTCGCCTCCCGTTCCCAACAGATTCTTGGGCTGCTCCCACTGCTCCCAACAAGGCAAGAGCTCCCTAATCCATCTTGGGAGGTCTCGCCTCGTCCTCCCCAGGGTGGGGAATTTTATTGTCAGCAAAAGGACAGTAATCCTCCAAATCCAAATTTGGAAATCCTCCCAGTCTCTCTGAAGTAAAAATAAAGCCAGTCATATGGTGCTTTGAAGGTGTAATCTCCCTGCTAAGACACACCACAGATCAGGGCAATTTAATTTTTTTATGCTTTTTTAATTATTTCCTCCCCCTTCACTTGCCCACACTCCAGCTCTCCATTTTGCTTGGGAATCTCTTGTCCCTGTTGCAGCAGGAATAGCTGGAAACCATCAGACTTGGAATCAAGAACACAACAAATCAGTGACCAGGGTTCAGATTCCCATTTCCAGATGGCAGGAGAAATAAAGCAAAGAGGTCACTCCTTATTAGCTTCCCATTTTTAAATGAGGATATCAGCCCTGCCTTGACTCCAGAAGGGTGGAGAGGAGGATTTGGGAGAGAAACAGCCAGGAGGGAAATGTTTGGGATGATTGATGGTGTGAGATGCTGTAGGAACATGGACCAGGTAGGTACCAGAGGCAGCAGGGGAAAAGCATGCTCGAGAAGGAATGCAACGTTCTGAGCAAGATTTCTGCATAATTAATATTTGCATGTGTCTGAATGCATCCCTCACCACAGGTTCTTGGTCTGTATTTTGGGAATTTCAGCTCAATCGTTTTATTTCCTGAACCCAGGGGTGAGTCCCTCTGTCCCACCTGCCCTCAGTTCTGTCCTCACAGGAGCCCAGGCCCAGGTTCCTGCTCATCCCTGACACATCAATGCTCATTCTTTACTCAGCACAGGGATTATCCAAGAACTCCATCACAGACAAAGCACCAAACAGAGCAGGAACCTGCCTAGAGATCCCTAAAATCACAGCCATGCTTGGAAGTGGAAAAATAACTCGAATACCCCGAGCAGGGAGTTCAGACCCAGGGGAGGAGAGGATGTGAGGCTCCCAACACCAGGAGGAAATAATTCTTTCTTTGGTTCCCAGTGTATTTTCTGTCCCCCAACACCCTCAGCCTCTGCCCTGGCTGGTGCACAGTGTGACAGCAGCTTTGTGCTGCTGCTGCTCCTTCCTGGCCATCAGCCTGTGCTGCATCCCAAAATTCCAAACCGACAGACGAGGGAATAGTCAGGGTAGTGGCAGCCCAAAATTTCAGGAGTTTTGAGCAGCAGGGGCTTTTTCCCAGCCAGGAAAACACAGGTGAACACATTCCATAAGTACAAAAATGTGCTTGTAGGGAATAGTCAGGGTAGTGGCAGCCCAAAATTTCAGGAGTTTTGAGCAGCAGGGGCTTTTTCCCAGCCAGGAAAACACATTCCATAAGTGCAAAAATGTGCTTGCCATGAGCTTGGCCAAGCAGACAAAACCATTACCCGTCCAACTCTCACCTGTAAAATCTTCAGATTTCCCAAAAACCGTAGCAGAGAAACCCTCAGGTCACTGAGAAGGAGTTTTTCACTTTCAGACCAGTAGGAACTCATTATTCCAAGATGATTAAAAGTACAGGACATGGTCAGCTGCCTCACACCTCCTGCTACCCAAAGAAATGTTCTGCAAATAGAAGAAAAGATGGAATTGGGTGTGGAGGGATGGAGAAGGGTTGAGTTAAAGTCATGGCAGAAATGAAAGCTTCCTAATTCAATCAAATAAAGCCTGTTTAAAGGTAATCTGCCAGGCTGTCTGAAATGGAGAGATTGCTGACATCCCCTTTAATCAAGCTCTTGGAAATAAAACTGAGAGGGGAGGATGTAACCCAGATAATGAAGAATTGCATGGAGTCATGCTGGAGACAAAGGCAAGTGGGAGAAGCCAGGTGGGGGAAGGTGGTAGAATCATGTGCCAGTTCAATTTAATTAGTTCATTATCCCTAATTTAATTTCAAACTTCGTTAAAGATAAATTAGATTGGGGAGAAGTCACAGTGGGACTGGGGAAGGAAGTCAAAGGGCACCGGCTGCGAGATGTGTTAAAAAACACCAGGCTGGTTTTGTTCTCCTCCCTTTTGCCACGCTGTAAATGAGATCAGGGAACAAAGCAGGAGCAAAGCAACTCCCAGCTCAGGTGCTGAGGAAAGCTAAAAGGAGACAGGGAATTCTCTTCCTTTGGCCCTGACATTCTCCAGCTGCCCTGCCCTGACCCCACCTATGAGGAGTGAGCACAAAAGAGGGGCCAGCAAGAAAAGAAGGATTTGTTTGCACTCACCTGTGCAAACAGAAGTGCTGACAAAACTGCACTGGGTGTCTCTGGCAATGCCTCAGGGGCGCCTGTCTCGCAGCCACATTAACTGGGAGATAAGCAGGAAGAAAAATGCCCTGCTGACCCCGTGTATTGTCACAGACAGCCTGTAAAAGAGTGTCTCACAGCCCCTTTTGCTGCCACCTGATCACACCCAGCTCAGCTTCCACTTAGGCTAACCGAGGATCTCTCCTAGGAGACCTTTCTGTCCATCAGACCTGCACACAGCACTAGCAAATCCTCTGCTTTTCTCAGAAAGCACAGAAACTTCCCCTCCCACTTAATTGATAACAAATTACAAGAAACTCCCTTGCTTGCTTTGTCTTACTAAATTTCTGTAATTAAGACAACTTCCCTTTCAGGTTAGCTTAACCCAGAAAATTAAAGCAGGAGGAGAGCATGGCTAAATAAAGATTTTTCCCCCTTCCAGGTGTGGAAAGGGATTGTATTGAGTGTGACAGTTCTTAAAAGTAGATTGTACAGGGAAAGGACTTTACATGTCCCATGATCCCTGTACGTGAGCCCCTTTTTACCTCTTTTTATCAGCAGAACAGCAAACATTTATTTAAGGTTAAGGTAGAGTTAGTGAGGCTTTTTCATGGCCCCTGGCTTGGGCTCCTCTGGTTAAAGAGCTCTAATGCTGCACTTATCCACATTTTTACTTGGCAATTAAAAGGCTTAAGTGGAAAAAAAATGTGGGAACGGCCCACCCAAATTTAGGATCCCAGCACAGCAACTCCACTGCTGGCTTTTAAAAGCTCAATCTGTTGGATAAACAGTTTTGCCAGTGGAAGAGAAATGAAAATGAGGTTGACCTCAGCACTGCTGCTGTTTTCCTGGGGCTCAGGCAAACTTTCCCTCACCGGGCTCAGCCAGACTGTTCCCAAAATTGCCTCTGTGCCTCTCCCAGCGGTATGAGCCATCATTAAATTATTGTCAACACCTTGTTTTCTATAGGATTTTGGTTTTTTAAAGCATCCTGGTGAAATATTCATCCAGGAGCTGGCAGCAGATGAGCCGTGAGTGGATTGTTCTGTTCCTTCAGGCGTTTTCTCCTGAGGGCCAAAGCCTTGTCCTTTCCACTAAACTGACTGTTCCTGGGATTTTGAAAGGGAACAAGGAAGGGCTACAAGGGCAAGTTGCTTGCTTCAAACCACAAGCATCAAAACGTTTTCCAGCGCTGCTTCCTCCCTCTTGGAGAAGAAATTATCTCCTGGTGAGCGTCCCTGAGCGCAGGCTGGTTTAAAAACAAATGTCCATCCTGCTTGGGTCATCCTGCAGGGTTTCCAAAGCAGGAAAGGGTCTGGGAGCAGGGAGGAATCCTTCCCATCTGCTGCCACCCTCTGGGGAGCCGCAGTCCTGGGATGTGGGAGAGATGCTCCCTTGACCCCAGCAGAGCAAAGCATCCACACCCAGAGGGAAAAGCACGGGGCCGACAGAGCAGGCTCGGGTTTGCAAGTGATTTTATGTTCTCTGTAGTTGATTTGACTCACAAAACCCACCCCGAGGCTTCCCGGGGAGCTGTTCACACAGGTAAAGCCCAGCACTCCTGTCTCACACATAAACAACAGGCACAGTAAGCTTATTCTGCATCCCAAGCCCCAGGTAGGACACACGTGCCCTTTAAATGGAAGAGCACAGGCCTGGCTTGGATTAATGATGTCTTCAAGCACTGCTTTTCCAAAACTCAGGTCAGAAAGCGTAGAAATAAACTGCCCTTCCTCTGGCTGGCTGCTTGTTTAGTCCAGAGAGCAGAGTATTTACAGACAAGGGACAAACCATGCCCAATCCATACATATTCATCAACGATCTGGGTATTTCAGGCAGAGAGACGGAAACTTTGCAGCGTGAGGATTTATCACCCGGGTTTCCATTTTCCTGAAGCAGCGAGCTCGGTAAACTAGTTAATATTCCATCCTGCTTGCTCTCTGTGTGTCTCAGCAAGGAGCTGAAGAGCTGTGTGTGTTTTCCGGCCGTGGATCCCGGAGTTTTCACCCGTTGACTTTTGTCTCTACTTGCAGAACTTTGGAAAGTGTCACTCAGAGATATCGAATGCGAGTGATTACCTGACCCGCTGTTACTCACATGAAGATCGATATCTGGAGAAGATCCCTCATGTCTATGCCCCCTTGTCAGACCTCCCACAAGATCTTTATCCTCACCATTCCGACATCTCCTTCTGCTGCCCACCTCCCGGCTCCCGGGCTCCTTACATCTGTCCTAAGGAACAGTATGTTTAAAGTGTCAACACTGAAAAAAAAAAAAAAAAAAAAAAAGAAGAAACTCATGGTTTTCACCTCTCCTGTCGCTCAACAACCAAGGCCTTCCAGCCCTCCCCTCCCTTTGCCATTGCTCATTTTATTGATTGGTTTTTAAACCCGGGTGCAATTGCCATGATTAGTTCCAAGTGTCTGCCTGGCTTGCTAACGCTCAAGGGAACACTCTGCCTTCTCCCACGTCCTCTCCAGTACCTGCATCTTTCTTTTCTCCTCCTGGCTCTGTGTGTGCATGTGTCTGTGGGTGACAGCTGCCCTGTGGTGGATGGGATGTGCCCAGCCCAGTCCAGTGTCCGTAGCTTTTCCCCTGTGTCGATTCCTGCGCTCTCCACACATGTGGATCATTCCCAGCCCTCGCTGCAGCTTCTGTGAGGTTTTACAGCACAGCCAGTGCTCAAAGATGAGCCTGTGGCTTTTTATGTCTTTTTTTATGGTTTTTTTTTTTCCCTGCTCCTTTTCCCCCTTGGAAGTGGGGATAGCAAATCCCCGTTTGTGAAGAGCTGAACAGCCAAGATTGCTGAACCAAATCATAAGATGCTTATAACGAAAGATGCTCAAAACCGACCTAAAAATAGAGATCAGGACTTGGTTTAGGCAGTTTGTTTCTGTCCTTTTCCCTTCCTGCTCCCACTCCCAATCTCTTGGATTGACTCTTTTAAAGGGGACATATTTTGGAGTCAACACATTTGGAGAAAGCATCCTTTAAATAACAGGTCTGATAACCTGAAACCCAAAGGAGAAAATAATTATAAAGGAAAACATTCTCTCTAATTTTCCTTCCAAAGCCTAACGTGGCCCCCCACGAGCTTTTCCCCCTTCTCTTCCTCGCATCTGTTGATTGGAATTTTAAAATTAACTCAGGCAGAATATAAAGAATAAATCAGGATTTCAGGTAATCTCCTTGCTCTTAATGAAGGATAAAAGCCAATAGAGGAATTTGGCCTTTTAACTTTTATAAAAGCATCTTAGTTTTGGGACTACACCTTTTTTTGATATTGGAATGTGTGTGGGTGTGTAAATCCAAATGTGTACATTCCTGTGACCACAAAGTGTTTTAGAGAAGGGAATTTATCTCCACATCACATTTGTGTTCACTTGTATTAGAGAAAAAAAAATAAATATCGTTATACACTTCAATGTATATAAAAGCAAAGAAGAGGAAGAGGAGGACAAGGAATGAACATCCTGCCTCGGAGCTTGGTTTCAGGGATAACTCCCACCTGTTTCACCCATGGCATGGAAGAGGTGAGGCTGGGATGGTTCTGAACAAAGGGATAAAGCTTTGTGGCCAGAGGGCATTTCCTTGGCTTTGGCTCAGGGAATTTCCTTTGCTTTGCGAATCTGGCATTCTGCAGACACTCTAATCCCTCTGGAAAACGTGAGGATGCTCGAGCTGAGGGCATGTGGGAGGGAGAGGTGGGCACCACACCCTTACCCTGCTGCCCAGGCACCCAAAACCTGCTGGGACAGGTGAGGAATGAAACTCCCAGCAGGTGACAGCTCCTGGCAGGGGACGTGTGACCACACAGGTGTCCCAGCCCAGCTCCTGCACCGAGCTTATCCCGTTTATCTTTGCCTAGCTGGATCTCAGCAGCTCTGCCTGTTCCCTGCCCTTGCTGTGTCCCTGTCACCTCGTCCTGCCTGTCCCTGCTGCTCCCCACATCTGGCTCACGCTGCTTCCCTGCAGGCTGGCAAACACCTCTGGGTGTGGGAGAGGGGGTTTACACCCTGCACAGCCCCGTGGGGGATGACACCACGTGCATGGAGCCCCCAGAACGGCAAAAAACACCCCCAGCTCTTCCCAGCCCTTCCCCAGTGCCGGCTGCCACTCTGTGCCCGAGCAGGACAAGGTTTGTGGGGGGAATTGCTGCTGCTGGAGAGGTGTTTTCCTGCTGGGAGGTGGCCTCACACTGAATGACAGGTGGGTGCATCAGCTGAGCCAGCTGGGGGTGCCTGGCTGGCTGAGGAGTGGATGAAGGGGAATTTTTGATGCATTTTTTGGCCAAGCTGGAATGGGCGGCAGCAGCTCTGCCACGTGCTGGTGCGTGGAGCACCCTCGTTCCCAAAGGATCAGGGGAGGATCACCAGGACACAGCCTTAGAGCACTCCACACAACTTTTCAATCCCATCCTGCCAGTCCTGACTGAGGCAAAGCTTTCTGGAATCATTTGTAGTCACATTTCCTCTGCCAGTCTCCAGAGGATTCAGCCGATCGTTCCCTCACACCAAAGGACTCCAGTGCTCCAGGTCTCTGTTCAGAAAATGCATTTTTCTCTCTGGTTTTCTCCCCAAGACACCTTGGGTTGCCACAGAGCTGGAAACTGGGTGTGCTCTGAACTGAAGGCACAGCCCCCACAATCACCCACGCTGAATCTGCCAAATCTGCCTTGGCTCCCTCTCTTTGGAAAGGTGAGGAGGTGCTGGAAGCCCCACGGGTCTCTGATGTCCTGGAATCAACCCAGCACCACTGACCATGAGGAAAAAGCAAGCAAAAATCCATTCCAAGCTTCCCTACCTGCATGCCTGGAACAGCAGAGCGCTGCCTGTACTGTGGTTTGATTTTCACCTGGTGTGGTTTCAGAAAGATCCAGGAATTTAAATGAGAGGTGGAATATGTTCAGGTCTTCAGATACAAGAGGAAAGAAGCCAGACAAAATGATTGCTTGCCAGAGGAGGCTGAGAACACGTTGCAGGTGGTTTTCTCTGCTGCCCATGTCTGGGACAAAGATGCTTTGATGAGCAAGGGGAAGGCAGGGATACAAACTGCAGCATTACAGAAAAACTCTGCTTGCCTTGAGCAGCTTTGAATCTGAGCTGCCCACAGAAGTCTGCCACAAAGGGTTTTACTGGGCTTGCAGCAAAGCAAAAGGATTTCAATCCTCCTTGAAAAGGTAAAAGGCAGGAGAAGCCTCAGTTCAAAGCACTAGTTTGACTTATGCCAGCACAGGTATTTAGTCTAGGAATGTCTTGGTTTTCTCTGCCTCTCCTGAAGAGCTGGTTTGATTTCAAAAAGTGGCAAGGGGGACTCGCCGCAGGACACCAAATTCCTCTGCGCCCTAGGAAAAGGGGGAAACCCTGAAGGACGACCCTGAAGTAAGAAATAGTGAGTCCACTGCTTTGGTTTTACAAATCTGTGCTCGGAAATGGTTCTGATTCAGGGCTCTTGTTCCTCTCTCCCTTTCCCTACTGTCACACAGTTTGCCCAGTGGCTCTTCCCAAACTTCCCTGCGCCTGCTGCCACGGGCTAAATCCTCACTTTGCTCCACGATAAGGCTGCCCATGCTTGGGGGGAGCTTGCAGGTGCTGGAATCAGGACCAGGGGGAGGTGTTCTCCTGCTGACACGGTGCCAATTGACTTTAAAGATCCCTGCTCTGGAGACTGAGCCGTCCAGCAGCGCTGCTGGGCGTGGATCACTGAACAAGTCCAGCTGTGGAAACTGCTGGAGTGGGATCCAGTGGGCTGGGAGGAACTGGTGTTGTAGGACAGAGAATCATTTAGGTTGGAAAGACCTCTAAGATGGAGCTGTTCTTCCTGTTACCGGGGTGAAATGTCGCGGGTTCTGTTCCGTGTGTTGGTGGCACTGACACCAGAGCTCTTGCAGATGGAAAAGACTGATCACAGAACTTAAATAAAAGTGAGCTGAAGAGTTACAGCAACTTCTGTCCTGCCTGTGGGGCCTGTGTGGGGTGTTTGGTGTCTGCCTTGCTCCCAGGGCTGCCTTCTTGCTGATTTGTCCTCCACATCCCTCACCCTTTGCACTGCACCCCCAAAATGCACCCACAGGCACTCCTGCCTTCTCCCAGGAGTTCCTGCCTGTTCCAGAGGCTCCTCAGGACTGGAATAACCCACTTTTCCTGCTGCATCCCTCCCGGCCTGCAGCACAGGACCCAAAGGTAAGCAGAGGAGCAGAGGTCAGTGACCTCCAGAGCGACGGCTGCTGCACTTCCCTGCCCTGGTTCTGCTCCCAGAGCAATCAGGCTGCCCAAGAAATGCCAGCCTCGCTTCACTTTGCTTGGGAATCCTCCTCCCAGCCTCCCCCTGCACGTGGGTGGGACAGATCCAGTCACAAACACCCAGTCCTCGGGGCCAGCAGCTATTTAGAGAAAGAAAAGGGGGGGTTCCTCCTCCTCCCCAGCCCACCTCTCATGCCACGCTGATTTCCTGGTGCAGGCACTCTGTGCTGGTTCCAGAGGCAGGGAGACAAACAGGGTGTGAGCCCAATCCAGCTGAGCACTCAGAACTTCCTCAGGAGGTTCCCTATCAGACACAGTTGATCAATAAACCGTTTATTGGTGGCATTTTTTTAGCACTAACTCTGAGAATGAAAAAGCCCCAGGATATTTCTTACCCACAAAGCTGCACTGCACAAGGATGGAGCCTCTGGGTAAAAGCCCTTTGGAACAATTTAGCCACAGATTTGGGGTTAAATTGAGGGATGGGGCATAGAGAGAGGGTGGAGGGTCTGAATGCACCTGCACCAGCAGCAGCCAAAGCTGGTCATGGCTGGGAAGGGTTTATTGGGCTGTGGGAGAGGAGCTGACACAACTCTGCTGAGAACTCCAGAGTTTCTCTGGGCTGCTTCTCAGAAATATCAAGGAGAGAGAACATTCTCCTCAGGACCAGGATATCACACAGGATGGTGGGAGCAGAGTGCTGGCAATGCTCTCCTCAGTCTGCACACAGACAGGTTTATCCTGCATTTCTGGATCCTGGCATCTCCCCCCAGGACTGTGTTTACTTCCCAGGAAGGGGAAAAGAATCTGGATTTACCTCCTGCATGGCAGTTTTTAAAACATTTGCCCACAGACTGCCACCAATGCCCATCTGAACGTGGTCCATGGAAGCTGAAAAGTCCCACCAAGACCCAGTGTGGCATCAGAAACACCTTGCATAGGTGAAAGCTGCCCACTCCAATGGGGCAGCTTTCCAACATCCATTCCAGCTCCTTTTTTATTTCCTCGTGGCTGGCAGGGTCAGCACTGAGTTTTGTGGTCCCTTTCTCCAGTGCTGAATGTATGATCAGTGCCACAGTCAGAACAGAAAACTTCCTGCTGGGCCATTTTATGGCTGTGTAGAAATTTATGCATCTATTCATATGTATAAAACTAAAATACAGCTCTTGGACTGCACTAAATATATCAAACCCATCAAAAAACTTACACAGGATAAGTAAATTGATACTTATGTAGTGTAAGGTGAAAAGCTGTTGTTTTACCATCTAATTACCTTGATAAAGATATTTTCTCCTAGAACTGTTGTTTTACCATCTAATTACCTTGATAAAGATATTTTCTCCTAGAACTAAAAAAAAAAAAAAAAAAAAAAGGCCCCATGGAGGGTGGAGAATATTCAAATTCAAGGAGGAGCTGCAAATCCAAGGCCAGCACAGGAAAGGGCTGCACTGAAGATTTCACATCCCTGCTGCAAACAGGGCAGGCTGAGCTCTTCTTTTTATTTTTTTAATTTTTTTTTTTTTTTCCTCTACTGTCATGGTCTATTTTCTTCCCCTTTATGGCAGATGGGAGGTGAGGTTTTAAAGGCTGCCAAGAATGCATCCAGCCCTGCTCCTCTGGCGGAACAGCACCATAGTGGGAATGAACTTTTTCTCCAAGCTTCCTCCCACCCCCAGCCTCCCCTCCCCCTCGTCATCCAGGCTGGAGTGCCATCATTTTCATATCAGTACTAATTACATTAATTATTCTCCTCAGCATAAAACTCATTACGCTGGAATTTGCGGTTCATTAAGTCAGAGGCAGGGCTCTTCCTCGGCGCGGTGTTGTGGGGTCAGGATTATTTCTGTCCTGGCTGGGGGCAGCTTCTAATCCGTGTCTCCCTTTAAAGTGTGACCAAAGCCGTGTGTGCCACCTCAGGGCTGTCACAGCGGGCTGGGGGTGGCTCTGAACCCCGGCAGGACTGGAAAGGTCAGCGGGGCTGGTGTGAAATGTGGTTTGTTCCAGCCCAGGTGAGGGGAGCAGAGCGGAGCAGCCGAGGGAGAGCTCGAGGCAGGGCGAGCCAAGGTGCAGCTTGGTGCTGTGGGAAGAGGTTTGTTCACCAGGAGATCCAGCTCCACACCTGCTGCAGAGCTGCCTCTGGAAGTTGCTCCCAGCACAGGGCACAGAGGATTTTCTGCCTGGGCTAAAGCAATGTGCTCAGGGGACTGAAATTGGAGTGAGATTTGAGGGTGCCACGGGCTGGAAAGGCCATGCAGGCCATGGGGTGACAGCAGTGCTGTGTGTTCCCCACGTCCCTTTGCCAGGCTGGAGGGTTTACCCAGCTCAGGGGTTTATCCACTGCACCCCCTGAGAGCTGGAGGTGACCAGCACTTCCACTCTCCTTGGGTGATGGTGTGGAAGTGCTCCACACCACCTGGATGTGGTGATGGTGTCACCTCCTGCCCTCCCAGGGACACCTCTCGAGTTACCCAGCACCTGCCCCTCTCCTGAAGAGCAGCCAGGAGAAAGGTTTCACTGATTTTGGAGAGTAAAACCCGATGGGAGGGGAGGAGGAACAAGGAGAAGCTGCAGATGCCCTGCTGAGGTTCCCCAGCCCAGGAGCTGGAGGGACGGGCAGCATCACTTCCTAAGGTACCTGACCCCAGGGAATCCTTTTCCTGAGTGCAATCCCTCCTTCCCACGCGGCACAGGTGCCTACCACGCTCCCTAATTACTGTAATTAAGCAGTCACGCTGAGTGATGTTAGACACAGGGTTCAGAGTGGTTACAGCCCTGCAGAAGATTAAACCACCCCCAGCTCCAGGGTCTGAGCTCTTCCCCGTGGTGGTGGTGATGGGTGAGAGCAGCAGGCTGTGCCATTTGTCACGGCTCTGGGGTCACAGCATCCTGTCACTGCCTGTGCCCTCCACATCCCTGCAGCTCCCAGAGGTGCAGGGCTGGCTGCCACAGTAGATGGGAAGCCCTGGAAGGGTAAACTCCCTGTGACTGGCACAGGGATGATGCCTGCGTGTCTATTTTGTCATCTGCCAAGAGTGAGGATGTAAATATGCAGCTGGATTTGTGCAAGTGCAAAGTGCTGTGAGCCCATTTTCACTTTATTTATCCAGTACTCACCATTTTCTCTCTCTTCTGGTCTCCTTTAGGAAACAATTCTGAGAGTAGGCAGTAACCAGGTATGAGCACGGAGCTCAAACCCATTTCCTCACGGTTTAACATCAGCCTGATTAGCTGGGAAATGGCCTTTCCTAAGGCACAATAGCAGGGCACTAAACCGGAGACAACCTTTTCAATCCCACATCTGCATTCCCTCCCTCCCCAGCCTCTCCTGTCCTGGGGGCACCCGGTGTTGGCAGTTCTGTTCTCCCAGTGCAGGAGACAGGGGCTCGGTTCGTACACAACTGGCACCTCATTCATTCCTCTGCGAATGTGAAAATCAATAGTGTTTATAGAACCCACGGAGGCCCTCCCATCGGTCACTGTCCTTGTTAGGTCCATTCCTGGCTGCCAAAAGATCCTTTCAGGAGGAGATTCCACGAGCTGAGGAAGGAAAATAATGATCCCCATGTCTTTAATGAAGCCTGAGAAGTCTCCAGGCCTCTGCTCTCGCCCAGAGCAGAGGGAAAGAGTTCCTTGGTAATTTTATGGGATGGACTGGTTTTTCTCAGAATTTTGCCTGGATAGTCAAATTCTGGTGCTTGGTTCAGCTCCAATTAAGCTCAAAGTGCCTTCTCACACATGCAAGGACGTGCATTTCTCCAGCAGATGTTCAATGGTTTCAGCCCTACTTGTGCTTGCAGATTTTGTGGGCACAACACTGAAAGCCAAGCTTGGGCTGTCCCACAGCACCAGAGCTCTACATCTTTTTTATAATTATTATTATTATTACTATTAATATTCTTTTTCTATTTCCTGTGCCTCTAATTTTATCTCTAGGAAGTATCCTCCAGCCAGTGTTGGATGTCTGTGTCGTGCCTGTGCTAGGAACAATTCCAGCCCCGTGGTCAGCTGCTCCAGCTGGGGATGTTCCAGGGGTTTGTACAGCTGTTGACTGCTCCCCTTTCCCATCTGTTTCTCTCCTCCCTGACTCATCTGTCCACTCCACCATTCCCAGCATGGCAGCACCACCTGGAGCTGTTGGAGAAGGGAGTTTAGCAGAGCAGGGAACCCAGGCTGAGCTCTCCAGTTTGCAACTGCTCTTTTTTTTATTTAAATATCTTTTTTTTTTTTTTTTTCAGTGTTTGCCTCCCGAATCCCACGGAATAGTTACTAATATTCCATCCCTGCTTATTGATGGGAAACCAGCTGGAGTGTGATTGCTTGTTATATCTCAGGGCCTGCTGATAAATGTTGCTGCTGAGCTGGCCATTTCCCAGCTGCCCAGGCCCCAGATCCAGAAAACTTCATTTTTCTTTTCCCTAAAAAACCCTAAATGGATGGACAGCGCATTCCTCTGGATTTACACCCATCCCGAATTGCCTCCTGTTCTGAAAGGGCTTTTAGGCACACAAAAAGCTGCACCTTGCTGGCTGTTCCAGGGCTTTTTCAGAGTAATTTCAGCTCTTCCACAGCTCCATCCCTCTCCCGAGGGCAGCAGCATCCTGACATATAAAGATAGCAAAAAACCCCCAGAATTAACCCTTTTTGGTAGCTTTTACCACTCTTCAAGGCACATTGAAGGCTTCAATGACACAGTTTTTAAGAATTAAATGCAATGTGGGATTTAATATGTAAGTTCTTTGTCCTTCAGCTTCTTCTCTCTCTTTCTATTGGGATTGGGTTGGGATAACCCTGGGGCAAGGAGCCCAAAAATGGCTTCAGACTCCCTGAAAAGAGGGAGCTGATCCTCCCCTGGGCAGGTTTAAAGATGTGACTTGGCTTTTCATCACCAGGACCATCCACTTTTTCCACCTGCTGATCCTCAGGGAGCAGCACAAGAGGTGAGCAATGCTCCGAGTCAAGCCCAAGGGTAGGAGAACCCCACAGGAATCAGCCTCTGTGCCACTCTCACTCATGGGGAGGAATTTATAAAGGCAGCAAAAAAACCCTTCGCAGCTCAAATTTATTCTTTTTCTTTCTTTTTTTTTTCCTCCCTTTTTGGAATCTTTTTCTCCAACATGATATGAATACAGTCACAGAGCTCCTCTGAATATTTAGATTTTTTGTTTGAGCACCGGATTCCTCTGTTCCCATTCGCTCAGCTAATTACCTTTTTCGCTTGCTTTTGCTCTATTTTCACAGATCTCCTGGTTTATTTATATCTACCTATCTATAATGATTTCAGAGCCATTACTCACAGCAGCACCAGGAAACATTACATTTCCCAATTTACAATTGCAATTATGATATCCGTCAGAAACAAATGCAGCTGCCTTTAATTTTAAGCAATATTTTGATCATTGTAATTAAAAAAAGAACTTATGGCACTGCACACATTAGAGAAATTAATGTAATTTCCTGGCTGCCTTAAAAGGCATGTAAATAGTGGTCGCTGGATGAGAGATTTAGGGGAGAATTAACCCTTTTTGGTTGCTTTTACCACTCTTCAAGGCCCATTGAAGGCCTTAATGATACGGTTTTTAAGACTTAAATTCAATGTAGGAATTAATATGTAAGTTCTTTGTCCTTCAACTTCTTCTTTCTCCTACTATTCTCTTTCTGAAATTGCTGGTTATTAAAGGATTTATGTGCAAACAAGACCATTTTCCTGTCACTGCTCATTTCAGCTCGCCTGTTTCAATGTGTGGGGACAGACGAAATCCAGTTGCTGATATTATAATCATCGCCACAATTGCATATTACAAACTCAATAACAAACTCTGGCAGATCCCAGGTCTGTGTCTCGCTGTGCTTTACAACAAGGAGGATTTACAGCCTGAATTTGGATTCATGGCACAAAAAAAGCGTCTCTGAGGGAAGCAGGATTCACATGAACAGGCACAGAACATCCTTTTCATGGAAGTTGAGGCTCATTCAATTAATTTTAATGTGCTGCTTTAGCCATGAAAGGTGCAAGTTTGACTTGTTGTTGTCTTAGCAGCAGGGGATTCATCAGTGCATTGCTTTTCTCCTTGTGTTATTTGCTGTCTCCTCTGTTCCTTTGGCCACTGGGTGCCTTTCCCAGCCTGGGGCTTGTTCTGCAGCAGTGAAATGTTAATAACAAGCACGTTATTGCCAAAGTGGGCAAACCTGGGGTTCTCCCAGCTTTCTGTCCTTTCTGAGAGTCTAAAATAAACGAGGAGGAGAGGTGACCACAGCTCTTGTAGTGGACAGGGTTTAATTGTTGTTCTTATCACTGCTTGTGTTGTGATTTTTCCCTGCAGAACCTGTCTGGCTGGTGCTGTACCAGTGGGAAATGTCCCTGTTTTGAAACTCCTAACGACAAAAATGTCAGGGAAAGGGACATTCCGTGGGATCAGCAAACACACAAACAGCCTGGGAAAGTGTGGGTGCTCCAGAATCACGCTGGATGAGCTGGGGGAGAGCAAAATGACACCAAACTAAATGATCTCATCACAATTCCCTCTGCTCTGCTTCTTATTTCTGCAATCTGGTAACTGGTCTGACCACAGATTTCTATCAAGTCCAAGATGATCTTGAGATAATTTGATGTCTGTCAGTAACAGGTCAGGAAGACAAAAACCCTTTTTTTTTCTCACTCTAGGCACCCAGAGCTGCAGAAGAGAGACAATCCTATTGCAAACAGAAAATTTAAGTGCGAGAAAGGAAAGACTGGCTCCTTTTAGGAATTTTCCTTCAGGTCAACACCTCATCAGGGTGATCACATTCTTAATTTCAGCCTGGAAAGATCAATCCAGTTGAAGGAAATCAAGCTGCAGTCAGTTGTCTGCACATCAGTGCTCTGAGCATGGAGCAATAATCACTCCCTGATCAGAACTGGCTTTGCCATTATCTGCCTGGTGCTGGGCTATGATATATGAAGCAATTTTGGCTGCGACAGTTTCTGTTTTGTGTGCAAGCAGATCCTGACTGGTAAAAACTATACAGAATTGTTTTGGGCTTTTTTTTCTTTTCCCCTTTGTGCTTTCTTTTTTGCCTTCTGAAGGAGTAATATTTTAAACTAAAAGGAGTTTTCAAACCACAGCGACTATCATTCATCTTTACAGTCCTGGGGTAGGAACAATCTCTTCATTAGACACTGGATTTTTCACCATTACAGCACTATCTGAATGCATTTATTCAGGCATTTATTAGAAGTTACTTGATGGGGTGCAGGGAAGGAGAGGACTAAATTAAAGCAAAAGGGCTGTGTGCGTAAACACGCCTGTATATTCTAAGTGGAGAAGTCCATAAAAATATTCCAACTTAATAACAGCCATAACTCTGGGGCTCACAGTGAAAACACCTCACTTGCTGCAGTGATAAAGGGAAAAAAGGGGGTTGGCCCATCCCCATCTGCCCAGTGGGTTTTTATCCAGCTGGGGCTGAGGAAAAGTGATTTCTCTTTAAGTGTTTAATCAGCATCCAACCCTTTGTTCAGGGACAGCCTCGTGTGTCTCAGGCCATGATTGTCTTGTTGGCTGCACTTTGTTTTGGGAGATCTGCAGGCAGCCAGGATTGAAGTGGAACAGGGTTTGATCAAGCCAGGCTTTTGCTTTTAGGATTCCCCAGGCCTGGGCTGTGCTTTGTGCTGCAGGGGTGCCTCGGGGCCAGCTGATCAGAGGCTGGATGTGGAAATTCAGCTCACACCGGGATTGTGGGCAGGTGGAACTGGCACCACCTCATCAGCATGGCAGGGTAAACCCCTCCTGAATCCAAGGCAGCAGAAGGGGCTCACTAATGGAACAGAATAAACCCCAGGAGATCCTGAACGGGGATGTGAGGCACCAAGCAATTAATGCTGGGAAATTCAGACTTTATGGGCAGGTCTTGTTGTTTTCTTTTTGTTCAGAAGCCGGGTGAGCTCACTTTACAAACCAGAATGTGCTGAAGATGGAGAACCTTGCTCTCCCACAAAAAAAACCTCCCTTCTGCACCCTGCTCATCTCCTCCAAGCCTGCTTTTCACCCACACTCCCCCTCCCACCCCTCTTGCTCCTTGTGTTTCTTCTCTTGGCTAAAGCTCTGTGCCAGCAGTGCCCATTTCCCCCAGAGTGCAGGAGCTCCTTCATGGGGTGCTGCAGGTTCCACTCCCAGGAGATCACACCTTTGACTGGAGTCAGAGCATTGCTTTCCCACCCAACATCGTGCTTGGAGCTTGGCTGAGGAGATCAAGAAGCCTCTCCCCCATTTCTGTGCATGTCACACCATCATTCCCAAGTTAGTTCTCCTAGGATGCCTGTGAGGCTGCTAATTTTAGAGGATCTATCACTGTTTCTGGGTTTATTTTGATTCCCCTTCTCACTTTTATTAAAACAGACAAGTCTTCCCTGCATATTCCAGAAGGCCGCTATGGTTCCTCAGTGGAGATTTGTAAAAACTAAAAACCAAAAAGGAGGACCATTTCCATCCAAATACTCTTAAAAATTTAACAAAGCAACACAACAGCTCACAGCTCAACAGGAGCATTTAGTCTTTTATGCTTAATTTCCACTGTGAATCTCTCCCTCAGAAGTGTGCTGATGTAGCCAACTGCACAGTGAAAATGCCAGACTGAAAAACAAATGCAGCGCAGGCATTTGGCCTCTCCAAAAGATAGCAGGACATAAAGCAGGATTATGATCCCAGGATGCAATAAAAAGAGATAAAAAATTCAGAAGAGATCAAAGTAATTTCGGAAGCAAATGAAACATTTACATGGGAATCAGACCTTATAAATGGGAAGGGAGCAAATGGGATCAGCTTGGATTAGAGTCAAGGAGGTCTAAGGGCAGATGTGTCTCAGGAACCTTTTTAGGTGTTTGGAGCATCCTCAGAGCAAAATCAGGGCCAGGAGGAGGAGGAGAGCTGAGCTGTGGAGGTCACTGAGGTGCCCAGGGAAGGGGGAATGGGCTGTGAGTGGGTGAATAACTAGGAAAGGTCAGGTTTGTGGGAATAGCAGGTATTTATCTGCAGTCACTTTGTAGATAAACAGCCATGAGGATACCTTTTGCAGCCTAAAACTTGACAGACACACCCAGAGGAGGGAGATTTTGAGCTGGTCCTGGCTGGAAATCCTTTGTAACCCCACCCCAGTCAGGTGCTTTATCTCACCCAGGAGATAAAGCAACACTTCTCTGCTGCAGCTCACACTGGAGAGGGACTGGGAGAAAACAAACGGATTTCACGGTGTAAATTAAGGAAACAGCTGTTCAAGTGACACGGGTGAGCAAAGCCGAGCAGTTGGAGATGAAAATATTATTGTAACCATCTTTCAGCCTTTCCTTTAGGAGCCCCAGGCAGATGGAAGGGTCAGCATTCCCCGTTTTAGAGGCGGCAAATTAATAGCTTGATCCTGAACCAGCAGCCAAGGGAAAGGAGGGACAGAGTCTGTGCCGAGAGAGGGAAGGAAAGCAAAACGAACACAAAGCAGGCACAAAAGCGAGAGGAAATGCAAGTCTTTGGAGGAAGAGCAGCTCTGTGTGAGGGGTGGCTGGTCCAGCAGGAGGTTCAGCAGCTCCTCAGCACTGTCTGTGCACAGATAGGGCTGCTCAGCATTGATGGATGGGGGGTGCTGGCAGCGGCAGCCCAGCCTCTGGAACAAAGCCCTTTGACAAAGTTGTTAATTAGATCCACACCTTATCACCAGCACGGACTCTCCATCTATTTCCCCGCATGAATTGGGATCATTCCCAGAAGAGACACAAAGGGGAGAGCAGAACCTCGCCCCCAAAGCCGGCTGTGATCAATTCTCATTTGCCTGGGACACGTTCCATGTTTTTGTCTCACCTGACAAGGGCTTGGAGAAGCAATTTTTAAATGTCACAGCTCATGACCTCCACCTCTCCTGCCTGCTTGCAGGATTCATCCTTGCTCAGGCTGGGGAGTGAGGAAGGTGCAGCAGCCCTTGGGAGAAGGTTTCAGTTTAATGCCCAGCATGTTCAGCTTTGGATCTTCTATTGAAATCAGGGAATTTGTTAAGCTGATGAGGGAAGGCTGCAGTAGAGAAACACAATAGCAGAGTGGGATTAGGCCTGGAGTAAGTGTCTGTACTTCTGAGGATTAATGAGAAAACTGCAATGGATTTTACATGGTGAAAAGGATTCGCTGAATGCTTTAGGTGAAATGAAATTAGTCCCACTCATGCTCTCTGAGCCTCCAAGCAGGAGAGGAGACTGGCACCCTCCCATCACGTGTAATAGCCAGATCCCCTCCAGCTGCTCTTCTTTATGGAAAATTCCACTACAACTCTGCTGGCCATTTATTTCCATTTAGGATGGCAAGCCATGCTCCATCTCTGGGCACAGAGAAATCCTCATGAAGCCAACTGTGTCCAGGCACTCCGAGGTTCCCTGAGGCTGATACATGGTGAAAAGGATTCGCTGAATGCTTTAGGTGAAATGAAATTAGTCCCACTCATGCTCTCTGAGCCTCCAAGCAGGAGAGGAGACTGGCACCCTCCCATCACGTGTAATAGCCAGATCCCCTCCAGCTGCTCTTCTTTATGGAAAATTCCACTACAACTCTGCTGGCCATTTATTTCCATTTAGGATGGCAAGCCATGCTCCATCTCTGGGCACAGAGAAATCCTCATGAAGCCAACTCTGTGTCCAGGGACTCCGAGGTTCCCTGAGGCTGCAAGTGAGGGGAAACACTTGCCTCAGACACTCCAGATGCTCCAAATCCTTGCAGGAGAGAAGGCTCAGAAGGACAGGCCCTGAAATGGAGAGGGAAGAAGGAACATGGGTTCTTCAACACATGGGGAAAGGTAGATGGAATAAATCAACATGTGGATGGATGAAATCATCCCAGGGTCATGCTGGCACAGGAGAGGTACCAGGGAGAGGCTTCCCAGACCCCTGATGGAGGGCACAGATGGGGAAAAAGAGACTTGCTGATGCTGGAGCATTTACACTGCCCGGAGCTGCTGCTCCTGGAAACAGAGGAAGCCACTGAGAGCATCTTGGACTGGCTCATGCCTCCTGTGTGTTGCCTTCCAGTCCATCATTCTGTCTAATTAGGCACCTCTGACACACAATTAATCCTATTTGCCTGCCGGCTTTTTTTATCTTTCCTTCTGCTTTTATCAGGCAGAGAATTAGACCCTGCTGGCATGCAAAGTGCACTGCACAGACCAGGCTTTTCAGGGGGATTTGGAGACTTTTCAGAAGGCAGAACCCATGATCTTAAAAGTTTGTTAGGAATAATTAATTTCTTTATCTTCTCTTCTTTTTCTAATCACTGAGTGTTGATTTCACCTCTGCTCAGTCAAGCAGAAAGGCAAAGATGTGAGGGTGGGTCAGAACTCAATTCAAGGCTGCAAAGTCCAATAAATCTCAGTTTTCAGCTGCTTCCTTCAACTTGTCCACTGTCCCCATCCCAGGCTTCACCTGGAAATTCCACAAACCTTTAGAGCTGCACTTTCAGGCCACAATTTCTCTTACCAGGAAAAGTGGTGGGGACTGAGATTTTCATGTCCCCTTCTCACCCTCTGAAAGGATTGGTCTCACCAACCTCCAAGAAAGAGAAGGAAAAAAGAAGTTAAAATTCTTAAACTCCCAGCACGATCACTTTGGCAATGAGACAAGTTAAATCTCACTCCTTCCTGGGATTTCCCCATGAAGTGCTTTCCCTTTAACTGGGAAAGAAGGAAAATCTGTCTGCAAGGTGAAGATGGACTGCAGATAAGGTCTGGTGACCACCAATCTTCTTCCATGCACAGGTCAGAGGCAGAACAAAGCTTCCAGAGAGCCCAGTGTCCTTACCCTGGGAACAGGGAATAGGGATACATTCCCTTTTCATAGATATTAAACTCCCTCCCAAATCCATCCTTCCAGGCCCCTCTCTCTACCAGCTTCATACATCTCCAAATGTGTATTTGAATATGTATTTAAATATGAGCTTCACCCTCAGCCATGTTTTTGTTCTCGCTGGGAGCAAGGCTGAGAAGGTTGCAATAATAAGAGTTCTACACTTGTTTAGGAAATGAAGAGGCAGGAAAAGGTCACGCTGCTCCCCCTCCCTGTTACCTGTTCAGCAAGAGCTGTCTTCCCCAGCCAGCCCCAATTCCAGCCCTGCTCACAGCCACCCTGGGGATCACTCCCTGTTAGTCCCTCTTTGTTCCAGCAGGTTTTTGATTCCTGTAAAACAATGATTAACAAGACACTTCTGACTGAGCAGGTACTGCAGAGAGCTGCACCTTCCCCACCAACTTCCTCTGCTGCCTTTTATATATCACACTGAAATGTAATTATCTTCACGGTGCAGGGTGTAAATCAGGGTGTGTGTCAAGACGATTTCCCTCAGGGTATTATTTTATTGCGTAATAATATTTGACACAGGGCTTAGAGGTGCTGTTACCTGCCTAATCGTGTGAAACAATTTCATGTGCAAACAGCTGGTAAGTGTGAAAACTACCATAAACCAGCTCCAGGAAATGCTCTGCTTCCCTTATCTATTCTTGGAGAATACCCCCTGGCACTGGTGTTTCCCCATCAGGCTGGGAGGAGCTGCTCTGCCCTCACACAGGAGAATCCAGCTCCATCCTCCCTCCTTGGTGTCCAGAGGGGAGCAGGGAATCGGGGTCTCCATCTGTGTCAAACCCCTCAGGCCAGAAGGGATGAAGTTAATTTGGAATAATTAATTGGTTGGGTGTGTTATGTCAGAGAGGAAACCCTCTGTATCAGGGATGTTGTCCCAGCCTAATCTCACAAATAATCTGGGAGGGAGAGGTTGGGGTCTCACCCTGCTCGGGTACAGAATTTTACACTCATTTTCCCTCAACATCCATCATTTGGGGTTGGTGTTTCACTGCTCTTTGTCCTAAAAGGGGACACGAAGGTCCCGAGAGCTGCAGGGACAGGTCAGGCACAGGGGGCACATGGAAAAGCTCTGGGAGTCCAGCTGGGCACCCAAAGTGGAGCTGAGGCTCTCAGTCCTTATTCACAAACCTGTGTTTTCCTGAAGGCTAAAATAAAATCCTCCTTCACCTGGGAGCACAGAGATGAACCCAACCCAGGCGTGACATCAACACGGGAAATTTAAAGGGGACAATTCATGCAGGAGGGAAGTGAAGATCTCCAAATCTGAAGTGAAGATCCCCAAATCTGAGCCCCCCCCCCCTTTCACTTCGGGAGCTTTGTGCTGCAGAAAAACCCAAGTGCACGGGCAGAAAAGCTCAGAGCAGAGAGGAGAGCTCAGAGCAGCCCTGCCCTGCTTCTCCTCAGCACAAATGGGAGACTCTGCCTCGGGGAGAGGACAAAGGAGAGGCAGAGATGGCAATCTCGGGACAATGGTGGTTATTTATAAGGCTTTTTTCGTGCATTGGAGATCATAGCCAAAAGGCATCTGCCTGAGGTCTGAATTAGTCAGAGTGAGGTTGGGAGGGGAGGTGGGCAGCTGCTTGAAATCACCAGCCTCCAAGTCACTATTTTTTTTCTCCTCAGGGTAGCTGGCATTGTCAATGATGGTTTAACCTACTTACGATAATAATCCCTGTAATAAAGGCATTTTTTTAAAAAATCCTTTAGCCCAAATTGTTGCATGGAGGGGCATGGGAGCTGCTGTGCAGGGAGGTTCTGTGTGGGGCTTGCCAGGGAAGAGTGGTGAGCCAGCTATGTTGTGTCAGTTTTTAATACACTCCCAGACCACCACCCCCTGCCAGGCAAGAAAATTCCTTTCCAGGAAAGGATCTGGCAGGGGCTGTCCCTTCCCCCCAAAAAACGACCTCCTCCCTGTGGATTAAGGCATTTCACATCTGGAGCAATATTAGATCATCGAGGTTTCTGATGCATCCTGAAAAACCCCTAATCCTGGCCACCATCTGGCCCCAAGCCCCTCTCCAGCTGGAGGGTCCCCTTTTGCACACCCAGCCACCTCGGTGCCAAAATGCGTGACCTGGTGGCAGCAGCAGCAGCGGCCTGTCCTGCTGCCTCAGGTGCCAAGGCAGGCAGGTGTGGTGCCAGGGGTCCAGTAAATCTCAGGCTCAGCTGCCTGATCCCGAGGCGGGCAGAGTTCCTGGATAAACCATTCTGATCCTGGGAGCAGCCCTCTGGGATGGCTCCATGGCTTTGTGGCCAAGGTCTCCCAGCTGTCTCAATTTCACAGAGACCTTCAGAGGCCACGGATAGAGCCAGCCTTGTTCTTTAGCTTTGTTTTGTTGCTAGTCCTCAATACAAAGCCCTTCTCTCTCTGCTCCCAAGACTTTTCCTTCTGCAGACCAGGGCTGTCCAGCAGCACCACCAGCACCATCAGACCTCCTAAATCCATTTAATGAGGTGCAGAACTCACTGCTTCCCTGACTCCCCCTTTAATAAGGTCCTGGCTAAACCCTTCCCTGCTCACCCACTCAGAACGCTGAGGAAACCTGAGCTGCTGAAGCAAGGCTGGGAGGAATGGACTGGAACCTGCTCTCTCCCAGAGCTTTCCCCCCAGCTCAGGGTAGCACAGGGACACAGGAGTGGTGGGTTTTTTGTGTGTATTTACCAGATATCTGGGTAGTGAGTCACAGGGAACAGCACGAGTTGCGCCGGACGTGTTGGGAACAGCGGCAGGGCTGGCAGGGAAAAATCCCCGGGCTGTGCCTGGCTGTGGGCAGGCAGCGAAGGTGGGCACTGGGGGCTGTGTTATCCCCTCCCTCTGCAGCCTGTCATGCGCCTGGACATGGCACACACGCTGCCCTGCATCCCTGTGGGCTGGGTGAAGCTTTTCCACGCCAATCCCGGGTGAGGGTGGCAGGGACACCAGGGGGATGCGGTGCTATCCCGGCAGGTTCCAGCTGGGCTGTGCCCGGTGCACTGCCTTACCCAGGATAGTCTCAGTGGAGGCTCAGACTTGGTCCGATCTCCCAAGCCATTCCCAGCTGCTGCAAGCCAAGCAAGCTCAAGTGATTTCAGCTCTTAGTGATTATCAGCTCGGTGTGATTATCAGCTCTTTTGCTTGCTTGTGGCCGTGGCAGCAGACGCAGGGAGAGAGAGGAGAAGCGCTGTATAACGTTCCGCAGGATTCTTTATTAGGGTGTCCCACGAAGGTTCTCAGTGACAGCTCTTCTCCCAAACCAGGCAGAATTAGGGGTTTTTATACCCTACAGAGGTTTTGAAAACTGTCCAATAGAAAGGGTCAGGGAAAAGTGACCTATAGGCTTACAGAGAGATAAGCAGGGTCCGAAAGGTGGAAGAGAGGGGCTTCTAAGGCCCAGTCATCGTGACTTGGCATTTCCTAGCTCAGGCTTCTGACCTCCAGGAGGCCTGGCAGGCCCTGGGCCTGCTACAGTGCACCCTGAGAGTGTCATCATCGTGACTTGGCATTTCCCAGCTCAGGCTTCTGGCCTCCAGGAGGCCTTGCAGGCCCTGTGCCTGCTGCATGGTGCCCTGAGAGTGTCATCATCGTGACTTGGCGTTTCGTGGCTCAGGCTCCTGACCTCCAAAGAGGCCTTGCAGGCCCTGGGCCTGCTGCATGGTGCCCTGAGAGTGTCATCATCGTGACTTGGCATTTCCCAGCTCAGGCTCCTGACCTCCAAGGAGGGCTTGGAGGCTCTGGGCCTGCTACACTGCACCCTGAGAGTGTCATCATCGTGACTTGGCATTTCCTAGCTCAGCATTCTGACCTCCAAGGAGGCCTTGCAGGCCCTGGGCCTGCTACACGGTGCCCTCAGCCAGTGACAGCAGAGGCAGCCCAGGGGCTGTGCCTGCTCCCCTGCCCAGGCAGATCATTTCCATACTGAGTGCTCTTATTCGTGAGGGTGCTCAGAGGCTTTTATGGAGCTGCAAATCCCAGCTGCTCCAAGCAGGAGTGAGCCAGCTGTGAGCCAGGGAGAGATTTCCCAGTGCTGGAGCAGAAATTTGCTGGGCTGCCATGGGATTAACACAGGCAAGATGACAGCAGCTGCATGGATGAGTCCTGGGAGGGAAGGAGAGGAGCCTGGAACATCCTGGGGCTTGTCCTGGTTATTTATCCTTCCATCAGAAAGGAGGGCTGAGGTGCAGGCTGGAAAATCCTCTGAGGGGTAAAGGATGATTTAGAGCTCATGCTGGAGGGACTCTGCAGCACCTGGCACACGGCACCTGGGGGGTGACACCACGAGGGATGAGGGACAGAGAGCAGGAGCCTTCATCTCCATCACTGGAGCAACAAATCAATTGTTTTCTCCCTTGGAGGGCCACTGAGGAAGATGATGGGCGTGGGAAGCAGCCGCCCTGGGCCAGGGGACAGGAGGCAGGGCACGGTGTGTGTGACAGGCAGTGGCTTTGAGAGCATTCTGGAGCCTGCTCAGGCTAATGCAGGGTTTTATTCTAAACCATCCATGAAACACAGCTCGAAAATTGCACTTGCTATTGCTACCTCAGCCACTACAATCAAAGCTGAAATGTGTGGCTCAGAGAGCTCTGAGAAACAGCCAAAAAAAAAAAAAAAAAAAAAAAAAAAGGCAAGGGAAAAGGGAAATGGAGGGAGAGCAGTGACTGCTGATGCCAGGGAGGGGGACAGGGGCTCCCCAGGTCTGGGGGGCTGCAGAGATCAAAGGAAATGAGATGTACAATCAATAATAAAATAAGAAGCAAGAGCAAATCTGCCTTTATTTGCATGGGGAGGGAACGATTTTGGGGGTCCTGTTAATTATGTATAAATCGTGTGAACACCAGCAAAATAGTTGGTGCTCCCTGTAAAAATGGCAGCATTTATTAAGTGCTGCAGTACAAGCAGCTGGGTCTCATCATTGTCCTTTTGCCCGGGATTTCAGAGGGGAAAGGAGCAGTGTTTGCTTTGAACATTACTGTCAAAAATGAACATTTGTACGTTATTTCACAAGGACACGACTGTGTCAAAAAAAGAGGTGGGATGTGGTGACCCCAGAAACGTCTGGAGCAGTAACAGGGTCTTCCCCTTGCTGTTGTCACCTGAATTCCTGGGAGCCAGGAGGGCTCACACCCAGGCTGTGCTCTCAGCTTTGCTGTGAGCTCATCCCCAGATCCAGGGCTGTGGGAAGGGCCAGGAACAGGGAACAGCCTGAGGGGACAAATTCAGTGTCCCTGCAGGAGCAGGGAGAGCTGGCAGGTTCAGCTTTGGAGCCAGCTGCTCAGACAGCTGCAGGATGGATTACTCCCAGCTCTGCCCTCAGTCTGGAGGCAGAGATAACAGACTGGTTTGATGTCACAGACCACAAGCCCTGCCTTTCCCATCCTCTGCATCCCCACATTCCTCTGACCTGCACACCCTCCCCGGCTGCCAGGCAGATCTGAGCTATTAAAAAGAGGATCCTAAAGAAATCTGGCAAAGAATTTGCTATCTCAGCCTCGCAGCAGAACAAGATCTGGAGCTGAGGGATCATCTATCAGAGCACCCAAAGCATCCCCCAAAGAGCAGCAGCCACCCTCTCCCGAGACTGATCTGAGGGGAAGTAAAACATCTGTGGCAAAGCAAGAATTTTGTGTCTTTCACTCACTTTCCACACGCTGGGATGGCCCAAGTGACAGCACAGAGCCACGAGGGCTTGAGAAAAATACATCTGAGCAGCTGTGGTGGTCATTTACCCCAGCAGCGACGGGGTATGGGCGTGATGGATGCTGCTGATCATCCTCTGCAACACTGAATTGCCTTTCTAGATGAGAGTTATCAATTTTGCTGCCATAGCAACCCCAAAAGTCACCTAGAGGGCTGCCTGGCTGGGAGAGCAGGGATGGTTTCTGTGTGAGATCAGGGAGAAGTCAGGATTTCTGGGGTTCTGGGCCCAGCTGGAGGGTGTGAGAGCCCAGGGACCAAGGCAGGACAGTGGGGGCACAGAAGAGAGGAACCAGCTCTGAAAATGGGTGCTGGTGTTTCACAAGCCAGCAGCTTCCCCAACATCTTCCCTTCATGGGTCCCTCTTGTGTAGAGGTTAATGACACTGAGAGCCCCTGTCCTTTTGCCACAGTTCAGTAAAATCTCTCCGAGGGTTCAGGAGCTGTAGAAGAGGACAAAAAAGCCTTTTCTCACTGATGCCATATGTGGTGTGATCCCATATCTCCATTTCCTTGGAAAATCAGGCGAGAACTGGCACACTCCAACCATTTCAGTGCTTTTCTGTGAATGTTTTCAAACCCTGAAGTTTAGCAAAACTACCCTTTTCAATGCAAATAGCTACAATTTAGCTAAATAGTGATTTTCCAACCAAAGATTTCACAGAAATTTTCCCAGACAGCTGTAAAGAACAGCTCAGAGAAACCAGGGTTTCTTTCCTTCATTCTGCCATTCATATATTGCACATTTTAAACATGTTCCTGTCTGTCTGTGAGCTGATGTCAGCTTCTCATTCCTACCAAGCGTTTGAAGTGTATTAATTTTATTGAAAGACCTTGTCAAAGCTGCCTCTGTGTCCCCATCTAGGATGCTGGCTCTGCAAAGCCGTTTTATTTTCAGTCTGACCCAGTGAGCACTGATTGCAAACAACGATTTCTTCTGCTTTCGCATCCTGTGCGTGCCGCCCTCCTTTTTGTTTGGAGTTTATGGTCACTGGCTCTGGGTTCTGTCATTATTTGTCTTTGTTCTGTGTTTTAACCTTTGTTAGAGACTCAGCCATTGTGCAATCCCTGTTCAGTGACCTATAATATCCTAATTTAGTTGGCATTTTGATCTGGGTGAACAATCCACTGTAAGGGAGGCTTCTTTCCTTTTCTGTTTCCCATTCCTTTCAAAAGGTCTTCTGTGTATTTCTTCACCCTCTTCACACCCCACTCTGTGTTTCCTTGGGTTGTCTTTCACCCTTTCTCTCTTTTTTTGTTCCAGATCAGCCTCAGCTCTCACCCCTGCTCCTCTCCCAGATCCTGCTCTGTGCTGTGGCACCAGGAGATGCAATCCAGTTCATCCTCTCAGGATCAGCCTGAAAAGGAAACTGCTCCTCTGCTGAGGCTGAAAATTTTGTCAGCTGGTGGTGGATGAAATAATGACACTAAAAACCTCTGGGGAGCAAAACCCACCCACGTCTAGGACCAGCAGCGAGTGCCTGTGGTGTTCACCATCACAAGACGGAGTTTGGAGAGTTTTTAACAAAACTGCTTGGTTTTGTTACGGGAGACTGAGACAAAGGAGAGGGACTCACAGGGTTCTGGACAGCTCCTGGCACTGCAGCCCTTCCCTGGATTGCCACAGGATAGCAGCACAGGGAGGAACCTGGCAGGATCCTGTCCCAGCTGTGCTCAGCTTTGTCACAGAGGGCCCCTAAGGACAAGGAGCTGGAGCTCTCTGCTCCTCTCCTGCCTCTCCCGGGATCCCCAGTGGCTGAGATCCACTGGGCTGCTCCTCAGCCTCCTCAGGGCAGGGCTGGTTTGGAGCCTGAGTGCTCAGAGCAGAATTTCTCCCACTCCTCCTGTCCCCACTGGCTTTGGGTTCCTCTCTGATGGATTCCTGTGCCAGGAGACCCCAGCTGGGAGCTGCTCCCAGGGGAAGGTGCTCACATTTCCCCTGGCCCTGGGGACATGAATATTGCAGGGCCCGGGAGCCAGCAGTGAGCCAGGGGGGCTGTCCCTGCTAATTCCCCCCCAACACAACATCCAGCACCTCATCACCACTGCAGACAGGCTGCTGGTCTTGGTGGAGACACCTCAGCCACAGGGCAGCAGCAGGGCAAGGTGGGGAGATGGGTGGAGAATCAGTGCCTGGTTCTCTCAGTCTGGCCAAAGCAAGAGGAGCCAGCATTGTTCATCTTCTCAATATGGCTGAGATAATCAGTTTGGGAAAGAGGTAAAATGGCTGAATAATTTAAATATGGGTGGAGTGCTGTAATTATGATGGCAGGCTGCTTGTCCTGTTAGGGCCATGTTTAGGGATCCTAAACTCCTGGTTCCTAAAGGAACAGCATCCCTGTGCTTGGTAGGTGTCAGTGCAGCCCTCTCCTTCCTCCCCTCCTTGCATCCTGCTAAAATAACAGCCCTGGGCAGCCACACTCAGCTCTGCTGCAAGCCTGGGGATGCTCCAGTGCACACACCCAGGAGGAGGAAAACACCCTTCTGGCAGCCCCTAAATCTCTGCTGTCCCATCTCTGCATCGTGGCATGGTGATGAGGACGTGAAAGAGGGAGATAACACTGAAAGGGAGGAAAACAAGGCCTGCTTTTCTCTCTCTCTGCTGTTTGGAAGGAAAGGCAGAGCGTGGCAGGACTATCAGATCTGTCAGCACGACAAGTGGCAAGGGGAGGGAAGGGAAATGCTATTGTACACCCCATCCTGGGGCTGGCTGGGGGAAGGAGAGGGAAAACAGAGGGAAAACAAGCCGGTGTGTTCGACAGGGAGCCAGCACGTTTGCTATCAAAATGGAAATGCAGCCTTTTGTTGATGGAGGTGTATCTGCTTCCCATTGTCTCCCGTGCCAGCCCTGTGAAAAGCTCCTTTGATGGCTCCGTGTTTGTGCAGGGGCTATGAAATTGCTTCGGAAGACAAAGGGAGTTGGTGCCGTGGGTAATGAAAAGGAGGCGAGGGCTCCGCTCCTCTCGCCCGGCAGCGCAATTTCCCCCGGAGCAGCTGTCAAAGGTTCGCTGAGAAAATTGGAAGGCTGAGGCAGGATGGGGGGCCAGTGATGAGCAGAGAGAGTGAGAGGCTCCTCTTTTGCAGGGCTAATGTGGCCATCTGCTCTGCTTCAGCTGGTCTGCTCCAGCCCAAGTGCTCCCAAGCCCTGCGGCCGCTCATTGCCCGCTCGCCCTGTGCTGTTCCCATCAGCAGTGAGGACGGGGCCAGGAGCTGTCTGCCACACGGTGCCACCACCTCAGACACTGCCAGCAGCTGGGATGGGACCTCCCCTGTCTGGGGAAAGGATGGGAATCCTATCTGGAAGAGCCCGAGGGCTGCGCATCTCACTCCTTTCCTCGCCCTGCTGATCACCAGTGGGGGCACCGGGGGTGGAGTTGCATGTAAACCAGCAGTGTCTGGGGAAAGGATGGGAATCCTATCTGGAAGAGCCCGAGGGCTGCGCATCTCACTCCTTTCCTCGCCCTGCTGATCACCAGTGGGGGCACCGGGGGTGGAGTTGCATGTAAAGCAGCAGCAAACTGAGAGAGAGCAAGTTTAGATGAGATATTAGGGGAAAATTCTTTATTGTGAGGGCAGCATGTAAACCAGCAGCAAACTGAGAGAGAGCAGGTTTAGATGAGATATTAGGGGAAATTCTTTATTGTGAGGGTGGCCAGGCATTGCCCCATCCCTGGAAGTGTCCAAGGCCAGGCTGCATGGGGCTTGGAGCAGCCTGGGACAGTGGAAGCTGTCCCAGGGAGTGGAAGGAGATGAGTTTAAGGTCCCTTCCAATCCAATCCCAATCTGTGCCGCAATTCTACAATTCTGTGATGAAAACTGCAGGGATAACACATGCAGGAAGCACACCAGGCATTGCAAAAACACCCAGCAAAGCTGAAAAAATGTTAGTACCCAAAGCACAGCCCAGCTCAGCTGGACACTCCACCAGGCAGCAGCACTGCATGGCCCAGTCCTCTGGCTCCTCACAGGCTCACTGGAATGTGCTTTTCACCTGGATTTCTCCCTATTTACCTGCTCCTCACCCTCAGTTCCTTGCACAACCTCTCTGAGGGGTCACACAGTGTCCCCCCCACCCCTCCTGCCTTTCCCCCACACCCTGCTCCACCCACACAGAACCTGGAGCCAGGTGTGCGTGTGGAAACCCTCTCTGATCACACACAAATTCTCATTAACTAATGGTGTTCCTAATAGGAATGGGTGTCTTTCTTCACCCCTCCTGCTCGGCTGCAGAGTTTAATGGCTCAGTCATGCTCAGCCGGCCTCGCTCCTTTATCTGCTCAATAAAGAAATGGTTTATGGCACATCCACGCCTCGGCCCGAGCTGGCAATTTCACACAGGCCTTATCAGCACTTGCACACGCTGTAAGGCCGCTGGAAATTAGACGTGGGATTCGCATGTCTAACAACCGGGGTTAAACGCTTTTTTTCCCTTTTTTTCCCTGCTTTTCCCCTCCGCTGCTCCTTCTTCTCCCCTCCCTCCCTTGTCTCACCGGTTACAGCTCTGACAATGGCTTTTAAAAGGATAGTCTTGCCTGGCTTCTGGTAAAAGATGTTAATTTATTGTAGTCGCTTCTTTATTTGATTATTGGTTTATTAAAACTGCCAGGGGTGAGAGCGTTTCTCCTCAACAAATCCTTTAATCTGTTACCAGCTCTGTGGGCAAGACAAACACGAGTGGCTGTGGCTTTTTGGGTGGGATTATGCTCCCTTTTCATCAGGAGGTGGGAGCACAGCGATGCAGCCAAGCCAGCGTCCCGTGCTGTGCACTCAGAAGAAGGGAAGGGCTGTCCCCAAAGGCAGCAGCCGTAGCTGTCACACTCTCCTCTCAGCCTGGACACACTGGATTTCCATTTGTTCAGCTCACCTGCATCCTGAAGAGCTCTTTGGCAGTGTGTGGTGACTCCCTGAAACTCTCTGTTTCAGCCTGCCTGGCAGGAACCCTCTGCCTTCTGCCCCCCAAAGGGCTCCTGCACCTCATTTTTTCACCCCCTGCTCCTGTCCCATACCTCCCCTAGAAAAGGGGACCCTGCTCTCCCCTGCTCATTCCTTCAGCCCTCAAACCCAAGTATCCCCCAGCTGCTTTTCCCCTCTTGCCCAGAATTTATCTGGATGTCACCGCAAGTGCCTGTGGTGCCTGCTGGGGACCGAGGTGACTCCTGCAGGTGAAGGTGGGGCTGGTTTTCCTCAGCCTGCCCACACAGCCACGAAGCCCATCAGCATTCACAGCCAGCCCTGCCGTGTTTGCACTCAGGGCTGGAGTTATTGCAGCAAATCCAGCCCTGCCTGGTGCATCCCGGCCCCAAGGATTCATCCAGCCTTGACTCTCCCCTTCAAGCATCCCCTTCATCCCTCTCCACTGCACATCCTGATTTTCCTTCTGCTCTGCCTTCCAGCTCAGCCCCAACAGGGATATTTTCCCTGTGCAGAGATGTTTTTTTTCCAGTGGCAGCAGCTTGTTCCAGGCTGCAGTTCCTGCCACATAAAAGTCAGCAGCAGCAGAGCAGAGCGATTAATGACAGTGGTTAAGGTTTTATACAGAGCCTTCCAGTCTAAGTGTTGCAGGGCACTTAGAGGGCTGCATCAAAACACAGCCCCAGGGTCCCTCCAGAGACAGGAAAAGAGTCCCCTGGGCAACCTGAGCTGCATTAGTGGCATGTGGGAAGCTTTGTCCAGGACCTGGGAGGGCAAGCAGAGGGGAAGGGTGACTCCCTTCCTTCTGAGCTGGAACAAGGCACTTCAAACAGCTTTAAAATCCTCACTTGCAGGTCTAAAAGTGACACAATTTCAGTGATTTGGGTTTTTTGTTGTTGGTTTTTGGTTTGCTTTTTTTTTTAAGGAATTGCTATTATTGTAATTCCTGGATTCTTTGGGGAAGGCTTGGGGCAGATTTAATTTGGCTGAGGGGGGAAACAGCCCCTAAAGAAATTGCTGGACCTGCAACTTGAACTCCAAGAACAGGAGAGAGGGGAAAACCTCCCAGCATGTGCTGAACTCCCTCCTGTTCTCTCCTTGCTGCTTTTCAACAGAAAGTCACCTTCAGCACTGATGGCTGGGACAGGACAAGGTGCTTGTGGCTGGAATTAAATCAGGTTTTATCCATCCTGGGGAATCTGCACATCACCAAGGCTCCCACGCTCAGTGATGCTTCTGAAATGTCTTCATCACAACTGTCTCAGCTGACCTGTAATTTAATTTTCTCCCTTTCTGTCTTAGACCTGTGCAGTTGCATCCCTCTGCCTTTCACTGGAGCAGAATCACAGACATCCAACACCTCCTGCCAGCCTCTGAGGGAGGGGATTCAATGACTCTCCTGGATAACTTGTTCCTCTCCCCTCTCATTAAAAACCTTTCCCTTTGACTTCACCTGGATTGTCTTGCTGCATTTTTCCTCTCCCATTCATTAAAAATAAATAAGTGATGAACCAAGCAGTTTTCCTGCCTCCCTTGCTCCATAAGAACTTTTGACATCGTCCACAGAAAATGAACCTCACCCAGAACTTAATTTTTTGTTCCCAAACAGGAGACACTTGAGATTAAGCCTGAGACCCAGGAAAAAAAATTGCTTTGCACATGTAAATAAGGGGCTTTTATGCAAGATGTTGATTATAAACCTGGATCTGTCCTCCCACAATGAAATGGTGCCTGAGGGCATTAAGCTCCTGCTCACATGTCAGTGTTAGGGCAGAGAGGGCTGAATAATTCATCAATAATCCTCAAATTTGGCTTCCCTGCCTGTCTGGGAGCTCTGTCTCTCCCAGAATCCGTTCATTAGGAGAGGTAACTCATAAAAATGGCAGAGGGACCCCAGGTGGGAAGCCCTGCTCGGAGTGGAAGTTTAGAATTTGCTTTGCTTTGCATCAGGAATTAGCTGGGACAACTCCAGCAGGGAAATGAGAGCTGTTTGGTGTTGGTTATGCTGCTCACATGGCTCTGGCTGTCTCCTGAGCAGCTCAACTCAACCCCTGGAATGAGTTTCCTGGGTGAATATCACACTGGATTTCCATAAATGTGCTAAAACATTGCTTAAAAATTTGCTTCTCTCAGTCAGGCTGATCTATCCCTGTGTCCATCTGTATAATTTTATTTCCACAGCACCCATCACTACTCACTCTTCCTCAATCTAATCTTCCTCATCTAATTATTAATTCTTCCACTGGAATGCTTGCTGCAAGTTCCCATCAAAAGCTTCAAGATGCAACTGGAGTAAATCAGTTGAAAAATGAAGTGAAACAGATATAGTCTGATTTTCCCTACACTTAATCCCAGTTTTCCAAGGCCTTTTAAACTTTTGACCAACATTTTCACATCCAGAAAGGGGTGGGAGACAGAGAAATGAAAATAAATGGGCATTTAAGTTCACTCAGACAAAATTCCACTAGAAATGGCAAAATCTGATGGAAAGGAGAATAATTTGGTGATGATCTTCAGAGCAGGAGAGTTTGTGAACCCCCCAGACAAATGTCAGGAGACTAATCCTGGAAGCAGCCAGGGAAAAGAGTGGAACAGTTCAACTCAGGAGGCAGGAGGTGTGATAATACCTGGGGACAAGGCACTGGAAAAAGAGAGAAATCATCTTGAGAAGGATGCAAGGAACCTGTGCAGGGAAAGGATCACTGGGATCATTCAGGGAATGACAAAATTACAAGACAAGGCATTGCTATTTTTGTCCAGGGGAGACTGAAAGGGCACCAGATGCAAAAGGAGCAGAGGGAAAAGGAGGAGGGAAAAGGAGAGGAAAGAACAGGAGGAAAAAGGAGAGGGAAAAGGAGGAGGAAAAAGGAGAGAAAAAAGGAATTTCAGCCCTCAGGACCAAGGAGGGGGCAGTGACAGGCAGGCAGCAGCCAGGAATTGTCTCCTTTTCCCCACCAGCCAGAGATTATCAGAAGTGGGAGATTCCAACATCATTCTCCATGGATTTTAAGCCTTGCCCAGCTAGAAGGGAGGGAAAAGCAAAGCCCATCTCTGTCGGAGACTTTGCAAGAATGAATCACTCTTCCCTCACCCCGAGCGCGCCGCTGTCTCCTCCAGGTGACAGCTCACGTGGGAGGATAAATACAAATAAAGAGAGGGAAGCTGCAGCATTTTGATGACTCATGTAATATTCATTTTGAATTAGTTTGTACATGACTCTATTAAAAAAAAAAAAAAATAAAACCCACGTGTGGCCATTTAAAAGGAAAAAAAAAAAAAAAAAAAGCAGACATTCCATAAGATTTTTAGTTTGTTGTTTTTGCTGTTTGTTTTTTTTTTGTTTTTTTTTTTTTTTTTTTTTGCACGCTCCAATTTGCTGCTGGCAAGGAGCAGCATTCGGGTCTTTTATGGGTATTAGTTCCATAGAGTATAGCAGGAGGCAGAGGAAGTTTAATTATGATTCACTGAGCCACATTGTGGGTATGTTTTAAAGCCACTTAATTAGTGTAGAAATATACAGCTGTAATTATCCTGAAATATGGCCTAATTAACCTATCGAAAACCCATGCACGTGGCTCAGGAAACTTGGAAGCATTAATAGTCTATTAATACACCGGGGCTGACAGCCCATCACGCTCACATTTGGGAACAGGAACCTCCTCCCGTGACCTCCCATTGAGCAGAGATTCCTGTGGCAGGTAAATCCTGCTCTTTCCTTGTGCTGGAGCTGCTCCTGCCACAATCTTTGCGTGTCAATTGGAATAAAGCTGCTGTGATCCTAAAGCTGCCGACCATCCAAACCTGTGTTCTGTCCACATCCTCAGTGCTGAAATTCATCTCCAGCCCTCAGCAGACATTCCTGCGGGCTCGGGGTGTCCCTTCAGCTCCGTCACTGTCCCCTCTCCGGAACCAGGAGCATTAGAGCTGCAGTGGGGCATTCCCTGCTGGATGGATTCCCAGCCCTGCAGCAGAAAGGAGATAATCAGGGAGATAGCTAAAGCACAGCCCAAGCAGAAAGGTGATGGCCAAAGGTCTTGTGTTCAGTGCTGGGTGTTAAAGCTGATAAAAGCCGGGAAAACCAATTATCACTCCAAAGGCACCGTGATATCCAAGGCCAGGGAATGCCCGAGGCCAGGTTGGACAGGGCTTGGAGCAGCCTGGGACAGTGGAAGGTTGGGATTTAAAGTTCCTTCTCACCAAAACCATCCTGTGATTCTACCACAGATCTTCCCAAACCATCTCAGAGACCCAAAGAATCAGGTATTTGCCCTTGGAATGCTGCTTACAGGAGTTTTTACAAAGCAAATTAATGCCCTGTCCCTTATTCCATCATTTTGTAGATGAGGAAACTAAGGCACAGGCTTGGAAATTTAATTCCCTGACTCTGCCTTCCTTAGGCCCTGCTCCAACAATCAGTCCACGCTGCTTCTTCACTGGGAAAACTGATTTTAACAGAGCTTCATCTTCCAGGAAGGAGCATTTATTGCTTCCACTTGAGCTGAAAAGACAGTCCCTGGATTGGCAGGGAGGGGTGGTGAGAGGGAGAGGGAAAGGCAGGGAGGAAGCAGAGGTTCTCCAGGCAGAGCACACCACCAAATATTCCAGCAGTGTCTTCATCCTCTTGGTGATCAAAGCAACCGAGATTGAATCCGGCTTGTAATCATCCACAGGGTAGTTTGCTTAAAATTCCCCTAATTATGGAAGTGCAGAAAATTACTGCTCCATGATGAACTGAAGAGGAAATTGAAGGCTCCCACAAGCCAACTGCTGCCACGGTGGCTTAAAGACAAAGCAGGAGGGAGGTTCAGAGGGAAGAGAGACAAAGAAATGCAGGTGGGAATGGGCAGGGAGAGGAGGGGAGGACCAAGGGAGGGAGGGAATTGTCTCTCTCTTACATCTCTCTGGGATGCCACCAGTTCTGGAGAGCTGAGAGAGGAAGAGGACACTGAAATGCAGCCTTGCTGAGCTGGCCCTGCCACTTCCCCAGCAATTGTGACACCTGACACTGCCACAGGCAGCGTTTAGACCAGAGCTTCTGGCTGAAACCCAGAGAACTCATCTGAGCACCATCCTGCCTGACATGCAGGAGTGGGGCATCTCTCTGGATAAATAATCTGTATTATTTTCTCTCAGAGTGCTCTTGCAGTGGCAATTCCTCATGAGAGGTGACAGCAGGTACCACGGAGGGCTCAGCTGAGTCACTTAGGGACAAGGGGCTGGAAGAGGCTGTTCTGTGTTAACAAGAGGTGTTCTCTTCCAAATTTACCTCCACTTTAGGGCAGCCCTGAGAGCAAGTCCTCTCCTTGTCCTCTTCAGACAAGCCGTGCCCGGGATCCTGATGGAGTTGTCTTGCTCTGGATGCTCTGTACTGAGCGTGAGGGGGAATTCTGCTGCCTCCATCTCTCTCAGGAGCACACACAGGCTGTGATTAAGCAGAGCACTTTGCTTACTTAATATCAGTGTCACTCCCAGAGCCCCGGAATGAATGAGCTCAGCAGTGCAGAGCAGAGCCTGAGCTTCCCTCAGTCACAGGCGGCTGCTTGGGCTCCATCCTCCTCATCCTCCTCCTCCTCCTTCCAGCACAACACATCAAAAGCTGCCTACAGGAGTCAAATCATCCTCCTGGGAATGCCACCCCCATCAGAAACCAGTGCTGGGGCGGGAAAACACCACAGACAAGTGTAATTCATCCCACCCGTGTGCTTCTACTCGAATAAACCCTGCGGTTCTTTTGAGATAAACAACCACAGACAATAAACACCGAGCCAAAAATGGGTATTTTTGCAGTGTGGCTCTTTTCAACAATCTCCAGCCACAGGGAGTACCTGTGTTGATTGGAGTTCAAGTGGGAAGGGACCCCAGGGCTGCTCTACCCAATCTTCTGCTCAAAGCTGTGTGGGGTCAGAGGAAGTCACCCAGGAGGAGGAATTTAGGTTGGATATCTGGAATAAATTCTCCCCTGAGAGGGTGGGCAGGCCCTGGCACAGGGTGCCCAGAGGAGCTGTGGCTGCCCCTGGATCCCTGGCAGTGCCCAAGGCTGGGCTGGAGCAGCCTGGGGCAGTGGGAAGTGTCCCTGTCCCTAGCATGGAGTGGGAAGGGGGGAATTGAAGGTTCCTCCCAACCCAAACCATCCTGGGATTTTAAGATTTGGTCCAGTTTGGTCCTGAAAACTTCCAAGGGTGGCAGTGAGCAGCGCCTCAGGGCAGTGGTGAGGAATTTATGGGCTCAGGAGGCACCAGTGGGAGAGGAGGAAACTGAGATTTGGTGAACGAGCAGCAGAGCAGCCAAGGGGGTTTTGCAGGAGAGTGTTTTGTTCTCCTCCACCATGAACACTGGCCCAGCCAGAGCCGCCCAGCAACAACACGAGGTCTGAGCCTTGCCCAGGCACCCTCTGCCCCACCCTGGCTTCCCTGGCACGGGGTGGCACAGGACATTTGGCTGCTGATGGCTTTGCCTAACGAGGGGATTGCAATTAGCACCTCGGTCCTGTCTCCTGTTTGAGCACTGCGTGAAATGGAGCAGGAAAATGATCCAGAGGAGTCATTTGTGCTGCTGTAGAGGGGCTGTGCTCCTGCAGAGCAGCGTCAGACTTCATCCACTTTTCAGAGCACAAAGTCTTCCATCCTCTCCTCACCTTCCCCTTCAGAGCTCTGCTGAAATCCTGCGTCATTCCTTTCACCTGAAAGGGTCTTCCTTCCCATCCCCTTTCCCTAATTCTAAGCAAAAAATGTAGTTTCCCACCGAAAAGTGGCTTTAATCTCTGCAACACCATTTTCATGTCCTCCAACACTTACAAAAAGGGAGTTAAGCACTGACCATGTGAGAAATTCTCTTTCTCAAGGAGGAGCAGTGGCTGGCCAGGATTTAAAGCTCTGCAGTGGAGCAGAGTCTGAGTGTTCAAATTAGCTCCTTCTTCCACTTCAGGTGTAACATTTCTCTTTTCTATCATATTTCATTGTAAATCCAGGTGAACACAGGGGGTTAAATATTTTCCTCACATGCAGTGGCACAGAACTATCCTTCTTTTTCCTTAATCCGGGTGCTTTTCTCCCCCCAGAGTTGTTTATTTCATAGTCAACTTCCAGTATAATTTGTACCTTGTTTTGCATCACTGTAAATCATTTCATTAATGAAAAAAAAAAAGAAAAACCCAAGTCATTATAAAGCAAATATACAAAATACGCAGAGCTAATCTCTCCCTTATATTGCAAGGATTAAATAAACAGAAATATCAGCAGAAAGTATTCCAGACACGTTGGGCTGCCATAAAATCTAGTAGGTGAACTGTTCATTTACATATTCCCCAAATACAATGGGATGACACTTTTGAAATTAAAAACTGATGATACAAATGGCATTTAAAGTTCATTTAATATTATTTGTTAAAATTTCACTGACAAATCTGTCATATGTGAGGCAGATCCTATTACTAGGAGGAGAAAAAAAAAAGCAATTGAAATCCAAACCAACCCCAACACTGAAGGGTCTATTAAGACAGTAGATGAGAATTTGCATTATCAAATAATCCTAACAGGAGAATTTATAAATGGAAATGTAAACTGTGCAGGGTTTTAAATGTTAATTCATCCCCATAACTAGTTTCATAAACAGCTTGAGTGTGTTTCTCCTGGAGACAACGCAGAGATGTTTCCCTGGGGGATTGGGAGTACCCAGACAGCAGCACTTGGGTTTGTGAATAACAGACCTGGAGGCACCTGGGATTTGGGCTGCAGGTGGATGAACCCTGGCTGTGCCTGGCTCCAGCCCCAGCCCTGGTGTGGGCATTTCTGTGTCCCTTTCCCACCCATTCCTGAGTATCACTCAGCATCACTCCCCAGATCCCAAACCCCTGAACTCCTACAGAGCACTGACCCCATCCCTTGGGCTGAAACTTGGAAAATGATCCCACCGCCCAAAAAGATCCAGAGGAAAACTCTTTCATCCTGTTTGAATGACAAGTGGCTCATGCACTGCTTAAAAGCAGCTAGATATTTGAATTTCTTTTTGTTTGTTTATTTATTTTCCCCTCTCATAAATGAGGAAGGGAAGCAGTGCAGGTGAAACGGTGCATGGAGATTAATGTGGTTCATAGCCCTCATAAATATTAACAGGCTGGTAAATGTGTAACCTTATTTCTTTGTCCCTCTGCTCTCATCTCTTCCAAGCTATCTATTTTCACCAGAGAAGGTTAAATAACTTGGTAAATGAGACCGTGGAAAAAGGGGAAGGTGTTGATGCAAAGCCAGTACACACAGAGGTGGGATCAAAGCCAGCCTTCCTTCCTTCCTTCCTTCCTTCCTTCCTTCCTTCCTTCCTTCCTTCCTTCCTTCCTTCCTTCCTTCCTTCCTTCCCAAACAGAATTTTTCTCTTCTCTCCCCTTCCAACAATTCTACCACACAAACTGGTGACTGGGAATGAATGGACTCTTTCATTTGCACTGTAATAAATGAATTGTGGGGAGAAACAGTGGAGGAAAAGCTTCAGGTCTTGTCCCTAAGGGATTTTCCTGGAGGATGGTGATCCCTGAGCGAGCTGGGAGCTTGGTGCCTCAGGAAGGACCTGAGTGAAAAGGGCATGAAGTGCACAAGGGGGTTTCTAACACCAGGATTTATCTGGGACTCCAAGCACTCACAAAATTACTGAAATAACTCTCAGAAAAGCAAATGGATGGAGCCACCAGGCCACAGAAGCCCTCAGAGTCTGGCTGCAGATTTAAAAGTGTTCATGGGTTCTGGAGGGAACCTGGGCGCTCTGAGTGGGGCTGGGGGAGATGGGGACAGGGAAAAGTCAGTGCTGCTCCCTGAGCAGGAGAGGAGGGGACAGCAGGGACGTTCTCCTTGCTGACACAAGGCTCTCCAGCCTGCAGGGGCTTGGGGGTGAGCATCACACCACAGGCTGCCTCCCGTCTCTCCACACTCCCTGCGCGAACCTCTTCTGCAAAAAAAAGGCTGCTGGGGCTGCAGAAACGTGCAGGGTTTGGTTGCACACCCATCTCCGGGGTCATGGGGGATGTTCTCCTCACGTGGTGCCGGTGGTGAGCAGGGAGGGGGATCCTCAGCACCCCAGAGGCAGCACAGGGGCTGGGGATGCTCACAGGCAGGATGGGACTGCAGAAAGCTCTGAAGCTGCAGCTTGGGTTGTGTCTCCTCTTCCCAATCCCTGTGGGGCTGGCCTCAAACCTTGGGCTGGAGTGTGAAAGGCAGAGAGACACAAACACAATTTAGGAAAGGACTGTTCCTCCAGTAATCAACATTCGTGTCCTGCTGGTTTTATTTCCTGTGTCCATGTTTTTCCATCCAGCAGCGCAAATGATGTGGGTTTCAAAGCAATCATGCCATTTTCTGTTAGCTGATCTTTTAATGCCTAGGATTTATGAAAGATGGCACCCTATATTTTTGTGTTTACATGGATCATTGCTGAATTGGAACTCATCCTGTTTCCATGAAAGGATTCCTCCCTTTTTGGCAGAGCAAACGAGTTTGTTTTCAAATCTAGCCTATGTGAAAGATCATGTGGCCATGAAGGAAATCTTGAATCTGTTCCAAGTGGTGAGTCCCACGAAGGCAGATCTGTACCAAAACCTCTAACACTTGCAGTTTCAGATATTTTCAGCAGGGAAAACCCTCAGCTTGGCGAAATCTCACAGAGGAGACATATTTCACTGACATGAGCTTTCCTGAAAGACAAAATTTTGAATTATATACAAAGGAAGGAAGGGGGGGAAAAAAGCAGCTGAGACTTTTTACAGCATTGCCATTGATCAGCTGCCCTGAAAAGCAGCCACTGCTGGGGAGAGCAGAGAGCCAAAAGTCTGCAGGGATGCATCAGGTGAGGATGCAGAAGGGGACTGGGAGAGGAACCCAAAATCAGGGGAGCAGAGAAAAATGGTGCAGGATTTGGACCGTGGCTCTGGGGTTTAACAGGAGCAATCAGATATTGGGTAGAACATCTGCACTCCTCTTCCTCAGTGGGGATGGACTGCTGTTGGTTTTCTTGGTTTTTACAGAGATGGGGTAACTGAGAGGTGTTTGAAAAGATTTTATTCTCTTATTAATCTTGATAAATACAACGATACAAGAAATGTCAAACTCAACACCATTCTATCAGAAACTAACCTATTTCTTAGTTATAATACCTTATAAATGTTTTTCAGCTTATTAACTTGTAATAATACAATAGCAATAACAATGCTACTATAACTATTTAACAATACTATTACTACTTCTAACATAATCACTTATATTTATATATTATATAGCTGAGACTTTGTACAGCATTGCCATTGATCAGCTGCCCTGAAAAGCAGCCACTGCTGGGGAGAGCAGAGAGCCAAAAGTCTGCAGGGATGCATCAGGTGAGGATGCAGAAGGGGACTGGGAGAGGAACCCAAAATCAGGGGAGCAGAGAAAAATGGTGCAGGATTTGGACCGTGGCTCTGGGGTTTAACAGGAGCAATCAGATATTGGGTAGAACATCTGCACTCCTCTTCCTCAGTGGGGATGGACTGCTGTTGGTTTTCTTGGTTTTTACAGAGATGGGGTAACTGAGAGGTGTTTGAAAAGATTTTATTCTCTTATTAATCTTGATAAATACAACAAATGTCAAACTCAACACCATTCTATCAGAAACGAACCTATTTCTTAGTTATAATACTTTATAACTGTTTTTCAGCTTATTAACTTTTAATAATACAATAGCAATAACAATGCTACTATAACTATTTAACAATACTATTACTACTTCTAACATAATCACTTATATTTATATATTATATATAATGCATCTTTCACAGCTCTAATTTTCTAAATTTTTTTATCTTTTTCTAAAACTATATTTTAAAACTTATTAAAACTTATTTCTAGTTCCATCTCTCTCTCAACAATATCATCTCTAGTCTATAACTTTCTCAAGTCAACACACCTTACCTCAGTATTTACATATAAACATACAAAACTATATAAGCTTTCTATCAAATGTTAAGAATTCTTTACAAATCCATTTCTCACAGATTGCACACCACAGCAGAGTCCTGTGCCCCTGCCCTGTGACACACCCTGGATTGATTCCCCTTAATCACTCCTGGGCAATCCATTCCTGGGGGCCTCTCCTGGAAAAATCCAGCGAAAATCCAGAGGCAAAGTGTCAGGGATCCAAATTCCTTCATGGAATTTCCCAGTCCATGTGAAAGTGAATAAGAAAAGGAAACAAGCAGGGAGCCAGGAGGATTTGGTGGTGCTGATGGCCCTCTGAGGGCTGTTTAAATATCCCCGTTCAGCTGCGGGGGTGTTGGCTGTGGCTGATCCGAGGAAGATGATGCTGCTGTGCCTCAGTGAAGTGTTTTATGAGCTCTGCTGGAAGATCAGCTCATGCCAGGCTCGTGTGGAGTGACACTGATTTGGTGGCACCCCGTTCTTGATGGAAAACCCCGTGTTTGTTCCACCTAGGAGGAAATGTTTCTCCAGCAGCCTGCAAAACAACTTCCCTCACCTCCTGGCTTTTGATACCCATCAGACAAAGTTCACAGACAGAGAAACACTCGCCAGCAGCTCTTGGAAGTGTTCAGAAACTGCTTCAGGAGGGGTCTTAGGGGTTGGGAGTGCAGCAGAGCCACCCTGCCTCTGCCAACTTGTAAGCATCTGAATTTCTGGCAAGAGCAGCAACAAAAAGAATAACAAAAGGGGCTGGGCAGGGGCTGTGAAGTGCAGAGACCTTGCAGCAGCTCACAGTTGCCATCCTGGCTCCACAAGCACGGATTCCCATCCAGAAGGAGCCATTGATCGCCGTGACTAATGGGGGCTTTAAGGAGGAGAGCGTGCCAGATCAATATGCAATCCACAGTACGTGAATCACTCCAGCTTTCCCGATTTATTCCCCTCCAAATCCAATGGATGAACAAAAGATAAATAAACAGCCGGGCTGGGGGGGCCGAGGAAGGCAGGTGGGGAGGCAGAATCTCATAAGGGATAATTAACTGGCTTTTATCATTCTAACAAAGCGTTAAGCCAGTAAATCTATGGAAATGGGAATACTCCAGAGGGTCGTTACTGGCATGAAGCAGAAGCTCTGGAAAACTGCTTGTCTTCCTCAAGTGGCTTGGGTTGAAGAGAGGAAAGCCCTGACACTGTCCCTGTATCCAGCCAGGACAGCATCCCACATTCCCATGCTGGAGATTCCCCTTCCCACTGGCCTCTCAGAGCTCCTCCAGGCTGGGGGAAAGCTAGAGGTGCCAAAAAACTGGGTAAATTTAATTCAAAAGAGGAGAAAACTTCTATCCTCTGGGGATGAGACAAGAGAAAATGATAATTTCTTCCCTTTGGGGTGAACAGTGCCCAGCACCAGAGCTGCTGCCCAGCCTGGCACAGGGAGAGATTCCCCTGAGAGGTTCTGGGGGCAGAGATCACAGGGTCCCCCACACCCAGGTCCTGCAGACGTCCCTCAGTGTGCTCACTTTGCACCAAACAGGGAGAGGAAAAAGCACAAAACAATTTTTTCCTGACTGACAGAAATCTGTCTCAAATTGAAGCAAAATGTCGATGTGTTGCCAATTTTCCTCAGATGACCAGTAGAAATGCAGTTTAGATTGGGTTATTCCTTTCCTCCAATAACTTTAGATTGTTCCATTTTGATTTGAAGCTTTAGGGTATTTTAAAGCATTCAAGTTTAAACTTCAAGTGAAAGGGTAAATTTCGACTCAGACTTTCCCAGACTTTGTGTCCTGATTGCATGAGACTGCGGTGCCTTGATAATTTCAAACCGTGTTTTTCCAACTCAGAAAATTCCTCGTGAATGCTTCCAAATCTTGAATAGTTCTGCTACAACAAATGAGCACTTTTCAGTGAAGGACAAAAATGCATCTTGGGGAAAAAATTGCCACTGTGTCTGCCTGTCAGAGGCAATCTCATGCTCAGCATTCTCCTTCCAGTTCTCTCCTGCTTCTAAATCTCCCCTCATTCCCAAATTCAACACGAGAGAGATTTGGGACAGATTTAGGACAGATTCCCACCCTCTGCCATAGGAACAACCCTTCCCTGTGTCCCCGCTGAAAGCAGTGTATTTTGGCATGGGAAAGCCATTAAAACCTTGTTGTTTTAAAGGTTTAAATTTACATTTTAAATCCTAAATTTACAGGCACAACCTCAGGTGTGACTTCAGCCTCCCCAGTGAGCGCTGCACTTGTTTCCAGGGTTCTTCCTCATCTCCCACCCCACCGAGAAGGATTTCCTCCTTTTTCCACAGCCTCAGCCCGCCACATCCCCTTCAGTGTAATGTTTCCAGGGTTCTTCCTCATCTCCCATCCCACCGAGAAGGATTTCCTCCTTTCCCCACAGCCTCAACCCGCCACATCCCCTTCAGTGTAACTCCAGCTGGGAATTCCTGTGCTGCTGGGGCAGCAGGAGGGATTTTGCCGGGGCAGGAAGAGGGGCCGTGCGGCACGTGGCGGGTTTTCCTTTCCGCGCGCGTGGCGACGCTGTCGCGGCTCTCGCGGTGCGCCGAGCACGTGCCTTATCTGCCTGCCCCTGGAAAAGCAACATCACTTTGGTGGCGTTGAGGGCTGCAGCGAGAACAATGAGCTGTGCGTTGTTAAACAAGGCACCAGCCCTGTGCTGTACAAGTGGAACAAGTGTAATCGCTGACACAGGCTCTGAGCGTAATTACGGCTCACCAGCGAGCACAGAAACCTTCCCTGCTTCCCTCCCTCGCCTGTGTTTTATACATCCTGTGTCCTCAGTGAGAGGTTCAGGTTGGATATCAGGAGGAATTTCTTCATGGAAAGGCTGCCCAAAGAGGTTTGGAGTCCCAGTTCCTGGATTTGTCCAAGGGATCAGTCACAGCTCGGACTCAGTGATGCTGGAGGTTTTCCCATCCTCAGTGATTCTGTGACAACTCCCAGCCTTTGAGAAAAGCCTCACTAATCCCAGTGAGCAGCTACAGAACCACACTCTCACCTGCCTTCAATTGATTTTAAAATGGGGAAATGTCATGGCTTGGACCCTCAATGACAGCACAAGGCAGCCCTGTGCTCCTCCACAGCAATCCCACCACCTGACACCCGACAGAGAGGGAGCTGCCCCATCCTCCCACCTGAACACGCCTGAATTTTATTTTATTATTTTTTTAAAGCAAATCCTAAAGCTCTGAAGTCTAATTGCTTCTCTTAGCAGCCAGATTCACATAATGACTACAGTGTTTTGCCACGCTGAATAGCAGCTGTGTATCAGTAATATCTCTGGAGCAAGGTCAACTGCTCTGCAATAAAACTCCATCCTGCCTTTCATATCCCATCAGCACAATCAGAGAATTGGGCTCTTCTCCGAATACCAAATGCAGCAGCAAACTCCAGAAGGAGCTGCCTGTGAGAGTGACAGCTCTGCTTGGTGAGCCAGCACTGGATGCACATTCCTGCTGCTGCCATCCCCAGTCCCTGCTCAGGGCTGTTTCCAGCCCCACTCCAACCAGGTGAGGCTACAAACTCAGCAGATCTCACAACACAGCCAGGCAGCAGAGAGGTCACCCTGACCCAAACTTGGCCAGGAATTGATGGTAAAACCAATTTCCCCACAGCTTTTCACCCTGATCTCCCAAAATCACTCTCCCCCTCCATCCTGTCCCCTGCCCGAGCCAGCCAAACCAATCCCTCCTCGATGTCTGCACTTTAATTTGTTCCTGCTTTCGTCCCTCTTTAAAAAGCAGAGCAATAACAGGGTTAAAAACCCCATTTCAACAGGTTTTCCTTTCCTCTTCCCCCTTCTTAAACGGATATTCATAAACCCCGTGTCTGTTTTCCCACGGCTAATTAGCAGTGCAGATAATAAGCTGGTTTCACGGAGTTAGCATGCATCAGTGTCTCTGCTAACTGGGTTAATTACACAGTGGATGGGCATTTGTTGAAGGCAGGATGGTGAGGATGGGTCTCTTTTTCCTAGCAGGGCTCAGGAACCTGCAGTATTTTCCAGGCAGTGCCACCAGATTTTGCAATAATTCTGATTTTTGCAATAATTCTGATTTTCCAAGAGTTTTCCCCCAATCTCCAGTGCCACCAGCAGTGTTGCTGTGTCCCCAGCTCTGGGTGTCTCAGGTGGCTTACACCAGGGACAATGTCTCTGTCCCAGATGCCACTTTCTCCCAAGAACTGTCAAATTTTTGGTCAGTGAAGGGCTCTGAGCATTCAGGACCTTGAATTCTCCATATCTCAAGAACGAATATACAAATTAATTGTAGACACCAAAAAAAAAGGTGAATTCAAGGCCAGCCTTCAAGGGGTTAAGAGCAACATCTCTGCTGGCAGAGCAGAGAAAGGAGAGATGAATTCTCAGGCTCAAGAGCAATTTCAGAATCCACTCAAGCTTCATGCCACTCTGTGAAATCTCAGTGCGCCTCAACTACATCAGAAATTGGTTTACATTCCCTTCTTTGTGTTTATGAGTTTGTAAAAGCTGATTTATTTTAGTCCATTGTTACTCTAGGATATTATAGCAAAGGCATCTATTGGGAGGAGAAGTAGGGCTCATTATAAAGTTGCTTAAACAAAGTCACTGCTATCAGGAAAGCTGGATCAGAGGGTATCTTATTTTTATTGCACTGCAAGGAGATATCGTGGCAGCAGAGTTAACCAAGGCCTGGCAGCTGATGGGGGAGAGCAGAGCTGTGGTCAGATGCAGTCAGTAGAAAAATTACTTTTCACTTCTCAGAGGACACAATTTCACCTGGAGGGTTTCATTTCTTTCTCCGTTCCACACTTTCACAGTGGCTGTGGTTCCTCTTCTGCTCTCCCTGCTGGAGAAAAGACACCAGGCTGGGTGTGCCCCCAAAAAAATCTTATTTTAACCATAAATGTGAAAGGTTTTGGCCTTCCTGCAGAGCCAGGCCCTGCTTCTCCCTCTGGAAAGCCAAAGGACCCTTCCCTTCTGCTGTGACCCCTGAGCTCCTGCTGAAAATCGGATATTTCACCCCATCCTTCACCCTTCATTCCCCCAATCCCAACCCCTTGGCCTCCCCTCTGCTCCCTCCTTCCCAAATGTTTTTCCCTTGTCTTACCCCACCAAGGAGTTCACAAGCAAAACCCAACTGTGGAACGATTTTAAAGCAATTTTGCAGCTGTGATCAGAGGCAAAGCTCCTACCAGGGATGCTCATTTTGGAGAAATAATTATTCCTGCTTGTAGGGAGAGAGATTGGGGGGAAACACCCCACACTCAGCACTGCCCAGATGGCCTGGCTGGCTCCTGCCTGCATTGCTGAGCTGTCACCACAGAGATGAGTTGTCACTTGGCTGTGTTTTGCCCAGGACACCTGGAGAAGGTTTTCCCTGAAGAAACAGAGGCTGGAAACTCCCCCAGGCACAAGTGGAGTGAATTCCTTCAGCCACGGCTCAACAGCTCCTCTGACACCTCAGCAGCTCCACTTGGGCTGATCTCAGGGGTGGGTTTGCACCAGAAGGAAGAGAATTAGGGAATAACAGCATTCCACACATGCATTGCTGTGATTCATTACTCACTGGTTGGTATAAAAGAGATGGAAAGCGACTTCTCACACAGACAGACGGTGATAGGACAAGGGGGAGCAGTTTTAAACCAGAAGAGGAGAGATTTATATCAGATGTTGGGAAGAAATTCTTCTGGCACAGGTTACCCAGAGAAGCTGTGGCTGCCCCATCCCTGGGAGTGTCCCAGGCCAGGTTTTCATCCTGGGATTCCATGATTTCCTCAGTTATTCTTAGTAATTAATCAGAGTCTCTGAGCCCGCTGGGGAAGGACTGTGTTTGCACAGCACTTTTCTCTGCTCTCAGCTGGCTTTAGTCAGTGCCACAATGAACTGAATCCTTAAAAACTGCCCTGACACATTAAAAACTCTTCTTTGAAAGCAGAGTGAAAAATAACACTCTCCTCCACAGAGCTAAACCCAAATGCAGGCACTTTTAAAACTTCCTTTATAACTTTCTGATCCAGATCTGAAAATTGGCTGTCAGATCAAGCCAACAAATCGCAGCTCTGCCCTTCCTCCCTTAATTCCATGCCAGGAGCTGCAGGAGGAATGAATAAACAGCTCTTGCTTGCCTTCAAACCCTGCACCCTGCACCTTTCCCTCCAAAGATAATCACACACACTCTTGATTTAATAGCTGATTCTGGAGGAGATTAAAGCTGAAAGGAATAGGCCACATATGAGGAGTTTTTATCTGGAGGTAGGAGATTTCCAAGGCAGCCACACAGGCTGGAGGAGTGGACAAAGTTTCCTCTGTCACCTGAAAGAAATGAGGCTTCTTTAAGGAATTCTGGCTCAAAACCTTGGGGATTTTAAGCCTTGCTGGGGCAGCGTGTGACATTCTGGTGACACCCTGCCAGCCTCAAAGCTCCTTGCCAAGGGTCATCTTCAGACAGGGAAACTATTCAGATTAATTCTTCATTTCTTATTCAGAAAAAAAAGTCCCAGTTTAAGAATTCCTGACCCTTGGCTGGTGAATGAGGCGTGAGTGAAAGCAGTGGCGCTGTGGCCGGGTTCTCCTGACACCTCCCTGATCCTTTTGTTGGGTCAAACAGGTTCTGCAGCTCTCTGAGGCTCCAAATCCCCAGAAATAAATCCTCCTACAGAGACCAACTATGCCCAAGCTGGCTCTCCAAGCGCCAGCTCCACACTCTGAGCTGTAATACAGAGAAGACAAACCGTGCACCCATTAGCACCACATCAATATCATTTAAAGCCCCATTCTGAGGAGGGCCTGGCAGTCCTCTTAATGCATTTCATTTCCCTGTGTCTCTGGGTGGACATAAATAATTGTGCAGTGCTGGCCCTCCCCACCCCATCCTCCCAGCCAGACGGATTATCTCTTGTTCTTTCCCCAGATTTGGCTCCAGGATGCAAACACCATTTATGGCCACTGATTGTTCAAAAGGCCAAGTGTATAATGTACCATAAAATGAGATTTTAATACTCAGTGGGAGACGTGAGAAGCTCTGTTTTGTCACAGCGGCCTCTGTTCCCACACTTGAGTGATCCCCAGCTCTTGGAGCTTCCCACTGGGTTCAGGAGAACCTGGAGTGAGGAGAGCACTGATCCAGCATGGGCTTAATGGTTCTGTTTTCTGCTGTTGTTTTCACCACTTTGCCCTCAGATTTTTGCCTTGCAAGGGCTGCCCTTGATCCTAATCCTAGCTCAGACTGGCAGGAACGCTCTGTGCACAGGACAGGCCGTGAGATGAAGGAAAGCTGCACAAATAGGGATGGCAGGCTCAGCTCTGGATTGTTTCTCCCACAAAGCCAAGCTCAAGGATCAGTTTTATCCTCTCCAAGTTGGGAAACCAGCAAAGCTGAGCCTGAGGAGCATACTGCAGGCAGAGGAGAGGAAAATCTATCATGAATTAATCACAATAGGGCATCTTTCCTCAGCCTCCTATAAAACTCCAGTGTGATAATTTAGTGGTGAGAATATCCTCTAATGAGCTTCGAGGAAACTGCAGTTGTCTTAATGGGCTTCTTAATGAAGAATCATTTAGGATTTTATTAACACTGAGGAAAAACACATGGTGTTTGGTAGCTGTTTGGAGCTGGGTGAACATGAATAATTGCTTCAAATGCTCAAACACAAGTGCTCTAATGGGCCCCTCTTTGGTGCTTGAAGGATATCACAGTTTGGGTCTTTGTGAAGAGGATCCAGAAAGAAGATTTTCTGTTGGTGGCTGAAACAGAATTCCCAGTGCTGTGGCAAGTGCCATGGGTGCCATATGGATCCCAGATGTTCTCACAAGTGAAGACAGAGTGAAGAGCCAGGGGAAGCCACCATGGGTGTCAGCTTTGAATCTCATCCTGGGTTTGCTGCAGGTTCATCCAAAGAGCAGTGTTTGCCAAGTGATCCCAGCTTTTCATTTTGCTCCTACAGGTTTTCTTTTATTTTCATGTTTTTCTGACACCACTCAAACTTCAAGCAAGGTCCTGATGCACCAGCTGAGGTGGACCAGGAGAGCTGGGAGAGGAGAAGTTGTCATTTCCCAGGACAATTTACCCAATTAACGGGCAATTAGTTCTGTGGGCATCACGTATCAGCAGTTTGAGTGAATAAAGCCAAGAGCTTCATGCTCTGCAGCCCTTCTGTGTGGGATTTTTCACTGCAGAAAGGCTGAGCTTGCCTGTACACCCCAGTTCCAAATGCCAGCAGCTCATGGGAAATGTTTATTTCTAGTTCTGAGAATGGCTTCAGATGAAGATAATTCCACCTAAGCTATTGTGAGCAGGCAATTATGCAAGGAGGCATCCTGCAAGAAGCAAAAGAGGTGCTAAGACAGGGAATGAAGAAGTTATTTCTCCTTTCCCTAGGCCTAGGTTTGCTGGGGGAACTTTTCTCCCAACTTTCTCTGATCATATCCCTCCATCCCTGCTCCCTGTGGGAGCACCAGGCACCTTCATCTTCTGCTCCTCCATCAGGAGAACTGGTGATGGATTTCTCCTTGATCCAAAAAAAAAAAAAAAAAGGTTTTCCCTAAATTTAAACTTCCTAAAGGACATCTAAATCTGTCCCTGAGAGACCAGCAGTGGGGAAAGACAGAAATAGCCATGAAATTACTGCCTTAATCTATCTGTGCTGCTTACTGTGCAATCCCAAAGCCAGCATTAACCACACAGTTATGGAGTTAATTAAATGGGTGTCTGTGCCCTTACACATAAAAACACAGCCAGGAGGCACCTGCAGCATTCCTTGGATTTCACAGAAATAAAGGAGGCAAAAAAAAAAAAAAAAGAAAAAAAAAAAGAAGGAAGAATGGAAACATTTTGGATTAAGATAAAGAAAGGAAGGGGTGTTCATTTTCTTTCCTGATGCTCCACTTTGATAGATGCCAGGAGCTGGACTCTTGTTTAAACAAGATTTTGTTTTTCCAAGATTTGTGCCTCGGTGCAGTAGAAGCAGCAAGGGAGGGGGTTTTGCCAAATTCAATAGAATCAGTCAATAATGTTTCATTAAAACAGAGGCAGTATCACAAGCTTTTAAGTGTGGACAGTGCTCACAATTTATTTTCAAGCTAGATTTATTCTCCCACTACAGCTGGCAGTAAAATAAATGGCAATATTACCATTATAATTAATCTCTAACCTTGAAATTCTAGTAATGACTGAAAAAAAATAGAAAAAAGGAAGCTATCTTTGAGGGGGAATGTTCTGGGGAGGTATTAAATGCAGGTGGATTTATTTCACATTCAATTAAAACACGAGCACTTCTGTTACTCCATCAGCTTTGATTTGCCAACATCTTGCTCTGGTTTTACTGCAAGCAGAAATTAGGTTCTTGTGTTTCTAATGAAGTCAGCACCAGATTAAAAGAGTATTTACCCAAATAGTTCACGAGTGCTTTGGGCTGCATTTGAATGGCTCCTAATTCACAGCAATTTGAGGACGGCATTCCCTGCAGTTTGTTTGGATTATGGAATATATATCTATATATACATCACATAATATGTGCCTCAAACTTGCAGGTTCCTGCCACAGAGGAGCTGTGGATCTTGCATGGCTGAGTTACCAGCCCTTTCTGTCTGCTTCAAGCACCTTCCTCGGCTCCTTTGGCTTCCCCTGGGCAAATTAACAATCACCACTCAGCATCAGGAGGTTTTTCCAGCCAAGGAAGATCCAGCTACTGCTCCACAGCCTGTGTCTGCTGCACACAGAGCCTGAGATTGGCATGGATTAAAGAAATAAGAATAATAATCTGTTAAAATAGGGTAGGGGAAAAAAAATCAGCTGGCCCAGGCACGTGGTAAGATGTGAGTCATTCTCTGTGCTGGGAAAGGACTTGGAGCCTTGAGAGTGATAGAGAGAGTTTGGAAATTAGGAAATTAGACATTATTTAAGCTTCCACTCTCTCTGTTGGTAATTAATCTGGATTCATTGCTAGACTGAGATTCACTGGAGATGTTCCTCTCTGGTTGTTCCTGGGTGGGCTTCCAAGGGATGCTCACCCATCCATTGGGGTTGAGAGCTCCGTTCATTTTTGGTTCAGTTCCCTGTTGTCGTGCCTAAGGGATGGGCAATGCACCTGGACACCAGTGCAGAGAAACAACACTAACTCTGGATCCAGCAAAAAAAAACCCCAAACTTCCGAAAACGCTGCCAAATAAACCCCGAGGAAGGGAAAGTGATGAAAATATAAATTATTAGAACGAGATAAGAGACAAAGAGCCTAAACATGCCCAAGGAGAGAGGAAATGAAAGGGGGGAAGTGGTGTTCAGTGGGTTTAAATGAACTCCCTGATTATCACAGATTGGCACCACGGATGAGCTGCCTCCCTCGTCAGCTCAGCTCCAACACTCCTCAAGCCCTGCCAGCTTTTTCCAGAGCTAAATTGGTTGAAAGTGGGTTTGTTTCCCCCATCAGCTTGTGCTGATCTCTTTCTACCCCACCTTCAGACACAGCAAAAGAGGCAGGGACAGAATTTGGAAAGAGACAGGTGATTTTTAGCCCAGCATGATGATCCCTTAGATACCATCAGGTCTGCAGGAATCTCTGTGTGCCGTGCTGTGACGTTTCCTTAGGAACATTTTCCTTAGGCATGGACAGGTTCTCCCATCCTACAAGGAAGAATTTATGGAAGTGGAGAGAGTTGTTTTAAATTATTCAATATAAATGTAAATAGGAGAAAGGCTTCCTTTGAATAAATTGTGGTTTTTATGTTCTGCCCTGGAAAAGTGGGCAGCAGGTTAGGATCTGCCTGCAGAATCGAAGGCAGTATTTTTCTTGGTGGTTGATGCAAAAAACATAAATATGCTTTGCATTTTAGAAGGAAGCTCATGAAATATTAAAGCCAAATTCCCAGGTCCCATCTCCTATTGAAATGGAGTGCTCTTCAGGGAGGCTGGAGGATGGCACAGGAAGGCTGAGCTGTGTGTGCAAGGCAGGGAAAACAAAGTGTGGAAAGGGCTGCCTGGGAAGGGAGATGTTTATACAGAGGGAGAGATGGGCAGGGGAAGGATGGATGAAAGGAAATCTGTAATGCCTGTGTGTCCCAGGAGAGGCTCCCCCTCTCCCAGGCCCCATGTGTGTGGCTGGGGGTGGATTCTCCCAAGGGACAGCAACAAAAAAAGGAGCAGGGCACGGAAGTCGCTTGAATTATTCAGTGCTCATAAATTACCTCTCTTTGTCACTGCCTGTTTTATTTCAGGGGAGGGATGAGGAGATGGGGTATGACCAGGAGCCCTGATGGTGTGCAGGTCCTGTTCAGGCAGGGAGAAAACCAAGAACATGATTTTTCAGAAGTTTCACTACTTTTCCGTAGCATGGAGCTCATTTCTTCCCATTCAGAGGATTCAATTCATCCCAAAAATAAAGTAAAAAATTGAAGGGCAACTCTCCAGCAAGGGGTGGGAAAAACAGATGCTCTTGTTTCTCTCAGAGCTCACAGCCTGCTCCTCTCTTCACCCCACAAAGTCCCACAGCCCCAGGGATCTCCCACAGCATTCCAGACTCTTTATCCCATGGAATGAATGAAGGAGTTCTTCTCCTACCCTATAACCAGGAGCAGCTCTCCTGGCACAGAGGCCATGGAATGCAGGTCTGGGAAAGGTGGTTTTGGAGGGACTGGAAAAGTGAGAAGTTCTTGGAGCCAGCTTTGCCTCGATCTAGGAAAACACACCAAGAAATTCAAACATCAGCTCTGCACTGCAGGGCACTGGCAGCCCTAAGGCACCAATGTCTGGTTTCTTTTTATGACCGCCCCACCTCTACCTGAGATCAGCCGTGGAAAATCCAGGCTCTGGGGCGAGCAGAGGAAGAGGAGGATGGCACACAGGCAGTGAGGTGTCGCAGCACTGGTTCACCACAGCAGAGGCACATCCCTGGGCCCTCACCTTTGCCCAGGGGCAGGCGGGGACACCAGAGCCACAAACAGAGCCCAGGCCAGTTAAATCTGTGCCTGGGGAGCAGGGGTGGCAGCTGCAGGGACGGGAGGGTGATTACCAGGGAGCTGCAGCAATCCCTGCTCGGGTGCTGGTTGATTATCAGCCCGCGCCGCCCCCGGGGAGCAGCTCCATGAAAAATGCAGGAGAGAGGTCGTGTGTGACTCCCCGCAAACATCACTGCTGCAAGGGAGAGGGGAAAAGGCAGCTGGTGCAAGGCGCCAGCCCTGAGCCAGGGAGGAGGGAAGCCAGAGCACAGGGAAGGGCTCTGGGAAGGAGGAACAGCCCTTGATGGCTCCAGCCTCCTCCAGTCAGGAAGGGGTGGAGGGGATGGGCACATGTGCAAGGGGAGAGAGAGCAGAGCTGCAAACAGGGCATGCAGAGACTCCCACACATAGGAATATTTATATTTATATCTATATCATAAGTATATATATATAATCTATATATACTATTATATATAGACATTTATATTTTAAATATAATCAATATTCATAAATATAGATAAAATTTATATTTATAAATATAGATGTTTATAAATATAAACATCTATATTTATATTTACTTATATTTAAGTATATCTATATTTAGAGCTGCAAACAGGGCATGCAGAGACTCCCACACATAGGAATATTTATATTTATATCTATATCATAAGTATATATATATAATCTATATATACTATTATATATAGACATTTATATTTTAAATATAATCAATATTCATAAATATAGATAAAATTTATATTTATAAATATAGATGTTTATATTTACAAATATAAACATCTATATTTATATTTATTTATATTTAAGTATATCTATATTTATAAATAACACTATATTTATAGTGTTATTTAAATCTATATGCAGTGCATCTGCGAGTGAGACTCCTGTGACACAGGGCTCTCTTTGGTGACCTCAGTGCAAGCTGGCTGTCCCCAAGGGCCCTGTGACACATGGGAGCCAGGAACAGGGACCAGCCATGGCACTGCCCCACAGCTGAGGCACAAAGTCACACACACACACACTTCTTTAACATGCCTGGAGCAAACAACCCAGCTTCTATTTTGTCTGATTTATTTTCTTCCTTCCCTCTTGAGATAGGCAGCATGACCACTTCAGATATTTCTGGGGCTAAATATGGAATGCAGCAAGAGGCAAGCAAAAATCAGGGTTTAAACATCTGCCTTCCTTGGCTGGATGGGTCTGGGAAATCTGAAAAACTCCTTTGAAAGACAGACAGGAGATCAATTCCGTCACTGCAGTGATGTCCCTCAGCAGGTCACTTTTCTCCAAGGAGATCTGATTCCCAAAGTTTATACATTTCTCAAACACTTTTTTTTTTAATGTACCTACCTACAGCACTGCCAATACCACTGCAGTGATGTCCCTCAGCAGGTCACTTTTCTCCAAGGAGATCAGATTCCCAAAGTTTATACATTTCTCAAACACTTTTTTTTTTTTAGTGTACCCACCTACAGCACTGCCAATAGAGCAGAAAGGAGGGAAAGCAAATTAAACTTCTCATTAGGGCATCTGACAGCAAATATGGACCTGCCACGAACATTTTCATGACATTCAGCACCCCTGAAGCATTTTAAGCAGCACCCCCCAAAAAAAGCCATCAGTTTGATCCCCTTGAATTGATGACAGGGGGGTCTTTGCTGGAAGCTGAGTTTGTATTTACACACAGGGCTGGGGATCCCAGCAGTGCAATCATTTGCTCGAATTCCCCAGGCAAGGGTGGGTAATACATGGCTGTAAACAGTAATGGACAGAGAAATATTGGTGTGGTGCAGAAAAAACACACAGGGATGGCTGCAGGATGGGGAGGGCTCACCTGGGTCCCTCCCAGAACAGCACAGCTGCCCATGCACTTTTTTAGTTTAATCCCAAGCAGGATTCTCTTGGCCCTCAGGTATTAAATTCCCCCTCATTCCTGCAGAAAATCACATTTCTTTTGCCATCCTCCACCCTTGCAGCCACCTTTCCCTGCCATGAGCACGCTCTGAACGCTGGGTTAATGTTAACGCAAACAAAACACCTGATGCAATAAATTCAGAAACCTCAAGGAAATTGTGATGGTTTCCCTGCACTGGGAACTGGAAAAACCTCTCTCCCCACCTGGGATGTGCTGGAAGTGCCCCACGCCTGGCTGGATGCAAGGAGTGCATCACGAGGCTCCTGCTGCCAGCTGGATGCTGGTGTTGCCACCGGCTCAGCACCAATTATTTATGAAAGGAAATAGAAACAAAACTGCTTGACATTTGAAAAGAAATCATTACCACACACTTGTGGCGAATCAGAGCTGGAGTGCTTTAAAGTTCCATGTCCCGGTGCTTAATTAGAGACGAGGCAGTTTATGTTTAGCTCTCATGAAAAATTTAACCCCCCGGATGCTTTCCCTGCTCCCAGCCAAACCCGGCTGCTGGCCCAGCCCCTTCCACTTCAGCCGGGTGCAGGGCTCACCCCCAGCCCAGGGACATCAATCCCAGCTGGAAGCAGCCCCAGGGATGCTCAGGGGAGGTGTTTCAGCAGCTTCAGACCCCACAGGGATGGTTTGGGGTTGAATCCATCAGAGCAGGATCTTGGTGCAGCGAGTGGGGTCTCAGTGAAGCTTTTTCCCTTCTCCCTGAGCCAGGAAAATCCTTGGGACATCAGCCCTGTATTGTCACCACCCTCCCCAGGGCAGGAGCAGCTTTGGCTAAACCTGCCTCGGTTGGTTTTCCCCCCTTCGTTTTTACAAAACACCTCCACGGATGGGGCTGAAAAGATATTTTTCTTTCTTTTCCTCTCTGCCTGACAGATCTTCCTGGCTCACCGGGTAGTTAGAGCCTACTCCTTATTTCGGGGGTCTGCTCTCAGCTGGAGATGACACTGCTCACCTCCATCCCTCACCTCTAAAACAGATGTAGCAGGTGTAGCATGAAGATAAATAGACCGAGCAGCACAAACTGCTCAGATAATGGGATCTGGGAAAGCTTCCACAGCCAGCCATCAGTGTAGCTACAGCTGAATTTCCCTAATCTAGACAAGCCCCTGCTTCCCTGTCCTTCAAACAGCAGTTTTGTTTGCATTTAAAAAAAAAAAAAATCCTTCCAAGATGATGTGGATTGCACTTTTTTTTTTTCTCCCCTTCATGCTTTACAAGATATAAACATTGAGTCTTCTGTTTAAACGTGGCCTCTGGGTAGGGATTCCTGGGAAATTGAGAAGCAGGCCATTTTTCAGATAAATGATTTATACAGAAGATGCTATGGATGACCTGATGCTGACCTGTTTGAATTAATTCCAGCATTTGAGCTTCCATTTCTATTAAAACTCCATTTACCAGGAAAGTGAAAAGGTAATTATCGTCCCCAGCTTTAAATCACTCCACTGCTGAATTATTAAAGGGAAGAATTAAAAATAATCAGGCTTTTTCATTATACTTCATAGACAGGAAATTAAAGGTGTAAGAATGTATTTTTTGCTTGAATTTAAGTATTCATTTCTGAGATTTATGTAGAAATAGAAATCATTCTCTCTGCGTGCCCAGCTCATTTTCTTTATGAAGACACACAGACACACACATGGGGGGAAGGCAAAAAGTAAAAGCCCTCTTGTAAAATGAAAAAATAATAATAATAAAAAAGAATAGAAGGAAGAAGGGATTTAACATGAAGAAGTATAGGCGAGCGTTTTGCATTTTAATACCCTTTTTTCTGCACAATTACACCTCTGAGTGATCCAGCAGAGGGAGATTAAGCCGCTACTAATTTCAGATATACAGTTGTAAAATGCTAGGTTAGTTCTTATCAGGAGATGTAAGAAAATCCGACAGTGTCAGGCAGCAGGAGGGAGCTGATTGCTTCTGATGTCTGCAGACTCACGGGAGAGGCTCAGCAGCTTCAGAGCATTCCAGGGACGTGCCTGCTCCCGGGGAAAGGGACTCACAGCTTTACACAAACCTTCCCAAATCCCAGCCCCTGTGCTCTGTGCAGAGCGAAAATGGGCTGGGAATGGTCGATCAGTGAGAGCTCACACCTTCCCACCTCCCCGGAAAAGGAAGGGAACTGCAGCAGGGAAAGCAAAGCTGGTGCCTGGATTTCATAGCTGGAGCAGGGAATCTAGGCCAGCCAACATCTGTCCCTGGCAAAGCAATCAGAGAAGCTGATATATGATTCAATTGATAAAGAATTAAAGGGCAGAAATATAATTAACATCAGTCAACATGGTTTTATGGAAAATAGGTCTTGTCAGTCAAATCTGATTTCATTCTTTGATGAGATTACAAGTTTGGTTGATAAGGGTAACTGCAAAGATATAATATATTTAGCTGTTGTAAGTTGTTTGACTCTGTATCTCACAACTTTCTGATTAAAAAATTAGTGTTATATGATATCAGCGAAGCACGTGGTAAATGGATTAAGAATCCTATTTCTGATGGAAGGGACTGTCCATGGAGGAGAGAACACTGGAGAGAGAGAGAGAGGCACAAGTGGAGCTTTAACACATTTCCAGCTTTGGACTCAGCTCCCCTCAATAATCTTGATATGAAGAATTAAATTAATCCTATGATTAATCCATGAATTGAATGAAATCCGCAGGAAGCCCGAAGATCTAAGGGGAGGAACATGGCATAAAAAGGGGGGAGATTGCTCCGGGAGAGAACAGGAATTGACTGGAGCAGGGCTGGTGTGTGGACAGGGCTTTCTTTCCCTGGAAAAGACCAAAGGCAAATGCAGAGCAGGCTGAGAGCACTGATCCACCCTCCCTGGAGAGCGGCAGACAGAGCTCAATCCTTTCCGTTTATCACAGATTGAGAAGTGACTTGACTAGAGCAGATGAAAGCCTTTGTGGGGAGACAATAGCAGGTACTAAAGGCCTCGTTAATCTGGGAAGGAAAAAGGGGGAAAAAAAAAAAAAGGAAAAAAAAAAAAAAAAAAAAAAAAAAGAGACAGCCCAATGACTGCAAGATGAAGCCCAAGAAATTCAAATGAGAAAATCAGCCCGGATGCCTGACTGAAATGTGATTAAATACCAAAAACTGCTCAAATTCTCAAGGTCCAAATACATTTAGTCCTGCTGAAACAATAAAACTGATTTTAACCCAGAACCAAGATAAGATTTAACTTGATAAGCCTGGCTTTACTGTCCTCCTGCTCAGTGCCCAAAAGTCTCCCAAAGTCTTTCCTTTTTACCACGTTCTGCACAGAACTTTGACTACCAGATCTCCTGGGCAATGAATTTATTATCCCTTAAACTGAAAAGAACTTACAGACCTTTTAATAATACTTTACATCTCTCCAGGGTTTTCCCTTTTAGGTTCTCAAAGAGCTCTGCAAATAACTATTATTCCTCATGTTCCCACCCCGGGTCCTCCTTTCCATCACACAGATCTGGGAAGAGGCTGAGATGACAGGATTTGCTCTGTGTTGTACATGGTATCAGCTGGTGTTTGATACTAGATGAGAACATGGAGACATTTTCCATCCCTGCTCTGCTTCTTTTGCCTCCAACACCCATCCATCCATCAGCTGGGTGGAAATTTTGATTAAAAATTAGGCAGAGGTGCCTTTGGATAAAGCAGAAACGCAGTTTTGAAACACTGCTGGAAAGGAACACCTTCATTTTTCATTTTAAGTCACAACATGACTTTTATACTATTATCTTCTCAAGGCAAAACTGGAAAGAAATATTGCACTCGCCCTAAAACACTGTTTCTTCCCAAAAAATTGCATTTCACAGGAAAAAGGAGAAGTAGATTTTAATTCAGAGTAAGAAAACTGACATCCCCTGTTGGGATGGATACTGCAGGCAGAGGAACAGACAGACAAGTCAGCAAATAGGTCAGTAGGTAAACAGGGGATGGATTATGCTGTAAATGGATTAATAAATATGCAAGCAGAAAAAAAACCAGACACCTTTCCATTTCCCTGCCCTCCCTTCCCACCACCAGACTCTGTAATGTATTAGGGGAAACGCTGCTGAGGTGTCAGAACAATTTCTATTAAAGGTAATTTTCTAATGAAAAGGTTATAAGAGACTGTGTCAGAGCTAATCAAAATTCAATCTCCCTGTCACCAAACAGCACAATCCTGCTCCAGCAGCTCTGCCTCGGAGGGTTGCACAGAGTGAGGCAGTGCAGCCCCATTCCAGAGCTCCCTGATCCTCCCAGAGCACAGGGAGAAGGAATATTTCACTCCTCAGCAAGCCATGCCCTCTCAGGGAGGAGTTTTTTCCCGTGCCTCCAGCATTTCCCTTAAATTATCCCTCTCGTTCCTTCGTGTCCCTCCCACCCTTCCCCTGCTCCCTGTCTTCCCCAAGCCACCAGAGAGGATTGGAGGCAGGATTACTTATTGATAGCAGCAGCCACCCTCCTAAATCCAGTCGGGGCTGCTGGCTAATCCCTTTAATGAGTTGGTTTTACCTGGCAGCCGAGCTAACCTGCGTGTTTAACTCATGTTCAACTCCCCAGCTCTCCCTTCACCCCCTCCCAGCTGCTGAGCAGAAGCTGCAGAACACGAGATCGTCCTCAGCCCTAAAGTATTTTTTAATTCCTTTAGAGGATACCTCAAAGAGCCCCACAATTATATCTCTCCAGCACCACGAGCTGGAATAAAATAGGTGGGCAGATCCACTTCCCTCTCCATCAAACACCGTTTGAGAAATGCTATTATGACATCCAAGAAGACAATTTGGAAAGGTGCTGCACGTTTCCCTTCCAGTTTGTGTTTCCCTGCCACCCTTGCTGGCAGGAATAAAGGGTTTTTTCCCTCCCTTTCCTTATTAAGATAAAACTGTCACCAGCTTCCCCATTCCACTGGTTTGTTGGGACTTTCAAAGCCTGGAACTGTATTAAATATTCAGTCTACTCCTTTTGGCTACATTTCAGAGCCTGTATCCCTCCCTTTAATTGCTCTGTCAAGAATAGATGAAAGTTTGATACCAAGGCTTTGACTGGGAAAAACTCAAACACTTTGGGCTCTGCTGTTTTATTTATTTAAAGAGGAAATATCGGGAATACTCTGCTTAAATTATGCTCTATGCGATTGCTAAGGACTTCTTTTCTCATTTGTTCTTTTATGCATCCTTCCATTAACTCTTTTCGCTGCTATTTTTTGTTATGCTGAATTATATTCATGGGCCCTCCTTTATCTCTTTCTCTCTTTTGTCACCAAGTGCACAATTCCTCAAACACCTCTACTGTAGCAGTACCCCGCCCTATAATCTCCCGGGAATGCAGATGGAGATTTCCATCCCAGGAGAAAGCTCCCCGGGGCATTGCTCCACCAGCGAGGTGGCAGAAAGCAGAATTTGGAGACAACTTGGCTGCCGGAGATGAAACAAGCACAGCATCCTCTGCAGGGCTTCAAAGGCTGCCTCTGATTCATATGCACCCAAAAGAAGCTCCTTAATCTGCACCACATCACTTCACTCCCCGGCCCACCTCGCTGAACAGGCTGAGCCCTCAACCGTGTCTCCAGGGCTCTTTCCCTCTTTTTGCCTCTCCTGAGCATCTTTGTTCTTGCTCTGAGCACTGCTCCATGCTCCAGCAGTTTTCCATGCACGAATCCAGCTCGCTCCTGCTGCAGACTGCAGCTGGAAGGAGATTTTTTGTTTGTTTGGGTTTTATTTCATTTTTCCTTCTCACTGAGGTCTGGAGAGGGTGGGTGAGCACATCTGTGCCAGGATCAGAGAAAAGGACAGCCCCCATGCCAGCTGTGCTGCCCTCCTGCTTCCTTGGATGTAATTAACATCCCTTCCTCGCTGCAATCACCCCGGCTCTGCCTCAATCATCCTCTCCCAGCAATGAGCATTCCTTGTCATTAGGGCCTTAAAAACCTCCATTATGAGCACGTAAATGGGATGCAGCGAGGAGGGAAATATTTTACCACTCCAATTTCCTGTTGTGCCATTGCCAGCAAGTCCTGATATTATTGCTGAGCATCTCCAAGCTGCACCAGCAGCGACAGGAGCCAGGCCCACGTTGGGCTTGCAACCAGAGTCTGACAACGCAGCAGTGTCAAGGTTTTCCAGGATTTTTCCTTTGAGGGAAGAGTGAGGATAGATGGAGGAAAGCAAAGGAGAGCCTGATCTGCTTCCCTGACCCAACAGGCAGCACAGTCTCGAGGTAAAAGCAGGAAACTGAGCTCCATTTGTGGTACAGGAAGGGAAATCTCAGTTTCTCTGACAGCACCATGCAAGGATTTTGCCCTCCTCGGGTTTTCCTGCATTAACAACGTCTGAGCTCTGGCCCAGCACGTCTCCCCATCAGCTGGTACCTACCACAGGCACTCGGATCTGTTGGATTCTGTCAGCTCCCTTCTCAGCTCTGGCCAAGCTGTCTCCCCTTCTCCCAGGAAGAGCAGGGTCTTGTATTCCAGAGGGATGCTGGCCTCTCCTTCCCTTCTCCACACACAAGAAAACCCCACTGAACCCCTGCCCAGCCCCTCTCCGACGGAGGCACCACCCAGGTGCTGCCAAGGCTCCTTCAAACACAAACTGTTCCCCTCAAGAACATTTCCAATGCAAATACCAGTTGTGTTTGCAGGCACACAGGCTCGGGGGGAAGTGCAGGGGAGAATTTATCCTCCATCTCCAAAAAAAGCTGTGTGAAGCCCATGTTGCAGTTTTTGTCCTTTTCTCTCCCGTGTTTGTGTTTGTTGTAGGGTACAAGGGACACTGGATCCCATCTCTCCAGACAGGTTTTCCACCTCATGCATACAAAGGCCTCTGCAAGCAGAACCCACTGAACACACACAAAATATTTCTCCCCAAGTTGCCTAACAAACCCCTAAAGGCAGAACCTGCAGCCAAGGTGCAGAGGAGAGATAGCAAATCAGGCACTACAGTGCTTTCAACTCCAATTTCCTTGTCCTACCTCCTGATAAGGTGTTGCTGAGACCTCTTCCATTTCTCAGTTCCACTCTAGCATGTGGATTTGGCACTCGTGAACTTTTTAATTTCATAAACCACCGGTGCTTTGCCTTCCCTTTTGCACCCCTGTGCCTTCTTGGAGCTCTCTAAGCCAGGTGCAGCCACCTGATAATTCCCTGTAATGCAATCACAGGGCCTCAGTGCCAGCACTGAGCTGAGCTGAGCCTCCACTCAAGGACACCGCTGCTGATAAAAGAGGGGACTCAAAGTGATGTGGAACTTGAACCACATCACACAAACCCCCTGATTTTGCTGCTCCTCACACTGACATCCTCCTGGCGGACAAAATCCTGCTTGCCTGCATTTCCCAGGCTCCACACATCTCAAAAATAACAGAAATAGCAGCCTTTGGTTTGCTGATGAGTGCTTTATATCCTCAGTGCCCCTGAGGAAAGGGCACACACTGCTGGTGCCTTCCTCGAGGAAAATCCCACCCCTCTTTTTGCACTCAAGTCATCAGGACCAGAACAGGGCAGCTGTGCTCACCCAGCTAAAGGGGGAAAGTTAAGAGAGGTTAAACAGACTTAGGAACACTCTCAGCCTTTTGTGCAAGACCCTGTGCTTAGGGGCAGCCCACATCAGATTAAATCCTCTTTAAGAGCTGCTCTGGCATTGCCCCTGGACCTTTCTGTTTGTTCCCTTGGAGACAAGCCCTGAAAGCTTCTCTAAGAGCCCTGAGTGTTCTCATTTCCTGCCTCAGCTGCCATCCACACTGACCAGTGGCCAAGCTGGGGATGGACAGGGCAGGATAAAACAAGGCAACGGGTTCCTGCAGGGGAAAAACTCCTGTGTTAGCAGCTTGCACCTGCATGCAGACACAAATTGTGATTTGTGTGCTCAATCCCACTCATCCTTGTGCCAAGCACTGCCACGGCTGGTCAGGGCATTTCTGCTGAGATCAGAAGCCTGACGTGGATCAGCTCAGGAGCCCTGACACTGGGCCAGCATGCAGGGGAGTGGAATCTATAGATGAACACAGAGACCTGGTGCAAAGATCCTGATGTCCCATCCAAGGACAACTCAGGCAGAACTTAACACTCACACTTTCATGTTTATGTCCCCATCCTGTGGTCTTAAAGTAAAGCCAACCTTTTCACAAGTTCCCATTGACTGCAAGGGATAGTCCATGCCTGTTTTTAAACACACAAATGCCCTTCCCTGCTGTCTTCCCCAAATAACTTTAATTTCTCCTCGATCAGAAATTAAAGTTCTATGGGACAAGTAGATCTCACTCAAGTACCTGATAAAAGCTGAGTTTAAAAGCAGTAGGTGCCCAGTTCTGTCCTCCTCTGGCCTCAGCTCAGGGGTTAGGAGTTACGATGCAGGAGTAGGAATATTTAATAACAAGAGGAAGATTTGAACCAGTTGTAGAGCCAAAACATCGAAATTGCAGCGCTAATTAGGGGTTTGAGGGAGGTTTACTCTTAAATGGTCATGAATGAATGGGGAGTGGATGAGGGCGGAGCAGAGAGATTCGTGTATGAGTGGGAATTAATAGTTGTAAAGATGAAATTTGGCTTTGTTTTGTGCTTAGGGCTGGGATATGACAAGACTGCCATCAGAGTCTGCATGATTTCAGCCTGTGCTGTGTAAGACTGGCCAATATTCTAAGTTCCCTTTTGTTTCACTTATTTGGGAGAAGATCCATCTATGGCTGTGGAGATTAAAATGGCTTTTTTCCTTGTCACTTTGGGCGCTGATTTTAATCAGGGAGGGTTTTTTCCTTCCCCTTTCACAGCTCCATTTCTAAAGAAAAAAGAACAGCTCAGAGAGAAATTGGAGCTGCTCCCAGGACAAATGGGCCTGACTGGCAGTGCATAAAATTACCACTGTCTCTTCACCTTGCTTTCTGCAATCCCTTTATTAACTAACTGAATCCTCAGTCATTCTCTCTTGCCCAGCTCATTCATTCTCTTTCTTTCTCTCTCTTTACTCCCAGCTAAAAGGTTCATTATCTCATGCTCCTGGGCTGGTAATGCACCCAGACCATGGGACAGAGCAATTACATGTCCTGCAAGTGTCCCCAAGCCACCCAGCTGGTGGCAGCAGGCACCTCTGGCCCTGCGGGGCTCTGTTTTCTCATGGGATGGGACCTGGCTGGGACTAAGGGTGTTTAATTCCCAGACAGAGTGGAATCTTGTCCTCCCGCGGGCAGTGGGAGGCAGGAAGAGGAAACTGGTGTTAATTATTACAGAAGACTCAGCCAGCCCAGGATTTTGCCCCAAACCAATGAGAAATCCCACAAGTTGCTTGTGGGGCTTAGCGAGCTCTTGCTGCTGCCCTTGGAGAGTGAACCCAACTCCCATGATCTGTCGTCTCACCCCTCCTCAGAGTCCTTCAGAGTTCTTCCATCACCTTCCTCATGACTGAAAAAGGGGCCAGTTCTCATTTCAACCTCTAAAAAAGGCTCCAGACACAACCCCCAGCTGTCAGTCAAAGCACACATCCAGGTTTCAGTTCCAGCAGGATAATTAATTTCCATCCAAGGACCAGAGGAAAGGTGTATTTGTTTAATGACTGCATTAACAATTTGTTCTTCTGCTCAGTATGTGTTCTGGCATTTTATTAAGATTTTTTTTTTACTGGGGGTGGGGAACAAAGTCTAATAAAATGTGCTAATGACAAATACCAGCTGTGTGAAGAGGAGACATAAAAGGGACAAGATGATTCCTGGGCTGGATTGTAAAAGGCTCTGAACCCTCAGTGCACAGACTGGGCTGAGGAAGAGCTGACACCACTCCATTCCTAAAACTGGTGGATATCTGCCACTTAAATCTTGCTTATTATGGTCTACCTGTGATGTGATGGGGTCTGAGGGAGCCCAGCCCTCTCCCAGCTGGTGCTGTCAGACATTTCACCTTTTTTCCTTGCACTCCCTGGACCTGGCTTCAACTCAAGGAAAGGAACCAGTCCCACTTCCCCATGCAGAGGCTTTTCCTGCTCTCCTCATCCCTCCTTGCTTGTGCATTCAAGTCTGATGCTCCTGGGCAGTCTCACGGCCACCAGACTTCATCCAGGATAAATTAAAATTTTTTTACTTTCTTAATATTTTGTAGCTGACACGACAATAAATAACTAAAATACCCCTGTTTTGCTGCAGCAAATATTGTTTTACGGGAGATGGAGGCAGATATGACCCTCAATATACTGCCCTTCACTGTAGTTATTTTCTCTTCTCTCTATTATTTGGTGAAGTTTTCTAGAACCATTTATATTCTTCCGTATATCACTTTAAAATCAGAAAGAGCTTTAAAAAGTAAATTGCATTTTTCTCTCATCGCAGAGCCTTAGATTTCTTACTCTTCTCTTCGATTTTTCTTTTTCTTTTTTTTTTTTTTTTTTTTTTTTTTTTTTTTTTTTTTTTTGCTAAAGTAAATAAACAACAAAAATTTTTACAGCACTTTCAGGAGGTTATATTCTGGTCATTTCTCATGGTTGTTTTTCAGTGTTCAGTGACAATTATTACTACAAAAGAACAATTTTTCAAGCCAGGACCTAGAATTTCTAAAGGATTTCTAAAGGATGAAGCAATCAGGCTGCATCCACTTGTTAGAGAAATCCAGGGAATCTCAGTGACCTTGGATGCACTAAGATTTGCACAAGTTTTTCAACTTCTGCACCCCCTGGTGCCCTCAGCTTCACTTGTTCCTGCCAGCCACAGAAGGAAATGCTCCAAACACCTTCTTTCTGGCACTTCTCACAGTTCAGAGTGACTGAACCTCCCTGGTGTTCATCCAGGCAGCGGGAGGATGTTGCTGCAGGATGCTGAGCAGGGACCAGCATCAGAAAAAGGAGAGTTCAGTTTTTGCTCAGCCTCGCAGTGCCTCATGTGGCTGTGGGTAACCCGGGAACGAGCTGGGGTTTCTCCTGCTGATCCTGCACAGAAACCACAGGTGTTATCTCAGCATAATCCAAAACAGGGTGGGACCTACAGGGTAGCTCACCTTTCCTGTCTGCAGGCATCCCTAAATTTTAAAAAGATTGTCCCTCTGGTAACTTCCCCTCATCTCTCATTCCCTCCAAGTAGCTGCTGCCATCTGTTCACACATCCAGGGGTTTTATTTGAAGTGGAAGTCCTTCACCCTTCAAGGAGAGCCTGCCCCATGACACACAGCCCAGGTAACACCTCTGCTTTGATCAACGCCTCCTGCAAGTTCCAGGTGTGTCCCCATCACCTCAGCAGGCTGCAGTGAATCTCAGCACAAAAACAAGCCATGCAAAGCAGAAAGCCTTGTCATCGTGCTTTGTGCCTTGGGATTCACTGGAATCATGGAGAGAAGGGCCTCAGGGACAAAATGCCACTCAATGAGCTCTCTGCTGCCTGATCTGAAGGGCTCCAAGAGGGGAAAAGCAGGAGGTGGAATAGCAACAGGTCAGGGAAGAGTCTGTCCGCTTAAAAAGCACTTGATTTTCAAAGGAAGAAGCATCAAGGACTTTCTTACCCACTTGGTGATGTCAGTTGCCAAAGGAGACAGGAGGAACTGGCTCCTTGGATGACCACAGGTGCCCACACAGTGAATTCAGATGAAAACTCAGCATGGTCCTGCAGGACAGTGGCTGACCACGCGTGGACACTTCTGTCCTTGCAAAGGGGGAGGAGGTGGCCAGCAAACCTCACTTGGGGGCTCTCAGTTCTGCACTGAAAGATGCCCAGAGTTTGTCAAAAGCCTTCAGGAGGAATCACACCCTGAAGACAAACTCCAGAGCTCTCCTTGCTCTTCCTCTGTCTGGTCTGAGTTTGGAATGGCCGCCCCATTACTGCTGGTGACAGGCGTGTGATAACATTGCCATTTCATTAGCAGGGTATTGTTCAGGAGATTGATGGCTGGCAAGCTAAGAAAAATTGCATCTCCCTCTGCAGCTGCCTGTCTCAGAGACAGCATTCATCACAGAAGGAAGGGAGGGAAGGAAAACATACAGGAGTAAGAACCTGATGTATTGGAATTCCACCGAAATCAGCTGTCTGTGGGTGAGGATCCTGAAGGCTGAAAATGTTCCCTTTGCTGCTCCAACCCCAGGAGAAAGTAGAGAAAATGAGGGTATTGAGACCACTCTTCCCAGTCTGAAGCTGCAGAGGCCTCACCTCTCCTCTGTGCTCAGGAATTATTATTATTAAACAGACACTTCCAAAGCAAAGCAAATATTGACATTAAGCAAGAAAGCAAATGCCATTGTGCTTCTGGGTGCTGGAAGAGAGGAGAGAGACAATGAGAAGCAGAAGGAAATGAGGCTCTGGAAAGATTTAGAGAGGCTTAGGTTTGTTCCCCAGCCCTCTCAGCATCTACACACTCACCTTTTGCTGGGATTTGGGGCTTTCTGCTGGAGACAGGAACACTGCAAGTGCAGAGGAAGGGCACACTGTAGTGCCAAGTGTTTGTGACAAAAAAAAACAACCCAGCTCATATTAAAGCTGCAGCCTATCCTGCCACTTCTGGAATATCATCCCTGTTTTGTCTGGCCCTCTCCATCCTCTCGGAGGCAGCTTCTGACGTGGGAGGCCTGCGAGAGCTCCCGACGCGATGAAACAAAAACCACCTCGCGCCTGTACACAAAAAATTAAAACCTCATTTGTGTCTGCTGAGCGAACAAACCACAGCTAATGAAATCCCCTCACAACAGGACGTTACACGAATGAGAACCACCTCCTTCAAAGCACAGCTGGGGACGAGCACAGCCATTCGTGCTGTGCCCCTCCGGAGTCACGGGGTGACAAGTCTTTCATGGCACAGGCAGGAGGGAGCTGCCTCACGCCCTGGCAGATGAGCCAAGGAAGATTTAATTTGATTTTAACAGGGAAAAAACACACACAGACACACAGAGGCACGCAGCAGGAAGGCTCTCCTGCTGCCTCCCCAGGGAGCAGAGGAGCTCTCAGGCACTGCTCCTGCTGAGGGATGGGGAGTTCCCTTCGTGCTCACAACGTCTGCAGCAGGGAGGGGACACTCAGGCACTGCCAGCGTGGCTGTGGGCTCTGTCCCTCTGTCCCCCTGTCACTTGTGACGTGCAGGAGCCCAGTGGGGAGGATTTATTATGGATTAACATCCATGCCAGTGAATCCAGACCCATCTCCAAGGCTTGAATAACCTCTCTTGCTATTGTGCAGGACCTCCTCCTCACCAGCTTCACACATCCTTAGGGAATGGAGTTGGGAGCTGCTGGCATTTTATTAAGATTTTTTTGTTGTTGTTTTTTGGGGTTTTTTTGTTTTTTTTTTTTCCCAGAGATGAGAAGCACAGAGAAATCTGAATGCCAAAGCTGGGGCCAGGAAGCACATCTACACCAGTTTCACTCAGCATCCAGATCTGATCACAGGATCATTAAGGTTGGAAAAGGCCCCCAGGATCATCCAACCTGTGACAGATCACTGAGTGCCACATCCAGGTGTTCCCTGGACACCTCTGGGGATGGGGACTCCAAACATGGCTGGGCAGACCCTTGCAATGCCTGACAACCATTTCCATGAAGGAATTCTTCCTGAATTCTTCCTGAAGGTCCATGACAGCCCCCTGCCAGTCTCCCTTACCCAAAGGCAACCACAGGAGCAGAACCACGTGGGAGGATGGATTGTAGGAGAACAGAGGTGATGCTGAAGGCAATCTCACCCCTGAGGAGTTGCAGCTGTAGTAATTACCAAAGAGTAGGAACAGGCCTGCCCTTCATAGGGCACAGCTATGTCAAATAATGATGGGTGTTATACAAAGAGAGGGTTAGGTAGTTGTGAGGAGACCTGGAGTTTGTTGGCTATGCTGTGAGGAGGAAGGCTTAGGTGGCTGTGCAAGGGAAAGTAAGGCCAAGTATGTGCTGTGAGGGACAGTAAGGGCTGGGTGGTCGTGCCAGGGGCAGGAAGGAGTCAGCTGGCCATGCAGAAGAAAGAGAAAAGGAGTCAGTGTTGAAGGAGCTGCCTGTGGAACTCACAAAGTATGAAAGTCTTACAGTAAGCTGCCTGTGGAACTCACAGAGAGAAGGTATGAAAGTCTTACAGTAAAATAATAAGCAGGTGATGACAGTCAGGTTCCATCCAACACTGACTGGTGCCAAGCACTGATGCCAACAACTGGTGGCCCATATGGGGATGAGTCCCAACAGAACCATGTCCCACACCAAGGGAAAGGTCCCCAAACTGCTGGGGACAGATGACAAAGAATCATCACCATTTCCCACACTGTTTATTTTTCACCCTATAGCAGGTGTAATTTCAAACTGTGCAAGGTGTCTGCTCGCAGCTCTGGCTTTGCAGCAAAGGGCATTTAAAAGTCAAAGAGTGGTTGGAAAAAGATGTGTCTTGTATTAAAAGGATGATTCTCACACTCAGCTGAGCTCAGTCAGGACTCCTTGAGCAGGAGGACAAGAGCTCCTTCATTATCTGCACCCACACAAGTTCAGCCTTTGTGATTTTTTTTTCTTTTTTTTTGCAATATCAGTTAACTTTCTTTTCTGAACAAAATATAAAGTGGCTTTTTTTTTTCATCTTAGAAGTGTCAAGCTGGGATGATTCACCAGTATCTTTCATTCTTTCTTACAGATATGTTTGCTATCATGTCTCTTGTAAAAATTAGCTTATTTATGGAAGCATTTCCTGCGAGGAATTTCAGTTTCATTAAAACAGTTTTCTGATGAGGAAGCAGATAGTCAGAGAATATCTGACCTTACCTAGTGTGTCTCATCTTCCCTCATTAGTACTGAGAAGCTTTTCTGACACAGTGGCAGGAGTGGGAGGGTTGGATTCCTGTGTTTGCAATGATTCTGGCCAGGACTCAAGGAGTAATTGGGGAGACAGGACCCTAACCCAGACCAGGAAGGAAGCAAGAGAGAATTTTAGCACCTTTTCCCTGCCTCTCCTCTCTCTGCAGTGTCAGCAGCATCACTGCTATAGTTCTGCACTGGTTTGCAAGAGAGTTTTTGATCCCCGGGGGAATAACTGTCACGCCCTTCAAGGCTGTGGTTTGAAAAGGTCTAGAAGTGCAAAGAGGAAACAAAGCAAAGACAAGACTTCATCTGGTTCTGATGCAGAGTCAAACCAAGCTATTCATGCATTGCAGTTTCTATCAGCAATCCACATGGAACACAATCCACAAGCACTGACACCTGGTGAGTGTATGACCAGTGCACTTTCTCCATAGAAAATCCTGGAATATTCTGGGGCAAACATGCTCTACCTTTTAAAATTGCCCTTAAGCATCCATAGTGCTGCCTCCCCCTGATGCTTTCCTCAGGAAAGGAAAGCCTTCTTCTGCTAGAAGACTGGCAGAAAGGGAGAGGAAAAAACCTGAGGAACCAAATGAATGCAGATGACAGAGAGTGACCGTGAGGGAGGCAGAGTCTCGAAAGGCTGAATTCACTGTCGGCGCTGAAGGCAGCTCTGCATTGGCTCAGGGAACTGTTCTGTGTCATTCTGCATTGAGCATTGGTGGGATTTTAAGGCTTTCAACCTGGTTTGACACCAGTTCTGCCATTTCCAGACTGGCTGATTTGTGGCAGGAATCCCAGAGGCTGTGCTGAACTGCCTCCCCTCACCCATCTTGTCTTGCTCCTGAGGGCAGCTTAACTAACTCACCTGAAAGATTATTTATTTGGCAGTAAAAGCCACAAATAAAACAGAGCTGCCTAATGAAGACAACTTGGTGACTCTGGCCCATTTTTAATTTTAATGTTGCATGTAATCTCCATTCTGGTCTCTGGAGTTGTCAGTGGTTTTACAGCTCCTGATTATATGAGTGCAGCAGGCAGAGACAGCTCAGTGGAAGAGCTGGGAAAGCAGCATTAACAACAGCCCCAGGGGAATCCAGCCACAGGAGCTGAGGAATTGTCTGCACCATCACTGCAGTGACAGAAAGCACAGGCTAAGCAAGCACTCTGTGGTGGTGTCCTTTTCACAACCTAGCTGCCTGTTTATTTATAGGTATCCAAATAGCTCTGGGCCTGAAACAAGGGAAGAGGAGACTACTGCATCGCCATCCATGGAGAGAGTGACACTTCACTGCGTGTTACAGACAGGCAACTCTTACAGAAATAAAGTGGGTACCAGGGATTTTCCCATGGGTACAGAAAGGAGGGTCAAGCCTGTAGCCAACTTGGGAATCTTCGACTATCCACCACTGTTGACACCTGATCACCAAGGCTGTCTCCAGCAGTGAAGGATCCCACTGATAACAAGCAAGCCAGCCTCCTCTCCAGAGGACTGTCCTGCCAATAAAGCCCTCCAGAGTCATTCACCTCCTTCAAAGAGACAGGCTCAGTACTAACCAGCTCACAGACTGGAAAGTAAATCTATTCAGAGCCAAAGGATTTTCTAACAGGAAGACGAACACAGAGGCAGAAGTTTTCTTGCAGTCATGAATACATGCAAACACGAAAGGCCAGGCACGTTAAAACTCGACACAGCTCCTGTCTGCAGCTCCCTGTCCTCAGCTATTCTTCATAGCAAGCTCTCCAGCCTGCAGGAGCCTGAGGCTCACTCCTTCCACAGCACCATGAGAGACGCCGTCATCTACAGAAAGAACATGGCCTTCTGGTGTGGGAAGAGAGGGCACCAAGGGATGTCTGGAGGGCAAGCAGGCTCTTGGGATTGCCACCACCGCAGGATAACAGGGCTGGGCAGATACAACATGCAGTGCCACAGGGCACAGGAAGCCTCGCAGAACCAAGGTGCCACCACAGCCAACTGTGGCTGATTTGTCAGTGCCAAGTGCCTGCTGCAAAATGACATCAGGAACCTGCCCTGGTGAGTTTTGTTTCCAAGGAAAAAGGGCTGGCGTTCGTATCCAGGGGCCGGTGGCCCACAGTGGCTGGTTGCCTGCTGAAATTCAAAACATTGCAGGATGCCTCCCAGATGCAAGGTGCCACCACAGGCAAGTGTGGCTGGTTTGACAGAGCCAAGTGCCTCCTGCAAACCGACATCAGGAACCTGGGATAGTAAGTTTCTTTTCCCTGAAACCAGCCTTAGCCCAAGGTCGATTTTACTGCTTCAAGTAAGAGTTAGGGTTATGCCTAGGGTTAGGGTTTTGAAAAGCACAAAGCCCAGGGCTCCAGGTGCACTGCAGCTGCAAAGGGCATCCCAAGGGGAACACAAAGCTGCCACAACATGCCTTCCTTCACACCTTTTTCCCTGCAACCAGCCCTAGCCCTAGGCTGATTTCCTGCATAGGGTTAGGGCTAGGGTTAGGCTTAGGGTTAGGGTTTTGAAAACCACAAAGCCCAGGGCTCCAGGCACACTTTGCAGCTGCAAAGGGCATCCCAAGGGGAACACAACACTGCTACAACCTTGCTCCCTATTCTCAACCCCCCACTGCGGGCCACTGGCTCCTGATCTACAATGCCGGCACTTTTTCGTGGCAATCAAAAGTCACCAGCACTTAAGAAGGTGGCTGGAGAAGATGCTTCAGACCCTTCACTTCCCCAGCCCAGGCCTGCAGGCTCTCCCCTGATGCTGGGCCCCTTTTCCTCTTGTGGAAATGGCGCTGCAGTGCAAAGAGTGCTTGGATAAACTCCACAAGCACTGAGCCCCAGTGAGAAAGGAGGGTCTGATCCCCTGGCTCTCCTCCAGGAAGCAGCATGTCAGCCACACAAGATGCTTGTTGAATGAAGAAACTGCCACCAGCTGTGGAGCTGGTGAAAACTGGCCAAGCCATTGACAAATCTTTCTCTGGAGACAGCTGACTCAGAGCTGCTCTGCCTCCTGGGTGTCTCCTGTCATGCAGGCCCCATCACTGCTGTGTCTCAGAATTAGCCAGGAGGGTTTTCTGCCTTCTGAGTTTGACCTTCTAAGGATGTTCAGCATCTTTCAGCATCTGGCCCATCAGGGATGTGACATGCTTCACAGATGTGCGGGGCAGGAGGCACAGGCTTCCCAGAGCAACAGAGACCTCATTCTTCCTCCTTGCTTCCCATTTCTTTCCAGGGACTGAAGCAGATGGGCTGCATGCTCCTTCAGGTCCCAGCAGGGATATTGGAGCAGAACCCAGCAGCATACCCAGGTGACCAGGAATCTCTTCCTACTTTTAGCTTCTCCAGTATGCTGTTGGGAAGCACCTTCCTGCTGCAGCCAAAACACTGGCAGGGTTCTCCATGGATAATGAGCATTCCACTACAAAGCCAGGGAAACCTCTCACTACCCACAGGGGGGGACATGCCTCTCTCAGGTGCTGGATCACTGCTTCTCAGTGCTGCTTAGTTCAGTCCCTGAACACATTTATCTGTCTCTAGCCACAATGGAAATTCCTGTGCACATCAGGGGCTCACCAACCTGGGCTGCAGTTTGGCTTTGTCCCAATTCCCAATGCTAGCCTGCTGGTTGGGCTTCCCAAGAGACAAGAAATAGGCTTGTCTGTCCTCACAGGTAATTAAACCTGGATTAGAACATGATCTGACTGGAATCTAGCCTGGGGAAAATTGTAAAGGGCTTCCCAGAGGTGAAACTCTACAGAGTCCAGGCAGTGCTTTGCCCTTCCTCTGTCTTCTGAAAGAAAGGGGGAAGTGAGAAACCCACCAAAGGTGCTTTGAGAACCTGGACAACACAACACTGCCCAGCACATGCAGTTCTCTGTTCTGCCTGCAGTAATTGAGGCACAAGAGCCCTGACTCTTGCAAAACCAAGTTTAATCCCTAGTTCTCCCTAAAGTTTCAGGTGCCTGGCTTTGCAGGGCTCTCAGGAGTGAGGCTGCAATCTGGATACCCACAGCACCCCCGCCCATGATCAGCTTCCTCCCAGCTGCTGCATAACAGGCCTGAAAACACAGAACCAATATGCAAATCTGACATTTAATTTGGACATGAGTGTTTAATGAGGCTGTGGAGATTCTGCCACTTGCAGCCTCCACATCCTGCAACCTGCAGTCACATTCCTTTAGCTGAATGTGTCCCCACTACACCTCTGGATGCACAGGCATGTGCACATGTTTTCCAACAATTCCACCCTTTCCTCCCAACTCCACATTTTTACCAATCCAGTCTGGAGACCTCTTTTAAGGTGACACTTTGGTTTGGTGGCTCTGCAGCCTCTGAGCCAGGGGGCTGGGGCCAGACATTTCATTAGCTGCTGTGCTGTTTTGTTCTTGGAGACCTGGAAGATGTACCAGGAATCAGCTCTGGCATCTCTGGGATGAAGAGGGAAGGGCACAGTTTGTGCCTTGCAAGGCCTCTCATCCCATCCCATGAGATCTGGGAAATGCTTCCCTGCCAAAACAAGTGGCTTAATCAGGGAGAATGAATCATATCCACTAACCCCAGCGACAAATGAGAGAACAAATAATCAAATGACAAAGCCCAAGAAAAACCCAGGAACTCCTACATGCAGCAAGGAGATACTCCCTTTGTGCCACCTGCCTGAGAGCAAAGCCTTCCATCAGCTCCCAGTACAGAGACTCCACAGTCTTTTTATTTGAAGAGGATTATGGAGCTGCCATTCAGTAAATGAAGTGCCACTCCAAACAGCTGCACTGTGGCCTGCCCTCGTTCAGACACGATGCCTTGCTGGGGCTGCAGAGCTGTAGGCAAAGGCTGCTCCTGGCCTTGGAGCTCTGCAGAACTAAGGAATGCTAGAAAGTGCATGCACAGGAGCCAGGAGAGAGGTGAAGAAGCAAGAGAGTGTCATTTCCTCATTTCTGCTGCTGCCCAGAAAGGTACCGCCCAGGTTTTCTTCTTCAACAGCCTTCTTTTCTCCCAGGTTGCAGCCACAGCACCACACTGCTCCTCTGGCAACTGAAATATCTATCCTGCTTTCCTGGGAGGGGACAGCAGGATGAGTCACTCCCCTCTCCCTGCTGCTTGATATCACAAGTTGCTCCCAGAACCCATTATTCCCACAGTGAGCACAACACCCTCTGTGCAGGGCTGATTGCCCAGAGCCACAGGAGACAAAGGCAGTGAGCTCCAAGCCCCAGCTCCAAGTGTGCCACATTTAATTCCCAGGGAATATGATCCTAAGAGAACCCATGCAACTGGTGAAGAGACAGGGAGACCCAGCCTGGGGCTGGAAGGGGGAAATATGAACTGGGCCAGGGCAGGAGAACATCGGGAAGAGGCAGGAACATGGGACATGAGCTCTGTTCAGCACAAGCAGGCTCTGGGATGAAATATTAATGCCAGCATCCTGAACAGGCAGCAAGCAGCGGTGTCTGAGCTACTTGGCCATGAATAAAAGATGGTCCTGAAAATGGGGAAGAGCAGCAAATTAATTAATCGAAGCAAAAGTCTCTCTGCTCCCATTAACGAACAAGCCTGGAATTCTCCCTCATGCAGCTCAGCTTGGGGAACATGCAGGGGCACAGAGAGGAGAAGGACAGCAGAGGCAGGGTCTTCTCCCAGTGACCTGGGCTCTCCCACTGCCCAGCAGTGCCCGTAAGCTCAAGTTCAGATCCTGATTCAGCTTCTCATCATGTCTGACCTGCCAGCTCTGAGAGCTCAGCCTCTGCCAGCTCAGACTGCTCACCTGTACCTTGACTCCCTCATATTTTAAGTAAGGGGTGAGCTGGGAGCTGAAGCAGGGCTGCCTATTCCTAACACCCATTCCAAGAGCTGTGCCAGGTAGCCCAGCTCTGGGCCAAAAGTGGGGCCCAGCCAGCTGCTTCCAGGTGGGCAAGCAGGAGGGCTATCCCACTGGTGGAGGGCTTGGAGCTGTTCCTGCCTTCAAGAGAAGAAAATCCGGTTTTCCTTCATTCAGAGCTGGGAATTTTCTGTGTGCTGCTCAGTGCTGCCATGCCCAAGCCTAATCCCTAATGCTGCACCAGTCAACTGGGAACAGAGTAGTGGGTCTGCTGCAGATGGAGACACCCTCAGCACCAAGAAATGAATGATCTCCTCTTCTGAAGCCTTGCCCATAAATTATAGATTTTAAGCAGTGTTTGTTTAAAATATTCAGCTTTTCACTTAAAAAAGAATACTCATACACACCAAGAATGGGGGAAAAGGATGGGGGCTGCATTCCCACTTGGAGGAGGAGGAGGGAAGCAGCCAGGAAGGAGAGAGTTGTTTCCTCGACTAATGAGCCAGCATCCCTGGCTGTGGATGTGCGGTCCAACACGTGAGCCACCTGCACTGCAGCTTTGCCTGCCTCCAGCACACAGCTCAGGCCCAGCCTCTGCTTTTCCTCCTGTATCCCCGTGTGCACATCATCCCACAGGCCTCCCTTCGAGCCCACAGGACAATGTTGTGCTTGCAAAGTCAGAGCAAAGATATCTCAAGTATTCTGAGGGAAGGAGGTGAGAAGGAAGGGAAACATCCCCCTCTCCAGAACCCCTACTTCCCTAGAAACAAATTCATTGCTTTGATTAAAAATTCAGCTTTTCAGCTGCCTTGGCCACGGGGCAGATCCACAAAAGGTGAGTTGCAGGGAGCAGCAGCCAAGATACTTCTCTTCAATGAAAGAATGCTCCCCTTCATCTGCACTTCCCAGCCCGGCCAGGCACCAGAGCCTGTACTGCCGCCTGATGGTGAGGAAGAGGCAGGGCCCTGCTGCAGAATGAAGGGATTTCTCCTCTAGGCTGCAGCAGCTCCCAGGCTGAGACAGGCTCTCACTGTCTTCTGGGATGGATTTCCCATGGAAGAGACTGCAGAGACAGCCTTGCAGGAGCTGTTTGCAGCATTTCCTACCCAAGGAAGTTCACATGGATACTCAGATACGTCTTGAGCAGGGTACAGGGAGCAACAGCCCCGTTGTTCAGGAAGGCACAGATCTAACCCTGGCTATCTGGGATTCATCACGGTCGCACCCAGCCCAGAGCTGGCTCTCCTGACCTCAGGTAACTCTGGGATCTCCCTGTGATCTGGGATGGATGGATGGATGGATGGATGGATGGATGGATGGATGCCAGGACCACCAGCCCAGGGCAGTTTCTCCTCCCTTCCTGCCACCTGGGTGATGCTCCAGGCCCAGCCCTCCTTCTGGCAGCTTAAGCACACTCCAGTCTGTACCTCACTCCCTCCTTAGCTGCACCCCCTGTACCCTCAGGAGGCAGAGAACCTTTCTTGCTCTCCATTCCAGGAGACACTGACCATTCTGGCAAGTTCTGTACTGTATTTTTAATAAATTAGCCCCAAACTTCATTTGCATGGATAAAAATAGCATCAGCTGCTCTGCCAAGCCATTTTTCTCTTGGTTTACACATTCATCCAAGCTGCTCTATTTGTCTTTCCTCCACAGACTCATATTTTTCTGGATTCATTTTGTCAAACAAATTGCACAAGCCGGACTGCCCATTTACCCAGTGCTGTTTGATTACAGGGGTTATTTATGAAACAGCAAGACATATGGCATTAAGCTTCTTAATAATAATAATAATGAGAGAAGGGAAGGAGAAAAGCTCTAGAAGAGAGGAGGGAGAAAATGTTTTCTATTACAGACAAAAGCTCCTGCCATCGGTGATAAATTCCAGACACTTTTTCCAGTTGCTCTTGTGCTGCCGGCATGATGAATGGCACAGGCACTCAGCTCAGGAGCGTGGCCACAGGATCCAGGGTAAGGAGGGAAGTGCTGAAACACACAGAGCTGGTGGGGCTGGCTCTGGTGTGCAGGGACCACTAGCCACCAGGCACTTCGCTTGCCAGGAGGTCACAGAAATGCAGACTCCACCCAATTCCCTCTCTTCTCTCTGATGCAGTTGCTTATTCCTGAGGAGTTTGGGACCACTCCATTCAGCACATGCAGAGCCCCGTTGGCTCCCTGAAGACATCCTCATCTGACCTGGCCATCCTGGCTCTGATGGTGACTCACTGCAATTCAATCGAAAGTTCTGTCACAGAAAGATGCTCAATTAAGGGCCTGGGAGACCTTGAAAGCAGAGTCATTTCTGCAAGAGGAAGGTAATTAACTTTTTAATCAGTGGGCACTGATCTGAAGGTCTAGTGAAAAGAGAGAGAAGCAAACTCACTCCCACAGACTCAGAGCAGAGCCTGTGACGTCACTGGAAGCCCAGGAAGGGCTGGGAACTGGACTTGGTGCACACCATCCTGCAGAGCTGCTCCATCACCTCATCCTTCTCCCTGATGTTGTTCCCCAGGGGCAGAGGCACCTTCACCTCTGGGCTTCCCTTCTCTCCTTATCCCAACAAAGGACAACACACCAAACTTCCAATCAGAGCAGCATCAGTGTCTGGAGATAACTTCTCAGCAGCCCAGACTCCCACACTGTTCTACAGGGAAGGTCCTGGCAATGGGATAAAGAAGCTCAAGCACCAAGACTAAAGGCTTTCCCTGGCACTTGCAAATGTCCTGTAGCACCAGCCTCACCTCCTGGTCTCGTGTTCATCAGCTGGCACAGATCAGGGTGCCAGGCAGGCAGAGTTAATCAGGCCTCATTTGTGATTACAATGAACTCCTTCGTTTCATGGCCTGGCATCCTAAACCTGCTTTCTAATTCCCCAAGGCAGAGGGATTTACACTTTCAATTTTATGTCTAGTTAGTTAATGGTCCATTACTGTCAAAAGGATCAGTAGCTAGAAGTTAAATCCTGCAGGATTTATGATAAGGAAGAACCAAAGGCTGCAGAAGAGCACATGCCAGAGGGGGCACAAAGAACATTGAGGGGTTTTCAGGTCCTGTGTTGTGACACTGGTGACAGAACACTGCTGGTGACAGCTCTAGAACAAGGCTCATCCCAACACTTTTCCCTTACACACTGTACCAAGTTTCTGCCTCAAAAACTCAGGGCATAACAGCAGCTTTAGCAGGACTGGAATGGTTGGCCTTGTCCATGTCGAATTCCTGCCCTCTCCCCATCAAGACACTAAAAGGGCTCCACTCCCTTAGCAAGATAAAGGTCTCTGCAGTACACATGAGCCTGCCAATAGCCAAAAATGTCTGTCTGTTCTGCTGCTATCCCTGAGATCCACAGTGGCGCTCCTGTCAGAGCAGAGGTGTTAAAGCAGCTACACTGAAAGGTCTGTCAGCACTACAGAGCTGGCTGTGCAGGGGTTTATAAACCTGCCCATAAAAAATCACTCCAGGCTGGAGGGTAAACAAGGTCCCCAGGCCTTTGAATCAGAGAATCATTCTTTTCTTTTTATTTTGTAAACAAGGAAACAATTTTTTTTTCCTGCTGGCTGAGGTTTACTGAGTGGTAAGTGGTGCCAAAGAGAGAGTTTGGCTAGACGGGGGACTGGAAAACATTTAAGTGATCAATGGACAGTTCTTTGTTGTGTTTAGCAAGGGGCTGGAAATTGTTTTGTAGGTCAAGGTAGTTTGAGCTGCAGCCAGGCAGGAAGCACTGAGGAAGCACAGCACTGAGGTCTACAGCCGTCCAGACAGGGTCAGATGTTCACACCTGCAGAAGATGGACATATTAGGCTTGGAAAAACAATCCAGGAGCGCTCCCAGGTCTAAGCCACTCACTCCTTCACCACCACACACAGATGTGTGCCAGCAACATTGCTGGTTCTTAAAAGCCTGCGACAGAGAAGGGAGACTTATAATTTATTGAATGACTCTACCAGTCCAGCTTTCCAGTGATTCTATTCTCTTTCCCTGCCATCAGTCTCCATTAGAGTCTCCCTTACCCCTTTAATGCAACCATAAAACTTGGAGGAGCCCATGGCACACTCCAAGCACACTACTGCCAGAATTCAGAAGTTGTTTTCATCATTTCAATCTGCTAAACTGCTGAGAGATCAGCAGATTTTAACTTTTTTTAATTATTATTCCCATCTACTTTCCATACAGCTGGGAGTGCTTCTCCCCACTGAAATCTCCACTAAAGCCCCGCTTCAGTAAGTCAGGCCTAAGAGTATGTACACAAAATAGAGCTGTGCAGCTCACAAAACTCACTTTCACCCCTCCTATCTATCCCACCAGGGAACACCAACCTAAGCTCTGAAAAGCAAAAATCGTTAAAACATAAAAAAAATAAACCAAAACCCGCCCTACGAACGGCCTGTATTCCATCAAGAAAGCACAGGACTGGTGGGTTGTGCAATTTGTTTTCACCTACAAGGAATTCTCCCTGTGCCCGCTGCACCTGCGAGCACCAGCCCAGCGAAGGGCAATGCTGCGCTCTCGTGGTTCCCAGCAGGATCAACACCCTGCCTTCGCTTCTCCTCCTCATCACTCCTTTTGCTGCTTCCACTCGGAATTCCCTGGATGGAGACGCCCCACGAGTAGAATGTCCCTTCCAACTCAAAACCATTCTGGAATTCTGATTCCCTTGCATCTCTCCCAAGCAAAAGCAATCCATGTATTATTAAGAGGAAGAGGCTGGCTCCATCAAATCATTGCTTTGCGTGAGGACACATGGACCATCTTTGTTGGCCCTTCACACTTGATTAATTCATATTTACAACGCTTTGCTTCATCTCAGTGGAGCTTCATGTGATTTATTTCCAATATATATTCAGAAATGCAGCCCTGGCCTGCCAGCACAGAGAGGAATTGCATGAAAAGAAGCTGTGGGTTGGTTCCTAGTGTTTGTTTACTCTTCTTGTAGTAAACAGCAGGTTATGTTGTTTGTGGTGCTTAGTAAATCCCTGCTTTCTTAAGTGTGTGTTTTGCAAGAAGAGCCTTCCCCCGTGTGTGTAGCATGATTATAATAGCAATGTTTTCCTCTGGTTTTCATCTAATTCATTCCCTGCCTTTCTTATTATTACTATTTCTTTTTATCCCTGCCTCTGATTGACACCAACAGAATTTTCTGGTTTTCCTTTGGTTACAAAAAACTTGCTTTAAGGTTTTTTTTTTTTAAATTTACTAACGTGTAACCTTAGAAATAAGTAAGTACTATCAGTAAGTCCTTCAAGTTAAAAAATATTGCTTTTTGGAGTGTCTTACCCAATGTTTTTTAACTGAAATCTGAATCTCTTCAAAACAGATTCACAGTATTAAAAAAAAAAAAACCAAAACAAACCATGGCATAAAAAATTCTATTCCCTGGAAAGAATAAAATGAAAAATCATGTCATAACTGACTGACACAAACACCTTCCACTCTTCCAACAGTAAAGGACTATATAAATACAGTTTATGTTCATGTGTAAATAACCATAGTAAATAAGTCAATCCTTGCGACAAAAAGCTTAGGAACATACTTGTTCCAAAGGGTTTTAAGACAGCATATGAACTTCAATAGGAATTTTGGGTTTTTTTTAAAAATAATCTTATGCATTTGTTTTAGGACTTGAAATTACTCAGAGGCTTCGGGTTTAGCAGTGCTGGAGATTATTGGCACTGAAGAGAAAAGCAGAGGAGGGGTCTGTGGGGGTCACCAGGGCCAGTGGGGTACCCTGTCATTGAGGGGCTTCAGGGGTCACTGACGGGGAATGTGGGTGCCCCATTGACACTGAGGGACAGAGAGGCAGAGGAAGGTTCCTGGAGTGTCCCTGGGGCGCTGTGAGGAAAATTGGGTGTCCCGAATGTCACTGAGGGACAGGCAGGTGCCCTGAGTTTCTCTGAGGGCTTTCGCTGAGGGACACGGAGGGGCAGAGTGGGTGTCCCGAGTGACGCCTTTCGCTGAGCAGGTGCCCCAAGTTTCTCTGAGGGCTTTCGCTGAGGGACACGGAGGGGCAGAGTGGGTGTCCTGAGTGTCGCCTGGCTGCCCTGAGGGACATGGAGAAGGAAAATGGGTGTTCCAAGCGTCGCTGAGGGACAGGCAGGTGCCCCAAGCTTCGCAGCGGGCTTTTGCTGAAGGACATGAAGGGGCAGAATGGGTGTCCCGAGTGTCGCTTGGGTGCCCTGAGGGACATGGAGAAGGAAAATGGGTGTTCCAAGCGTCGCTGAGGGACAGGCAGGTGCCCCAAGCTTCGCAGCGGGCTTTTGCTGAAGGACATGAAGGGGCAGAATGGGTGTCCCGAGTGTCGCTTGGGTGCCCTGAGGGACATGGAGAAGGAAAATGGGTGTTCCAAGCGTCGCTGAGGGACAGGCAGGTGCCCCGAGTTTCGGTGAAAGCTTTTGCTGAGAGACACGGAGTGAAAGCGATTGTCCCGAATGCCACTGAGGGAGAAGCAGGAGCCTAGAGTGCCGCTGGAGTGCGGGGACCGTCACCGACAGGCCATGGCGGCGCCCTGAGGGAGACGGGGCGGGGCTGCGCCGCCGCCGCGCCGCTGTTCCCGCGCCGCAAGGGGGCGCCTCCCGCTGCTCCCCTCAGCGCCCTCAGAGCCGTCGGCGTCGCCGTTCGTGAGGGGTGTGCGGGCCGGCGGCGCTCCGAGCGGCTGGAGAAAGGCCCATCTTTAGAAAGGCTGTGGTGGTCTTGTCTCTCAACCTGTTTTTTGTTTTTTACAGCAGTTTTATTGTTACTGGAGAAAGCCTCTTTATGTCAGTATTCACGAAATCCTTCTCTTTTTTTCTCCCCAGGAGTAGCAGCTGTGACTTTTTTTTTTTTTTTTCTTCCTCTATCTTCTTTTCCCTCAATAAAATGCTTTTTCAGCCTCTGGTTTACAATTTTTCCTACACCTTCTTCTCTCATGCGTTTGCACTTGTCCTGTATTTCTTTAATGTTTTCCCCTGCAGCTGCAGATTGTGATGTCATGAGGTGTTTATCCATCCTTGGCGTTCCTAAATGCATATTTTGTTACCATGTTTTGGTGTCCATTACCCTGCTAGGCTGACATCTTATGGGTAGATTTCTGTGAATTATCTGAAAAGAATATGAGAGTGAGTTGTAATCAAGTGCTGACTGGCAGGATCTCAAACCCCTTAGGCATAAATGTTACAGCAGATGCTGTGTAGCTTCTGCTTTGGAACATGCTCCAGCTCCCCTAGCCACAGGGAGACATTTCTTCTATAAAATACAGAAGGTGTTTGCTCTTTGCAATGAAGATTTCAACATTTAAGGGAGATTTATTAAGCATGTGTTGCCTTTTCTTGTTTATTCCTGGTGTTCCCAGCTGTGAATTCCTCAGCAATAGGAGAGCAAACTCAGCAAAACTTGGTTTTACTCATGTTTGTTGTGCTTCTTGACCAAACATAAAGAATTCTCCATGTGGCAGAGCCTCCACTTGCTGAGTTTTAGGTACTGTAGATAATAATAACTAATAAAAATGTAAGTCATTGATAATAACAATAGAAAATAAATAATTCATGATAATGGATACTAAGTAATAGCTGAGAGAGATGAGTACTCACTAGCACAGTTCCTTGCGTGCCTGGGTAAATTCTCACTGCTACAATCCTGATTTTTTTTTTCCCCCTTTAATTTCTAACTTTTTTCTAACATTAGGATTCTCCTTTCTAAATCTCAGTGCCTCTTTATGACAGTGCTGTCTCTATCCACAATCTCTCCTACACTAACATTTCAAAGCAGAGGGGTTGGCCTGGACTAAAAATAAAAAAATAAAAAAAATTAAAAAAAAAAAAAAAGAAAAAGAATTTCTTAAGGGTGTTTTTTTTTCTGTGGCAAAACTGCTCCCCAGGGATGTGAAGTGACCCACTTGCTGTCCCTGAAGGCAACAGTGGAAGGGATGGAAGGGATGGGGGACTGGGGCTCCAGACACTTGTGGGTTCTCCAGCCTAAGCAGGAGTAGACGACAAAGGGGTGTTGAGCTGCCTGGGAAGCACTTGAAAATCCCCCCTGCTCCAAACAATTTGCCATTACGGACTGGGAAGAATCCCTGAGTGGCCATGTGCTCCAGAAGAGGTTGATGTGGCTGGAGGGCTGCTGGTGTTTGCGCTGTGATGCCAAGAAGGGAAAGAGCAGGGCTGGCTGAGTGCCTGGAGGAGCCACAGCCCGGTGTGGGCACGCAGGGCTGCCTCCTCCTCTTCCTCCTCTTGCAGGCATTCGGGTGTGGCTGGGGCAGGAGGGCTCCTCAGAGCAGGGAAAGCCCTTTCTCCCCCGGCCCTGCACATGTGCCATTGTCCCTGCTAACAATGGGGAGAGGCGGGAGCGCTGGAGCTGATGACACAAACCCCAGGGCAGGAGCAGCTGGTGGCTGCTCAAGGGAAGCTCTGTCTGTGCAGCCACAGCCACTGCCCTGCCAGCACTGCCCGGGTCCTGACAGCCTCAGGGTAGGACTGAGCCCTGTGCCGTGCTAGAAAGGGGCAAAACTGCCTTTATTTATGGAATCATGGAATATCCTGAGTTGGGAGGGTCGTTGAGTTCCCACAGCACAGCTCCGACAGCCCCACCCTGTGCATCCCTGAGAGCAGTGTCCAAACACTCCTGGAGCTCTGGCAGCCTTGGGGCCCTGACCATTCCCTGGGGAGCCTGGGCAGTGCCTCTCCATCCTCTTCTCCTAATATCCAACCTAAATCTCCCCTGGCTCAGCTCCAGCCATTCCTGCACCTCCTGTCCCTGGTCATCAAAGAGCAGAGATTGGTGCTGCCCCTCAGGAGGAAGTTGTAGACTGTATTTAACTGTGGACTGGATTTAACCTGCCTCTTCCCACTGGCTCAGAGCACTGGGAGACCCTGCAGGCAGCTGCTTCCTGTGGTTCTTCTGCAGTGCTATCCCTAGGAACCTGTGTGGTGAGAGTTAACCACCCTGGCCTAATGGTTCCTTCATAAATAAGGAATGTTAATAAATACTTTCTATTCCTTAAGGCCCAGCAGATAGGAAGAGAATAATCAAGGAAGCTATTTCCACTTTCTGTAACTTGCATTAGTCATCTCTCCTGAGACAGAGGGGAAAGCATGGCTGGGGATGGGAAGCAGAAATGGTGCTGTGCTCTTCCTCTGTCCAGCACCTCCTGGAGGCCCCCAGCAGCATCTCCTTTCCAACATGTGTAAGTTTCTGTAAAACAAAGGGGCTTAAGGTTTGTCTGGGAATCAGTTCCCTCCTGGGGCTTCCAGTGCTGCACATCCCGTATCAGTCCCACAGGTACTCCCCATTTTAAAGGGAGTGAGGGTGGTGGTGTCACAGGTGTTCAGCAGGTGGCAGAGGGGAGTTTCACCACCTGAAGTGGCACCTTTTCCCAATTCTAGCTCTGTCCATGTTCACTCCTCCAAAGAGCCGGTGGGATGTGGCACCTTGCAGAGAGCTTGAAATACAGGCCCTGTGGCTACTGACCCTGCAGGTAAGGTCTGCAAACTGAGCCAGGATTTACCTGCCAGACCTGCCTGGCTCAACGGGCAGAGATGCCTCTCCCGCCCGCAGGGATGAGTCTCGCTCACAGCTCAGCAGAGATCAGCTTTGCAGGGCACAGTGCAGAAAGCAGCTCTCCCAAAAAACCCAGCCCCTGCCGAGAACTAACAGGATGTGATGGGAGGCGGTGAGGAGGAGGCTGGAGCAGGCAGCCAAGCACCCTTCCCACTCAGTCTGGAGAGCAGATGGAGCAAACTAAGAGCTCTCTACCTCAGTCAACCTCCTCTTCCAGGCTGAGCTGGCTCCTCGTGTCCTGGCTGGCTCCCACAAGGATTCCTAAGACTTGCAAAGACATTTTAGTGGCCTTGAGCGGGAGGCGGACAGAGATAGTCAGCTCCTCCTCCAGATGGATATCAGGCTCCAGGGACAATGGCTCTGCTCTGTTTTGGCAGGACAGCTCCACTGCTGGGTCTTGTCTGGTGGATCCCAGTAGGCTGGGAAGGCAGCAGTGCAGGTGAAGCAGGATTTACTGGGGAGGATCCTACACTGTAGTGAATGCTCAGTGCTGGCAGCCTCCCAGAGAAGCCCCTTGACAACATTCCCACTTTGGGGCACTCATGTGATGACTGGTTGTGAGCACAGAGCCAGGAGCTACGAGGCAGCTCCAGGATAGAGTGTGCAGCAAACAGGAGGAAGGGAGGGATGTTCCTGCTGGCAAGTGTGTCAGTGCAGGGCTGGAGCTGATTGCTCACAGGCACTGCTTAGCCCTCATCACTGTTAGAGATCTTCATTCTCTGGGGTTCTCTTTATGCAGGACACAGGCACAAAGCAGGTACAGGCCGCCAAGGCTGGGGTTCTGTGCCAGCCATCTCCTTTGCCAGGATGATGCGACCCCAAGCAGTGCTGCAGCAGGAGTCCTGCCTGCCCCTGTTTTCCCTGGCTCTGTGCTACCTGCAGGAAGCAGGGGAGCACAGTCTCCTCCACCCCTGCTCTGTGCAGCACTGCCACAAAGCCCAGGGGCTTAATATCTGGGCCGTGCTACATTTAGCATCTGTGGGGCCTCACTGGGCTCCCAAGGGCCATTCTGTCCCTCCAATCAAGGGCACAGCTCTTCTGCAGCCTCCCTTCCTTGTCCCTCAAAGATGGGGTGGGAAGGGCCTGGGTTTGGCTTAATGCAGTGAGGAGCAAACCCTTTGCAGGCCTCCTGTCTCTGGGGCAGGGGCTGAGCCGTGAGGCAGGTGAGCATCAGTCACTCCTTGGGCTGTGATCTCTGCAGCTCTACCACTGATGTTGCAACTCCTCAGCTCTAATGGCCTTGGGGAGGGTGTCAGGGGTGTCTCCACAGCACGGCTGCCCCCAAGTCCTGTTGTCCATGTCCTTACATCGCCTCTCCCCAGCAACTGGCAGCGTGGGAGCAAATGGTTGCTGTGTGAGCATTGTTTTGAGCAGGACCCAGGGTGTGCTGCTGTGCTGTGATTCATGAGCAGGAGGAAAAGGGAGAGACTCTCCAATTCCTGTGTTTGGGATAGGCTGAGGGCAGGGCAGAAATGTTCCTCTTGGGAAGGATGTGCATCCATCTTTCTCCTAGAAGGGTGTCGCCTGCAGCAGGATGTCCTTGGGCAAGGCCAGGTTTTAATTGCTGCAGCATCACCAGACACCCGAGTCATGATGCCCCTCAGAGCCTCTGCTCCTAGCCTGCCTCCTGCAGCTACTGAGCTGTTGGGAGCAGGAACACCCACATGCCCTGGCTTTCTCTCCAGAGAGGATCCAGGGGCAGTTTGGCTGCTCTGAGCTCCCAGGGGAGCTGTCTGTGCCCTGCTTCTGCCTGCTGGTCTGTCTGTCCTGCCGCATCCACTCGTTCCTGCTGGTGTCTGCGCTGCTGTGCTGCACTGTGCCTGTTTGGCTGCCTCCTTGTCCCTCTTGCTGTCTGTCTCCCTGACTGACACCTTCCACTGCAAACACTGCCTGCCCTCCTCTCCATCAGGTTTTCTCCTCCCCACTCCTTTCCTCTGGCTGCTATCCGGAGGCCTCTGCATTAGGTGTGACTTGGGTGCTTTTCTCTGGTTTAGGGATAGCAGCCAGGCTGCAATCTGCAGCAAAAGGGAAAACCTCTGCAAGGAGCCTCCTGCAAACACGTAGGCAGGACAGTGGCTGCCAGCACTGCCCAGATACTGCACACTCACGCCTGCCTCTACAGCCAAAGACTGAAAGGAAGCCCAAATCTCTCGCAGTGGGACTTGGGCTACTGCATGCCTCTAGAAGCCAGTAATTGGAGCTTGAATTCCCTGGTTCACTGTGCAATAGCTGCAGTTGAGGGTGGGGATGCGGAGGAGACGCAGCTTATGGAGATGTGAGGCTAAATGTGAAAAGGACCCACGTGTGAGTTTGTGTGTGTGTGTGTGTATGTGTGTGTGTGTGGTTAAATGTGCTGCCCCACATCACAGCTGTGTTTGGATGTAGACCTTGTGCTTGCAATATTTTCCCCCCTGACAACAACATTGCAGCATGCCTCATGTCTGTCTCTTTGCCTTTGCATCCGTCTGCTCCCAGTCTCGGTATCTTTCCCTGTTGTTTTGCCATGCCTCTCCTCCCATCCTTAGCCAGCCCTGCCAGACTGAGCCAGCAGTGTGGTGTGTCATGCTGCCACAGTGCCTTCAACACCCCACTGCCACAAGGGTCAGCTCTTTGCCCTCCTCATGGCAGTACACTGGGACCCTGCTGAACACTCCCAGGGCACCACAGGCCCCCTGGCCAGCTTGGGGGGCTGTCCCTGTTTGGGCCAGCACACCTGCAGCCCATGTAGTAAGCAAGCAGCCACAGCCAAGCTTCTGTGGAATTAGCAAAACCCCCTGCACAGCCAGCTTGCAAAACCTCAGCACTCGAGTGTCACCTGGGATCAGGTTCTGCTGGAGGAGAACATGACTTTTATATCAACTTTCCCAGTGTCAGCCCTTTTAGCAGGGCCCAGCCAGGGCTGTGGGAGGAGGTGAGGGCAGGGCAGGCTATCCTGTGTGTTTCTGTGCCTTCCTGGGATACCTCTGGACCCAAACTCCCAGGGAGAACAGCTCCCTGCTGCTGCCTTCCTCTGCTGACGTGACCTTGACAAAGACCAGGGAAGAGGTCTTGTCCCAGGCTGCTTTCTGGATCCAAAGCCATTTTGCCTGGGCAAATGCAGCTCTGCTTATCCCATTTCCAAACATGCTGATGGGAGCCTGTGGGGAGGAAAACCTTGCTGTGTCCTCATTGTCACCAGACCTGGGCTGAAAACTGAAGGTCCGTGTCCAATGCCATCACAGACAGAGCCTGTAGATGTGACACTTGGGGCCATGGCTTAGCTGTAGATTTGGCAGTGTTGGGTTAGCAGTTTGACTTTATGGTGTTAAAGATCCTTCCCAAATTAAATGATTGTGTGATTCTTTGATTCAGCATTGTGAATCATTGATTCACAATTATTTCCCACATGGAGGAGACCTGTGGTGACCTGGTGCAGAGTGGCCTCTTGGAGCACCTGAGCTGAACTCATTTGGTGGCAGAGGATGATACCTCTGCCCCCTCCTCAGCAAAGCCCACACCAGGCTCCTTTCCCCCTTCCCAACCATCCTCCTTTCCCAGCAAAACACCTCCCACGCTGCCGGGGAAGATGAGGGTTGGCAGCTCTTCCGCAAAATGATGTTCCCATGGCGATAGGGATGTGTCGCCCTTCCTGGGGAACATAAGGGGGGCGAACGGCACCTTCCGCATCAGTGCGCGCCCCTTGTCCGGGGCGGGGGCGTCCGAGTCCCGCAGAGGCAGGGCCCCCCCGCACCGCCCCCCACCGCAGGGCCGGGGGCCGAGCCTCAGTGACGCCTCCCGGTCCCCATTCGCTGGGTCCGCCCGCCCAGCCCTGCCCAGACTGCGGGAGCGCCGCGCCCACAGCCCGCCGGGCAGCCCCGGACAGCGCCGGCAGCCCCGCAGGCAGCGGGCAGCACCGGACAGCGCCCGCAGGTAAGCACCGGCCGCCCCGCAGCGCCCCGCACGCTGCCGGGCCGGGAGCAGCCGCTGGGCTCGGGGCACAACGCGGGGCTGCGGGCGGGGGAGGGTCCGCAGTGGCCGGGCGCCGCGGTGGCACCGGGGGCATCTCGCCCCTCGCCCGGGGGCTGCTCGGTCGGACGGAGCGCGCTGGAGGAGGGGATGGGCTCAGCTTCTCGCCCCGCTGCCGGTGCCCCCCACCCTCGGCTCGGGACTGCGGCATTCCCGGTGGGCGCGCCCGTGCGCACGCCCGCACCGCAGCCGCGCTCCCGCTCTGCGCTGCTGCAGGGGGGGAGCTCGCCCACCCCGAGCCCTCCTGCCCCTCTCGAGGGTCGCCCGATCGCTCTTCCCTGCACACCGCGTCCCCGTGCACCCCCTTTGCTGGCAGCCACCCCCCGGCACAGCCAGGATCCTGCGGCTCTGCGTTCCGTCAGCCCACCAGCCTGGCTCTGCACGCCCCCGTCCCCATCCCCGCAGCTCGTTTGTCACTCTGAGCCTGTCATGCTGTTGGGCACAGGGGGTAGGTACCACCATGGTGTGACCCCGAGCAGGTGGGGACCACGCCAGGAACTTTGCCCTCTAAGAGCTGGAGCCCCGCAAATGCCACCGTCCCCCGAGCCCTGTCCCTACGCCAAACCCCTGGGATCATGCAGGAGTGAGAGTTACCTGGCTTGCTCTGCTCCCAGCACTGCTGGCAGGAGAAGAGGGGTCCAAGGGCTATCAACCCAGAGCCTAGAAAATCTGAGTGTTTGGGCACATAGGTGGGAGGAAAACCCCCTCTCTGGGAGCTTGGATTTTCTGGAGGAAAGCCAGGCTATGACCTAGATAGTGTCCCAGGACATTCAAAAGGGAGCAGATTAATGCTGGGAAATGACAAAGCAAGGGATGGAGGGACAGTTTCTAGGAATCCAGAGGTTCAAGCATTTACCCCATTGGCAACCTCTTGGGTGTCAAGATCAAAGAGAAGAGAATTTTTCCTCCTGGCCAGGGGTTAGGGTTCTGGATAAAGAGACTTTTCAGAGCTTCAGGGTGAGCAAATGGGTTTGGTATTTCCTCTCGGAACGTTATATGAAAAACCCAAAAATTGTGAAATAGAAAAATGTAGCTGGCTGTGGTACAGGCAATTCCTAGCTCTTCCCTGGATGCTTTGCTAGGCTCAGAGGGAGCAAACTGAGGGGCTGTTGTCCCCTCTGCCAGCCTGGAGTTATGAAGGGCTGGCTTATCAGCTCCCCCTCTTGGACCTGGCCCCACACGGCCAGCCTGGAGAGCTGACTGCAGGACGCTTGGTGTGTCCTTCAGCCCGGCTGCCTCGCTGCTCCCCCACACTGTCCCTCCATTCCGCATGTCTGCGGCTGGATTCCCCACGCGGCTGCTTGGCCAGGCTGCAAATCTTTAATTGATTCCTTGTGGCTGCATTGGGCTAACTGGAATCAGCAGCCCTGGTGTTTGGATGGCACATCACGGGCCCCTTACCCACACACGCAGCCTGGAGAGAGACAGGCATTGGGCAGGGACTCAGTGGATGCTGCCACCCAAACCCCTTCCACCCCATGGCCAGGCAGGCTGAGCTCAGCTCCTGGAGGCTTTGTGCCATCTTTCGGTGGTCTTGGCTCACTGTCCAGCTGCTGTGTCCCTCTTCCTCACTGCTCTTGGCCCCTTTCCCTCACTGCATCGCAATGACTCATCCTTGCTGAGCTCACCCGCTGGAGCTGCTCAAGAACTGGCAGGGCGGGCACCCACTGCCCCCTAAGAGGGTCCCTCAGCTGGCAGCCCCTTCACCATGAGCCAAAGACCTCTGGTCAAAGTGTGCGGGCACTGGGGTGCAGCCTGGTTTCACCTATCCAAACCTTGGCTGGCCATGGGGCAAAAGGGGGAGGAGACTGGACATGCAGGCCTTGCTGCAGGTCTGGCCATGCTCATTTAATGTCTGCTGGGGGGATCTGGACAAGGGAAAACAAAGTGTGGATGGGGCATTGCCTGGGCATGTGCAAAGATGATGCTGGGCAGACACACAGCGCCTGCTTCCCCAGCTGGGTGCAGTGCCAGCCAGGCTCTGTGCAGTGAAGCAGACACTGGCGAGGAGGAGCAGGCACTAGAGCATCATCTATGCAAGAAGGGCAGCCTGCACCACCGAGTGCCCACACCCATGGGGCAGGGCCTGGCTAACTGCCTCTCTCTCCCCCTGCCCAGGTTCCCCTCTCAGAGACAGCCCCCCCGGGCACCTCAGCAGCAAGATGAACCCCACTGTGGGCATTGCTGTCATCCTGACAGGTACATCCCTCCCTGCTCCCTGCTCAGCCCACACCAGCCTGGAGGCTGTATGGGCACCCCCAGATCCCTGTCCAACCCCCTCCTGCCTCTCCCCAGTCCTCCAGGCCGCCAACTGCCAGATGATCAAAGACCTGAGTGCCTGCCTGCTGGGCCAGAACCTGCGCGTGGACTGTCGCTATGAGAACAAAACCGACAACCCCCTGACCTACGAGTTCAGCATCACCAAGGACAACAGGAAGCACGTCATCCACAGCACCATCAGCGTCTCCGAGAACATCTACCGGAGCCGAGCCAACGTCACCATGCACAAGAACCTGGTGTGCCTCCACCTGCAGAGCTTCACCACCAGCGATGAGGGCATCTACATGTGCGAGCTGAAGGCCACCAACGACTACACTGGCAACCAGATAAAGAACATCACTGTTATCAAAGGTGAGACAGGCAGTGGCACCTGGCCTCAGTCCTTCCCACCTGCTCTGACCAGCAGAGAACACCACAACTCCCTGTCCCCGGATCCTCCCTGAGTCCATAAATTATGTCCTAACCCTTACATGCCCTTCAGGTGGGTTTCATCCCACAGATGGACTCACTCTACCCCATCTCACAGTGCTTTTCCTGCCTCTCTTGGGTCCCACCTCGGGCACATTGCCTAGATATCCTCCCATAGAGAGGACAGTGGGGATCCTCCACACTTGCATCCCACAGGAGCACTCCTCCAGATGCAGAGACCTTTGTGTCACCTGGTGCCCATCCACTTGTCACCTCAGTCAGGCACAGGCAGGGTTATGCTTCTCAGGGTCTCAAAAAATCTTTGCTGCTACATGTTAGGAGGGAAACAGGCCAGGATGGGGCGTGCTGCATTGCAAGAAGCTGTGTTCCAGTACCATTAGAACTCCCGAGGGATTTCATTGCCTCTCTTCTCTCCCTCCCCATTCCTTCTCCTCACAGACAAACTGGAGAAATGCGCCGGCTTCAGCCTCTTGATCCAGAACACCTCGTGGCTCCTGCTGCTGCTCCTTTCCCTGCCTCTCCTGCAAGCCGTGGACTTCGTGTCCCTCTGAAAGGCGAAACACACACACACTCACAGCGCTCGCACACACACGCACGCACACACTGAGCACCCCAGCCACCCCGCCTTCCTCGCAGCCCCTGGAAAGAGAAGCTGAAGCGTCTGGAAGCCGTGAAACCTCTCTGTGTTATCTCTATTTAGCCGTATATTAACGCTAACCACCATCCTGTGCCGAGGCCCACCATCCCATGCACACACGCCCCGCTCCGAAGCATGGTGGCTCTGCTAGGCAGCGTTGCTTCTCCCATCGCGCCTCCCCGCTCCGTAGGCTGGCTGGTTTGCTTGTGCTGGGAGAACTGGAGGCCTCAGCCTCGCTTGTCCCATCCCTTTAACTCTTGGGGTTTGCCTGTTCTCAAGTCTGGGGAAAGACAGCTGCATTGGCAGGTAAGAGAGAGGGGTGATGCGAAAGCATGCAGAGGGTGCCCATGGTGGGTGCTGTGCTTGTGGTGGGTGGTGTGCTGTGGCTCCTGGAGGTGACAGGGCTCTTGGTGTCCCCACCCACCCTGCCTGCCACCCAGGTGACTTATTCCTCACCCTGCTCCTCTCACCTGAGCTGCCACGGCTGGGAGAGGGCACAAAATTACTCCTGTCTCAGTGAGCAGGGGAGCCATGGGATGCTGCTGGGCCTGGCAGGCTGGGGGAGGAGAGAGAGGAGCAGGTCTAGGAGACACCATGAAGCCCCCCTGCCTCCTTAGGGCTCCTCTGGGGCCCTGGGAACGGGCTCAGTGCAAATGTGCTTCGGCATCAAGTTTTTCCTAATCTGTTTCTTACAGCTGAGCTGGAAGTGAGGCCTCCTCCAGACACCATCTGGTTCCTTTGGGCTGCCCGAGCCAGACATCACTCGCTCTCCCTGGGGACCAGCCCTTAGCTGTGACGAGAGAATTGCTGCCAGCACCAGTGGAGGCAAGCAGAGCCTCTCTGAGCTAGCCACAGCCCCACTGCCTGCCCCAGGGCCCTCAAAGCTGCACCCCGGCTGGCTGGTGGGGAGGGGGTTCCCCCCTGGGAGTGTGACCCCAGGGTCTCCATAGGGACTTCCCGGCACTGGCACCTTGTCTTTCCTAAGGGAACATCTGGGGACCCCAGTCCTTCCTCATAGAGAGGCAGAGCAGTCTTCCTCAAATCCCACCATGCTCCTGGGAGGAGCCTGTGTGCCCCCTCCCTTCTCCCTCCTACCTTTCAGCATTTCCCTGTCTCCCTTTAAGAGCAGCAAAGGACGGAAGGGCAGCCCACAACCTCGGTAAGGCCAGGATGGTGCCAGGGGTTGGCGAGAGCAAGGACAGGGATGGCCAGCACAGCTCAGATCTGCTGCCTGGATGCCCACGGGACCCCGAGGAGCCTCACTCAGGGGAGGACACAGGGAAAGGAAGAGGCAGGCAGGAGCATCCAGGTGCATGGGGTGAACCCCAGCTGTGAGACCCGTGCAGCCCGGGCTGTGCCACCACGGCTGAGAGCAATACACAGCAGCTGCTCCCCACTCCTTGCTCCTCTCCAGAGCTGCTTCCTACCCCCGTGCCCATCCCCTGCCCATCCCTGCCTGCTTGCTTGCTGTCTAGTGCTGCTGAGGCCGTGCCCAGCTGAGGCCTGGCTGTGCCCAGCTCCCTGGGCGTGCTGGCGAGCGCCGGGGCAAGCGCAGAGCCCAGCGGCAGAGCGCGGACGCGGCTCGAGTCTCATTTTTTTGTGAACATTTGTAGTTGTTTCCACAGCTTGTCGTCAAAGAAATTCTGTTAAGGGAATAGGAAAAAAAAATGGGAAAAAAAAAAGAACCCTATGAAAAGCAACAACAACAACAACAAAAACCACCTTACCATCCAGGAGTGTTCCTCTGTCTGCACAATAAAACCCTACCTAGGTTGTGTGTTGGAGCCACAGGCGCCCGTGTGTGCGGCGGTGGGGACAAGGGCTGTGTGGGGCTGGGCACCAGGACCCTGCTGAGGGGTACAGCTCTCCAGGCAACCCTCCTGTGCCTCCAGCACCCCAATGTCTGTGGGAGAGAAGCAGGCAGAGGGGCAACGTTCCTGGGCAGAGCAACCCCCTCCTGCCCAACTGGACCCAGGCCCTTTGTCCCCATCCCTGTCTCTAAACCCCCAGCTCCATCTCAGAGGCCACCTACTGCCCACAGTGGCGGCAGGGAGGGAAAGCAGGGGACCAGGTCTGGTGCTGGCCCATCCGTCCTCCGGGGAGGGAATTGCCAGGGATGGAAGTGGCCATGGGAGCGGGGCTGGGTGTGCACGTGTCCCAAAGCTCCTGTGCCCATCATACCAGGGTCCTGCTGGAGCCCCCGTGCCCACACGCTGCCTGGGGGGCTGCCAAGGGCTCCCGTGTCCTCTGGAGCAGCCATACACTGCCCTGCCCAGAGTCAAGATACCACCCTGGCACCAGGAGCCACCAGCAGGAGACTGCCACCACCCCTTAACACCATTGGTGACCCTGCGCCACCTCCCAGAGCGACGCCCCGACGCGTTCCCTCCCTGTTTAAGGGCTGGAGCCAGACGGGAGGGAGGGAGGAAGATGCCACCCTAATTACATCCCTCCCCATTATCCCCAGCAGGTGCTCGCTGAGTCACGGCCACGCAGGTGCCGTGGGCTGGGCGGGTCAGGCGTCCCGGAGCGGCGCCCCGGTGTCCCCATGGATCCATGAGGGGTGGCCATGCCACGCCAGCTGCCCCATGCCCACCTTTGCTGAAGGTTTAGGGGGCTCTTCTCCCTACAGCTCACCCCACAGCGGGCAAAACCCAGTCCAGCTGCTCCCCTCACCCTGATTCTCTACTCCAAACCTTGCTGGCAGCCACGACCACCCCTTTTTTGTGCCTCCCTCCCCCCACACCAAGTCGTGTGCCCCCCCCTCCCTCCCTTAACCCTCCCTCTATCCTTTCCCTCCTGGACCTCGACCTCCCGCCACAAATCTCTCCCTTCCTCACGCTTACCCTCCGTCCTCCTCCTCCATTGGCACAGCCCCCGTGCCCCGCAGCCTCCCCTCGCGGCACCCCCTTGCCGTGGGCCACCAGCCCCCCCGGGTTGGCGTCCCCTTTAAGCCTCCCCAAGCTGGAATGCGAGAGGAGCATTTCAGCGCCCTGTGAGGTCAGATAAAGACACTATATTTATCTGGCTGGTAACCTGAGCCCTGAATTTCTGCGGTGGTGTTTTTACGTGGCCCCACAGCCCTCGGGCTCGGCCCCCTCCGGCCACTGCGCTCCCTCCCAGGGTGGAGGGGCTGAGCCGGGGGTGTCCTGTCCCCTGAGAAGGGCTCGGCTGCTGCCCATCTCCACATCGCCCATCTCCGGTGCCGGGGGAAGCTCCCCAAGGAGGCAGGATCAGCCCCGAGGGCATCACCGAATGCCTGGCTGGTCGCCCCTCGCAGTGCCCTGAGCAGCCATCGGCCACCCGCGCCACATGCAGGTGAGTGCAGGTGGGGACACCGCCCCGGGAGGGGGACACGGAGACAGACAAAACTGTCCCATTCTTCCTTCAGCTGGATAACACCACGGGGGAGAGGTTTCTCTCCAGGGAGAAAGCTCTGAGTTCACACACAAAATCCTGGCTTTGAGCCCTCCCTGGCACTCTCCTTGTCCCCCGGTGTGGGCAGAGCACCTGCCCGAGGGTCCCTTCTTTTTTTTGCCACCCACAGACCTCAAAGCAGTAACTCATGCCCTGGGTCTTACGTCAGGGTCCCCGGTGGGTTTGGGGTTTTGGTGCCCGGGGGGTGGCCCAGGAGCAGCGAGCAGCAGGTTCTGCAGCAGGGTGGGGATGTGTCAGCAGCACAGAGCGGGGCCAGGGCAGTGACTCCCGGCCGTGTGGGGTGAGCTTGGGGGGTTCTCAGGCCCAGGGCTGGCAGGGGAAGGGCCCTGGCCAGGCTGGCCCAGGCTGGGTGAGTCACCTTGGGCAGGGCCTGTCACTTTGGGGGGTGGGAGTGGTTGGGGGCAAGTCAGGAGCTGGGCTGTGACAGAGGCACTGCAGTTCCCATCTGTCAACAAGGGTCACTCCAGTCCCTTCCAGGGAGCAAAAGATTCGTGGCACATTTCCCCCAGGGCTGCTCAGGGTCACCCTTCCTAGAGGGAAATGGATACCTGGAGGATTCTGTGCCTTGTTTCCCTTGGGGAATGGGCAGGAGGCTGTCCCACCCCACTCAGCTGGACACAGAGCCCCTCAACCCCAAAGCACTTGTACCCTGAAGCGTGCAAAGTGCCTCACACAGGGTCCTCTCTGTGCCTCCACCACGGCAGAGTCCTGGGAGCTCCCACGTAACCTCCAGGCTGGGACATTGTGTCTCAGGGGACAGGGGACACAGCTCCAAGCCTGCGTAAGCGAGAAGCAGCTGTGCTGTGACACCTTGGATGGAGCCAGCGCTGTGTAAGCTGAGCCGAGCCCGCTCTGGGGCTCCGTGGCCACCGAGGGGGACAGCTGCCACCAGGCACGGGCAGGACAGAGGGGACACCTGCCACTGGGCACGGGCAGGACAGCAACTGGGGACAGAGCAGGGCTCTGCTTCTCTGCCTCCACAGTGAGCGTTTTGCCTCCTCACTTTGAGCTGAGATTCCCAGGGAAGGCCAGGGCAGGACTGCCCAGTGTCCAAGCAGCCCCGTGGTGTCCCTCTCCCATGTGGTGGCACCGCTCCTGTGTGGCCCCGTGAGCGCAGACCGGACATTCCTGTGCCTCAGCTTCCCCTGACACCCCGGGAGGATGATGAGGGTGCAGGAGGCCTGACTCAGCCGTGCCGGCCCCAGGGCTTTGCCAGGCAGCAGGAAAGCTCAGCACAATGACGGGTAGGGAGGGGCCAGGCAGCCCAGGAAGCGCTGGGAGGAACCGGGGTTTTCTCACACCCCCTCAGCTCCTCTGGCTCCTGCCACGCTCCGCTCTCCCGCCGCCCTGGGGTCTGCTCGGATGTGACATGGGGACTTGGAAGCACAGGCAAGCCTGGCAGATGTGACATTCCTCCATGGTAAGGCCTCTCTTCCCAAGGAAGGGATAGCTCCCGTGTCTGGGGCCGGTGCTGCTCCTGACCCTGCATCCCTCCATCGGCTGCTCTGCATCCCCAGGGCAGGTGCTGCCCTGTGGAGACCTGTCCTGCTGCCAGGAGCTCCTGCAGCCCTCCTCTTCCCAAACTGGTGCTCTCGTGATGCTGCTGGTGCCAGGAGAGAGCGTGGGCACCTGGCAGGGGATGATGGCGTGGGGCTGTCCTGGCACTGTTCCAAGCCAAGATCATCTCTGCTGGCGAGGAGGATGGGGAGCAGGGGCAGCCGCTGTGCCAGGCTGCTCCGTGCCCCAGCAGGGCAGGCAGCCAGGCATGTGCTCCCTGGGAGCCCAGGGGCTCCGTCACTCCCATCCTGGCACTCTAGTGCCAGTCTCTTGGCTGGGGTCCCACTCCCTGTGAGTGAAATTCCCCGCTGTCCATGTCCAATCCTGACTGGCAGAGCCCCGCTCCTGGTGAGGGGCGGCCGCAGCCAGGCTGGGAAGAGCCGAGCCGGGTGTTTCGTGGCGCCCTTGCCCGGGAGCAGATTATTCACCCTTCAGCCTCCGTCCCCAAACAGGTCTGTGCGCTCCACCTCGTTGCTGCTTGTAAATATTTCCCTCTCCGCGGTGGGATGGCTGTTCCCTGGGCAGTTAAAGCAGCTCCCGGGATGCAGCCGGCTGGCTGCAAAGCCAGGCTGCCCGCCAGGAGCCCACCGGGGCTGCCTGCTCTCTCTCACCACCCCCTCCTAGAAGCGTTCCCGGGGCGTTTCCACCCTGAGCCTGAGGGGCTCTGAGCAGGAGGCTGTGTCCCCCAGGGCCAGGCTGGCAGTGACCCGCGGTGGCTCCTCGTGCCGCGATCCAGCGCCCGTCCCCAAGCCCGGGTGCACCCTCGGTGCTGCAAGGGACGGGCCAGGCACAGACTCCGGCACCTCCTGGCTTGGAGCCGGGCCAGAGCCCGCCCCGGCTGGGCTGGGAAAAGCCTTTGAATCAGGGTCATCTCCCGGGTGACTGGAGACTCTCCGAGCCACATGAGCCACTGTCCTGCCAGGGAAGGGACACCAGTCATCCCGGGAGCTGAGCACCGGCAGCACCAGGGCAGAGGAGCTCGGCTGGGTCCTGCCTGCCCTAGTGCCACCCACAGCCTCAGCACAGGTAGGGATCCAGCCATCAGCCTGCCAGCTGGGCTGCTGAGGGCAAATTCTCCTCCAGCTCCTGACAGCCTGTGTTTGGGGACTGCTGGCTGCCACACTGCCCTGTCGCTGCTCCGGGTTGGCTCTGTGAGTGCTCTGGGGGCCTCTATCCCTGTCTCTGTGTCCTCCTCTCCTGCCCTGTGTGGGAGCCACCAGCTTTCTGTGGGGACCGAGTGCTGGCTCTGCCTGGCTGGCAGGGACACGGCTGCCACCTCACCAGGAGGACACTCGGCTTGAGTTACTGATGGGGGCATACGGGGCACAGCCATGGCAGAGAGATGGGAAAGCTGCTCAGATGCTGGCCTTGCCTCAGTTTCCCTCTCACTGAAATGCCAGCCCTTTGCCAAGCCCCAGCACTCCCTGTGAGTAACCAGGGGAAGGTGCTGGTCTGGCTGGATTGGCCCATCCCAGCTGCCTGTCTCAGCCAGAGCTGGGCCTGGGCATCATCCTGTGACCAGGCCACTAACTCCCACCTGGAGGAGACACTGAGGATATGTCTCTAGCCCCAAGAGTGGGACAACCATGGGGTGGTGTGGCAGGGATGCCAGGGTTGGGGCAGAGGTGACTGCTGCAGTTCCTTGGTGTCTATGGGGATGCTGGGTGCACCTGGCTGTGCCCTGGGGCTCCCTTCTGTGGTTTGAGGTGCCTGGGGGCATGGGGGTGGCAGTGCCAGCTGGGTCCTGCTGTTCCAGACTGTCCTGGAAGGCTGGCAGGTGGCAGGAGCCATGGCCACACTGTCACCAACAGCCCCTGGATCTCCTCTGTCTCCCGGGATCTCCAGGGGAGGCAGGAGGTGCTGGGTGCCCCGTTGTGCTGAGCAGGGCCTGTGGAACTGATCCCTGGACTCTTCCCTTGCAGCCGATGCCGCCAGGACAGCCTGCTGAGCCCCAGCCTGCAGCATGTCCCAGCTCTCCTCCACCCTGAAGCGATACGTGGACTCCTCCCGCTACGCCGAGAGCACCTACAGCAAAGTGCCCAGCGGCTACAGCTCCTACAGCTCCTATGGATCCACCCTGTCCACCGCCTACGCAGACAGCGACAAAATCGGCTTCAAAGCCAGCTACCTGCCCTCCCCCCGCTACCACCACGCTGGAGGGCTGTCCCCAACCAGTGGCTATGACAGCGGCCGGCTGTACCCCGACCCCAGCATCCGCCTGAGCCCCTCATACCTCCGCACGCAGCCGCGGCCGCCCGGCGCCGGGCTCAGCGGAGGTGCCTGCTACACCTTCTCCGGTACCCCCGGCAGCCCCACGGGCTACCTGCCCTCCTCAGCGCCCCTCAGCCGCCACAAATCCATCAGCCACTCGGACCTGGCGCGGGAGTTCTCGGGGCTGCACACCTCAGACAGCGCCTACCTGCCCGCGGCCGGCGCGCTCAGCACCCGCGCCCGGCCGGAGCTCGGCAACCTGCAGGGTCTCTACCAGGCTGCCACCCACTCCGATTATGTCCGTGGCTACCTGGAGAGCTACGGGAGGAAAAGCCATCACGGCAGTCTCTCCACCGGCCACCTCAGCCCCTCTCAGGCCACCCTGCCACCGTCGGGCACCCGCTGTGGCAGCCAGCCTTGCGAGAGGAGCGATGAGCACTGCGACGTGTCCTTCCAGGACCCCACGGTATGCGGGGCTGCCTGGGGGTGGGGGACACAGCTGTGCTGGGGTGGGGGTGAGGGGATGTGGGCCGTGCTTGTGGTGAGCTGAGGAGCCTGAGGAAGCCGTGCTCTGCCTGGGAACCTGAGTGTGCTGCTCCATGTCTCAGTTTCTGCGTGTGACCCTCTGAGATGCCTTTGCTGGCGCAGCAGTCCCTGCTGGAGCTGCTGAGGCAGCCGTGTGCGGGCGGGAGGGTGTCCTCTGAGGGGCTGTGCTCACAGGGCACGCTCCCCAAGGAGGAGGATCAGCCTGTGCCCAGGATTGTGCCCGCCGCACTTTCTGCGTGCATGTGATAGCAGGTGATGGCTCTGGCCCCATGTGGGGCTGACGAGGATTTCCTGCTGCCTCATCCCAGATAGGGAAGGTGACATGAGCAGGCTGGGCACTCATCCTGCTGGCACAGCTGGTTTGGCTGGTGCTGGCTCTGCTACAGCGACTCGGTGCCCAGCGATGCCAGTTCCCTGGCACCATCCACTGCTGCCAGTCTGGGGCCCTGTGCCCCAGCCTCTGTGGCAGCAGGGGGTTCCCCATGGCACTGCTGCTCTGGGCAGCCCACACATGGTGTCGGGTACTTGGTGCCCCATGTTCCTGTCGGTGCTGCAGCGTCCCCAGAGCCCCAGCTCAAGCTGGGAGCAGGCACCGCACACTCAGCCCGTGCAGGGGAGCAGCCTGGTAATTTTCCACTCAGGTTTCCTTCCAAGATCTGGCCAGGCTCTGCCTGCATTGTCTCCCGCTGTCTTTCCAGTCACCCTCCATTCCCCCATGGTCAGACCTGCCCTTTGCTTGCCTGCGTCTCTGTCCCACTGCCATCCGCCGAACCACAAGAAGTCCTGTCCTGCTCACAGGGAAGCAGAAAAGAATCCCCCAGCAATTTTTCCCTTTGAAGCCAGTGCCCCGACATCCCTCCCTGTGCCCCTTCCCCAGTGCCTTTCCCCACAGAACCACTTTCAGCAGTGCCCTGCCGTGGTGTGGAACCCCTTGTGCCCACCTGCCTCATGCCTGGCCCCCAATCCTGCAGTGAGGGAGCAGGCTGGGGAGTCAGGGGAGTGGAGGATCAGTGCTGTGGAAGGGAATTCCTGCCTCCCCCTCCCACACCAGGCCCTACTGGGGGGCACCAAGGGGGGATCCAGCAGCTGCTGCAGCCGCTGGCTCCCACTAAAGCCGACACTGCCATTGCAGGGTCCCCACCCCATGTGCCCACACAGTGCTGTGTGGGGTGCCAGCCTGCTCCCATGGGGTGCCTGTGGGGCAGCAGGGACTGTGCAAGTCCCAGCCCACAGTCTGCACGTGAACACAGCCTAGGCTGATGTGTGGCAAAGGTGGCAAAGGGTGCTGGGACAGACATCCATGCCAGGGCAGGCCGGGTCAGTGACACTGGCTTAGGTTTCCTCAATGCTTTGATGGGCACACCTGCTATTTTCCACTGCTGTGGTTTATTCCCTCCCTTTCCCAAGCCGGGAAGCAAATGTCCCGATCATAAACCAGAATTGGGTGCCTGCGGCCGTGCCAGGTGCCGGAAACAAGCGCAGGCTGCAGCCCCGGAGCTGCCATCTGTTCTGCCCCATTGCCCAGCCCCGAGGGCAGTGTCAGCAGCACCCGCTCCTGACGCAGCCAGGCCACAGCGGGGCTGGCCCCATGCCTCCTCCCATCCCTTTTTCCACCTCTGCCTTCTGCCTCTGTGCCACAGAAACCGCCATCCAGAGGGGTCTGCAGCCAGGAGTGAGGGTGTCTCCGTGTGTCCCTCTCCTCACCATCACTTCGTGCCTCAGTTTACCCTGTAGGCAAAGGAAGGTGTGTTGAAGGTGTGAGGCTGTGCCTGCGGAGCTTCAGGGCCATGCTGGCTCCTGGGAAGGGCAGTCTGGTGAGGGGCAGGGCTGGAGCTGTGCCGGCCCATTAACCACCCCGGGTGTACATAGGGTCAGAAGGCCAGGGCCACCCACAAAACCGCCGGCAGCTCTCCGCAGTCCCATCCTGAGCAGCTGACGTCCCTGGCCCGCAGCCAGCGCTGGCTGGCCCTGCCTGCTGCCGCGGTGCCAAGCAGGCCTGTGGCAACCTCTGCCCACGGCAGAAGGTCACTGCTGCAGAGGGGCCAGCTGAGGGCAGGGACCTGCTCTGGGTGATGCCATCCCACCGAGTGTCCCCTTCTCTCACCCTCAGAGCCTGCGTGCTGCTCTCTGGCTGGAGGGGAATTTGGTCCTTGGCCCGGGGCACTCGATGTCACCAGGGCACGAGGTTCAACACGGGATGTGGCTGATCCGCCCTCTTGCCATGGAACCGGCTCAGCCAGCACGGTGCATCCCCGTGGGGAGAGCTGCCCCAGCTCCCTGCACAGCGCTCGGGGCTGGCTGTGCCCATCCTGCCCCCGCGGTACCCACCGATGCTGACAGGCCAGGTGGCAGGAGCCCTGGATTTTGGGGAGCTGTGCCACAGCCTGGAGGCCCAGGCTGTGTCCCTGGGCATGGCAGGGCACCCAGGCGGGGCAGTAGGGTGTGTGCCCCGGCGTGCACACCGTGTCCCCGTGTGTGTACGCCATACACAGCGCGGGGTGTGTACATGTACACACGTGTGAGCACGCGCAGGCCCCGGTTACGACAGCCCTCCCGCTGTGATGCAAAAGAGCCCTGCAGATGAATAACGCTGCAAGATGCCTCCTCAGATATTTTTGCTGGTGCCAAAAATAGTCTCCCTCCCTTCCTCCCTCCCCTCCCTCCGTCCCCAGCCAGCCCCTCCGCTGGCTGTGCCGAGCTCTGCTTGACAGAGAGGCTGCATCTGCAGCCAGCAGGATTCAGCAGCCCCTGCCTCTGGATGAAGGTGTTTTGGGGGCTCCAGAGGAGCAAAGGAGGCTCTGATTAGAGCCCTCTCGGTGAGGCTGGAGGCTGTGGCTCTGTCAGAGCAGCCCAGCCGCACTCCCTGCCCTGGCTGCCCGTGGAAATTTCCCTGAGCAGGCAGAGAAACACCTGGGCACGCACAGCAGGCGCAGGGCTCCGGCGCTCGTCCTGCCGCGGTCAGAGGGGTGAAGCAGCGGGAGACGCAGGACTAGGACGCAGGACACCCGGGCTCCCTGCCAGTCTCCGCATCTGCCCTTGCTGCAGGAGAAGAGTTGGAGCCCTGCCCGTGCCGTGCCTCAGTTTACCGAGGGGAGACACCAGGTGGGGTCTTTGCTCCACGTAGGAATTGCGGGGAGTTTTTCCCCCAGCGCAAGGCACTGAAATATCCTCTGAGCTCAGTGCTAATGCATCCCCCAAAGAGGGGGGTTCCCCCAAAACAGGTCCCCACTGCCTGGGAACCTGGCATTGACACTGCAGGAAAGGCACATGCCCGGGAGCCCCACAACCCTGTCTGGTAGCCCGCAGCCCCTCTCTGGATACGGCACCCCCTACACCCACGCCCTGTGGGACTGTCCCACTTTTACCAAGGCAATTTTGGCGAGTGACCCCCAGCTGGGGAGCCCTGCTCCCTGCCCAGTGCCTGCCCGGAGCACAGCGTGCCCGGTGTCGGACTGCCGGTGCCACCAGCCCTGGGCACGCCGAGCTGCGAGCAGGGGGGAGCTCTGGGGGGGGCAGGCTCCTCCGGCTGCCGCCTCTCCCCAATTCCCCGTTGCCCCCGCGGTGCGCGCACGGTGCCGGTGTCGGGGTACGGGAGCGCGGAGAGCCCCGCTGAGAGCGATGCTGAAGGGGCACCGCTGCCCCCCGCAGCCCCCCGGAGCCGAGGCGGTGTCGCCGCCCCGTTCCGGAGCGTGTCCCCGGGGCAGAGCCGCCCCTCGCGGGCCCCCCTGGCTCCCGGCGCTCTGTACCACGCGGTGCGCGGGGGCTGGCCGTCACCGAGCCGTCACCGAGCCGTCACCGAGCCCGGCTGCCGCCTCTCCACCCATTTGATGTCAGAGCCGCTCAGGTGCCGTCAGCCCCGCAGCCGGCACCGGCTCCGGCCCCGCACGCCCAGCACGGGGGGCTCCGCGCCTGACCCCGCGTCCCCGGCTGCAGCCGACCCCGGGTGAGGGCAGCCCGGCCGGTGTCCCCTGGCTTCCCCCTGCCCGCGGCTGCTCCCCGCCGTCCTGCGGTGCCCGCCGGGGCCACCATGAGGGACTCCTACACGGTGACGCTGCCCGAGGAGCCCCCCGCGCTGCCCGACCTTCACAAGGACCTGCGGCCCCGCACCTCCATGCCAGGGTCCCTGCTGGTCTCCACCTTCGTCGGGCTCGTCCTCAACAAGACCAAGGTACGAGATGCCCGCAGCCCCCACCCCCTGGCTTGGGGGCAGAGAAGGGAGCACCCCCTGCCCACCCTGGGGAGCGTGGAGTGCCCCGTGCCATCCCCGTGCCCGAGGATGGGGTGCCTGGGGGTGGGTGCCCTCCCAGCTGCCCGTGGGGACGGCGTGTCCCGGTGTCCCACAGGATGGCAGGGAGCAGGTGAACTGCACGTGTCAGGACACCTGGGTTCCTCTCCCAGCCCTGCCCTTGCGGTGACCTTGGCCAGGTCCTCGTGTCCCACCACAAGGAAGGGTCTGCTGGCCACTCTGAGCCCCTTGGCAGTGCCATGGGAGTGAACTTGGCTGTCTCCCCAGAGCCACAGTGCCGGGACAGATCTCTCCTGCAGGGATGGCAGAGCAAGGGGCAAGGAGGGCAAGGTCTGAGCACTTATGTAAGTCTGGCTGCTCTGGTTCTCCTGCTGCCCCAACAGGCTCCTGGCATTTGGAGCTGGATGGGGCAGGATGGTCAGGATCTTGTCCCTTGTCCCCATCGCCTGTCCCTTGTCCCCGTCCTGCGGTGCAGCCTCGGGGAGTCCCCAGCCGCGCCGCGTGAGCCAGCTCTCCTTCACCGCCTCTGAGCATGTCGTGTCCTAGATAAAGCCCTGTACGGGAGAGGGGGATTAGCTGGAGTTGAGTCACCCAGGGGAGGGAAATCCAGAGGGGGAAATAACACCTCGGTGCACACAGGGCTTGTGCCACGCTAGGGGAGCACCTGACACCCCCTCCTCAGCCCCAGCCCTCCCCTGGGGTTGTTCCAGGCTCTGGGAGGACAGCCTGGGAGCTGGCTGTGGTGGAATGCAGGATCTGTGGGGACGTTTGAACCCACATGGGCAGGACTGGCCGGTCCCTCCTGGCACACGGCAGGAGCTGCCCAACCAGGGCAACTGGACAAGCATGTCCTGGTGGGGATGGCTGGAGCACACTGGGGCAGCTCCTGGGGGGTGCTGCTCACCGCTGGCACTGTGACCTTCCCTGGGGTAGTAGAGCAGAGCCTTGGGGCTCAGATCCTCCAAGGAATGGATGTAGGCTGTTGGGACACAGGCTCACCTCTCCCACTGCCATCTGCTCAGGGACCAGAGCCAGGCCAGCTCCTCCAGCCGTGGCATGGCACTGACCTGTCACATCCTGCTGGCACCCTGTGCCCAACTGAGCCTGCCCCCAGCCCAAGAAGGCACTTTTGGACAGCAACCCCCTGGCACTGACAGCCATGGGCAGCCACATCTGGGGACACCCCTGTGCTCTGGGCACTGTGGGGGCACCCCATGGCACAGAGGGCAGCCGGTCAGTCCGGCAGAGCCGCGTGTGCCCACGCAGGGCGGCCAGGTCCCCGCTGGTGCTGGTCCCTGCCATGGTGGGTGATGCCTGCACCGTCGCTAAGGAGCATGTGTAACTGGATCTGGGTTATTTTGGGCTGCTGTCAGGGCTGGGTGCTCAGCACCTCCCACACACACACCAGCTGCTGCTATTTCAGAGCTGCTGGGCCCCCTCCCCTCCTCTCGCCTCCTCTCCTCCTCCTCAAGCCTCAGGTGGGCAGCTGGGGTGTTTGCCTGAGGATCCTTAAATCCTGGGCATCTGGGGAAGCACCATCAGCAGTGTGCCCCTGCAGGCCCTGTCAGACCCCCACCCTGCTCGGGGAGGCTCATCCTGCTGCTCCCCAATGCAGGGCTGGGAGCAGGACCCCTGGGCTCCCACCAGTGCCCCCCACCAGCATCCTGTCCTGCATCCCCCTGGTGATGGCTCCCCTAAACCCCTCTGTGCTCTTGGTCTCTCCAGCAAAGAGCGATGATGGTTCCCAGCCCCAGCATCCAGCTGCCTGTGCCCATCTTTGCTTTTCCCAGCTCAGGGAGCACCTGGAATTGCCACCCCATGGCACAGGTGCAGCACAGCCAGGGCTGGGAAGGCACCACTGGGCACACAGCCCTGTTCCCCGGGCTGGCTGTCACAGGGCTGGGCTTGCACTTTCCCAGGTGGACTTTATCCTGCAAGACAGCTGTGCCAAAGCCTGGGCTGCGCTTGTGCAGGGTGTCCTGGAGGGGATGGACACCTGGCATGAGGCAGGCAGGCAGTGACAGGGCACTGTGCTCCTCCTGCAGCATGTGGCAGGCACAGGGCACTGCCGTGCCCCAGTGTCCCCAGGGGAGGCAGCCTGACCTGCAATCCAGGGCATGGGGCAAAAGCGTTGCCAGGCAGGGAGAACTTTGAGCCCTGTGCATAGTCCTGGGCCAGCAGGACAGGGCAGGCCAGCCATGGTTTGTCACCAGGCCCTTGCCCAGAGAGCTGCTCGGTGCTGGCTCTGCCCATGATGTCACAGCGGGATGGGGCCTCTCCTTGCACCTGAGGGTCTGCTCCACGGGCAGGACTGTGGCACCATGGCCTCGCTGGGCTGCCCACAGGCATGGCCAGCCCGTCACCCTCCCAGCACTGTTCCCTCTCTCTGCAGAGCTCCAAGGCCGTGCAGGGGCTGACCGGCCTGCGGAACCTCGGCAACACGGTGAGTGTGTCCCCAGCCCTGTGGCTCACACCGGGCACATCTGTGGGGCAGGGGGAGCCCTGTCCTTTCACCTCACCCCCAACACCCCACCCTGGCAGTTCCCTGCACCCCTCTCCCCACGGCGCTGCCTGGGGAGAAGCTTCCCCTGTCCTGTGCCCAGCCCAGGTGTCCCCCTGCCACGGCCTGCCTCCCTCTGCTTCCCGTTGCCATGGTTTTCTCTTCTGCCTCCCCCAGTGCTTCATGAACTCCATCCTGCAGTGCCTGAGCAACACCAAGGAGCTGCGGGATTACTGCCTGCAGAACCAGTACCTGCGGGACCTCAACAACAACAGCCGCATGCGCACGGCGCTCATGTCAGGTAACTGCCCAGCCTGGCCCCTGCTGACTGCGGGGGCTTCCCTGCAGCAATTCCTGCAGCACATCCCTGCGACGCCCCGCATGCTGCAGGACCCCCACCCAGAGCTCCATGCTCCTCCTTGGGCTGCCCAGCCAGTGGAGGATCAGGCTGAGAGACCCCAGAGTGTGGCCCTGAGCTGTCCCCATGGGGGGCATGGCCGTGCCACCTCCTCTGCTGACCTGCCTCTCTGCCTGCAGAGTTTGCAAAGCTGATTCAGCTGCTCTGGACCTCATCCCCCAACGAGAGCGTGAGCCCCTCCGAGTTCAAGACGCAGATCCAGAGATACGCCCCACGCTTCGTCGGCTACAAGTAAGGGGGGGTGGCTGCAGGGTGGTGGGGGGAGCTGAGCCCCCTGCCGCCTCTCACTGGCCATGCCCCGTGTCTTGCAGCCAGCAGGATGCACAGGAATTCCTGCGGTTCCTGCTGGACGGGCTGCACAGCGAGGTGAACCGTGTGCTGGTACGGCCCCGGGCCAGCACCGACACCCTGGATCACCTCCCGTAAGTGCTGGCACCGCGCAAGCCCCAGAAGAGTCCACTGCCCGCAAGGCCAGCCCAGGGACAGTGACCTCACAGGTCCCCCTGGGCTGGGTGGCGGGGCTGGTGTCCCCCAGGCCATGCTCAGTGCCTGCTGTGTCCCCATCCTTGCAGTGACGACGAGAAGAGCCGGCAGATGTGGAGGAGGTACCAGGAGAGGGAGGACAGCCGCATCAGCGGTGAGCAGGGCTGGGGGAAGGGAGGACAGGCTGGGCTGGGACTGAGGGGGGGATCAGGGCTCTCACCCTGCTCTGTCCCACCCCACCAGACCTCTTCGTTGGGCAGCTGAAGAGCTCTCTGACCTGCAGCGAGTGTGGCTACTGCTCCACGGCCTTCGATCCCTTCTGGGACCTGTCCCTGCCCATCCCCAAGGTGAGGCAGCCCCAGCCATCCCTGTCCCACACTGCCTGTCCCACGCTGCTTGTCCCTAACCATCACTGTACTCCCACAGAAAAGCTACGGGGAGGTGACGCTCATGGATTGCCTCCGGCTCTTCACCAAAGAGGACGTGCTGGATGGGGACGAGAAACCGGTATATGGGGCAGGGGGCTCCCTGGGGCAGGCTGGGCCCCCTCCCCTCTGTGCTTGTCTTGCCAGGACTGTGGGCAGTGCCCTCACCCTCCTGTTTGTGCTGTTTTCTCCCACAGACGTGTTGTCGCTGCAAAGCCAGGACAAGATGCACAAAAAAATTCAGCATCCAGAAGTTCCCCAAGATCCTGGTGCTTCGTATCCTTCGGGCAGAGGGAAAGGGACAGGGGCTGTGGTGGTGGGCAGAGATGGGTTATTGCAGGCTCCCCTTTGTCCCTTTGGCTCCTTGACGTGACCCTCCAGACCTGAAGCGCTTCTCTGAGGCCAGGATACGAAGCAGCAAACTCACCACCTTCGTCAACTTCCCGCTGAAGGACCTGGACCTGCGGGAATTCGCCTCGCAGAGCTGCAGTGAGTCCCTCTAATCCCAGCCCTGAGCTCCTGGGGACTCCTGGGCTCCTCAGCTGGTGGGGGGCAGAGGCGTGAGGGGTGGGAGGCATGGAATCCAGGGGAGCTGCTGGCATGGTGGGGGGCTCTGTGCTGGCACTTTGCAGGGCTGAGCAGCACCCCTGCTCCCCACAGACCACGCCGTTTACAACCTCTACGCCGTCTCCAACCACTCGGGCACCACCATGGGGGGACACTACACAGCCTACTGCAAGAGCCCCGTGTCCAGCGAGTGGCACACCTTCAACGACTCCCGGTGAGCCTGGGGTGGGACAAGCGAGCAGGGACCCCCTGCTCAGGGCATCCCAACCCTGCCGCTCACAGCTGTCCCCTTCCCCTCTCTGCAGCGTCACCCCGATGTCCTCGAGCCACGTGCGCAGCAGCGATGCCTACCTGCTCTTCTACGAGCTGGCCAGCCCGTCCTCCCGCATGTAGCCAGCCCTGCCTCCCTGGGGAAGCCCTGGGCCACCCCTCAGAGCCGGCTCCGCCAGGGTTCGGGCGTTCAGCCCCCCCAGAGCAAGGGGGAGGCGAAGAGGAGACACCCCCGAGGTGGCTGCAGAGGGAGGCTGGGGACAGCCAGGAGCAGAGCCCGGGCAAGGACATCCCAGCTCCAAACTGAGGAGGGACTCGTGACAGGACAGGGCTCAGGCAGCTCAGGCGCCTTCTGATTGCTGGCATTTGGTTTTTACCTCGGGGTTTTAGTTTCTTTTTTTATTATTTTTTTCCTTTTTCTTTTTTTTTTTTCTCTTTTTTCCTTTTTTTTTTCTTTTTTTTTCTTTTTTCTTTTTCTTTTCTTTTTTTATCCCTCTTTTTTCCTTTTTTTTCTTTTTTTTTCTTTTTTTTTTCGGTGTGTAATAAAAATCCTGAGCAAGGGACTCTACAGGAATGGGGCCACCTGTCCCATTGACTCAACCAGGACCTCTTCTCCCCTGGGACAGCACCCAGGAGAGCCTCACACATCCCTCCTGACCTCTTGCCACTCCTGTATCTGCTTGGCCGTCCCAGAGGATCCATGAACTGCTCCCGGTCTCCTCCCAGCACTTCCAAACCTCCTGGCAAAGGACTCCAGCCCTCCGTGGCCTCCGTCCTGTCTCAGGCAGCACATCCCCTGCAGCTGCCCCACACACACTCCTCAAAGCAGCCTGAGCCCAGACTCACGGACAGGAGGGAGGAAAACATTTTGTGGAATTTATATGTATTTATAATGGACTTCGCTTCAACCTGGAGCCCCCCGCTGCTTCCTGCCTCTCCAGGGACTTGTGCCGGGGCTGCTCCGGGTAGGTTTTTACCTGCCTCCTCATACGACGGTGCCTTAAACCATTTAGGGGAGCGGGGGGCCGCGGGGGTCACACAGAGAGGGAGGGGAGGAAGGTGGCTTTCCGGGACCATCTGCAATCGGGGCTTTTTTCTCCCTGTGATCAGGAGCCCTCCTGGGTGCCCGGGGACCCACCCTGCTGCTCTGTCCTCCAGCTAGCAAATGCCAGTGGCCTTTTTAGCCTTTAATTTATTCTCCTCCCCGTCCTGCCTTGCCTGAGGTGCAGCGGGAGGAGACACGGGCACCATCCCAGCCCTCGAGGCAGCTCCATCCAACCCACACCCGGCCGGCTTCGCCCTCGCTGCCTTGCGGGCACGGGCTGAGCGCTGGCACCAGCATCCTGCCCAGCCTGGGGCATCCCAGCGGGGCTCAGGGGGGGCAGGATGGGAAAGGGGGGCTGCCCGCGGCAGGAGCTGGGCTGGGGCAGCGATGCTGCTTGGCAGGTGGCTTGTTTACTGTGTAAGCAAGACGGGTGGGAAGTGTCTCATACAAGGGAGACTCGTGCAGGAATAAATCTGAGCTTGAACAGGGCGCTGGGTGCGTGTGTTTTGTCTCTGGGTGGTCTGGCAGGGGGTGGGGAGCTGCCGCCGGTGGAGCCCCAGGGGCACCCATGGACCAGAACAACTCAGGGCTTGCCTGCAGCAAGGGAGATGTGGCTCCAGGTGGCAGAAGGAGCATTTCCAGCCCCACGGAGCTCCCCGGTGCCCGCACTGTTCCCTCAAAACCCCTGAACAATGGCCCTTTTCTCCCCTGCTTAGGGAAGGAGACGGGCATTAAGGGGCAGCAGGAATGCAGGTGGCAGGGCCCAGGCACCCAGAGAGGGCAGGAGGGACATGCTCAGCCTGGGGTCCCCAACACGGCCCCTTCAGCGCTGCCCTGAGCAGTGAGGAGCCTGCTGGAAAACCAAGGTGCCGTGTGGGGACCCCAGCAGCGGGGTCTCTTGGGGATGGGCTCCCAGCGGGATGGGTGCGAGCACTCGTTCCCCTTTAAGACGCTGTTTCTCCGTGCCAGAGCCTGACCTCGGCATCCTCAGCTGAGCTGGATTAACGGGGCGAGGGGGAAGGGGCCTGCGGAGGGGACTGGGGCTGCTGCTGCCTCCCGGGGCTCCCCGCACTCCCGGCGCGGCGGGCATGGCCCTCGGGTGGGCTCCGGCGCTGGGCTGCCACGTGTAGAGCTGGCACTGCCACCACCCCCGCCCCGGAACCCATGGGGGCAGCTGGGGAGGAGCGGGTGGTGGCGCTGGGGGGCACAGGGCACTGGGCAGCGTTTTAGCCAGGCTGCGCCGGGAACCTCCTGCTGCCATGAAAGACTTCACCGAAATCACGCTTTGCCCCGAGGCTCTGGACGGTAGCAAGGTAGGGCTGGGGGTGTGGGCGCTGCTGATGGTCCCCGCGGGTCCCCCCGCGGGTCCCCAGGGTGCCACCCGCGCTCGCTGTCCCACAGACCGAGTTCTGCAACCCCGTTTTTGAGGGCGAGGAGCCCCGGGCGGCACCGAGCGCGGAGCACCCGCCGGACAAGGATGGGACCGGCCCCGCACCGCGCCGGGACGGCCTCGGTACCAGCCTGGGGGTTTGTACACACCCCTGCCCATGGGGCTGCAGGAGCGGGGTGCTGGGGCTGCTTGGGGACACATCGGCACGGCGGGGACGCGCCCAGCGAGGGCTGAGCCCGCCGGGCAGGGAGGTGCGGGAATGGCTTAGCAGCTCTGCCCGCTGTCCTCGCCTCCAGGCCAGCAGCTGTGGGCACAGGTGGGCTGGAGGTACCGCGCCGACTGCAAGTTCACCTGGCTCTGCGTGGCTCTGATGAGCGCCATCCTGCTCTTCCTCATCGCCCTCCTGCTCGGCATCGTCATCCACCGTGAGTGCCGAGCCGGGAGGTGGCTGTCACTGGGGTGGGGGACACAGAACCGGCTCACGGTGGGAGGGGGGCACCCACAGCACACCCCCTGTCTGCCCCTGGGGGGAGAGGGTGACCCCATGCACAGGAGCAAGGGGGATTTCCTTGTCCGTGGGATGTGTTCCAGCAGCGCGGGATCCCCTGGGAGCTGCACACCTGTGGGTAAGGTGGGAGCACAGGGCTGGGTGGGCTTCCTGAGCCCCTTCCCTCCCCGCTGGGGCTGAGCAATCCCTGCTCTTCCCTGGGCACAGAGCTGACGTCCCCACATCCCCCCGGCGCCCCGGCCACGGCCCTGCCCGCCCGCGGCACTGCCACCACCGCCACAACACCCATCCGAAGGGACCCCCCGGCCCCCAAAACAGCTGCCACCCCAACCGAGAGCGGGCTGCCCACGGCCCGCACAGCAGCACCGGGTAAGTCCCGAGTGGGGCAGCGTCTCGGGATGAGGGTGCCCTGCTCCAGCTCATACCCACGCTGTTTTCTCGTTCAGCCTGCGGAGGGACCCTGCGGGGCCCCGAGGGCTCCTTCAGCTCCCCCAACTACCCCGGCCCCTACCCCCCTAACGCCCTCTGCATCTGGCGCATCGAGGTGAGCGCCGGCCTCGCCATCCAGCTGAGGATGGAGACGTTCAGCGTGGAGAGCACGGCCTCCTGCCTCTTCGACCGCCTGGAGCTCTACGAAGAGCCGGGCACCGGCGGCACTGCCCCTTCCCCGGCTCGGGACAGCCCGACCAGGTAGGGCTCCTCACACCTGGGGAGCGTGGCAGTGTGGGGGCAGCGAGCGGTGCCAGCCCTTGCTGTGCCCCCAGGTTTTGTGGCAACGTGCCCCCCCCGACCTTCAACACCGACTCGAACCGCCTGCGGGTCACCTTCGTGTCCGACAGCAGCGTGGGCGCCCAGGGCTTCAGCGCCCGCTACCGCGCCGTGGCCCCCGCCGAGAGTGAGTGCCCCCACCCAGGGCACTGCCAGGGTCCCTCCCGGCTGGCAGGGAGTGGGGACAGCCAGCGGGGAGGGGAGGGTGCCCGGCGGAACCCCCCCTCCAGCCTGGGTGTCTGTGGCTGCGTGCAGAGAGCTGCGCCTGGGACGAGCACCTGTGTGACCGCGGGCTCTGCCTCCAGCTGGGCTTCGTGTGCGACGGCTTCCACGACTGCACGGACAGGAGCGACGAGGCCAACTGCAGCCTGAAACACAAAGGTGGGAGGGACAGACCCCCACCCGCAGCCCCCAGCCCCCCCCGGCACCGAGGATGGGCCGGGAGCGGGGAGATGGAGGGAAGGGAGAGGGGCAGGGGAAAATCTGTGTGTGTGTGCCCCCCTCCAGAATGTGGGGGACCGCTGACCGCCTTGGAGGGGCACTTGTCCACCCCGAACCACCCGCAGCCATACCCGCACCAGCAGGTGAGAGAAGGGGCGCTGTGGGAGCACGGGGAGGGCGAGGGTGGGAGGGGAGGAAGGCAACCCCGGCCCCGGGGAGAGCTGGGGGTGCCCCTGCCCAGCTTCACGGGTGTCGCCGGCTGCCCCCCCGCCCCGCAGCTGTGCCTCTGGCAGATCTCGGTGCCCCTGGGCCACGTCATCGACCTGCACTTCCACAACTTCAGCCTGGAGTCGCACGAGGACTGCAGCTTCGACTTCGTGGAGGTGCACGACAGCGCGGGCACGGGGACCGCCAGCCTCATGGGCAGGTACCCGACACCCCCGGGCCTGCTGTGCCACCCTGGTGACACAGGAGCCATGGCTTACCTGGGGAAACTGAGGCACGGGGCTGGATGGTGGGGAGGAGCCACCAAAAGGCAGGGTTTGGGGAGGTGCTGGTCAGCCCCCTGACCCCATCTCCTGTCCCATGATCTCGGCAGGTTTTGTGGCCACCAGCTGCCACCCACCCTGACCTCCTCACGGCACGTCATGACCGTCCTCTTCGTGGCAGACGAGGGAGTTGCAGATAAGGGGTTCTTTGCCACCTACCAAGCCCGCAATGCCACGGAGAGTAGGTAGCTAAGCGGGGGCACAGGCTGTCCAGGGTGGGTTGTGCCACCTCCATCCTTGGGAGGCTTCAAGGCCAGGCTGGATAGAAACCTGGGAAAAACAGCTCTTGCTCCAAAGCTGGCCCTGCTTGGAGCAAAAGGCCCTGGGGCCCCTTCTCACCTGGTTTAGTCTATAACCTTACAGCCCTGGGCATGGGACCTGGGAGGGATCACCTGCACAGAGGCATCATCCATGACCTGAGGGCTGCCCCAAAAAACCCAGGGAATTTGGGATTCCCTAAACTGCATCTGCCAGATCCCCTGCACAGTGAGGAAGCCAGGGGTGGTCAGCATGGGAACACGCTGACTCCCAGCCATGCCCTGCCCTCTCCCCTTCCAGAGACCTGCAGCCCTGCGGAGTTTTCCTGTGGGAATGGCGAGTGCCGGGCGCTGGAATCTGTGTGTGACGGCTGGCACGACTGCCCCGACGGCACTGACGAGCTGAACTGCACCGGGGTGTCCTATCCTGCCTTCGGTGAGTGCCACCACCCCTGGGTGCCCCGCCCCGAGCCCAGCTGGCCCCGGGCACACGCTGGCAGCCCTGCCGCTGGCACAAGCGAATCCCCTCTCCCTGTGGCAGGGTCTGTCTGCGAGCCCGTGGAGGTGGAGATGTGCCTGGGGCTGGGCTACAACGCCACCTCCTTCCCCAACATCTGGCTGGCCATCCCGGACCAGGAGGGAGCCGCCGAGGTGCTGCAGGACTACCAGGTGAGCTGGCCGGGGGCTGCCCGCGGGGCTGTCCTCAGCCTGCCGTGCTGGGCTCACATCGCTGTCCCCGCTGTCCCGCAGACGCTGATGGAGCTGGCGTGTTACCAGCACCTCCGCCTGCTCATCTGCAGCCTCTTCGTGCCCAAGTGCATCCCGGACGGGGGCGTGCTGCAGCCCTGCCGGGCCGTGTGCCTGGCGGCGGAGCTGCGCTGCCGGCAGTCCCTCGGCCTCCTCGGCATCCTCTGGCCCATCAACTGCAACATCCTGCCCGACTCCAGCGACCCCGTAGAGTGCTTCCAGCCCTGAGCCGGCGAGAGGAGAGCAGCAGGGGCTGAACCACCCTCCCCACCCCAAATGTCCCTCCTGTGCTCTCCCTGTTGTAAATACCCAGCTGTTGGGGTGGCCCCTCAGGTGCCCTGGGGTCAGGCCCTGTGCTCAGTGCTTGCCGTGGTGCCTGGATGCCACGGGCTTGCCCAAAACTCCATTTCCCTAGAGAGCAGGTGACATATCCCACAGGGAAAGGCTTGTGCTGGAGGGGCACGAGGGAAAGGGTTAATGCTCCCCAAACAGAGCAAGGCTGGGCAGAGGTGAGCCAGGCTGCAGGGACAGGAGCCCAGGGCTGCCCGTGTCCCACAGCCCCAAATCCAGCAGAATAAACAGCGTGAGCAGCTGACAAACCCAAAGGAGCAGGTGACTCATCTGGGGTCTGTGTGGGGGTGCTGCCAGATCCCAGGGAAACTGAGGAATGGCTGGAGGGAGGGAAGGCAGGGATGGGGCAGGGATCTGAGCAGGGATGGAGGGGCACAGGGGAGACTGCAGGGGAGAGTGGGCAGCTGGCTGTGCCCTCACTGGGCAGGGGGCTTGCAGGGTCCCAGGGAGACGGATGGGTCTCACAGGGGTTTCAGTTGGTGGCCCCATGGTGTAGGGAAGGGATCCTGCACCACCAAGAGTGGAAGTAGCTCTGTTGGCTGAGCTGGCTGAGCTGGCTGTGCTGGCTGAAGGCCACCCTCGTAGCCACAAGCCTGGCAACACCCATGGCCACAAACCAGTGTCCAGCTGGCCAAAAACAACAGTCCCTTCACACCTTAGGAGAGAGGTGGCTTCCTGCCAGCACCCAGCCTGGCCATGGGCATCCAGGTCTGGAAGGAACATTTGGCAATGTCCCCAGCTCCACTGCAGGCTGTGGCACGGGGAGGAGAGAGTGCCATTGTGTTTCCCACTACCCTGAGCATGTGTAGAAATCCCCAGCCTGGCTGGGGTCTCTGGGGTCAGGACCCACTGGTGTCAGCACCGCTCTGCCCCCATACCCAGCACGGACCTGCCACTCCCAACCAGCTCGGGGGGTTTGAGCCCCCCAGCTCCTTCTCTCCCTTCATGTCCCTGTGCTGCTGGGCACAGGGACATCCCCAGCCGCAAGCCCGCCCTCTGGCCAGCGTGTGACCGTGTCCCTTGGACGCACTCGGCGCTGGAACGAGTTTAAGGCGAGCTGGGAGCGCCTCGAAAGCTTCGCCGCGTGCTCCGCAGTCCCCGGGGCCAGCCCTGCCTCCTGGCACGGGCACAGCGCTGCTCTGCCCGCCCTTCCACCTGCCCTGCACGCTCAGCCCAACGTGCTGGGACTGCCCAGATGGATCCTGCGCCTTCCCCTGCGTGCTCCCAGGGCTGGCACTGCCAGGCAGTGTGTGTTCTGCCATCCCTTTGCCTCAGCTCAGCTGCCAGTCAGGGCACCCGCACACCCTGAGAGCTCCCTCTCCTTTCTGCCACTCCATCTCTCTCTGCCTTGCTGGATTGCTCTCCTCTTCACCCTTTATCTTGTTTTCTTTCCCTCTGCTGCCTGTTCTCCCTGTTTTCCTCCTCTCCACCCTGCTGCCCTGGTGCCCAGCCCTGTCCAGCTGAGGAGGTTCCCATCCTGTGCCTCCTCTCCCTCGGTTGGGCTGTTTGCAGTGCTCTCCCTTCCCCCTGCTTACAGCACTTCCGACATCATGGGATTATTTTTCTTTTTCCCCTTGTCTTGTAGCTTTTGGCTCCCAAAGCCCTTGATTTCCTTTGGAGTTTGGGAGGAGAGACGTGGGGAGGAGGGGGGGTGGAGAGGCTGCCTCTCTTAGGGCCTTCGTCAGAGCCAAGTGGCCAGGAAGAGCCTCAGCCCTTCCACAGCGGCGAGCAGCGAGGTCCCAGACAGGAGCACAGGATCACAGTGAGTGGGGATACCCAGCCGGGGGGAGCTGGGACTCCCTGGCTTCCTGGCTCCGGCGCCTGGGCGGAGGAGAGACACTTTTCTCCTCCTTTTCCTCTTTGTTGCCGTCGTGGAGGGGGAAGAGAGCAGCTCCTCTGGGTCAAGGCCACGGGGAGGGGGCCAGCGCTGGCCCTGGGGCTCAGCCCTCGCTGCGCTGCTGTGGGAAGGGCTGGGGGCAGCCCGGGCAGGGGGGTGGTCCCGGCAGCGGGGGGTGGTCCGGCGCGGCCGGGGATGCTGCAGCCGGCCGGGGGTGGAGCGGAGCCGCCGGCAGCCGGGATGCTGCCAAGGGCAGGGCCACGACACGGCCCCGCGTTCTCCGGGCTGCCGCCCCCAGAGGCAACAACCCCACCCCAGGCACGCTCACCAGCCCCCAGCCCCAAATCCCCCTGCCCGTTCCCCGCCGTAGCTGGGCACGATGGGGGCAGTGCCCACCCCAAAGAGCCCCCAGCCTCACACACAAAGCCACTGCCACAGCTCCTGCCCTACACCCACGCCCCACACACGTCCTGAGCTGTCCCGGGGCTGCAGGGTGCTGTGGTGGCACACGGGATGCTGTGGCAGGTGCAGGCAGCACCGGGGCCTCGCTGAGAGGAGCAGCCCAAAAGGTAAAGGGAAAAGAAGGGGGGAATATCCCCTGTTGACCCCCCACACTCCCTGTCAGGCACCCACAACCCTCTTCAGTGTGGTCCCCAGAGCTGTGATCCCTCTCTGCCCCGCCTCCAGGACAAGATGAAGCAGCTGTTCCTCCTCTTCCTCCTCGGGCTCATCACCGGCTCCTTGCAGATCGAAGACAACAAGATCCCTGGGCTGTGCTCAGGGCAGCCGGGCATCCCGGGGACCCCGGGCCTGCACGGGGGCCAGGGTTTGCCAGGCAGAGACGGACGAGATGGCCGGGATGGAGCCATGGGGATGCCAGGGGAGAAGGGCGAGATGGGCCCTCCTGGTAAGAAAGGAGAGATCCCAGCTGGGGAGGGGGATTTGCCATTCCCTGCCCATGGGGAGCGTCCTCATGCCAGGGGGTGAGTCCTGCATGCTGGCACAAATTGCCAAACAGAGAATGAATCCTGCAGAAGTGCCCCTCCCATGCCACCACCACCCCTTGGCCCTGCCTGCCGTGCCCCTGTGTTCTGCAAAAGGCAGCAGCTCTCTGTCACTGGTGAAGCCGCATTTGTCCCCATCCCAAATGCCACCCCACCCTTCCAGCCCTGCTTTAGGAGGGACCACCAGGAATTGTATAATCCCTGCCCTGGCTCCTGGGCTGGGCTTTCCCCCAGCCTGTGAGTGTTCCTCCAAAGATTTGTTGATGCTGGGCTGATTACACACCCATCCCTCCCCACGCAGTGCCTAGCTGTGGCAGGGAACTGGTGCAACTGGGACTGGGCAGGAGGGGTGGAGGAGCTGTGTTGGTGACTTAGAGGTGACCCTGCCCCTCCTGCCTACCCCAGGAGTGCCCGGTCCCCGCGGGGAGGTGGGCAGCCCCGGCGTGGACGGGCTGCACGGCGAGAAGGGCGCTCAGGGCGAGTGCGCCGTGGCTCCTCGCTCCGCCTTCAGCGCCAAGCGCTCCGAGTCCCGCAGCCCTCCCCTGGCCGACCAGCCCATCCTCTTCGACGTGGTGCTCATCAACGAGCAGGGCCACTACGACCCGGCCACGGGCAAGTTCACCTGCGAGGTGCCCGGCCTGTACTACTTCGCCGTGCACGCCACCGTGTACCGCACCAGCCTGCAGTTCGACATCATGAAGAACGGCCACTCCATCGCCTCCTTCTTCCAGTACTACGGCAACTGGCCCAAGCCCACCTCGCTCTCTGGGGGCACCCTGGTCCGCCTGGAGCCCGAGGATGAGGTGTGGGTGCAGGTAGGGGTGGGGGACTACATCGGCTTCTACGCCAGCGTCAAGACGGACAGCACCTTCACCGGCTTCCTCGTCTACTCCTACTGGCAGAACTCCGCCGTGTTCGCCTGAGCCAGCCCTCGGCTGCGGGTGGGGCCGGGCAGGTGCCCCTTCGCAGCCCCCAGCGCGGTGGGAGCCGGGGCAGCGCGACCCCTGCCCCGTTCGGGGCACAGAAACGCTCCCTGTGCCATCGCGGGGGTGACGGAGCCCCCCTGGAGCAGCGCTGGGTCAGAGCTCGCTGTTATTTTGGGCACCCCCAGGGCAGGGCAAGCCGGGCTGAGTGGCCAGGAGCCCGTCCCGGGGGTCCTGCCCCATCCCTCCCCTCAATAAAGGGCTGCTCATCTCCGCGTGTGCCGCCTGCCTGCGCGCCCCTGCGTGCCGCGGGACCCCCGGGGGCGGAGGGGGCTGCGCAGCCCTGCCTGGGGGCTCCGGGCCGGGGCCACCGTGTCGGGATGTCCCCGCAGGGCCAGCGAGAGCCGCTAGATGGTGGCATCGGCGTCCTTGAGTCGTGAGCGCAGCGCTGCCACCGCCCCCGGCACCTCCCCAAGGCTCGGGAGCACCCCCGGGGTCCCCCCGAGGACCGAGTCCCGCCGGATGGGAGGGTCCCCATGCTGCCAGGGCCACCCCGGGGGGAGCGGAGCCGCGGGTCCGGGGCTGGCCCGTCAGTCCCAGAACGGGGCTGGCCGAGCCCCCCGCCCCAGTGTGAAAGCGGTGACCCGCCGCTGGGAAAGGTCGCTATTTTTAGCAGGGGAATGAAGAGCTTCCTCATTCCTTGCCCAAAATAGGTCCCTGAGGGGATCAGCCGGGGAGGGGGCTCTTGGCCAGCGGCCGAACCCCTTAATGGGCTTGGGACTCTGCCCTGCCCGGCTGTAGGGTGCCAGCTGGGACCGGCTCTTCTGGCCGTGCCAGCGGGACCTTGCAGCGTTCCCCAGCCCTGGAACTCCGAACACAGCCGGACAGCCACCCCTCCTCTGCCCCGGATCCCCCACTGCCCCCCATGTGTGCCGGATGGGCCCCCAGGAGTACAGCTGTGCCCGTCGGGATGAGCGGACCCCGTGTCCCTGCTCACCGGGGGCTGCAGCAGGATGGCACCGCATGCCACCCAACAGGGCCAGTGCCACCCCTCTGCGGCACTGAGGACCATGGGCACACCACTGCAACCTGCCCGGGCCACCCCCAGCCCGTGGGGACGTGTGGAGGTGCTGGGGGACACCTCCGTGCCCCTTTGGGGGGCAGAGGGGCTCCGCTGCAGCCTCCCCCCAGCCCCTCGGGCAGCGCCGGGGGCGGGTGTCAGCGGAAGCCTCTGTTTGGGTTGGAGATGGCTTCTTCTGTAAGCAGAGCTGCTCAGGAGGCAAACGACACCGCCGCAGAGCAGATCGATGGCTGTTCTGGGAGGAGGAAAGCGAATTTCTGGAAGAGGGGGGTGGGGGCTGGGAGCATTCCCTGGTCCCTGGCACGATGTGGGGGAGCGGGCTCAGCACAGGCAGCCACGGCAGCTCCTGGGCTCTGCTTCCTTTGGGATGCTCTTGGCTGTGTGGACACTGTCTGGGATCAGGGGGAGCCCTGTGAGAATGTGAGGGTGTCTGCTGCTGCCTAGGGAGGATGAGGAAGAGGGCAAGGAAAGGAAAAGGAAAAAGGAAGGAGAGCCACAGGAGACTTTGACAAGTTCCTAGTAAGCTCCAGGTGCTTTAGATGAGCTCTGCCAGCTTCCCTGAGTTAGGAGAGTTTGGAGACCCTGCTCCAGCAGAGCCCAGGCTAGGGAGGGACCAGCATCCCTCAGCCAGGGCAAGAGAGGAGCCTATAAAAGAGCCAGGCTGAGCCCACAGGTGCTGAGTGCAGCTCACAGAGGCAGCAGTTAGGTAATTTTGTCATTTCTTTTGAGGTTTTTGTGGTTGCTTTGTGGGTTTTTAGAAACAAAAATAAATGTCAGCGCCTCTTTTCAGAGCAGCACTCGTGTCCTTGGCACTCCAAGGTCACCTGAGGAGGTCAGCAGGCACCAGAGATTAAAGAGATCAACTGGGCCATGTCTGAGGCCCTACAGCTGCACAGGGCTTATGGTGTCAGAGTGTGGAAATGCCCCAGAGGTGAAGGGTGGCCTGGTGACTCCTGGCAGCAGCAGGATGGCTCCTGCTCCACCCAAAAGTTTGGTTATGGCCCAGGTTCAGAGGCCCCATGGCTGCTGAGGGACAGGGAACACTCCCAGACATCTTCAGGACTGCTGACCTGGTAAGGAGACCTTTAACCTGGGCATGGCAGGGGAGGGGACAATCCTTGCTCACGTGGGGGCGGGGTGGGCAAGAAAAGGACCACAAGCCTGGATTTCAGGAGAGCAGACACTGGCTCCTTCAGGGATGTCCCTGGGAGAATCCCATGGCCTGGAGAGGATCAGCTCCTCCAAACTCAGGTCCACCCCCACGAGCAGGGCTGAGAGGTGCTGATCAAACCCTGCCACGGGCTGCTCAGAGGGGCAGCAGAGTCTCCCCCCACGGAGACACCGGCAACCCTGCTGTCCCCAGAACCGAGCAAGCTGCTCTGGGCTGGGTGACCTCGGTGTCCCCGAGGCTGCGAGGCACCGCGGTCGGGGAGCTGCTGAGGCTCCCTGCGCTGGCTCGCTAATGAGAGCCCAAGCTGGAGCCGGCAGCAGCCCGAAGGCTCCCCGCGGTTCTGCTGCAGATCCTCACCTGCTCCCTCCCTGCCGGCCGGGTATCATTCCCGCTCCTGCTGCGCCGCATCTGCGCTCCCCGCCGGCGGGCAGACCGTGCCTCTTGTCCCCAGGCTGTGGCGAGAGGCTCATTAGGGAGGGGGAGTTGCAGCTGGGCTGATAAAGAGATTTTTTTCCCAGCGCCTGGGGGCTCCTGCTTTCAGCGGGCTGCCAGAGCCCACCACCCCGGTGCTCCTAAACTGGGCAGCATCGCGCTGCTCTCTCCTTGGGGAAGGGTCTGGGCACTTTGATGAGCTGAGAGCAGCCAGCTTGGCTCGTGTGGGAGCCTCCCAAGCACGTTCTGCAGCAGGGAACACCCCGAGGAGTCCAAATCTGTCCTGGAGCGGCCCGGGCTGTGCAGCCCTGCACCAAACCCGAAGTGCCGGGGCGGGCAGGGCTCACCCAGCTTGTCCATTAGCACGGAGGTGGTTGCATTTTCCTCCTGCAACTGCGGGCTGCTTGAGCAGAGATTGAGCCAAGTGTGTGCACGATGGCTCCCGGGGGAGGGCCGTGTCCTGCACATCCTGTCCTCTCTGGGAAAGCTCGGCTGCGGTGGCCTGAGGTGGCCGAGCGCCCTTCCCATCCCCTGCCGGGGCTGCCTGGGCAGGGCAGGACAGACATTCCCTGCCGATCCCACCCTCCTGCCCCCTCTGCAGCCTCCCCAGGTGCCCAGCCAGCCTCAGGTCACACCCTAGGAGCCAGAGAAGTGCCTCAGTTTACCCAGTTATCTGCCAGCACTGCCCTCCTGCCTGTGCCTGAGCAGATATCTGCCTCTTTCTGGCCTCCCAGCAGCTCCCATCTCCCCTCTCTTGGTTTCCATCCTGATTAAAATGAGCCACTTTGCTGGCATGGCCCTGCCAGGGCAGGGCAAGCCAGGACTCCTGGAGTCTCTGCCCATCAGAGTCCTGTTTTCCAAACAATTTATGAGGATGCTGGGGAAGCAGAGAGTGCTTAAAAGCACAAAGCAACCTGCCAGGAGCTCAGCTCCGAGCCAAGGAGCTGCAGGAAATGCATCTGCTCAGTAACCCTGAGCCTGCCACAGCCTTTCTGCAAGGCAAGACCCAGCCCCGTGCTGCCCCCATCCCAGGGACAGTCTGAGGCATCAGTGCAGGAACAGGAATGAACATGTCCCATTCTGCCAGCCTGGAACACACTGGGAGACCCCAGCCCCTCCTCCCTGTCCCCTCGTGTGGTGTATTCACAACCATCTCCTCTCACTGTGGGTGGGCAGAGCAGGAGTTGGGGGCTGCCAGCTCTAAAAGCCCACCCAGAGTGGATTTGGGTGTGAATTCACCTCCTGGGTGCTGGATTTTCCCTGGCTCCAGGGTATCCCACAGCACTGCTGGTCTGGAGGCAAACACCCCCGAGCCTGCAGGTGATGTTGAGCCTTTGTGGGGAGTGATGGGCTTTCCATGGAGCCCAGGGGTGGATAAAGGAGGCACAAACACACATTTCCCCCAAAAAATCCTTCCCAAGAATGAGGCAGCGCCCAGCTTCTGGTAAAGGAGATTTTAATCTGCTCAGTATCTAGTCCATAGTGCAAAGAGTTAAACTTAAGGCAAAGCCTTCTCTTATAAACAGCAAACAGGCCCTAAACAAACAAGCGTGACTGCTATCATAATAATAACAATAGTAACAAAAAAGGGGTTAAGGGAACAAACTGCACTTTTGGGGAGGTGTCCTTTCCCCCCCAGCCTGTAACTCATGTAGGGAACGTTGCACCCCCTGATCCATGAGCTGGTCCCAAGGGAATGCTGCTGCCTGTGGCAGGGCCACAATCCCACTCCTGAGTGACTCCAGCTGCAGCTCCCTGACTGCCCTGCAAGTGCCTGGGACAGGCCAGAGCCTGGGCTCACACTCCTCTGCTGAGGGTTTGGCTGCTCCCAAGTGCTGGTGGCTGGAGAGAGCCAGCCTGAACAAGGGAGGTGTGTGGGGAGGCACAGGGACAAGAGCTTGAGCAACGGGGAGCTCTGCATCTCCTTGAAGTGGAGTGGAGGCAGCTGAGAGCCCTTCTAACACCCATCAGTGCTCAAAAGCCTGGCTTGGCCAGGAATCCTTCCAGCTCCCAGGAAATGTGGGAGCAACCAGCCCTGGCAGTGCCTTTCTGGGCAAAGCCACTCAACAAGAAGACAGTTCCTTGCTAGAGCTCAGCTTTACAGCTCAGAGGCATCTCCCAGCACAGCCTGGCCTCTCTGCTGCCTCTGTTTTGGCTTAAATTGCTAATCAAGAAGGAAAACAGAAGGAAAAGCATGCCAGCTGCCCTCAGGCTCTTGGCTTGCAGTCCAGAGTCAAGACTCTCTCCGGTCTGGCTCCAGCCAAAATTGGCTGTGGCGTGTGGCTGACCTCAGGCAAGCAGCTGGAAAAGGAAAAGCTTTTTAGTGCAAGGCCCTCTTGCAGCCCAGCAATTTCTTGGAATGGTGCTGGATGCCCAAGCTGGGATGAGCCACCTCAGCCCTGCCCCAGCCAGGATGGGATGCACTCCTTGGACTTCAGGGGACACTTCTGAATGGAAGTGGCTACACTGGTGACAGACAACGAGACAAAACAAAGGTACAGCCCTGCCCTAACCCAAGATATCCGTGGTCCTGTACTGCTCCACGCACACAACTGCAGATCCACAGCACGGATGTGCAGAAACTGTGCCTGGAGCTGGAATGTCTGTGAGCTCCCAGGAGCTTTGGGGTGTTCCCTCTCCTCCCAAGGAGTTCCTCCCTCTAGCCAGCCCAGCCTGGGAAGGAGCCAGCAAGCTCTGGAGCGACCCTCCCTGCTCCATGGCACTCTTAGCCTGCAAATGTGTGGGTTTTGGAGAGGATTCTCCAGCCTTGGCTCAAATCTGGGCTGCTGCTGCTGCCAGGGCTGGGAGCTCTGGCTGGGGGGCCACTCCTGAGTTCCCCAAGCAGCACCACCAGCCCTGCAGAGGGACTGATCCCTCCAGCCTCCCCGTGCGGGTAGCCTGACGTGTGCTCGCTAGTCTTGCATAGGTGATGCATGGAAGCAGCAGCAGCACTGAGCTCTGCAGGGAGCTGAGCCCATCACAGCTCCACGCTGTCCTGGCAAGAGAGATCCCTCGAAAAGCAAAGCCCTGGGGTGATGAAGTACCCCAGAAACCCTGTTCTCCAGCTGAGAGCCAGGTTCAGCAAACACTAAAAAACTCGAGTGTGCTCCTGGCTCTCCCTGGGCCTTGCAAACAGGGCACTCCTCCCTTTTCCCATGGAGCTCCTCCACTTTGATGGTGGCAGGAGGAAACAGGCCTGGATGCAGCCTGCCAGGTAATTTTCTAGTGAGACCCTGGGAAAAAAACCTCCCTTGCCTTGCACCAGCCCCTGTGATTGCCAGGAGGGCACAGCCTGTAACCTTCCATCAGCTTTGGCTAGGAGGGACCAGAGCATTTTTCTGCGCTCTGCTTTGGATCTCAGGCTGCAGGCTCGAGGCAACGGGCCCTGAAACAGCAAAAGTTGTCAACAAAAAACCAGGTAACTCTTCCAGCCCGCTGCAGAGATCAGTATTGTGCTTGCTAGCAAGAGCTACAACCTAGTTAGGCAGCAAATGTGACCAGCAGACAGCCCACAGCGTTCTGCCCTTCCAGCACCATCCACAGTTCTTTGGAAGCTGCTCAAGGCAGCCCTGGGAAGTGCAGACAGGGGTGCCTTTGACCTCCAGGGAAAACAGCCCAAGCCCCCCGTGGGCTCACAGGTACACGTTGAGGGTCTGCAGGATCACCTGGCGGCACAGGGGGCAGTTGCGCTGGTAGACGTCCTGCTGCAGGAGCACCTCCGTGCACTCCTGGCACAGGCACAGGTGCCTGCAGGGCAGCAGCAGGACTGTCTTGGTCTGGTCCTGGCAGATGACGCATTTCTTACGCTCCTCTTGCTCTTTCAGCAGCACCCAGGGGTCGTCGTCAGCTCCCTCAGCGCTCCCGCCCGTCGCGTCCAGCTGCCGCTTCCTCGGGGCTTTCCACCACGACGCGCCCGGCTCCTCCCTGGATGTCTGGGGCCGCTGCCCTGCCCCAGCACGGCTCAGGGCAGGCCGTGGCCGCGGCCCCTGCTCTGCATCCAGCTGCTCCTCCAGCTCGGCCAGCAGCTGGCCCAGGGTCACCCTGTCGGCGGCCGGAGCTCCGGGAGCGCCCACGGCCCGTCGCTGGTCGCTGCCCTGGTTCCCCACCCTGCCTCCCTGGCTCCAGTTGGTCACCTGCTGGATCCAGTCCACCAGCCTGCGCCAGGGCTGCGAGGTCACGGCCACCCCCAGGGTGAGCACGGCCACCTGGTAGAGCCGCCAGGCGTCCCGCTGCAGGCGGCGGAAGGAGGGCAGCGCGTGCAAGTAGCCCAGCAGGTAGCCCGTCAGCGTCCACAGCAGCCCGGGGTTGAAGGCGAAGGCGCTGACCAGCACGATGAGCAGCAGCAAGCCCAGGCCGTAGACGTTGACGAAGAAGACGCTGATGAAGAGGTCGGCGGCGGAGCAGAGCAGCTCGAAGGCCATCTGGCAGGGCGACCACAGCAGGATGGACACGGCGATGGCGCCGCTGGACACGTGCGCCAGGAACGCCGCCAGCAGCTCGGCCACCCTCACCACGGGCCCGGCCAGCGAGTCCCAGAGGGCGGCGAGCAGCGTGAAGAGGTTCTGCGCGCCGATGAGACACACGTTGACCAGGCTGTTGACCAGGTACATCAGCAGGCTGGTGCCGATGGCCAGCGCCTCGCACAGCTGCCGGCCCAGCGCCTGCCCGCAGCCCAGCACGGCGCCCAGCCCTCGCTGCGCCAGCTCCCGGCCCCGCAGCGCCACGTGCGACGCCAGGTGCGACGCCAGGTGCCCGGCCGCCCTCATGCCCTCCATGGCCCCGCAGCAGCCGCGCACCAGCACCAGCGCATCCCAGCACGCCACCGCCGCGGCGGCCGCGGCCGCGGGCAGGCTGGAGGCCGCGGCCAGCAGCCACAGCAGGGCGGACACCAGCGAGGACACCAGGAAGAAGTTGAGGTCGAGCACCAGCAGCAGCAGGTCGAGCAGCAGGCGCAGCCCGCGGAGCAGCGCGAACAGCACGTCCATGCTCCCCGCGGGGCCGTACGGCAGCTCAGCCGCGGGGCCCCTCCGCCATGGGCGCAGCCATCTTGGCACCCGCCGCCGTGCGCCGCGCGGCCAATCAGCGGAGGGGGCTCCGCCCGGACTCGCCGCCCATTGGTCGGTTCGCAAGATGCGGCGGGGGCGCGGCTTCCAGCGGGGGGCGAGCTTGGCCACGCCCACTGCCGTTCATTTAAAGGGCCAGTAGCGCCCGTTGGCCCGGACCGTTCGCTCCTCCGCGCCAGAGGTCGGTTTTTGCAGTTTTTTTACCTGCGGAATGAAGACTGTCGATGTAACTCCTGATCTGTTTGTGGAAGTGGATCCCCCTGATCGCTACATAAGGAGGAAAAGCTCATGGCACAGGGACACTTTCCAATATCCCGGATTGATCCAACCCAGTCCAGCCTGGCCTTGCGCACTCCCGGGGATGGGGCAGGCACAGCGCCCACAGGGACACTTTCCAATATCCCGGATTGATCCAACCCAGTCCAGCCTGGCCTTGCGCACTCCCGGGGATGGGGCAGGCACAGCATCCCTGGGCAACCTGTGCCAGGCCCTGCCCACCCTCACAGGGAGGAATTGCTGCCCAATATCCCATGTAACCCTGCCCCCTGTTAGTGGGAAGCCATTCCCCATGTCCCACCAGTCCCAGAGAGGGCACAGGGATGCCCAGGGGATGCAGCAGCTCTGCTCTGGAGACAGGCTGGGAGAGCAGGGGGTGTCCAGCTTGGAAAAGAGAAGAAGGATGGGACCTTGGATCCCCTTCCAGTGCCTAAAGGAGCTCCAGGAGAGCTGGAGAGGGGGTTTGCACAAGGGATGGAGTGGTGGGATGGGGTTCGGGAGCCAGGGCAGGCACAGTGCGCAGGATGGGCAGGGCTTGAAGCCAGCCCCTGGTTCCAAACAGCCCGGGGGATCCCAACACCCGCAGTGGCCATGCATGAGAGGGGCGTGTGCCAGCCTGAGCCCTGGCACAGGGAAGGTGTGCACTTGCCAGCAGGATCCCCTGGGCCTGTTTGGGACAGAGTCAGCCCAGGGTCACCCGGCCAAGCAGCTTCCTGCAGGAGGTTTGAACATAAAGCCATGGCCATGGCTCAGACCAAGGTTACAGCCCTGGAGCAGGTCCTGCCCTCCCTGCTGGATCCCAGCCAGGGCGTGGGGCTGTCAAAGCCTTGGCTCTGCCGTGCCCCAGGGGATGGTCCAGCCCTGCTGCCCTGAAGCTGATGACAAATTCAGGAAAATGCAGCCCTAAAGCCCGAGGCTTTTTAAGGAAGGAGAGGGCGAGCAGCGCTGATGACCCAGGACAAAGCCATGTGCAGCCCAGGGGGGCCGAGGAGGGAAGCACCACACCCCGGGCAGCAAGGCACGAACCCCACAGGGAGCGGGGGTCCCCTTCCTGCAGGTGATTCCCTGAGCCGGGCAGGGGCCACAGAGGCACATCCCTGTCTGTCTGTCCGTCCGTGCCTGGGCTCTGTGGCGCTGTCTGTCCCCGCCAGCCCTGCCTCCCCAGGGAGCGCACGCCCGTGACGGAGTCAGGATGCTTTCAGCATTTATGGTAATGTTTGGATTTCTCATCTCTCTCCCAAACAGGAGAAGGGAAAAGAGAGCCGAGCCAAGGGCTGGGCGTGCTCCGCTCGTTCCCTGCCTCCGGCTGTGCACCTGCCTCACCCTCCCCGCTCCTGCTGCCCGCCCATGCCCTGCCGTGCCCGGGGCACCCTGGTGGGCTCCCCACCGCCCACGGGCCGGGGGGGCAGCGCCTGCAGCGTTCAGAGCTCGTTTCTCCCGAGCAGGGCTTCTCCGTGCCCCGCGGGATGCAGGGGAGCCCTGCCCGCTCTCATTCCGGGAGGATGTCCAGCTCCAGAGCTTCCAGACCTGCAGGAGAGAGGCACGGGGGCGAGGAGGGTGCAGGGGGCTGGGGACACCTGGCAGCAGTTCGGGCTGGGACGGCGATTCAGCTGGAACAGAGCGGGGCTTTGGATGGAAACCCTTCCCGGGGCTTCGGATGGAAACCCTTCCCGGGGCTTTGGATGGAAACCCTTCCCGGGGCTTTGGATGGAAACCCTTCCCGGGGCTTTGGATGGAAACCCTTCCCGGGGCTCTGCGGGGACACAGAGCTCCCCAGCACGGTGCCTGGCAGCCAGGCTGGGGGTGGCACCCCTCCTCACAAGGACAGTCCCCGCTGTCGATGCCCTTGCTGGAGGTCTGGGGTGCCCCCCCAGCCGTGCCCGTGGAGCTGCTGGCAGCACACGGGGTGTGCCCCCCTTGTGAGCCCCCTCCCCTGCTCAGCCTCACTGGGCACGGAGCTCTGCTGCCCTCGGGGACCACCAGAGCCCCCCCTGAGGGTGCCCAGCCAGCACGAGTGTGGCTCCCTGTGGCAGCCCTGCCCTGCTGAGCTGGCACCGAGCCCGGCCGCGGGGCTGCTGCATCGCGGCTCCATCGCCGAGCTGCCCTCCCGCTGCTGAGCTCACCCCAAAAAACAGCAGGCAGAGGACGCCAGCTCCAGGGCTGCCTCAGCCCTCGCCGAGTCCTCCTGGATTCGTCTGGAAGCAGAGGGAGACAGGGAACAGCTCCAGGGCTGCGTGTCCCGGTGCTTGAGGGATCCTCTGGAGCCGGGGGGGATTCCCTTCTCCTGCCTCCCTTGCTCCTTGGGCACATCTCCAGGGAATTTCTGGAGGGTGGGTCCTGCTGGCATCACTCCAGCGCTCCCAGTATGCTCCCAGTGTTCCCAGTGCTCCCAGTGCACTCCTGGTGTGCTTCCAGTATGCTCCCAGTGCTCCCACTGTGCTCCCAGGGCTCTCCCAGTGTGCTCCCACTGCGCTCCCAGTGCTCCCAGTACTCCCAGTGCACTCCCAGTGTGCTCCCAGTGCGCTCCCAGTGTGCTCCCAGTGCTCCCAGTACTCCCAGTGCACTCCCAGTGCTCCCAGTGCACTCCCAGCGCTCCCAGTGCATTCCCAGCTGCCTGAGCAGCAGGGACCATGCCCAGGGTGCCCTCCCCTGCAGGTGCAGGGCGTGTGGCAGCCCCGAGAGCCGGGCCGGGGCAGGCAGCCCGGTCCTGCCGGGCTCTGCCTCACCTCGGGTGCCCCCAGAACACCCCTGCCCGGCGCTGGCAGCCCGAGGCGGCTCCTGCAGCCCCGTGCTCGCAGCCCAGGCGGGAACAATGGCTCATTTCGCTGCATCCGCTCCGGAAAATCCCCCGGCCCCTCTCGGGCTCCGCTCCAGGATGCTGTGGCTCACTCTTCCTCTGGCCTTGGAGGGGCGGCTGAAGGATCTCCCACAGCACGTACCCCGCGGGCAGGGAACACCCCGAGGCTGCTGGGGAGAGCCCTCAGGAAGGATCTGGAGCTGCAGGGAGCCTGGCCCTGCGTGCCCAGCAGCCACAACCTTCCCTCACCTTGCTCACCCTGCAGCCCTGTGCAAGAGCAGGAGCGCGAGGGCTGCTCGCCGTGTTTCTGGAGGGCTCTGTGTCTCCCCACGACGGAAGCTGGGATATCTATCTCCTCCTGGAGCCTGGCCAGACAGCCCTGGGAAAGGCAAGTCCTCTTCCATGGGAAAGTCGTGCAAGAAGAAATCGCTCTTTGGCCAGCCCAGCCCCACCGTTCCCCAGGGCCCTGGTGGGACTGTGCCCTGCTTGCTGCCTTATCCCACTCATTCCTTGGTTGCCCCCATCCCTCTCCACAGGGAACCTTTCTCATAGCTCTCCAAAGGGATCCCCTGCAAGGGGGGCTCCCCCAAAGCTGGGCCTGCCAGGGGCTAATCTCTCATTAGGCTTTCTCGCAGATGATCCTAATGAGCCATCCCGGGGGAGCCCTGCAGACAAAGCCGGGAGGAAGAGATCCCTGCAGGCAAGCCCAGGGAGTGATGCTGTGTCCCCATCCCGGCTCCTCCTCCCTTCCTTGGCAGCAGGGAGCAGGAAAAGCCGGGTGACAGGAGCACAGGGCAGGGCTGTTCCCCCTGACCGCTCCTCCGGGCAGCCGGTGGCGTTGGCAAGTGCTGGATGAGCGTGGCCAGGACCCCACAGCCAGACCCCACAGCTGGCCCATCATCTGCCCCATTGTGCGGGGAGTGCCCAGCCCTGTCCCGGCCGGCGCCAGCACAATGGGGCCATTTTCCGGCCGGCGCTGAGGGAGATGGACTCGGAAGTGCTCCCAAGGAAAAGGGCGGTTTATAAATAGCTCCTGCCTTCCCCCGGCCGCCCCATCAGCGCCCATCCCCAAATCCTGCCCCTCGCTCCGTGCCCGCAGTGCTCCCAGGCTGGGAGAGCAGCCTGGGACACGGACGTGACGGGCCCGGCTGAACGTGTGTGAGCTGGGCAGGACGTGGCTGTCACACCCTGTCCCAGGGCTGCACCTGCTCCGGGCCCTGCGGCTCCTGTGCCCCAGGATGAGCAGTGACAGCCCTGGGCAGAGGGCTCCTTCTCCCTGAGAGCCTTGGCCGTGGCTCTCAGCTGGATAAGGTTCTCCCAGGCGTGCTCCAGCTGTCCTTGTCCATCCACCCTGCGCGCAGCTCCCGAGGCAGGGAGCAAGGGAAGCTCCACAGCCTTTCCTGTGCACCACAAACCAGTCCTCAAAGCCAATCCTGGAGCCCTGGGGTGCTGCTTGTGTCCTCTGTCAGCAGCACCATCATCAGGGCAGGATGCTGAGCTCTCTGCGTTGGGCTGGGTGACCCTTGCCAGCTCAGCTCCTTTTTGGGGCTTTGCCACTGCTCTGCATCCGCTGAGCCCCGGCCACCCCCGCACAGCTGCTCCAAAAATCACGCTCCTCTGTGACAGACATCCAGATGTCACCTTCCTTTCCCCCCCGTTGAAG